>NW_027459491.1:322500-922500 GCF_050624435.1 Tenrec ecaudatus
GTGTGTGTAAAAAGGACACGAAGTCAGAAGCCCTCCAGAGATTTTGCAAATGTATGAGTGTCAGTGTGTGTGTTTGTGAGTGTAAAAAGGACACTAAGTCAGAAGCACTCTAGAGATTCTGCAAGGGTGTGTGAGTGTGTGTGTAAAAAGGACACGAAGTCAGAAGCCCTCTAGAGTTTCTGCAAGAGTGTGAGTGTGTTTGTGTTTGTAAAAAAGACATTAATTCAGACACCGTCCAGAGATTCAGAAAGGGTGTGTGTGTGTGTGTGTGTGTGTGTGTGTGTGTGTAAAAAGTGCATGAAGTCAGAAGCCCTCTAGAGATTCTGCCATGGTGTGTGTGTGTGTGTTTGTGTTAAAAGAACAAGAAGTCAGAAGCTCTCTAGAGATACTCCAAGGGTCTGAATGAGAGTGTGTATGAGTGTGTGTGTGTATGTGTAATAAGGACACGAAGTCAGAAGCCCTCCAGCGATTCTGCAAAATTGTGTGTGTGTTTGTGTAAAAAGGAAATCAAATCAGTAGCCTTTTAGAGATTTGCAAGGATGTGTGTGGGTGTGAGTGTAAAGGACATAAAGTCAGAAGCTCTCCTGAGATTCTGCAACGGTGTGTGAGTGTGTGTGTGTGAAAAGGGCACGAAGTCAGAAGCCCTCCAGAGATTCTTCAAAGTTGTGAGTGTTTGTGAGTGTCAAAAAAGACATGAATTCAGAAGCCCTCCAGATATTCAGCAAGGGTGCGTGATAGTGTGTGTGTGTGTGTGTGTGTGTATGTATGTGTAAAAAGGTGAAGTCAGAAGCCCTCCAGAGATTCTGCTGGGTGCGTGTATGTGTGCATGTGTGTGTGCGAGTGTGTAAAAAGGACACGAAGTCAGAAGACCTGCAGATATTCTGCAAGTGTATGAGTGTGAGTGTGTGGGTGTGTGTGTGTAAAAAGGACACGAAGCCAGAAACCCTCCATAGATTCTGCAAGTGTATGAGTGTGAGTGTGTGTGGGTGTGTAAAAAGGGCACGAAGTCAGAAGCCCTCTAGAGATTCTGCAATGGTGTGTGTATGTGTTTGTGTAAAAAGAACCAGAAGTCTGAAGCCCTCTAGGGAGTTTGCGAGGGTCTGTATGTGAGTGTGTGTGTGTGTAAAAAGGAAACAAAGTCAGAAGACTTGCAGATATTCTGCAAGGGTGTGTGTGCGTGTGTGTGTACAAAAGATACGAGGTCAGAAGCCCTCCATAGATTCTGCAAGAGTGTGAGTGTGTGTGTGTGTGTAAAAAGGGCACGAAGTCAGAAGCCCTCTAGAGATTCTGCAAGGGTCTGTGTGTGAGTGTCTGTGTGTTTGTAAAAAGACACAAAGTCAGAAGCCCTCCAGCGATTCTGCAAGATTGTTTGTGTGTTTGTGTAAAAAGGAAACCAATTCAGAAGCCTTCTAGAGATTCAGCAACGGTGTGTATGTGTGTGTGTCTGTAAAAAGGAGATGTCAGAAGCTCTCCTGAGATTCTGCAAGGGTATGAGTGTGAGTATGTGTGTGTGTGTTTGTGTGTGTGTGTGTTTAAAAAGGACACCATATCTGAAGCCCTCTAGAGATTCTTGAAGGTTGTGTGTGCATGTGAGTGTAAAGGACACAAAGTCAGAAGCCCTCCAGAGATTAGGAAAGGGTGTGAGTGTTTGTGTGACTAAAAAAGACACGAATTCATTAGACCTCCAGAGATTCTGCAAGGGTGCGTCATAGTGTGTGTGTGTGTGTGTGTGTGTGTAAAGAACACTAAATCAGAGGCCTTCCAGAGATTCTGCAATGGTGTGTATGTATATGTGTGTGTGTGTGTGTGTGAAAAGGAGAAGAATCAGAAGACCTCCAGAGATTCTGCAAGGGTATGAGTGTGAGTATGTGTGTGTGTATAAAAATGACACGATGTCAGAAGCCCTCTAGATATTCTGCAAGGGTGTGTGTGTAAAGGACACGAAGTCAGAAGCACTCAAGAGATTCTGCAAATGTATGAGTGTGTGTGTGTGTGTGTGTGTGTGTGTAAAAAAAGAACGAAGTCAGACCCCTCCAGCGATTCTACAAGGGAGTGAGTGTTTGTGTGTGTGTGTGTGTGTGTGTGTGTGTGTGTAAACAAGACACAAAGTCAGAAGCTCTCCAGAGATTCTCCAAGGGTGCGTCTTTGTATCTGTGTGTGTAAAAATGAAACAAAATCAGAAGCCCTCTAGTGATTCTGGAAGGGTATGTGTGTGTGTGTCCTAAAAAGGACACGAAGTCAGAAGTACTCCAGAGATTCTGTAGGGGCATGAGTGTGTGTGTGTGTGTGTGTAAGTAAAGCGTACAAAGTCAGAAGCCCTTTAGAGATTTTGCAAGTGTTTTTGTGTGTATGTGTGTGTAAAAAAGATATGAAATCAGACGCCCTACAGAGATTCTGCAAGGGTGTGTGTTTGTTTGTGTGTGTAAAAAGGACACGAAACCAGAAGCCTTATAGAGATTCTGTAAGTGTGTGTGTGTGTGTTTGTGTTTGTAAAAAGGACATTAAATCAGAAATCCTCCAGAGATTCTGAAAGTGTGTGTGTGTGTGTGTGTAAAAAGCACACGAAGTCAGAAGCTCTCTAGAGATTCTACCATGGTGTGTGTGTGTGTGTGTGTTTGTAAAAAAGTACACGAATTTAGAAGCCCACTAGGGATTCTGCAAGGGTATGAGTGTGAGTATGTGTGTGTGTGTGTGTGTGTGTTTGTGTGTATAAAAAGTACACGATGTCAGAAGCCCTCAAGAGATTCTGGAAGGTTGTGTGTGAGTGTGAGTGAAAAGGACACGAAGTCAGAAGCCCTCCAGGGATTCTGCATGGGTGTGAGGGTTTTTTTTTGTGTGTGTGACTAAAAAGGACACGAAGTCAGAAGCCCTCTAGAGTTTCTGCAGGGGTATGAGAGTGGGTGTGTGTTTGTGTGTGTGTAAAAAGGACACGAAGTCAGTTACCCTCCAGAGATACTGCAAGTGTGTGTGTGTGTGTGTAAAAAGGACACGACATCAGAAGCCCTCCAGAGATTTTGAAAGAGTATGAGTGTGAGTTTGTGTGTGTGAGTGTGTAAAAAGGACAAAGACTTTGCATTTAGTAGCTCTGTGAGTAGCCCGCCATGTCACCAGAGGTTCTTTGCGTTTGATGGCAGTGGGGTGGAATGTTTACAATGGAAAGACCTTTTTCAAATGTATTGCTACTGACCGTGGTCTAAAGCCCAAGTGCTTAGCCATTGGGCCACCAGGATTCTTCGTGGTAAGGATGTGTTCCTGCCAAAGTTTATGAACACTACACAGCAGTGGGGTTTTGGAACTGCTAGGTAGTTTAGCTTAGGGACTGAGGCATCCATTACGCAGGGTCAGCAGTCTGAGCCTTTGTCCCATGAACGAGTGGTACACTGCGCATGCTCAAAGGCTCAGGTTCCCAGCCAGGAAGGGGAGGTACACCTGGGTGTGTTCTGCACCTGAATTGGCCCAACAAGGCCAGGTGAATTCAGTTCAGCCAATGAGTTCACCAGGGTCACCAGCACGCCCCACCTCTTGGAGTAATTTAAAAGGCAGGAGCAGAGAGCAGACCTCGTGACTTTCAGGGAAGCTTCTAAGGAGAAGCACATTTCTGAAGAGCCCTGCAGGTGCCTTTATAAACCTGAAACTTCTTCTAATTCTCATAAAACTCACTTGGATCACAAACTAGGCTTAGAGGTGAATGCTTTCTCGTGTGTAGCCAAGGAGCAAGGTATATCTCTATCCTGAGAGATCTCACAGAACCATTGATTGCCCTGGCATGTTTTGGGGTCCTGATGGTGTCATGGTTATGCTTTGTGCAACAGTTTAAAACCACTAGCCACGCCACAAGGTAAAGATGGGGCTTTCTATTCCTATAAAGAGATACATCCTCAGTAACTCACAGGGGAATTCTACCCTGTCCTATAGGGTTGTTATGAGTCAGCATTGACTCAATGGCAGTGAGTGAGTGCCCTGGCAAGTAAGCCTTGGGTATCTACATTGACTCTCAGTTTCTGGTTAGCGTTTCACCACTTCACCCCATGAACGTGAACTGCAGTGGATGAGGGTTGGGAGCTCTGGCTCTGGGGCTGCTTGCTTGAATTTTCACATCATGGCCCTGCCCCTGATGGGACCTTTGCCATTTGGGCAAATGAGCACAAGCCCGAGTTTCCTTTTCTGCAGTATAGACTGAGGAAGGAGATGTCTCCTCTCTTGTGTGCTAACTGACTTTTACCAGTTAGTGTGAATTAGATCTTTCAAAGAGGAAGATCAGGGAGAAGGGGGAAGGATGAAGCAACATGGATAGAGGTGAAGGCAGTGTGAGGGGTCAGAGAGAGATGAAAGGACCATCATGTCACCTTTGACTACTCTTAGTGAGGCTGGCTTGGAGTGCAGGAGACGGGGAGAGTGAGGACACGGGCTAAAGGCAGTGCTCATTCATTACTTCCGGGCAGAGTTCAGCCTTTGGCATGTTTGTTGGATGCTGACGCTGTGTTCATCCAATGAAACTTCAAACTTCTGTCCTCTCATTAACCCTTTGTCTCCCCTTTGTTCACGATTTTAAACTTCTATTCTCGGGTTCTCTTTAGAGCCCCAGGAAATCAGAAGTCACAAGTCACTTCTGTTTACAGAGAGGCCCCCAGTATGCAAAGGCAGGAGGGTGTGTTAACAGCACACCGGTCTAGTGGCTGGTCACGCCTATGCAGTACATTCTCCATCCCTTAGCTCAACAAAAGGAAAATCACCAAAGAAAAAAAAATTTTCTTTTTCATGGATAATTACTTTTTCAGTTCCCTCCCCCACCCATACTCTGTGTGAATTACAATAGAACACGCACACACACACATACACACAATTTTCTGCCAGAATGTGTTACTCCAGTACATTCTACCCTCCTCCCTCACTGCCTCCTACCCTTTTTTCTCCTATCTACTTTCTTCCCATGACACCCAATGGACAGGTAGGGGAATTCAAAATAGACCCCAGTCTCAAATGTAGTTTAAAGCTCACTCACGCACTGCTATTGTGCCAGTTCTGACTCATAGTTACAGGATAAAACTGTCCTTGTGGATTTCTGAAACAACAATTCTTTGTGGGAGTTGAAAGCTGCCCTTTCTACAGGAATGCAGCAGGTGCGTTTGAACTGCCAACCCTGCAGTTAGCAGGCCAACGTGAAGGGATTTTGCCACTTTGCCACCAAGGATCCTAAAGGTAGCATGAGGAGAACATTTATTAAATCTTCCATGGTACACAGGCAAGGGGGAGACCTGAACCACAGCTCTCGGGATTCTTGGTGCCTCGCAGTGGACAGTTCCAGCCACATCGGATCCAGGCTTCCCAAGATTTGCAGAGCCACCAGCATAGTCTTTGCTCCTCTCCAGGATTCACAATTGCTTCCTGGTTGCTCAGGTATGTAGGAGTTTAGTGGTTCTCTAATGCAATCATCCCATTTTGCAAAGAAGATGCTGATGCCCAGATTAAATCTTCCATGGTACACAGGCAAGGGGGAGACCTGAACCACAGCTCTCGGGATTCTTGGTGCCTCGCAGTGGACAGTTCCAGCCACATCGGATCCAGGCTTCCCAAGATTTGCAGAGCCACCAGCATAGTCTTTGCTCCTCTCCAGGATTCACAATTGCTTCCTGGTTGCTCAGGTATGTAGGAGTTTAGTGGTTCTCTAATGCAATCATCCCATTTTGCAAAGAAGATGCTGATGCCCAGACCGGGGAGAAGATTATCTGAGGCCACTGAGAAGGACACCATCACCTCAAGTCCTTCTGACCCCCCACAAGTTTCTGCCAACAGCACTGAGCCCTGGGTTACCTACTCAGTCTTTTGAAGCCTTAGCCAGCTGATGCAGCTGCCAGTTGGATTGATCAGGGTATGTGACCCAGAGCTCCTTAGAACGCGCCCCCCAAATGCAAATTTACTGCCATAGAGTTGATACTGATTCATAATGACCCTATAAGACAGGGTAGAACTTCCCCAGTAGGTTTCTGAGACTAACTTTCAGCCTTTCTCCTGAGAAGTGGCTGGTTGTGTGGTGGTTTAGATCTTGCAGTTAACAGCCTTTTAGAATGAGAGGTAGGGTCACATTTCTGTTCTGATTATGCTCCATTTTCTGAGATGCCAGTGCCGAGGCTCCCCCCCTGCAGGTAGCAGTGAGATTTTTCTCACTAAACTGCGCTGGATGGGAAACTTGGGGCAAGTAGTGCATCGCAGCCAAGGAAGATCTCATTGACAGTGCAGTACTTGAATAAGGCAGGAAGACACAGGAGTGGCCATCTGGCGGTGGGGAAAGTGTTCCAGGTAGGAGACAGTCAGTGCAAAAGGCCTTGTGATTGGGTTCTCCAAGCTTCTTCCTGGAACAGCAAGGAGACCAATGTGAGTGGGGCATGACACTCTGTAGTGAGGAAAGATGATCACTGTGTGGGCCTCCTGTATGATTGAGAAGCCAAGGGGAATTTTTAAACCCTAAGCCAGATCAATGCTCAAGGAAGCATTAGTCAAGACATCAAATGACACGCTGCATTGGCTAAATGTGCTACAACAGATCTTTTAAAAAGACTGAAGATCAAGGATGTTACTTTGAGGACACTGCCTAATCTTGTGCCAAATCTTGCCATGGTTGTTAGGTTGGAGTCCATTGTTGCAGCCATGGTGTCAGCCCATCTCCTTGATGGTCAGTCTCTTTTCTTGTGGACCTTCAGTTTTACCGAGCATGATGTCCCTTTCCATGGACTGGTCTTTCCTGATAAAATGTAGTAGCTACCAGATTGGATGTCATGCCTTTAGAACAGTGGTTTTCAACCTTCCTAATGTTGTGACACTTTCATATAGTTCCTCATGTGTGGTGCTACCCCCAACTATAAAATTATTTTTGTTGCTACTTCATAACTATAATATTGCTACTGTGATGAATCGGATGACCCCTGTGAAAGCATTTTTCGACCCCTCCCTCCCCATGGAGGTCGCGACCCACAGGTTGAGGATCACTGCTCTGGAACATTTTCATCATAGAAGAGAGTTTGGTTGCACAGCTCTGAGTTAGACGGTGAGACGGGTTATTTGACATTCATTTGCTGATGTGTTTGCGAACCCAGTGGAAACACTCGGGAATGAGCATCTTCTTTAGCCATTTTCCTGGATCATTCAAATGCCATCTCCCCTGTGAATGCCTCACTCCATCCTTGGCTTTCCATACTTGCCATATGAAAATGGGATAATATTCAATACTTAGCATTATATATAACCCAGTATTTGGTAGTCTGCCTCAAACAGATGCGAGTCTCTCTCTTTTTCTACTAATATGTAATTTTGATATGTGAAAACATACAAAGCAAAATCTGTTCCATTTCAACCCTTTCTGGACACAATGTTCAGTGACATTGGTCACACTCTTCATATTGAATTAACATTCTTGTTCTTTCTATTCTAGGTGTTTCCTTTCTTTTTACTTAATCTCTCTGCCACAACCCTCTCACATATATTTTGAATTATCTGTAGCCCATTTAGTTTTGTGCTGATTTTTTAAAGACTGCAATACTCAAGGATGCAATCCTTTAAGAGCTAAATTGTTATTTAGTTTAAAGATGACTTCAGGGGACAGTTTCAATTCAAGGTTTGAAGAGTAACTCAGGGTCATAGTCTCTGGGACACTTCCAGTTAAGTAAGTCTAGATAATTAAAGAATTTTAAATTATGTTCCACAAGGTTCTCCCTTTCTATCAGCATCCTTAGGAATCATGGTGCTATGGTGCCTGCTAACCTCAAAGTCAATAGTTGAAACCACCAGCCACTCTGCAGGGGAAAGCAAAGGCTTTCTGTTTCCTTAAAGAATAGCAAGCGAGGAAACCACAGGGGGTGTTCTATACTGAGTCAAAATTGACTCCATGGCAGTGAGTTTATGTTGTTATCGAAAAAAGAACACATTTTAATGGGGGCTCTGACAGATAATATAACAATCCATAAATCATTTAGATCAAGCGAGTTTGTACATATGCTGCCACCATCATTTTCTAAACACTATCATTCTACTTGACCCCTTTGATATCAGCTCCTGTTTTTCCCTCTTTCCTCAACCCTCACACCCTTACTAAATTAAATATAAATTAATATCTTTATACACACCGTCTTCTGTGTCCCTCTACTCATATTTCTGTTATTCGGCCCCTAGGCTGTGTGTGTGTGTGTTCCATTGTTATCAGTTCCCTTTTCCTCCCCTTCCCTACACAGCCACCCTGTGCCCTCATGGTATCTGAGTCAGTTCGAGTTGACTAGAGAAGCACATTCATAAACACTCATGTGTCTTAAAAAAGCTTTATATAGAAGAATAATTTTATATTAAGAAAACATCCCAGCCCAGTCCAGACCACGTACATAAGTACGAAATTAACCCATATATCCAATAACAGTGTGTACATTTTTTTCAGACTTATGCAACACATGCAATGACACCAAGTGCTGGAAGATCACAGGGCAGTCGGTGGAATGTCTTATGGACCCAGTGGAGGTGGAAAGTGGCATGGGTCTCCACATGACTCCTCCCGTTCAAGGCTATGGCTGCCGTCAATGTAGATCCATGTATCTTGTCAGCAGGAATATCAAGTCATGGGTGTCTCTCACCCCCAGGAAAGAATACAGGAGTTGCCAGAATCCTCAAGAGAAGGCCATGCCCACATTGAGACCTCACTGGCTATGGCCTGAGTGACAGCCTGGACTCCACTCCTATGCAAGATGATGGGAGATTAAAAAGCTACCACAGTATCGCTACTCCCATTACTGTTCCTGAGGATTTTATCTGTCCTGGATTCCGTGCGTGGTTGCTATTTTTTATGATTTTACTTTCAGCATCTATCTGTGGTGTCCCTGATCTGAATGCCCTGATGCAGTATCTGTGAGTCTCCTGTGAGCAGGGACTGTGTTCTCTACATCTGGGTCTTCTTAAAGCTTTGCAAAATGTTGTCATTTGAATAACACTCAATACATATTTGTTGAAGGAATGGCATTGCAGGTGACAGTCAGTACCTATTCTCCCATCAGTTATATGGTTGGCGGTCTTTTTACCTCTCAGACATATAGCTGAATCATTACAATGTGAGGGTCTGAGCCTGGTTATATTATGGGGACATGTAGTCAAAAGACAAAATATGTTTGCCTAAAGCACCTTTTGAGTATGATGTTTCAATAAAATAAATTGGACAGATCCTGGCAGCAGACATGTTTCAGCCGCTCACAAGGTATGTGGCTTTGGGTAGTGTACCCTAAGCTCTGAATTCAAGGTAAGTAGTTTCAATGGTCAATATGCATCTGAGAGCTGGACAGTGAGTAAGGAAAACTGAAGAAGAATCAATGCATGTGAATGATGTGCAAACAATACCGAAAGTCGTCTGGGCGGTCAGAAGAACAAGCAAATCCCTCTTGGAGGAAGCACGGCCAGAATGCCCCTTAGAAGTGAGGATGGCAAGTCTTCATCTCACATCCATTGGACATGCTATCAGGAGAGACTGATTCTTAAGAAAGGACATAATGCTTGTTAAAGTACAGGGGCAGCAAGAGGGAAGAAGACCCTTGATAAGATGGATGTCCACAGTGGCTACAGCACTGGGCTCAACATGGACCAAAGACTGTGGTGATGACACAAGAGCAGGCAGGGTTTCATTCCGTTGTACAGTTCCGGTCTCTGGTACAAAGGAAAATAAGTTGCCCTATTCTGTGGGGTCGAGGCTATTGTGCCTGCTGTGTATTTTGTCCTAAGGACTTGCAGTGTTGTTCTTTATACAGTGTTGTTGTTATTAGCTGCTTTTCGGTCCATTTTGACTCATAGCGACCCCCATGCATTTCAGAGTAGAACTGTTCCATAGGGTTTTTAAGGCTGTGACCTTTTGGAAGCAGATATTCAGGCCTACCTTCCTTAGGCACCTCTTGGATTCTGGGTGGGATTTAACTGCCGACCTCCTGGGTGCTAGTCAAACACTACCCAGGGAGTCCTCCCACTGAATAGTGTGAGTGTATTCCCACCTAGGGTGCTCCTCTTCCAGTACTTGTTTGGACGGTATTCTCTTTTGGTCCATAGGGTTCCATGGACTCATTTTCAGTAGTACATCATCAGGTCTTTCTTCCCAGTGTGTCCTACCTTGGATGCTCTGGTGAAGCGTGTCCAGAGTGGCTTGCTCTGGTTATAATCGTAGCTGGTGACACCGCTTACAGCAATCACAGCTAGAGACAAATGACAACATGATGACAAACTGACAGATGGGTGGCAGCCTAGGGAAGGAATGATCAACACAACACAACCTGAGTGGAAATCGAGCTATGGAGTCTCTGAGAGTCCAGGCTCTTCGTCCTGGCACAGCCTGGGGCAGGGCCTGGAGCCAGGAACTGTGGCTGCTGGGGTGAGGACCCCCAGCTTCCCCACCTGGCATTCCCTCCCCAAACAGAGCTGGCAGCCTGTGGGAATTGTCTTTCCCCTTGCACATGACAGCACTGACGAGCATAACTCAACCCTGCTGGTGGTTAATGACTGGTGACATTATGAGGCCGCTGCCCACCTTTGGTTGAGGGAATTTGCCAATGCTCGGAAGTTGTTGGGCTCTAACGAAATGCAACCCCTGCAAGCAAGCACTGAGTCAAGTGCACGAGGTGTGGAGCACTCTGACATCCCCGCGTGACCGTGAAAAGCAGGCTGCGGAGCAGTGGTGGCTGCTGAGGCTCCTTTCTCCTGGCAATACTGGCGTGCTGAAATGGTGGGCTGATTTGCCATGGAAAGCAGGGTTTCATGGGAACTTGAGGATTAAGAATCCACATGCCTGCAATCAATATTGTATGTTCATCGTATAATTTACTTTGAAAGGGAGACGACACAGTTCTCCGAATTTTTGGGTGAAGTAAACCACTTTTCCAAAGGAGTAAGTGGATTTCTGTGTGTATAAATCATGCCCAGCACTTGGGAGTGCAGAGGAGGATATGGGAGGATGGTAAAGAAGAGCAGCAGGAGAGGACCTGAAGACCTCCTGTTTCCTCAGGGTCAGGGGCCAGGCAAAACCAATGTCCCTGGAACACCACTGTCTCTCTGGAATGGTATTAGCACAGCTTGTTCTTTGCATACTGTACTGAGTTCATTCTGACTCGCATCGCCCCTGTAGGGAAGAATAAACATGCCCCAATGAGTCTCTGAGACTATAATTCTTTACTCAAATAGAAAGCCTCATCTTTTTTCCATGGAGGAACTGGTGGATTCAGAACTGCTGACTTCGTGGTTAGCAGGCCAACACCGAACCTACTATACCACCAGGACATTTCTGTTTAGCCTAGAGACTTTCAAATGGATAGAACAAGACCCATCCCAACCCTGTTCACGGCTATCAACCCCCCTTTCTTTGAAGTGCCCACTACGTTCTGTGAAGTTCACCACTTTCTGTGTGTGTGTGTGTGTGCGTGTGTGTCTGTGTGTGTGTGTGTGTCTCTGTGTGTGAGAGAGAGTTATAAAAACAGGAACTTTGACCTCCTTTTAGAACTCTTGCAATTCCAGGGCTTGCTCAACAAAGCACGAATCCCCAGTGTCTTCAACCTGACTTGTCCCATGTGGAAATACACATTGGGGTTCCAGACACACTGAGCTAATGAGTGAGTGGACACTACTGTGCTATCTAAACAAACCCTGTGTGACAGGGCTGCACCTGCCTTACTTAATTGAATAACCAGGACCGTTTTCTAAAATAGGTAATATCAACTTAATCTCCCTGCCATCGAGTCACTGCTGATGCATAGCGACCTTGTAGGACAGGGGAGAATTGCCCCCATGAGTTTCTGAGCCTGTAACTCTTGACAGGAGTAGAAAGCCTCATCTTTCCCTCACTGATTGCTGCTGTTTTCGAACTGCTGAGTTTAAGGTTAGGGACACAATGTGTAACCCACTACACCACCCGGAGATGCTTGTGTCAACTTTCTATATAGGAAAAGGAAATGTCGCCAGGTCCGATGCCATCTTCATGGTCACTGCTGTATGTGAGTCCAAAGTTGTGGGCCAATACATCTCAAGGAGAATCGCCTGCATATCCAATGACACATCCCCGCACCAAACCCGATTTCCTTTTCTACTGATCAGCCTTGCTTAATGACTTGGCCAAAGTGAGCAAGCATAAATCCTCCCAGCCTCCCTTGCCAGGCACACTGTGGTTCCCGAGAGCAGTGTTTCTTCTACAATGGGAGTGCTCATGCTTTTGCCACACTCGGCAGATTCTATGAATATTTTGACTTTTTTAAAAACTTATTTGATCATAGAGCATGTTTCCCTTTTCCCTTTGTATGAGATGACAAAATTTCACTCACTTCCTAGTCATCCAAGGAAAGAGTAAACTTCCCTGCCCTGCCAGTGAAGGGCTTGGCCAATAGAATAAAAGTGGAAGGAGTTGTGTGCCACTCTAGATCAGAGGTTTTAAGAGAAATGGTCCTTTTGTTGCTTACCTATCCTTCAAGAGGCAGGAACCCTGGTAATATAGTGGTTATGTGTTGGGCTCTTAACCTCATGGGTCACATGCATGCAAGTCTTTCAATTTCAAAGCCTGATTGTTCCCCTGCACAAAGCTAACAGAGATAAGCAACAACTGCTTGTAGGCTGGAAAGATTGCCCGAACATAGTGTACTTTGGGGATTTCTTACTGCCAGGAGAAATACATTCGATGTGGCAGGTGACGGTCCTAGTATCTCTCAGCTGCCAATCAGAGGCAGGTTCTGAGCCTTCAGTCAGGGCCACTGGAGGAAGTGGCTCATGGTGCTGCTGCCATAGTCCATCCCAGGTCAAGCCCTCTGAGGTGCTGGGTTACAGAGTTTTGGATTGGCACTCAGTGAGGGCTGCTTCAAAGCTCTTTCCTTTCTTAAACTTGCTCCTGCAACCACATTCTTTCTGAAGGTCCTTGTCAGTAAGCCAAAATCCCAACCAATTTGCTAAGTCAGGACAAAATGCAAAGTTGATGGTACCGAGAGACATTAAACCACCTACAACCTTTTAGACCATGTCAACAGATCATCTGTAGCCTCAACTGCAGAAACATTTCACTAAATCCTCTCTGTTTCTCCACAAAGATTAGGAATGCCCTTCTATCTTTTAAAAACAGATATTGGTCTGGCATCACTTCGGTTCCAGCTGAGGTAGTGGATTCACCTGAGCTAAGCTCTAGAGAGGATCACTTAATCTTCATTCAAGATATATGTCATGAGGACTGTAGATCATGCAGGGACTGCACAATCCCTCTGTGTCGGCAGTGGCTGCATCACAGTCTAGCCCATTGGGAAGACAGACGGACCCATGGCAATTATAAGGCAAGATGCTGAGGGTGCTGGGGTGGTCTAGGGATACAGGAAAGGAACTATTGGGAATGGAGGCAATTATGAAGGGTTCTTTTTTCCCATGGACCAAACCCATGCCAGTTGCCATGAAGTTAACTCTGATTCATAGGGACTCCTTTGGGCCAGAGTAGAACGACATTCTGTTGTTTTTTTCTATAACTGATTTTGTTGTTGTTGTTTGAAATGCAGCACCAGGCCTTTCTTCAGAGACACTTCTGGCTGGGCTTGAAGCTCCAACCTATGAGTTAGTAGCCCAGTATGTTAGCCAACTGCACTACCCAGGGACTCCTCCATGTGACTAAAGAATGACTTAAGGACTTCCCCCACAGACCCAAACCAAAACCAAATCCACTGCCATGGGGTTGACCTCATATATGGCACAATAGACTGGCTCTGCTGATTTTCAGAATTGCACATCTTTACTGGAGCAGAAAACCCTCATCTTTCTCCCAAGGAGTAGCTGGTGGGTTTGAACCATTAACTTTGCCATTAGCAGCAGCCCAACTCTTAACCCATTATACCACCAAGAGTGGTTCAATTTGGAAAAATAGTATGTGATCACCTATCTATGAAGGGAAACCCCTCTCATAGAGTGCACTTACACAAATGAGAAAGAAATGAGTCCCCAAATGCCCGTCTTAATCAACAATCTGGGGAAGGGTGTTCTGGGAAGCAGTTTTCAAATGTTCCTGGAGATTTTAAAATTAATCAACCTAATCCCTGTTTTAAAGAGCCCTGGTGGTACAATGGCTAAGGACTGGGTGGCTAAACAAAAGGCTGGTAGTTTGAACCTACCCATGGGCTCTAAAGGGGAAAAAACCTGATGAGCTGGTCCCATAACGATCTCAGCCTAGGACACCTTTGGGTGCAGTTCTACTCTGTCCTGTAGGGTCACTATGAGCTGACATCAACTTAAAGACACACAGCACGTTTGACTCTGCGTTATTTGTTGATAGAGTTTGTGCAGAGCATTCTGAGTAGAAAACAGACTCAGGGGCATCTGACATCAACCAGCAACAGTCTCTTTCCTTGAGAAAGACTGTGGAAAGGGATGAGGAGGGAGCTTCCAAAAGCGTGTGGAAAAATGATACGAAAAAATAATGGAATTTTGCCATGAGCTTTTTGAAGCTCTCTTCATGAGAGCTAGTCCTCCATGGAGGTTTCTAGAAAAGTGAAACACGAAGGAAGAGGCTGGTAAGTCCCACTGAACAATTCCAGGGGAGATTGGGTCTTGACTCAGAGTACTTGAGCATTCTGGCTTATTCCTCCAAATAGCAAATCAGACTAGACCAGGTTCTGAGACTCAGGGAAGGCAAATAAGACACACCAGGCCCATGATTCAGACTTATGGGGAAAGTCACACTGGAGAGGGAAGGCCTCTTTACCTTGTGTGCCTGACAAGTGTCTCATTTGCCTCATCTAAAACCCAGCCCTGGAAAAAAAGCTAACAGTACCAGCTTCAAACTTGTGTTTGAATCTTGTCTCTGTCACTTATTAACTTAGCCACCTTAAATCCCTTCCTCTAGTTTTCCATCTGTAAATGAAGCACAGTTCCAATCATAGGGCCTTCAGTAAATGGCTATTATTAGCTAGGCATGCACTCCTGTGTTCTAGGCGAGAGTTCTCAGCCAGGTTTTTGTGGGAGCTTGTTCTTCAGGGTATTGTCATAGATGAGTGTGTCACCCAGATTCCTCTCAGGGCCAAGAGACTGATTTCCCCAGCTGCTGAGAGAGCCACTGATAGAAAAGGTCCCAGCTGTCTGGCCCCTATCGGGATTGCCTCAGCTGATGAGAGCTCATCCATGGTCTGCTCCTTCCCAAACTAACCTTCATCCAACGACTTGTCAATGTAGGGGTATAAATGGCATAGTGGAGGCATTTGACCCCCCTGTAACTTCACAAAAGGCAATGGAGGAAAATCAAGATAAACAGCCCAAGGCTGATTCCTATGAGACAGAGATCAAAATGCCTCCACCCTCCTTTCTTTTCACAGTTTCTGACACCAACCATCCGTACCATGACACTCTCTTCTTCTCTGCTGGGTTTGATAATCCTTAAGTGGCAATGGCCACACAGAACTCGCAAACAATACTTATTTTTCTGGGGTTAATTGGGGACCTAGCAGGTGACAATTCAGGATCAGAAATGACTGGGGATATAGTTCTTCAGTCAGGACAGTCTCTTCCCAGTGGTGTCCAGAGGCAGAACTTTTTCTGGTCCTTGGCCTGTGCCCTGCAGCTCCTTGACCTCTGCTCTGCTTGGGACCGTGTGCAAAGTTCTTTCAGCTCTGCTGATAGGTGCGTTGAGGCAGCCCGCTTTGTCTGGAAGCCTTGACCCAAAACACTCAGCTTTCTCATTCTGTGTGCTGGCTAGCTCCCTGTTCTGGGGTCTTGGTGCTGCTGCCTCTGCTTCCATGAGCTATTTATCTGCCACTGTTTTTCAGTGTCTCCTGATGCATCCAGTGTCAGGGATCTCTGTCTCCTGGATAGAGGTGGTGCTCAGAGTAATAATCCTGGGTCCAAAGAGCTCACTCCACTGCTGGTTCGTCTTTCTCGGTGCTCTTGAAACTCCACTTTCTGTTTCTGAGTTAACTCACCCAGGATGACCATACCGACCAATCCCCACATTAGGGGTCTACAGGTCTTATTTGAATGGTCTCACCTCTTCGAGGATGCCATGCACTTTACTGATATTATTAGCATGCTATCTACTTCCCTCGGTGGCATAGTTCCACCCTGTCATTGGTAGGCGTTACAAAGACTATAGCTAGAGGAGAACTAGTAAGCAATTTGCTGCAACACATTAGGCTACAAAGTCCCAGGCTACTGGTCACCACTTGGCCAGGTCCCAGTTACAGAGCTCCCTGTGATGGCTCCTTTTGCATATCAATGTGGCGAGGCTATGGTGCCCAGTTTTTTGGTCAAACAAGCATTCATCTATTTGCTCTTGCTTTTTAAACATTTTATTAGGGGCTCATACCACTCTTATCACAATCCATACATATACATACATCAATTTTATAAAGCACATCTGTACATTCTTTGCCCTAATCACTCTCAAAGCATTTGCTCTCCACTTAAGCCCTCCGCATCAGGTCCTCTTTTTTTTGTCCCCGCTCCCCATCCCTCATGAGCTCTTGATAATCCACAGATTGTTATTTTGTCATCTCTTGCCCTTTCCGGAGACTCCCTTCCCCCCTTCTCTGCTGTCCATCTCCCAGGGAGGAGGTCACATGTGGATCCTTGTAATCAGTTACCCCTTTCCAACCCACTCACCCTCCACTCTCCCAGTATCACCCCTCACACCCCTGGTCCTGATGGTATCATCCACCCTGGATTCCCTGTGCCTCCAGCTTCCATATGCACCAGTGTACAGCCTCTGCCCTATCCAGTCCTGCAAGGTAGAATTTGGATCCTTGTAGTTGGGGAGAGGAAGCATCCAGGATCTGGGGGAAAGCTGTGTTCTTCATCGGTAATACATCGCACCCTGACTGACCCATCTCCTCTCCTAAAGCCCTCTATGAGGGGATCTCCAGTGGTCGACATTTGGGCCTCTGGTCTCCACTCTGCACTTCCCCCTTCATTCTCTATGGTATATATATATATATATATATATATATATATATATATATATATATATATATATATATATATATATATATATATATATATCCATATACACACAGAGATATATATACATATATATATTCTTTTTTTTTTGCATGATGCCTTATACCTGGTCCCTTTGGCACCTCGTGATCGCACCGGCTGGTGTGCTTCTTCCAGGTGGGCTTTATTGCTTCTGAGCTAGATGGCCGCTTGTTCACCTCATCTATTTGCTCTTATGAAGGAGTTGGTCTCAAGCAAAATAGAATACCTTACATAATGTGGGAAGGGGTAAACCTATCAGCCAAAGGCCTTCAGCGCAGAAAGGGAGTTTCCCTAGGGTGTGTTCTGACCATTCTTATTCTTGTCTTTTCCCATCACCTAACCTATCGATTTTAGGATGAACATCTACAGAGCTCTTTAGGCTGTTGCCTGACCTATGAATTTGGAACTTGCCATTTCCCTATGTGAGCCAATTCCTAGAAATAAGCCTCACTCTATGGGGCTCTGGTGTCGTAGTGGGTGGCCCTTTGGGCATTCAACAGCAAGGACATCAGTTTGAAAACACCAAGGGCTCCTTGAGGGAAAGATGAAGCTTCGTAATCTCCTGAAGAGTTACAGTCTCCAACGCCCAAAAGGTCAGTTCTATACTGTTTTACACAGTCACTTTGAGTCCACCTTGATGGCAATGAGTGGCCGGTGCAGTGGTTAACCATAGGAGCCCTGGTGAATATATCAATATCTCCAGTTACAGCTATATAACTGGTTTGGTTTCTCTAGGGAACACTGACTATGACACTCTCCATAGGCAGGGCTGAGACCTCTGTTGAGATTTCCCTCTTGTGCCCTTCCTTGATTCCCCCCACAGGTGCTTATTCCCTGAGCATTCCTCAATAAATGTCAGGAATCCAGAGCTAATTCCATCACAGTGTCTCCTTCTTTCAGGGAGTCTGAATGGCTTCCGGGGAGTATGAACTGCAGTCTCCATCCAACTTCCTCCTTCTATTTCTATGATCTGGATCTTATTTGGGGCTCATTTGGTTGTAAACAGGTAAAGAGACCAATACTTGCAAGAGAAAATCCTAGGAAAATGGAAAGGTGGGGAGAACAAGAGGACAGCTGGCTCTGTCGACGGTTCCTGACCACCACTGGCATGTTCCTGTGTTCTTTGTGTCTGTCTCTCAGGGCACATGCTGTAATCTCGCAACATAGACTGCCTCCTCCACGTGGCGGGACATGTGCTTCTGAATTATGCTTCTTAGATGCCAGGCCACTTGCAAAAGCGGGACTTTCTTTTTCGTTTTTTGTTTGGAAATGCTCCAGAAAAAGCGTCTAGTTGACACATCTTATGTCAGTGTCTCCACTGGGCCAATGAAAACAGCATTGTGACCGTATTGAAATGTGATGTCTTCCCCAGGGAACTGATGTTTCAGCCAGTGAGGTAGTTCACAGGGACAGATAAGAAAGGGGGTTGGGACAGATTAAAATAATAATAATGTCTATTTGCAAAGAATAGGGCCTTATTATTTTTCGGATGCCCCCATCTGAACACCCTACCACTGAATATAGGCAGGAGGTAGGGCCCACCTGTCACTCAAGCAGCTAAAAATGTACAGCACTTGCTGTAGCAGCTGCTAATGTGCCCATGTATTAGCATTTGGCACCCACCACTCCCATAAATGCCAGTGGTCTCACAGGAAGCACATGTAACTCCCCACACAGGGAACAGTCATTGAGCAGACAGGGGAGTTGACATCCTCCAGGACCTAATGCCACTTTAACCAATGACACATGAGGATAGGTGGAGCCACACTCCAGTTCCCTCAGCCTTTGGGTGGGACAACGACAAGAGGATTTATACTGTCTCTGGGAACCTACTCAATGACATTTCTTTATCAGTCTCTTCCCTTTGCTCTATCAGTATTACCCTTCTCCACTGGTCCTTCCTGGAGGCACCTCCCAAGGAAACAATAGTCTAGCTGCTATTCCAATTCTAGTGGATTCCAATTCTTGGTGACCGCATTCATGTGAGTCAATCAGAACTGTGCTTTCTGCAGATTCTTTCTCTCCCCTTTTTAAGAGTAGTTTTAAGGACACTGTGAAAGCTTTCCACCATCCAGTTCCAGAACATTTTCATCGACTATGCAGCCATTAAGCAGTCATTCCCCATTGCCCCTCCCACCCCACCCTGGGAAACCACCAATCTACTCTATGGCTCTACAGGATTTACCTGTCCAGCATTTTTGCTCTAAATGGACTCACAATACATGGCATTTGGTGTTTGGCGTCTTTCACTACATGTCTTGCGTTCACCTGTGTTACAGAGTCTGTCTGAATCAAAGGCCTTAGTTTTCTTGTGGCAGACTATATGTATATCCCATTCTGTGTAGATCATATTTTCTCTATTCTTCTACTGATGGGTATTGTTGGCTTATTGTTTACCTTTTGCCCATAGTGATTAGTGCAGCATCCATCTGGGTACTCGTCTTTCATTCTTTTAGATATGCACTTGGGAATGGACTCCCTGGATCAGCTGGCAAGGGTTCATGACCAAGTGGGTTATGTTGGGCTGCTAACCATAAGGCCAGCATTTTGGACCCTTTAGCTACTGCGAGATAGAAATGCTCTCATAATGATCCACAGCCCCCCAGACCCACCAGCCGCAGTTCTACTCTGTCCTTTTGGGTTGCTGTGAGTCAGAATCAACTCGATGGCAGTGGTAGTGATGAAGCCAGCGACTTGAGAGTGGAACCAGGGACCGTGGAGAATTCTGGCAGTAGCCATGGTGTCCTCACTACCCAGATGCCAGCAGCCACCAGTGAACAAAGGAGGCACAAGCAACATTCTCGCTGACTTCATGCTGGTGACCCAGCTGCCCCTGCTTCCTCAAATGCCATTTCCTCAGCTTTACTGGCAAGGGGGTGTACTCCCTATTATCATGTCACCAACTCTTTCAATGGTCCACCTAGCCAGGTGTGATTCCAGACACTGTGCAGCCACCATCAGCGCAGGTGGCTGCTCACCTCATTTGTACACATGCAAAGAATGTGATCCTTCTAGGCACTGGTGTCCTTAGTCATCCTGGTTGGTATATTTACATCCTTGGGGAGCTGGGTCAGTGAGCAAGCGCTTCTCAAGGTGCCCATATGATCTGTTTACTGAGAGTGCCAGCCCAAGGATCTGACTTGCCACCCACAGTGAACGCACCTCTGAGGCAAAGGGGAGGGCTTCTTTCTAACTGGGAGACCAGCAGGTCTTCTGCAGACATCACTCCCCTGCAGCACTCTTATCCGAGGCCTTTCATATTCCAAAGAGCAGCATTAAGATTCCCATCTGTCACCCAGTCAGACTCACATGTGCGAATTCTCTTTTCAGAGCAAGACAGCCAATGCAGTGAGCTGGGTAAAGGGGCAGTCTCACTCTGAGGAGACTCAGCCAAGAGTGTAGGGACAGGGAGTGAAATGTGCAGCTTCCAGCTGCCACCCAAGCCTCCTTAGTGCAGTGGCCTGAGAGCAAAGAGATAGTCCTTTGTGACTCTTTGATCTCCTTCCTGGCCTTTGTGGAATTAACACTGCTCAGTGCCAGTCTCTTCTGAATATATGGAAAAGATAGCTCAGAAAAGAATAGAGTTAAATAAGAGCAGGACAGAGTAAGGTGGCTTCATGGTGTTGCATTTGTGTGTCTCAGAGCCCATCCTGGCTCACAGTGACCCTCTGTGACAGAGAAGAACTGTTCCACAGATTTTTCTAGGCAGAATTTTAGGGAAATGTACCTAGCAGCACAGTGGTTGCATGTGCGGCTGTAACAGAGAGACTGGCAGTTTGAACTCACTGATCCCCATTGAGAGAGTGAAGACGTGACTGCCTGCTCCCATGAAGACTCCTATCCTGTTGTTGTCTGTCCATTTGTGGTGCTGTGGTGAGTTGTGTGTTACTGTGATGCTGGAAGCCACGTGACTGGTATTTCAAATGCCAGCAGGGTTACCCGAAGTGAAGAGGTGTCAGGGAAACTTCCAGGCTAAGAACAGAATACAAAGAAGGGTTCCACTGCCCACTTCAGAGGAAGTAGCCGCTGAAAACCCTTACACTATAGCACAGTGTGCCTTTCCTTCCCGTCACAGAGAGTCAGAATCGCCTCAATGGCACATAACAACCAACAACACCTTTGAGGAGGGAAATCTCCTTCACAAAAGTTCAAATTCTTTAACAAAATATTTTGTTCATTCACATTTTTTAATTATGCATAAATTTATGTCTACTTGCATTACATCTCATAAAAAGGCATAAGAATTGTTTTTGCACTGTTTAAAACTAAATAGAAGATAGTGAAGGTGAAAAAATAGCTTTCGTGAATGTTGCTTTGAAATACAAATGGCATTGTCCTAAGAAATATAAATGAGTTAATTTTTTTAAATCATTTTATTAGGGGCACATACAACTCTTATCACAATCCATACATACATCAGTTGTGTAAAGCACATCCGTACATTCATTGCCCTCATCATTCTCAAAACATTTGCTCTCCACTTAAGGCCTTGGCATCATGTCCTCATTTATCTCCGCCCTCCCTGTTCCCCCCTCACTCATGAACCCTTGATAATTTGTCAGATCTTACATATTTTGTCTCCCTTCACCCACTTTTCTGTTGTCCATCCCCCAGGGAGGAAGTTATATGTAGATCCTTGTAACTGAGGTCTCAGAGCAGCTGGGTGTGATGCAGGGGAGGCTCTGGAAGCAGCTGAAGACACTGTGGGAGTTGGCAGCCCAACAGTGAGGGTCACTGCATCCGGGGGTACCAGAAAACTGGCTGGGGTTGCTTATTCCCCTAGATGCTACCCCTGCCTTGAAGAGAACCGTGACAGAGGCCTGTAGACATGTGTCAGGAATAGATGAGTCCTTCACTGTTTCCTCTACCCACAAACCTTTGAGGAGAGCCTGCAGGGCAGGGGCTCGGCTCCCTGGATCCAGTCACCTGCCCTTCCCCACAGCCACACCCTCGCCAGCCCCAACTCCCCCTGCCCTGGGTTTGCTTCTTGAATCCAGAGGAGCAGCCTGGGCAAAGACCATGAAGAACCTTGTCCTTCAGGCAGCCCCTTTGATTGAGTCCCTTGTCCTACAGAGTGTGGACACATGCACACTAACTGTTGGGGGACTCAGCTGTCACCACAGGGGCCAGGATCTGAAGAGGATGCTGACACTGCAGGGGTTCCTGAGGGAAGCCAAGGACTTGCAGAGCTGGCTGAGCAGCCAGCAGCTGGTGGCCAGAGGAGAGAGGACTATGAGCACACCCTAGTGAGGAAGGGGCTAGGGGCAAGGAAGGTGCCCTGGAGCCGAAGGAAGACGGGTGGTGGAGGGGGGCTGCATGCACAAGGGGCTGATGGGGAACATCAGTCTGGACTGAGGACAGCTGTGGCTTCCTATTCCCCTCTCTGCGTAGAGGGGCAAGTTCTGTGGCTGTCCAGTCTTGCCCTGCCCAGTCACTCACTGAGGTGTCTCACAAGCCCACCAGCCAGGGCCCCCTGTGACCCCTCTCCTCTCTTCTCAGCTCCTCTTAACCAAGTTTGCAATGTTTCAGCACCAAGTGAAGATGGGTGGCCACCAGGGGGCAGCCTGCCCCACTAGCGGAGAGCCTGCTGGAGTGGCGGCCCAGCACTGCCCCCAGGGCCCAGCAGTGGTGACAGGACCTACAGTGAGTACCAGCAGCCTGGAGCAGGGGTGAGTTTGGGGGAGGTGCTGGGCATGGGCTGGACGGGCTTCCAGGGAGACCCTTGCTGTGCTGCGGCTCTGCCAAACCCCTGAGAGGTGAACTGGCTTTCTGTGTGCCCACATTGGGGGC
The DNA here is from genome assembly GCF_050624435.1 of Tenrec ecaudatus. Taxonomy (NCBI): domain Eukaryota; kingdom Metazoa; phylum Chordata; class Mammalia; order Afrosoricida; family Tenrecidae; genus Tenrec; species Tenrec ecaudatus. The sequence goes on from NW_027459491.1 coordinate 345,274, forward strand.
CCGGGCCACGTATTCCAGGGAGCAACTTGTGCAGCCTGGAGTTGGGACCCCTTACTTAAGCTGAGAGGCCATGTCAGACGACCTTCAGCAAAGCTCAGCCTTTGAGTTCCGGGCTTCTGGCTTCAGGGCATGGTGAGGGCAGCTGCTGGTTCTGGCCCAGCTGCAAGCAGCCTGGCTGTACCTGGCCCTTCTGGGGACTCCAGATAGCACTGGGGAAACTGGGTGCACCGAGAGGCTGGGTTACTTGCTAGAGACCACAGCTAATTAGCAGTGAAGTTGAGACGCGATATGACCCTCACCATAAAAAGGAAGTGTTTTCTGCCCTGGTGACTCTTGGCCTTCCCTGAGGTCTAGGGTGACCATAGCAGCCACATGAAGAGTGTCAGAAGCAGGGCACAGTGACTGCCTCAACCTCCCCACTCTCCCCTGCCGGGGCTCTTCCAGTCTTGGCCTAGTGCCTCTATTGCTGGGGAGCAGGCTGCAGAGTACCCCACTCCTGCAGGGCCCACAACCTTCCTAGCAGTGCCAGTGGATCTGAGAAGGCACAGTCTGGCACTGTGTGACCAGGCTACCTGGAAATGGTCCCATTGAAGATCTGGAGAGCAGACCGATTGTTTTCCTTTGATTGTGTTACAGACACCTTACAGGAGAGAAGGATGTTTATAGATCACTGTCTACAGTTTCTGACCTTCAAAGCACTCAAAACATTGCCATCGAGTCGATTTCTATCATCGAGGCCCTGTAGGACAGCACACGACGGCCCCTGCGTCTCTGAGGCTGTCACTACAGGAGCAGACAGCCGAGCCGCGTCTTTCTGATGGGTTTCAGACCACTGACCTTGCCATGAGAGCAGCCCGGGGCATGCCTTTTTCTGACCTTAGGTTTGACTAATATATATATATATATATACATATATACATATAATGCACATATATATATATGAATTTTAATATAGAGGGTTTTGTTTTAAGTGGAAACATGCAGAGCAGTTTAACAATTTCTACACATTTTGTTTGCAGCTCTCATAATATAACACAGCACTCTTCTTGCCTTCTCCCTGGCCCCTCCCTCCCTCCTGAACTTTGAGGGCAAATGCTCCCCTTTGCTCTGGGAAGCACTTGCCTCAGAGGTGCCATGTGTTCACTTTATCAGCTCGACTGTTGCTTGGGCAGGGGTGATTCCCGGAGCTGCGCTCTGTTTTGGATTTGAAGGGCCTTGGTCTCGGGGTTCCAGCAGTCCCTGTCAAACTTGTAATGCCCTCTTCATGAAGTCACCTTCCATTGGCTTTCAAGCTGTGCACAAGTTGCCAGTTTGAGCTCAACCAGAGCAGTTTGAGGCGGTGGCTGGGCACCATCTAACTCTCCTGGTCTCCAGGACAAGGATGGAGGGCTGTGGTGTTGGTGGTCCGTTAGTCCTGTGGACTGCTTTGCTTCAGTTTTTGATTTTCTTCACTCGTCAACTCCAGATGGGGAGAGAGGGGATCCTAGTTGCTAGAGGTGGCTTTGCAATGGAGACAAACATTTTATACTAAAGTGAGATTCTTACGTGACATTTGCGTGACTGCAGCAGCCCCTGCTCATCTTCCTCCGTACTCACCCTAGCTGACCACCTTCATGCCTCAGAGGATGGGGCACTCCCTCTGCCCGTCCACCCTCAGGTCCTCACTTTCAGTCCCACAGGATCCTGTGGTATCAATCCCCCCCTATCAGCCCCACCCCCAGCCTACACAAGGATTACAAACCCTTGCTCCACTCAGATTCTCTGTAGCTAGTGTCACCACCCTGTGTTCCTCAGAGTGTGCTCTGCACCCATGAGATTATTGATTGGTTTCCACCCATAGTGACCCTGTGTGTCCCACAGGGCTTGCTCTGGGGGCAACTCTCACAGGGCGAAACCAGGAAGAGGAGGGGAGGGAGCAGTTGGGCAGAAGAAGCTGTGATGGACCGCACAGCGCCAGACTGCCCATGGAGGACAGGACCCTGTGGCTGTTTCCCCGAAGGTGTGCCCCTCAGGGCAGATCAATGCTCTGGAGACCCCACCGCAGGTGGAGGCCCCTCGACCCCTCCTCAGTCCCGCACTCCACACCCTCACCTACATTTGGAGCTGGGTGAGCTTCTCCTCCTGGGCCACCAGCTGCCTTTCCAAGTCCTGGTGCCAGGCATGTGGCCCTCTAAGGGGCGGATCCCTGCTCACCCCACAGTCAGGGTCTAGCAGGAGGTCCTCTCAGGAGGCCAGCCAGACCGCGGTCTGACCCAGCATTCCCCGCAGCTCCTCCTAGTCCTGGCTCACCTGGCAGTGGTCCTGGTGTAGGGCCCAGGCCATCCGGAGCTCCTGCAGCTGCCTGTCCAGTTCCCGGAGACACTGTGACCTGGGGGTTAGAGGGCTGTTGGGAGGGGCGCAGGGTGTCGCCTGGGTGGGATAGGGCTGGGTTACCGTGGAGCAGGGAGCAGCAGGAAAGGGAGCTCTGGCCACGCACCACCCTGGCCCTAGACCTCAGCGCGCACATCTCTGGGGCCATGACGTAGCTGGTGTCCAGCAGCTGCTACCCCGCCTGCCGCACTGCCTGGGCTCTCAGACAGAGCTCCTGCCCCAGTGTCTTCTTGGCCACAGCTGGCCCTTCTGAGGATATAGACTAGCGCCTGCTTCTCTTGAGCCTGAGTGCTGGGTGGGGGACAGGGCATGGGAACAGGTCTCAGGGCCAGAGGGCAGAACAGGGAGGAGGCAGGGAAGAGCTGGGTGCCCCCACCCGCATGGGACAGAGCGAGCCCCCATCCAGGTGGGGTGGCACATACAGCAGTTCCTGGCAGTGCCTGAGGAAGGCGTGGCCATGGGCTACCCACTCCAGCTGCTGGCCCTGCTCCCAGGCCTTCATGTTCAGGTGGCCCAGGCCTCCAGCACCTCAGCCAGCTGCTCGGCCAGGCCCTCCTGGACCGCAGGGTGTACCTGGATGGCCTCCATCCGCATCTGAACCACCACATCGTCCACAGCCACCAGCTCCCTCTGCAGCTGGCAGAGAGCAGGCTGAATGCTCCTCCACCCAGGACTCTGCAGGCCATCCTGGCTGTACCCCAGCCTAGGTCAAACCCAGGCCCATCACCCCCAATCCCAGAGGGGGAAGGGGCGGGCTGCAGTCCTGCCTGGGGTCAGCTGGGGGTGAGGGTTCCTCATCCATCCATTGCCTACAGAAGAGGGGTTCTTGCGGGGGGGTGGGACTGGGGCCCTCCACTGCAGGAGGCGGTGCTGGCGCTGCAGGACCTCCACAGACACCAGGTCGTGGCCAAGGACAGCACCCTCCACCAGGACCACCTTCTGCATGTGGCCCCACAGCTCGAGCGCCGCCTTGTGGAAGTCGAGGGCACAGCGGGAAGGAGGGCCAGCAACTTTCTCCCTTAGAACAGGGCCAACTCCTTTTGAGCAAAGACTGTGGCTTGGGGATTTGTGGGGCTTTAACACGGAGGGAAATAGGACAAAGACTCTATTCCCTAACTTATAACAGGGAGAATCTGGAAAGCTGGTATTCCACGGTAGGAAAGCCTCTACTTTGGTAAGTTAGAGGTAAAGTCCAAGTACATTATCCTGCTTTAAAAATCATTCCCACGGATTCTCCGTTAACAGCTAGGCTGCCTTAATGTGAGCACATGGCTGATTGTATCTCTGTGTAGAAGCAGATATGATCATTTTGCCCTCTCTTCCCACCGTGACACCCTGCCCCCCTTATAGCTTCCCCCAATGCAGGTATTAGCTTTCCTCACCTTGGTGAGCTCAAGTACAGGGGCCTTACGATAGATACGGCCCACCTTGTGACCCATGTCACTACTGAAGAGGTGTGTCTCCAGGCTCCCTATACACGTCCCAAGATAGCAAAGGTTCCACTTCTCCCAGTTCCACGTGGTCCATCAAGAGGAGCTGACGTGAGCATGCCTAATAAAACATGTCTGACTCTGTATTGTATTCTCTCGCCCCTGTCTTTCCTGTCCTCTGTGACTTTACCGTGACCGTTACCTATTATCATCGCTGTTCATTCGCGCCTTCTGGCCCTTCGGTGGTTAGAAGATGGATGGTTTCCTCTGATCACAGCAGGTTCCTGATGAGGCCCGGGGGCCACAGGCAGGGCCCGAGGGAGGAAAGGGTCTTGACACGCATGTTGGGAGGAAGGCAATAAGATGGGGAGCCCTGAGCACATGAGACGGCGGCTCAGGGAGCGAGTGGGCTGCCTGTCAGGGGGTCTGCCTGTAGCACCTCCAACAGTCAGTGAGGAGAGGGCTGGCCCCGGGGCCACCCAGCCCCAGGATTTCAGTTGCAGGACCTGTCAGGTGCTCAGTGCACTTAGACACCAGATCCCGCGAAAGGAGGGTGTGGAGAGGGGCGGCAGGGAGCTCTAAGAGTGGCGGTCAGCAAGAAGACCAGCAGGGCCTGTGCCCCCAACGAAACTGCGGCCCGTGTTCAGGGAGCATTGGGAGAGCCCATTGCGTGGTCCTGCCACAAGGAGTGACCTGCGCTGAACGACTCCAAACTGGGGGCAGGAAGGAGCGTGGTTGGACGGGGAAGGATGATTGATGCTGGGAGCTGGAGTCAGCCATACCCCTTCATACAAACATGTGCACACGAGAATACACACAGAAGTATGCATGCACACACCCACATGCCCACCCCTACACATGAGCACACACACACACGCACACACATGCACACACATCTGGGGTAGGCCCCTGTGTCCCGAGCCCCTTGACTGTCACTGGCCTGTCCCTCTGAGCACCCACCTCTCTGCGGGCTTTCATTGCCTTGTCCAGCCTCACCCATGTGGCCTCAACGCCGCTCCTGTGGACTTGACTCTGGGCCATGGAGCTGGGGGAGGCGAGTTCCAGGGCACCTGCCAGCTCCCTCAGGGCCTGCACCCTGGCAGCCCCACACTCTGCCCTTTCTCCCGGAAGACCTTGAACTTCTCTTCCAGCATCTGCCAAAGTGGGGCTGGAGAGGGTCAATGTGGATGGAATTCAGGCAGCTCCTAAAACTCACGAAAGGGCCAGCTGGTCCCAACAGCTCCCACATCCCTCAGCCCTGGTTCTAGAACTCTGCAGGGCATCTCCTGCCCCCTCAGCCCACCCAGCATCTACCCTACCCTCTGTTCCTCCATCCACTTTCCCAGCACGACTCACTTCCATACCCTCCAGATCCTGCCCACACTGTCTCTGGAGATAGCCCGAGTTCAGGGAACCCAGGGCAGCCCCTGCTGTCTGCAGCCTGTGGAGGAGGCAAACCTGGGTCGGTGGATCAGGGAGCCTGGTCACAAAGCCCACTTAGTAGGGTCACTTTCCCAATCCAAGGGCTCCCTGCACCTGCAGGGGTGTTCTGGGAAGAGTTGAGCTGGGCTGAGGATGCCCTGCACAGCCACAGGCTGACCCAGGTCACAGTACAAGCTACTGCGTTTCCAGCCCAGATGGAGCTTAGACGAGATAACGATTTGCCCATGATCCTAGCCCAGAGGCTGGCCCGGAGTCTCAGGGTCCCTGCATTTGCTGCATGCAAGAACCATGGAGGGGTGCAGCTTCTACCTTTGAAGGGTGTGCAGTCTCCTCCAAACACACAGCATGCCTGGGTGGCACACAACGTGGCTACCTGCGGAGTGCCGGGCTTTAGAATGACCCCACCTACTGACTCATGGGGATCCTCCAGAGGGTTTGCAAGCCAGTAAATCTTTCCAAGAGCAGGGAACCTCTTCTTTCTCCTGAGGAGCAGTTAGTGGGACTGAACCAGGCAACAGCCCAACACTTCCCAAGCAGGCCTCCTGGAGCATCGTTAGAGCAAGGGGTAAACTGCTAGTGATAATGGGCTCCTGGGAGGAGTGTTTGCAGAAAGGCCTGAAGCGCTGAGCAAGATCTCAGGACGGTGGCCCTCTGGGAGCTTAGGACAAGTTCTAAACCCAGCCAGGAAGCTGAAGGGCTGACCAGACAGAAGCTGAGGGGGAGGAATGAGCATGCTGGGATAACTGCTGACCCCCGCCTGGGGGCAGGGCTTCCTGGTTGGAGCTGTGGGAGCTGACTCAGGCCAGACCCCACCTGCTCTGAGACACTGAGGCCACCCTCAAAGTTCACAGCCAACTGTCTCACGTGCTCATCCATATCCAGGTGGGTGCCTGGGGGAGGGGGTGGCTTCTGCAAGTGCTGCCACCCCAGACCCAGAGTCCCACCCTCAATGCCTGGGCCCTTGGCCACCATGCTGTCTCAGGAGAAAGCCACAAGCCTCCCAGATGCTGTGTCCCACTGGGTGGAGGCCCCCCTGAGGAGATATGGATCGCACCAATGAATCACACAATCTGCCTCTGACACCTTGAGGTCTCATCACCGCCCACTATCATCACCCCAGTGCCGCTTCCCACTCTGGACTAGAGTTCATAGGTATTAGCAAGAGATAAAACTCACAACACATGGAACCCAGGAACAGGAATGGGAATAGAGATACCAAATGACATATAACCGCACACCCCTCGCAGGGAGAGGAGCAACAGAAAGCTGAGGATAAAAGAGACAATGGTCGATGTGAGATATGAAAATAATAACAATCTATAATCTATCAAGGATCCACGAGTGGGGGAGGAGGAAAAAAAGGGGAGCTGATCCCAAGGGCTCAATAGAAAGTAAATGTCTAGAAAAGAATGATGGCAATATACGTATGACTACGTCAGATACAATTGGTGTATGGATTGTAACAAGAGTTGTAAGAGCCCCCAATAAGGACACACTGAGGATGACAAAATACACCACTGAAAACCTTATGCTAATCATTGATACACTGTCAGGTAGTGGAGGACTAGTAAAACTAGGCAGAACCTTGTCAGAGAGAGGACCAGATGACGAACACTTTTGGTCAGATTAAAGGGGAGGATCAGTGACAAAGAGCCAGGCCGTTTGCAGGATGCATGGCCACGGGAGCTGCAACGATGGGTTCAAACATCAGAAAGAAATGAGGGTGGCCCAGGACTGGCAAGCCTTTCCTTGTCCTGTACATTGGGGTGGCTTTGAAGCAGACCAACTGGACAGCACCTACCAACAAGACCAACCGAGGAAGAGGAAGCCACTATGGTCCCAGAAACAGACATCACTAGGACGTGTCAGGAGACTTTTATAAAGGTAACCAATGGCCTGGCCCTTCATCACAGAAAGCTGGGGAAGCACCATTGTCCTGGTTTACAAGACGTTCCCCAGATAAATTACTGTCCAGCTGCCCATAGGAAGGAGAAATACCTATAGACATGACGGAAGGGAGGTTCACTCCGCTATGGGAATGTGCTAATCTGTGCACTGAAATGTTGAAATCCACAGACACACGTGTATAAAACAGAGTTGAAATTAAATGTTTTACCGTGGAAGACGGGTCACCACAGAGCTGTCCCTTTTGTGTTGAAACAAACTTTGCTGAATTTACCTGCCAGCAGTTGCATGTCCTCCCTTTCTTTTAAGGTCGATGGAGACGCACGAGTGTAAGGAGAACGGTGAATGGTGGCCGTTCATAACCCAGGATCATCAGAAACCACAGAGTAAATTTTAGGAACGTAGACGTAGGACAGCGGAGAAAACTTCACTCAGGGACTTCAGTGAACTCTCCTTACAATGCTGAGGCCTGACACGCCTAGTGCCTGGGGGCAACCGGGCTCCTGCCCTAGGTAGTTTTGTTGAGCATGGCTCAGTCAGGTGGTGCCTTTTCTCTCCCAGCAATATTGCTCCGTGAAATTCTGCCCATGATAAAACTGTTTGCCATGGGTATGTCTTCTCACATCATTGGCCGACTCTTCGAAGTACAAATGCTTTTCTAAACGGGTGCTGCCTCCCTGAGCTTTCCTTTGTCTTGGCTCAATTGATGCAGATTCCTGTGCTGAATAAGCCATGGACTAGCACAGGTGGGTGCTTGTCAGTATAGCCAGCACAAGCAGCAATTTCGTTTGTCAAGACCCACCTGGCTGGATCAAGATTCCTTATTCCCGTGAAAACGATTTTTATCCAAATTCTAGAGGAGCACCAGTGTGCCTCTGGGAGCTAAACCCGGGCCTGCTGAACAGAGGCTCCGGAGTTTTCATTTTCTGACTGAAATTCAACAAGGAATTTCATGGATCTAAGGAAACCGTGAATTGTGGACGTACCAGATTCTCACATCTTCATTGTCTAATGGAAGCTTAAGTTTCCCAGTCTGATCCGGCTGCCACTTCATTTCTGGCAATGACCATTCAATTGTGGACGTTCAGCCTTCTTCGGAATTCTCTTATATCGGCATGTTCCCGCGCCACATTAAGACCACTCGGTGGAGGTTTATGTGACTCAGGACAACTCTTTATTTCAGGCGTCTAGAACAAAGGGAATTCACAGAGGTTGATGATCACTTATTAAAGTCCCGTTTCTCTATAAAGCCCAATGATGACACTTCTACATCTGAGGGCAAAGAGCTCGTGCAGCATGATATTCTCATTTCAGCCACGCCGCCTGCAGTTTCTTCCTTGCAGAAAAAGCTTTCCCAGTGTACTTCTTTAAAATGCTGCAAAATAGTGGGACCGAAGATTTTGGTTTAGGGTTAACTTTAAACGGGCATAGGTACAGGCATGTGGGCATGTTTAGAGACAGTGTTCGAGTTCAGGTTAGAGTTACAGCTGCGTGAGGATTCGGGTTATGGTAAGGTTGTGGATGAAATGTAGGGTGAGTGTGAGGTTTTAGGTAAGAGTGCTTAAGGATGAAAGAACCTATTGTCTCATTTAGGCTTATGGTAAACTTGACTGTTTAGGTATGGGTTAGGGTTAATATTTGTGTGAGGGTTAGAAAGTGTGCGAGGTTAAGAGTTGGGGTCAGGCTTGCGGCTTGTGTGTTACATCCGTTTTGGTTGTGGATAAGTTTAGCTCTCTGTCTAGTTTAAGGGATTGGATTACATTAACGGTGGTATGGAGGCTTGGATTGAAGGTGATGGATAGAGTTAAGTTAGGTTCAGGCGAAGGGTGACGGTTAGGAGTAAGGTTAGTTGTAGGGGGAGCTGCATGTTCACATCAGATTTGGGGTTAGGACTAGGCTTAGCCTTAGGGTAGACATATGGTTAGGGTTAGGGCTTGGTTTAGGGTGAGCCTTAGGTTAGGGTTCAGTTTAAGTTTAGGAGTATACAGAATTAGACCTAGGCTTAGGGTTACACCTCTTTTTAGGTTTAGACCTAGGGCTAGGTTTTGACCTAGGTTAGGGTTAGGATTAGGGTTGGTTTTAGGATAGGATTTAGGTTTGAGGTTTCATTTAAGTGTTGGATTATTGGAAGTACATCTGCTCTCCCTGGTTTTCCTTCACGATCACAATGTTTCTGAGATTCATGGTTTAAGGAAAATCTTGCTTCTTGCCGGTTTCAAGGCAAAAAGGCGCCACCGGCAGTTTTTTTTCCGTCAACCTTACACTCGCTCTTTGAGAATCTTGGGTCTTTGGGAAAGCCGTGAGTCCAGCAAGATTTTTCAGTTCAAGTGTGCCCCAAGCAGTGGGTTCTAGCTCTGAGCAATACAGCCCGTGGAATTCCTGAGAATCTGGAACCTGCTATGAAGTTCAGCCTGCGTTTTATTCACACGGAAGAAGCTCCTTCGAGGTTCCCATGCCTCTGTACACTGATGCTTCCAGCAACGTCATGTCTCACAGGTCTATAGTGCTTCTCTGAGTTTCACTGGTCTAGGGTAAAGGGTGAAGCGCCTGGGTTCCCGTGCTTCACTACTGTATGGCCTCAAGATGATGTTTGTAGGCACAGCGGCAAATCCATCGGTGGCAATTCTCTCATATTGTCATTGCGATGGGAAGATACCTTATTCGCTAGGAAATGTTTTACCATGGGAGACGGGTCACCACAGAGCTGTCTCTTGTGTTGAGACAAACTTTGCTGAATTTACCAGCCAGCAGTTGTGTGTCCTCCCTTTCTTTTAAGGTCGATGGAGACGCACGAGTGTAAGGAGAACGGTGAATGGTGGCCGTTCATAACCCAGGATCATCAGAAACCACAGAGTAAATTTTAGGAACGTAGACGTAGGACAGCGGAGAAAACTTCACTCAGGGACTTCAGTGAACTCTCCTTACAATGCTGAGGCCTGACACGCCTAGTGCCTGGGGGCAACCGGGCTCCTGCCCTAGGTAGTTTTGTTGAGCATGGCTCACTCAGGTGGTGCCTTTTCTCTCCCAGCAATATTGCTCCGTGAAATTCTGCCCATGATGAAAACTATTTGCCATGGGTATGTCTTTTCACATCATTGGCCGACTCTTCGAAGTACAAATGCTTTTCTAAACGGGTGCTGCCTCCCTGAGCTTTCCTTTGTCTTGGCTCAATTGATGCAGATTCCTGTGCTGAATAAGCCATGGACTAGCACAGGTGGGTGCTTGTCAGTATAGCCAGCACAAGCAGCAATTTCGTTTGTCAAGACCCACCTGGCTGGATCAAGATTCCTTATTCCCGTGAAAACGATTTTTATCCAAATTCTAGAGGAGCACCAGTGTGCCTCTGGGAGCTAAACCCGGGCCTGCTGAACAGAGGCTCCGGAGTTTTCATTTTCTGACTGAAATTCAACAAGGAATTTCATGGATCTAAGGAAACTGTGAATTGTGGACGTACCAGATTCTCACATCTTCATTGTCTAATGGAAGCTTAAGTTTCCCAGTCTGATCCGGCTGCCACTTCATTTCTGGCAATGACCATTCAATTGTGGACGTTCAGCCTTCTTCGGAATTCTCTTATATCGGCATGTTCCCGCGCCACATTAAGACCACTCGGTGGAGGTTTATGTGACTCAGGACAACTCTTTATTTCAGGCGTCTAGAACAAAGGGAATTCACAGAGGTTGATGATCACTTATTAAAGTCCCGTTTCTCTATAAAGCCCAATGATGACACTTCTACATCTGAGGGCAAAGAGCTCGTGCAGCATGATATTCTCATTTCAGCCACGCCGCCTGCAGTTTCTTCCTTGCAGAAAAAGCTTTCCCAGTGTACTTCTTTAAAATGCTGCAAAATAGTGGGACCGAAGATTTTGGTTTAGGGTTAACTTTAAACGGGCATAGGTACAGGCATGTGGGCATGTTTAGAGACAGTGTTCGAGTTCAGGTTAGAGTTACGGCTGCGTGAGGATTCGGGTTATGGTAAGGTTGTGGATGAAATGTAGGGTGAGTGTGAGGTTTTAGGTAAGAGTGCTTAAGGATGAAAGAACCTATTGTCTCATTTAGGCTTATGGTAAACTTGACTGTTTAGGTATGGGTTAGGGTTAATATTTGTGTGAGGGTTAGAAAGTGTGCGAGGTTAAGAGTTGGGGTCAGGCTTGCGGCTTGTGTGTTACATCCGTTTTGGTTGTGGATAAGTTTAGCTCTCTGTCTAGTTTAAGGGATTGGATTACATTAACGGTGGTATGGAGGCTTGGATTGAAGGTGATGGATAGAGTTAAGTTAGGTTCAGGCGAAGGGTGACGGTTAGGAGTAAGGTTAGTTGTAGGGGGAGCTGCATGTTCACATCAGATTTGGGGTTAGGACTAGGCTTAGCCTTAGGGTAGACATATGGTTAGGGTTAGGGCTTGGTTTAGGGTGAGCCTTAGGTTAGGGTTCAGTTTAAGTTTAGGAGTATACAGAATTAGACCTAGGCTTAGGGTTACACCTCTTTTTAGGTTTAGACCTAGGGCTAGGTTTTGACCTAGGTTAGGGTTAGGATTAGGGTTGGTTTTAGGATAGGATTTAGGTTTGAGGTTTCATTTAAGTGTTGGATTATTGGAAGTACATCTGCTCTCCCTGGTTTTCCTTCACGATCACAATGTTTCTGAGATTCATGGTTTAAGGAAAATCTTGCTTCTTGCCGGTTTCAAGGCAAAAAGGCGCCACCGGCAGTTTTTTTTCCGTCAACCTTACACTCGCTCTTTGAGAATCTTGGGTCTTTGGGAAAGCCGTGAGTCCAGCAAGATTTTTCAGTTCAAGTGTGCCCCAAGCAGTGGGTTCTAGCTCTGAGCAATACAGCCCGTGGAATTCCTGAGAATCTGGAACCTGCTATGAAGTTCAGCCTGCGTTTTATTCACACGGAAGAAGCTCCTTCGAGGTTCCCATGCCTCTGTACACTGATGCTTCCAGCAACGTCATGTCTCACAGGTCTATAGTGCTTCTCTGAGTTTCACTGGTCTAGGGTAAAGGGTGAAGCGCCTGGGTTCCCGTGCTTCACTACTGTATGGCCTCAAGATGATGTTTGTAGGCACAGCGGCAAATCCATCGGTGGCAATTCTCTCATATTGTCATTGCGATGGGAAGATACCTTATTCGCTAGGAAATGTTTTACCATGGGAGACGGGTCACCACAGAGCTGTCTCTTGTGTTGAGACAAACTTTGCTGAATTTACCAGCCAGCAGTTGTGTGTCCTCCCTTTCTTTTAAGGTCGATGGAGACGCACGAGTGTAAGGAGAACGGTGAATGGTGGCCGTTCATAACCCAGGATCATCAGAAACCACAGAGTAAATTTTAGGAACGTAGACGTAGGACAGCGGAGAAAACTTCACTCAGGGACTTCAGTGAACTCTCCTTACAATGCTGAGGCCTGACACGCCTAGTGCCTGGGGGCAACCGGGCTCCTGCCCTAGGTAGTTTTGTTGAGCATGGCTCACTCAGGTGGTGCCTTTTCTCTCCCAGCAATATTGCTCCGTGAAATTCTGCCCATGATGAAAACTATTTGCCATGGGTATGTCTTTTCACATCATTGGCCGACTCTTCGAAGTACAAATGCTTTTCTAAACGGGTGCTGCCTCCCTGAGCTTTCCTTTGTCTTGGCTCAATTGATGCAGATTCCTGTGCTGAATAAGCCATGGACTAGCACAGGTGGGTGCTTGTCAGTATAGCCAGCACAAGCAGCAATTTCGTTTGTCAAGACCCACCTGGCTGGATCAAGATTCCTTATTCCCGTGAAAACGATTTTTATCCAAATTCTAGAGGAGCACCAGTGTGCCTCTGGGAGCTAAACCCGGGCCTGCTGAACAGAGGCTCCGGAGTTTTCATTTTCTGACTGAAATTCAACAAGGAATTTCATGGATCTAAGGAAACCGTGAATTGTGGACGTACCAGATTCTCACATCTTCATTGTCTAATGGAAGCTTAAGTTTCCCAGTCTGATCCGGCTGCCACTTCATTTCTGGCAATGACCATTCAATTGTGGACGTTCAGCCTTCTTCGGAATTCTCTTATATCGGCATGTTCCCGCGCCACATTAAGACCACTCGGTGGAGGTTTATGTGACTCAGGACAACTCTTTATTTCAGGCGTCTAGAACAAAGGGAATTCACAGAGGTTGATGATCACTTATTAAAGTCCCGTTTCTCTATAAAGCCCAATGATGACACTTCTACATCTGAGGGCAAAGAGCTCGTGCAGCATGATATTCTCATTTCAGCCACGCCGCCTGCAGTTTCTTCCTTGCAGAAAAAGCTTTCCCAGTGTACTTCTTTAAAATGCTGCAAAATAGTGGGACCGAAGATTTTGGTTTAGGGTTAACTTTAAACGGGCATAGGTACAGGCATGTGGGCATGTTTAGAGACAGTGTTCGAGTTCAGGTTAGAGTTACGGCTGCGTGAGGATTCGGGTTATGGTAAGGTTGTGGATGAAATGTAGGGTGAGTGTGAGGTTTTAGGTAAGAGTGCTTAAGGATGAAAGAACCTATTGTCTCATTTAGGCTTATGGTAAACTTGACTGTTTAGGTATGGGTTAGGGTTAATATTTGTGTGAGGGTTAGAAAGTGTGCGAGGTTAAGAGTTGGGGTCAGGCTTGCGGCTTGTGTGTTACATCCGTTTTGGTTGTGGATAAGTTTAGCTCTCTGTCTAGTTTAAGGGATTGGATTACATTAACGGTGGTATGGAGGCTTGGATTGAAGGTGATGGATAGAGTTAAGTTAGGTTCAGGCGAAGGGTGAGGGTTAGGAGTAAGGTTAGTTGTAGGGGGAGCTGCATGTTCACATCAGATTTGGGGTTAGGATTAGGCTTAGCCTTAGGGTAGACATATGGTTAGGGTTAGGGCTTGGTTTAGGGTGAGCCTTAGGTTAGGGTTCAGTTTAAGTTTAGGAGTATACAGAATTAGACCTAGGCTTAGGGTTACACCTCTTTTTAGGTTTAGACCTAGGGCTAGGTTTTGACCTAGGTTAGGGTTAGGATTAGGGTTGGTTTTAGGATAGGATTTAGGTTTGAGGTTTCACTTAAGTGTTGGATTATTGGAAGTACATCTGCTCTCCCTGGTTTTCCTTCACGATCACAATGTTTCTGAGATTCATGGTTTAAGGAAAATCTTGCTTCTTGCCGGTTTCAAGGCAAAAAGGCGCCACCGGCAGTTTTTTTTTCGTCAACCTTACACTCGCTCTTTGAGAATCTTGGGTCTTTGGGAAAGCCGTGAGTCCAGCAAGATTTTTCAGTTCAAGTGTGCCCCAAGCAGTGGGTTCTAGCTCTGAGCAATACAGCCCGTGGAATTCCTGAGAATCTGGAACCTGCTATGAAGTTCAGCCTGCGTTTTATTCACACGGAAGAAGCTCCTTCGAGGTTCCCATGCCTCTGTACACTGATGCTTCCAGCAACGTCATGTCTCACAGGTCTATAGTGCTTCTCTGAGTTTCACTGGTCTAGGGTAAAGGGTGAAGCGCCTGGGTTCCCATGCTTCACTACTGTATGGCCTCAAGATGATGTTTGTAGGCACAGCAGCAAATCCATCGGTGGCAATTCTCTCATATTGTCATTGCGATGGGAAGATACCTTATTCGCTAGGAAATGTTTTACCATGGGAGACGGGTCACCACAGAGCTGTCTCTTGTGTTGAGATAAACTTTGCTGAATTTACCAGCCAGCAGTTGTGTGTCCTCCCTTTCTTTTAAGGTCAATGGAGACGCACGAGTGTAAGGAGAACGGTGAATGGTGGCCGTTCATAACCCAGGATCATCAGAAACCACAGAGTAAATTTTAGGAAAGTAGACGTAGGACAGCGGAGAAAACTTCACTCAGGGACTTCAGTGAACTCTCCTTACAATGCTGAGGCCTGACACGCCTAGTGCCTGGGGGCAACCGGGCTCCTGCCCTAGGTAGTTTTGTTGAGCATGGCTCACTCAGGTGGTGCCTTTCCTCTCCCAGCAATATTGCTCCGTGAAATTCTGCCCATGATGAAAACTATTTGCCATGGGTATGTCTTTTCACATCATTGGCCTCCTCTTCAAAGTACAAATGCTTTTCTAAATGGGTGCTGCCTCCCTGAGCTTTCCTTTGTCTTGGCTCAATTGATGCAGATTCCTGTGCTGAATAAGAGATGGACTAGCACAGGTGGGTGCTTGTCAGTATAGCCAGCACAAGCAGCAATTTCGTTTGTCAAGACCCACCTGGCTGGATCAAGGTTCCTTATTCCCGTGAAAACGATTTTTATCCAAATTCTAGAGGAGCACCAGTGTGCCTCTGGGAGCTAAACCCGGGCCTGCTGAACAGAGGCTCCGGAGTTTTCATTTTCTGACTGAAATTCAACAAGGAATTTCATGGATCTAAGGAAACCGTGAATTTTGGACGTACCAGATTCTCACATCTTCATTGTCTAATGGAAGCTTAAGTTTCCCAGTCTGATCCGGCTGCCACTTCATTTCTGGCAATGACCATTCAATTGTGGACGTTCAGCCTTCTTCAGAGTCGTTCTGTACCTGGAACACTTGTTTCCTCATAAAGGGAGACAATGGGTAGCAAACATCACTAAGGACATGGCATATATTTAGTCCCAGATATCACCACAGTTATTTTCTCAGACAAAGAGATCACTAGTCATTTGGTGCCAACAGAGCACAGGGAGCAATGCAGAAGGAAACCTCACAGACCTGCCTCTGGACGGTAGTAAGTCACTGAGCTCAGTATATTTGAAATCATGCACTGCACGCATGAATCTGGCTATGCCTGTAGGATGAGAATTACCATGATAACCTGTATTTCAAGAAGGAAAGTGGGTTCTATAGGATGACAATGAAATATTAGAGTCACTTTAATATTTGTTCTGCAAACAGAGAATACTAGTTCCTCCTTTCAAGTGGGCAGTGAGGAGAAAATTTAGGTTAAGGAAAAGAAAAACTCTCCATGGAGACCTGATTCCAACAGGAAATCCTCCCTATCCTTCATCTGTGTCTGTCTAGGGCTGGGTGTCTGTGCTCAGTGGGTCCTGTGCGCCCCCTGCTGCCCAGTGTTTTCCCTGTAGGGGAGGCTTATGTCTGGGCTCACACTGACTTCCCCTCACTGTGCTCCTTGCACAGTAATACATGGCCGTGTCCTCAGCAGTCACGGAGCTCAGCTGCAGGGAGAACTGGTTCTTGGATGTGTCTGGGTTGATGACTAGACGATCTTTTAGAGATGGCGCATATTCTCTGTACCATTTTGAGCTGTAGTAGTAAGTCCTTCCCATCCATTCAAGGCCGCTTCCAGAGTGCTGCCTGATCCAATCCCAAGTAGCACTGGTACTGGAAACAGAGTCCCCCGTGATGGTGCAGGTGAGAGTGATGGTCTGTGAAGGTCTAACCATCTGAGGACCAAACTCCTGAAGCTGCACCTGCGCCAGGCCACCTGGAGACATAGGAAATAAACATAAAACACCCTACCTCTGTGAATATGCCTTGTAGGATTCCATCTTCCCCCAACACTGACCTGATGGGAGACACAGCACTATGAGGAGAAGGAGGAAGGAAGCAGACATTTTGGAGCAAGGTCACCCTTATTCAGCAGTCACTTGAGTCCCTGGTGGGGAGACAGCATTTAAACAGGAAATCACATTAGTGATTTGCCTATGAACACCATTGGCTGGATAAGGTCTGGAGACTGTGAACAGTCCACGGGCACATAGGTCCTGCTGCTCCAAAAAGAGTTTTCTCCAAGACTGGCTCCTGCCGCATGCTGGACCAAGGCAGCTTGCAGACATGGAGGTTATCAGATGCCTAAGCAGAGGCTCAGTTTCACATCTTGCCAGATCGAAGTGTGTGCTCGCTGAAATTAATCAGAGTCCTGGTGTATCTGTGTTCTTTGATATGAACACTTCACATTTTCATTCACTTATTCTTTCTGTTGTTCATTGTGAGCTCTGAGAGCTATTCACACACCAGGAACTTTTCTCCACTGAGGAAAAAAAATCATTGAATCAAGCAAGCAAGTCAACAAGCAAGCAAAGAAATATTTGCCTCAAAAACCTAACCCTCTCTCCTTGAGTCTTTTCTGCCTCATAGAGACCCTGTATGGTTGAACAGAACTTCTCTGTGGGTTTCTTGGTACAGTTTGACAGTTCATAAATGTACCCTGGGTCTGATAACCTCCTATTTCTGCAAGGACTAACTAGTGATTTTAAATCATCGAGCTTTCATTTAATAACCAGATACATAACCTCAAACTTTCACTTGCCTCTTCATATCTCCTCCCTAAGGTGTCTAATATATTACAGGGCATTATGATGTCACATTCAGGATGAAGGAGCCCATGAAAACAGCCATGGGTCAGAGTTTTCGCTCACATTACATACAAGTGAAGCTGGGCGATGGGTAAAGAAAGCTGGAGAATACTTTGATGGACTTTGAATGATGGTGGTTTTGGAGAAGAATTTTGAAAATACCATGGGGTACTATAAAAATAAATTGATCTTAGAGGGAGTACAGGCACGGAATTTCCTAGAAGTAAGAATACGGATGGTAGCACTTCACCTCACACACGTTGGTCATGCTATGAGGAGAGGGCAGTACCTGGATAAAAAGACTACATGCTCAGTAAAGTCGAGGGTCAGTGAAAAACGGGGACCTCCCTAATGACATGGATTGATGCAACAGATGTAGCCATGAGACCAAGCATAACCAGTGTGATGATGGCGCAGCATCAGACCGTGCTCTGTTCTGCAGAAGGTTGGTATCAGTTGGAACAGATTCAAAGGTACCTGAAATAAGCAAAAATGTGTCAAAACACACAACAGTATTCTACACAGGCCCTGTTAGAATGATAGTTTGGGGAAGGGGGTTGGAAATGAATATGTAATGTCATGTTGAAAAACAAATTGCACCAAGGGCTCAAGTAGAAAGAAAATATTTTGAAAATAATGACAGCAACATATATACAAATGTGCTTGACATAATAGATGGATGTATGGATTGTGATAAGAGCTGTAAGAGCTCAAAATAAAATGATATTTTTTTAAAAAGAAGAACCAACTAATAAAAAATTTTTTTAAAAGAAATGTACTCATCAAAAGGAAATGTGTTCCAAGTTTCCAACCCAATTACTGCTGAGAAACAAAGGCAGGGGCTGGATGACAATGAAATGGGGAAGCTTTACTTGGAAAGTGGAAGGAATGATCCAAAAGGAGAATCCTCAAGATAAGATCCTGAAAAAAAAGGAATATAAAAAGAGAAGGAGAATTTTTTTAATTTATACTTTTAGGCATAAGGATCAGTAAGTAAATTTAGGGATTAATGGATATGTACCAGTTTCACAGGAACAATCATGGATATGCACAGGGTGGGGTTGTGATTATTGAAAAGACATGGCTTTTTGTACTTCTTGCTTCTAAATGTCTTTCCATTTCATCTGATGTCTTTCAAGCACATTTTGGATCCTTGGCCAAAGTCCTGTTTCATGGTGACCTGGAGGTTGGGAATGTCTTTCCTCTGCATGTGTGCCCAGCAGGTTTAGTCCTAAATGATAGTAGGACCCATTCTCAGAGGAAATTGGTCAACAAACAGAGGGTATCAGGAAGTAAAATGCAGAATAAGTATCGGCAATACATAAGGTATGTATATTTCATAATCTTGTGTCAATATGTCATCTCCCAGGGGAGATTCCTTGGGGAAGTGTGAAATTTGCAGTGTTACACAGGGCCAAGGAGTTTGGGCAGTGGTCTCACACAGAATGTCCAATGACTTCATTGTTCTTATTCTGGAATCTGATTCTTCTTGATTCCTTTATTGGTAATAAATTATTGGTAATAATTATTGGTGATAAATATTGGTAAAATTTCACCAAAGATTATTTACAACATTAATAAAAATAAAATTTCCTTAAGATGGTAAGTCTATTGTCATATATTGTTGCTTATTTTCCTTTCCTCCCTTCCTCTCTCCCTCCTTCCCTCCCTCCTTCCCTCCCTCCTTCCCTCCCTCTCATCCTTCTTTCCTTCCTTCCTTTCAGGATGTAGCAGTGATTGATAGACAGCCTTGAGAAAGAATGTGCATACCATTTCCTCTTCCATCATTCCTGTCAAAGAGAAAACTGGGGTTTCTGTTAAAAATTAAAGAGTTTATTTGAGTGACAAAACAATCCAGGGAGTGGCAGTAGTATCTCTAAGGATCCAAAGTACTGATGTGAAAGGAAATTTTCAGAGAGTATACATACAGAGGGATCCGGGAAGTTACAAGAAAATTCTGATTGCTTGGCAATTTATAAAGTTTGAGTAATTTCACAATTATATATATATATATATATATATATATATATATATATATATATATATAAGTGTGTATATATATTATATATAAATAGGTGTGCTCATAGGCTTCTTGAAGTATGACAACTTTGGAAAGTAATTACAAAAACACTACACATCATCAACAACAAAAATGAGGTCTGACCTATATCTTTGGCAGAAAGCATCTCCTTATGCTGACCACATAGTTCTTTTGAGCTCCTTCGCAGAATTCAAAAGAAACTCACAAACAATTAGTGGCAGATCAATTAAACACAATCACATGTGGGACTACAGGAGCAGGGAAAGGACCCTGACTGGGAGAGGTACACTACTGCCAAACTGAATAGCTTACAAAATTGGGGCAGAAATCTCTGATGTCCAATTATGACTTAAGAGCTTAGGACTCTAGCTCCCCAATATCCATCTAGGACATAACCAGGGAGTGTGTTCTTAACTGTGTCTCCCTGCACTGGCCAGGGTGCTCTCAGCAACCTCGCTCTGTCTGACACTCCTTACATTGCTTTACATTGCAAGTCAGGGACCAGAAATAACTCAGTAGAGGCTGACTATGTGGAGATAGAAGCTGAGTTTAGCTGAGTCTGAACTTAAAGTGTCAAACTGCTATTATTTTATGGTAGAAATATAAACTAGTTAGGGGAATTTTATACTTTGTTTAGCTGTAACTTTGCAAGAACTTCTCCATAGCCCTGACCCAGGTTAACCCCCTCTATCTTGTCTCACTGATTCTCCTGTGACTGTGTGTAGGCATGAGTTGTCATGGGTGCTAGCTAAGTCAAAGGCCTAATTTTTTCCTTAGTGTCATTTCTGTCCCTACTTGTTAAGATCTGGCACCTGTATACATGGCCGGTCTCATCGATATTTAGGGCCCTAGCACTGAAAGCCCTGAAAAAAAGATCTTAGTTAAAGCAAATTGTTTTCACCGTTTGTAGCTGTCATTCCAAGATTTGTGTCTGTGTGAAAAATTGTTTCACTCAGTCTGTGTACATGTGTGTATATGTGTTAGGCCAGGGTGACTAGAAAAAAAATGTAATGACACTCCTATAGGTATAAGAAAGAGCTTTATATCAAGGAGTGATTGTATATCAAACAAACATCCCAGTCCAGATCAAGTCCATTAGTCCAGTACTAGTCCAGGAATCCCTCGTCAAACTCACACAGCCACAAGCAACGATGCAGAGTGCAGGAAGCACAGCCTTGTGGGTGAAGAGTTCTGTGGTGGACGCATCTCCAGGGCTTTGGCAGGTCTCCCAGTGGCCCCTCAACAAGAAGGTGAAAACAGAGAGAGGAAGTTCCCAGGATGATCCTTGTGATAAGGCCACACCCACTAGGAGCTATCATCAGGCTTCCAAAATCCACCTCTTCATTTCTATATCTTCAATTTGACATGACATTGTGTGTGTGTGTGTGTGTGTGTAATCACTTCTAGTCAGTTGGCCACACAGCTGTGTTAAATATTACATGGCAAAGGTGAGTGAGTGCTTCCAGTGCCTCATCTGCTTGTTGAAGCATTTCAGTAGGCATTCCACTGCTCCCTGGACCTACTTTTTCACTGATGCTCTTAGTGCACCTTTACCTTTTTCTTGAGTGATCCTGGTTTTTGCTCAGATGGTTCCTCTTGAAGCAGTGTGGGAAACAGCTACCTGTCTTTTGCCCTTTGTTCTGTATCCTTGAACAGCGTTCTGCCATTTGTTTCAAAGTTCACTGTAAAGGTGAACTCTCATGTATTTTAGCCTAAAGACCTTTATTATAGACATTTAGAGTCTTTACCACTGGGAATGTTAACATTTTTTTTAAAACTACCAAAAGTCCCATGGAAGTTTATTTCCAATAATTTTGATAAAGCTGCCTCTGAAAGCTCACCCTGGCTAAGAAGGTTCTGGAGTCCCCTCGTGGAGAAGCTGCATTTAAAGATGCCAGGTATTTGTATATGAGTGTCACTGTGAATGGTATACAATATGGGAACAGGGAACAGCTTGCTAAACTCATGGATCACAACTCCACAGGAAGGTTTCCCCAAGAGCTGGTTCCTGAAGCAAGTGGGATGCAGGCAAGTGAAAGACCAAGAAGGTTTCCAGGGCTCTCAATATTATGACACACATAATTTAATCTTTGACTCAAGGAGTGGATGCTGGGTTTGAACCCATAACCTGTGGTTAGTAACTTAATACTTAGTCCACTGCACCATGCAGCCTTTTTATAAACATCTGCTTCAGGGAACCTGTATTACAGGGTAGTGTGATGTCACTTTGAGGATCAATTGCCTCAAATGCCTGTGATATCTGTACAATGGGTAGGGACGACTGCTGAAAAGTCGATGACCAAAATTATGGTTTGGGGGAAGATATTGAAAGTATCAGTGACTGCAAGTAAGGAAACCTTACTTTATCGACTCGGCATCCCTGATATTCTCCTTCAGTCTTATTTTTGTTCCCCAAATGCAAAGGGTATTTAAAAGAACGTGATTGGAGTTCTCAAAAAATGTTCGAAAAGGAAAACACTGACTTGAACATTAAATTACATTAAAATACACTGTCAGGAAATAGTTTTTTTTTTAAGATTTCTGTTTTTTATCAGTAATAAATCTGGTGTACATGTACAAGGGACCCTCAAAGTGGCAGATATACTTATATTTCTTTTTACATATATACTCATACTTTGAATATATTGAGCATATATTCAAATAATATATTACAAATATATTGAAATATTTTAAAAACATTTTATTAGGGACTCATACAACTCTTATCAAAATCCATACACACATCAATTGTGTAAAGCACATCTGTACATTCGTTGCCCTCATCATTTTCAATGCATTTGCTCTCCACTTAAGCCCTTTGCATCAGGTCCTTTTTTCCCCCTTCCTCCCCGCTTCCCCCTCTCCCCTCCTTTGTGAGCCATTGATAATTTATAAATTATTATTTTGTCATATCTTGCCCTGTCCTATGTCTCCCTTCACCTCGTTTTCTGTTGTCATCCCCCAGGGAGGAGGTCACATGTAGATCTTTGTAATCGGTTCCCTCTTTCCAACCCACTCACCCTCAATCCTCCCAGTATCGCCCCTCACATCCCTGGTCCTGAAGGTTTCAACTGCCCTTGATTCCCTGTGCCGCCAGCTCCTATCTGCACCAGTGTTCATACTCTGCTCTATCCAGATTTGCAAGGTAGAATTCAGATCATAATAGTTGGGGGGGAGGAAGCATTTAGGAACTGGAGGAAAGCTGTATTCTTCATCGGTGCTACATCCCACCCTGATGGACTCATCTCCTCCCCTAGACCCCTCTGCAAGGGAATCTCCAGTGTCCGACAAATGGGCTTTGGGTCTCCACTCTGCACTTCCCCCTTCATTCACTATGGTATGATTTTTTTCCCCTGATGATGCCTTATACCTGATCCCTTCGACACCTCGTGATCGCACAGGCTGGTGTGCTTCTTCCATGTTGGCTTTGTTGCTTGTGAGCTAGATGGCCACGTGTTTACCTTCAAGCTTTTAAGACCCCAGACACTATCTCTTTTGATAGCTGGGCACCATCAGCTTTCTTCACCACATTTGCTTATGCACCCATTTGTCCTCAGCGATCATATCATGAAATATTTTTATTTTATATAATGATATTTGTATTTATTTATTCACTTTAACATATATTTACTTATATTGATATTCACAGTAATTTTCATATTTATATTCATATTTATGTTCACATATATGTTTAGATTCATATGTGTATTTAGATTTAGATTCATATTTACATTGACATGCATATTCATATTCACACTCAAATTGTTATTCATGTTTATATTTTCAATTATATTTACACTAATATTCATGTTCTTATTTGTATTGATATTAATATCTGTACTTCCATACATATTCACATGTATATGTGTATTCATACTTAGGGCATGTTTGAGTCAAATTAATCTAGCAACCAATGATTACTGTTTTCCAGTGCAGTCATAGAGGTCTACCATTTTTACAGTTTGAACATTTTTTATAGCATATGATCTATTTCTTCTTTTTTAATTTTCAGTTGACATCTTGGACATCAGACTTTTTAAACTTAGATAGATAGTGTTCAGGGCCCAGGCCCAATCCCAACTACATGGAAAGCCACTGCTCCCCCCAGAAGAATTTACTTCAGAAGATAGCACAGAAGCTACAGGTCAGAGAGAGGGATATGTCTGATCAAAGCACATGGGAGCAATGAAGGGTGAGGAAGAGGGAGTGGAGCACATCCTGACCCACCAAGCCTTGAGGACTGATATCCTTGCTCAGAGTAGTCAATGCACAGAGAGAACCATATGGCCGGCCCCACTAGGAGACATGAAAACCCTCATGAACCCAAAGCCCTACAGGGGACAGCACTGGAGATACAGTGTGGGAGTGGCACCCGATCTGACCCCACCACAACAAGGCAAAACACTAAGGCCGGGCAATAGAACAGCAAGAGTACAGAGCAAGGAAGTCCCAAAGGAGTACCAAAAATAGACTTTGGGGCCAGGCCGTGGCACCCCATCAAACTCCACTGGAAAACACTCCTAAACGTCATCAAACAGACCTTGAACTATTATGTCTTTGTTTTGTTTTTGCTGCTGTTTTGTTTTCTTTTGTCACTTTGTCTTGCTCTGTCTTATTTTGTGTGCGTATTATTATCTCTGCAGGTCTATCTAGGTAAGATAGGCTAGATAAACAATCTGGAGGAGAAAACAACGTGACCGATGGTCCTGGGGGAGGGGGGGTCAAAGGAGAGGGGGAGGTTGGGGAAAGGAAATGGTGTTAATAAACCTGGGGACAAGGGTACAAGAAGGGATCCAAAATCAGTGGCAAGAAGCATGTGAGACGCCTGATAGGGATTGATCAAGGACAATGTAACTGAGTAGGATTACTGAATCCAAAATGGAGGCTGAGCATGATAGTGGGACAAGAGGAAAGTAAAAGGAAATAATGGAAAGAACTAGGAGGCAAAGGACATTTATAGAGGTCACAATGCAGGCATGTACATATGTAAATATATTTATATATGATGATGGGGGAATAAATCTATGTCCATATATTTATAAGGTTATATTAAGGTAGCCAATTGACATTGAACCTCCACTCAAGTACCCCCTCAGTGCAAGAACACTTTGTTCTATTAAACTAGCATTCCATAATGCTCACCTTCCTAATACTATCACTGAAGACATATGGGTGCATAATCAAATGTGGTGAAGAAAGCTGATGGCGCCCAGCTATCAAAAGATATAGCATCTGGTTTCTTAAAGGCTTGAAAGTAAACAAGCAGTCATCTAGCTCAGAAGCAACAAAGCCCACATGGAAGAAGCCCACTAGACTGTGTGATCACGAGGTGTCAAAGGATCAGGGACCAGGCATCAAAGAACAAAAATTCATATCACTGTGAATGAGGGGAAGTACAGATTTGGGAGCCAAAGCCCATCTCTAGGCAACTGGACATGCCCCTACAGAAGGGTCTTGGGGAGAAAAAGAGTGCAGGGTGCAGTGTAGCAAATATGGAACACAAAACTTTCCTCTAGTTCTTAAATGCTTCCTCCCCCCACCACTATCATGATCCCAATTCTACCTTACAAATCCATCCCGACCAGATAATGTACACTGGTACAGACAGGAACTGGAAACGCATGGAATCCAGTTCAGAAGATCCCTTCAGGAACAGTGGAGTGAGTGGCGATACTGGGAGGGTTGAGGGAATTTGGGGATGTAAAGGGGGAACCGATTTCAAGGATCTATATATAACCTCCTCCCTAGGGGATGAACAAGAGAAAAGTGGGTGAAGGGCAACATCAGACAGTGTGAGATATGACAAAATAATAATAATTTATAAATTATCAAGGGTTCATGAGTGAGGCAGAAGTGGGAGGGAGGGGAAAATGAGAAGGTGATACTAGGGGCTCAAGTAGAAAGCAAATGTTTTGAGAATGATGATGGCAACAAATGTACAAATGTGCTTGACACAATGGATGGATGGATGTATGGTTTGTGACAAGAGTTGTACGAGCCCCACCCCACCCCCGCAAATGATTTTTTAAAAATAAAGATAGGTAGTGTTTTTCTAGAAATATGTCCACTTATTATAAATTTTCAAATTCACTGTTGTGATCTTCATAGTTTTGGTTCTGTTGTGATATTGGCCTTTTCATTTCTTATTCTTTATATTTGCTTTTCTTATTCCTTTTAGTTTAATAAATTTACCAGTAGTTTGTCAAACTTTGTTAATATTTTTAAAGAATTAACTTGTCTTATTGATTATTTCCCTGTTTCCTTTTCATTTATTTCTTCTTTTTTTTTTTTGCTGCAAAAGATCTCTTTATTGTTTTTTTTTTAACAATTTATTGGGGCTCATACAATTCTTGTCACAGTTCATAGATATACATACATCAATTGTATAAAGCACATCTGTACAGTCTTTGCCTTAATCATTTTTTTCTCCTCTTTTCTTTTTTTACATTTTATTAGGGACTCATACAACTCTTATCACCATCCATACATATACATACATCAATTGTATAAAGCACATCCATACATTCCCTGCCCCAATCATTCTCAAGGCATTTGCTCTCCACTTAAGCCCCTTGCATCAGGTCCTCTTTTTTTTCCCCTCCCTCCCCTTTCCCCCCTCCCTCATGTGCCCTTGGTAATTTATACATCGTTATTTTGTCATATCTTTTCCTATCCAGAGTCTCCCTTCCCCCCTTCTCTGCTGTCCCTCTCCCAGGGAAGAGGACACATGTGGATCCTTGTAATCAGTTCCCCCTTTCCAACCCACTCACCCTCCACTCTCCCAGCATCATCCCTCACACCCTTGGTCCTGAAGGTATCATCCACCCTGGATTCCCTGTACCTCCAGCCCTCATATGTACCAGTATACAGCCTCTGTCCTATCCAGCCCTGCAAGGTAGAATTCGGATCATGGTAGTTGGGGGGAGGAAGCATCCAGGATATGGGGGAAAGCTGTGCTCTTCATCGGTACTACTTCGCACCCTAATTAACCCATCTCCTCTCCTAAACCCCTCTATGAGGGGATCTCCATTGGCCGACACTTGGGCCTTGGGTCTCCACTCTGCACTTCCCCTTTCATTTAATATGGTATATATATACATATATACATATACATATATACATATACACAGATATACACATACATACACACACTTACATCTTTTTTTTTTTTGCATGATGCCTTATACCTGGTCCCTTTGGCACCTCGTGATCGCACTGGCCGTTGTGCTTCTTCCATGTGGGCTTTTTTGCTTCTGAGCTAGATGGCCGCTTGTTCACCTTCAAGCCTTTAAGACCCCAGACACTATCTCTTTTGATAGCCGGACACCATTAGCTTTCTTCACCACATTTGCTTATGCACCCATTTGTCTTCAGCGATCCTATCATGGAGGTGTGCAGTCAATGATATGATTTTTTGTTCTTTGATGCCTGGTAACTGATCCCTTTGGGACCACTTGATCACACAGGCTGGTGTGTTCTTCCATGTGGACTTTGTTGCTTCTGAGCTAGATGGCCGCTTGTTTATCTTCACCTTTTCATTTATTTCTGCTCTATTCTTTAATATTTATTGTCTTCTGGTGACTGATGTTTTACTTAGCTCTTTTTTGTTCTAATTGTTGAAGGTTTGTGTTACCATGCTGACTTTTGCTTTATTTTTTGATATCTTCATATATTGTTCATAACGTGTGTTCTTAGTATTGCTTCTGAAGTATACTAAAGCTTTTGGTATGCTTATTTTTGTTTTTGTAAGGAATTTAAAATCTTAATCCCTACCATTTCCAAGTAATTTAATGCACAGAATTGCTCATTTTCCATGTTAGATTTTATTCTTTTATCTTCCTATTGTTCATATATAATTTAATAATGCGGTGAAGTAAAATTTATTTGTAATATCACAATTTTTAAAAATGTATTAAAGCTAGCATTGTAGCCTAACGTATGGTTTATTCTGAAGAATGGTACATATGAACATGAGAAGAAGGTACATTGACGTTTTCCCAGATAGTATGTTTCCTACATGTCTAAGAGGTCAGTAATTGTGGTATTTAGTTCTTCTGTTACTGTATTGATTTATTATCCAGTTGATATTTAGTGTTGTTCTGACAAACCCAGTGTGGATGTATTTAACTCTATTACTGTAAAATTATGTAGTTCTATCTTTAAGTCTATAAGAGCTTGATTAATATATTTTGAGGGTCTGCCACTAAATTAATATATACTTATTACTATTTTTCATCTTGCTCTTTTGTTCCTTTTATCATATAATGCCCTTATTTGTCTCTCATTAAAGATTTGGTCCTATTTTATTATTAATTTGTATAGCCAGTAACACATTTTAAAATTGTAATTGATTAATATTGCTACCCTTGCTTTTTTAATTTCCATTTTCTTGATATATTTTCTTCTACCTTTGATTTTTAGATTATATTTGTCTTTATGTCTTAATTGTGTTTCTTTTTTTTTTCACAGTTGAGCTTGCTTTATGGGTGGCATGCTGGCTGGGTTGTGGGGGCAGGGCAAAGACTCAGACTGAGCTTATCAAGGGACTGGGGCATGGCGTCCTAGCTGGTGCCAGGATGGGATCAACTCCTTCAGGACGGAGGGGCTATGAGAAGAGGCGGCAGAGAGAGCGAGGAGAGGTGGGGAAGGAGGGAGGGGTGACAAGGGGATGGGGTAGGAAGAGAGACAAAGGGAAGGCAAGGAGGAGACAAAAAGCAGGGCCTGGCTGGGGCTGATGTACAAACCAGAGGTGCTCCGTCCGGTCAGCAGCAGGAGAGGCTCAAAGGGGAGCCTCCTGGGAAGTGTAGGCAGCCATGCGGGCCCGCTTCAGCTGCTCGTAGGTGACGAACATCACCACGTTCCAGGAACCCAGGCGGAGAAAGGAGGGCATGACCCCTTTGTAGGAGGCCCGGGGCCCCTCCTTCTGGAGCATGGTAAGGGCGCAGTTGCCAGCGCTGCTGTACTGGCCCAGGGCAGAGTTCATATATCTTGTCTTGACCACGTTGACGGGGAGGCGATAACGGTGGTGCAGAAGCCGGCCCCGAAGGCGGAAATGAAATGGCAAGGGAGGTCATCCGTCATGAGGTTGGCCTTCAGGAGGGAATCTTTGATGAGGTCATAGGTCACCAGTTCAGCACAGTTGACAATGGCATTCCGAGCCACATTGGGTGAGGTCCCTTTCCAGAGTCCCTGAAACCCTTCCTCCCGAGCAATGATCTTGTAGGCATCCACAGTGCTCTGGTATCTTGGGCTACCTCCAGCCGGGGCCTGACCTTGGAACCAGACCTTCA
Source organism: Tenrec ecaudatus (assembly GCF_050624435.1). Taxonomy (NCBI): domain Eukaryota; kingdom Metazoa; phylum Chordata; class Mammalia; order Afrosoricida; family Tenrecidae; genus Tenrec; species Tenrec ecaudatus. The sequence continues at coordinate 374,043 of NW_027459491.1, forward strand.
CCACATCTGTGGGCTGGGCCACCACCACAGCCAGGGCACCAGTGGTGCTGCCTGCCAGGAGGCGGCTACCGATGCCGGCATGCTCAGAGCCCTTGGTGTAGAACTGCTTAACGGAGTCATAAAGGCCGATGCGAACAGAGGCGAAGCTCATCTGGCGCTGGAGGCCGGCGACCAGCCCGTTGTAGAGGTTGCGGGGGCCCTCTGTGCGCACCATGGTCAGGGTGGTGCCCAGCACGCCGCGGTACTGAGCGCTGGCTATGGCCCGCAATGGCCCTTGGATTTCTCCTTGGATCTGCAGCCGGACTTTAGCGGTATCCAGGGGGAAGGTGATGAGATCCGCGATGCAGGCGGCTGTGCCAGCCCCCAGGAACTTCACCGTGGCGGTCGGGGGCACATCGGTAGCCTTGGACCCAACCATGATGCTGACTTCCTGCTACCTCCCAGTAATGAAGACGGGTGGAGAAGGGGAGGGCACCTTCAATCAGCAACGAGATGAGATAGAGGAACTCTGCCGGAATCCGGACTTGTAAGGTCTCAAGATGAGGCCTCCGAAGATCAAGCTTCTCTAAAGACGTCCCATTCTTCAAAGCCAACAGTGGCGATCAGGATCTGATCTCTTTGGTTTTCCATAGAAAATAGCTGAGATATGGAACACCTATTGGTCATACTATGTATCCGGGCTGCGGGGAGAACACGAGATGCAGATGGCAGTGCGGTCGGCGGGGACACAATCGGAGATGAAGCCGTCGCGGTGCAGCAGATTTATGGATCAAGCAGATTTATGCTTTTCACTGCCTCTTGAGAGGTGCATTGAGTCCTTGTACATTCCATGTCATTATTGATGTGTATGCATTTATTGCTGTCATAATGCATTGCATTTCTGGGTTTTTTTCCCCCTTTGTGGAGTTATTGAGTTTTTCCCCTCAAATTTTGTGCCCTGAGTTCATTTTTTTAAGTTTCTGTTAATTTTTTTCATTATTATTTTGTAAGACTCCATGCTTTGTTCTTGTTTTTCTTATGGATTAACTTTATCTTTTCTTCTTCTTCATCCTTTCCATATTACTTGAGAATTTTGTTAATAATTATATGATTCCAGACAATAATATTGGCATAGAAAATATTTTCTAGATCATTCTAAGGGAAATTTATTGAATAAATATGCATTTTTGAGTATTTATTAGGATGAAAAGATTCAAGATACATCAGAGGGTGTGAAGAAAATTTCCACTCAGCATGAGAATATTTTTTTTGCATTAACTATTTCTAACTTTGACAACAAATGGCCCTAGTTAGTTTCCTGGAGTGTAAACTGAGATCTCATCTATACTTATTATTCTGAAGTCTGCCTTTGGATCTCTGGTGACAGACAGACAAAGCCCATTCCAATGAAGAGAAGGCAAGTGCCAATGCAGGAAATTTCCCAAGAGTCACTGTGCACGGTATCCCTACAAAGGTGCTGACAAGGTGGGGAAACCACAGCTTCTGAGAGGAAATCATCACGACTTCATTGCCTGGCATCTGCTGAAAATGGCCTAAAGAACATTTTGAGAAATTAGTTTGCAATTTCCTCCCCTTGTGACATATTTACTATCCTTTGGAATCAAAGCTGTCCTTCCAATGAGTGCTCCCTTTATTGTGACTCCAATGAGTGATCTTACTAATGACTCCGCCCACCGAACAGGTCATTCCAGTTCACCTGTTCCCAGTGTCAGGAGTCTCTCTGTTTGGAACCCTTGTTTCTGCATACAGGGAGACAATGGGTAGCAAGCATCACGAAGGACATGTCACAAATTTAGCCCCAGAAGTCACCACAATTGTTTTCTCAGATATAGAGATCATTAGTCATTCACTGCACGATTCACTGACAACAGTGCACAGGGAGCAAAACAGAAGGAAACCTTCACAGACCTGACCCTGGGCGATAGTAGGTCACTGAGTACATTTGAAATCATGCATTGCATGCATGAATCTGGCATGCCTGTATTTTATTGTCAAAGGTTTTGAGTCATGGATAGGGTGAGAATTACCATGATAACCTGTTTTTCAAGAAGGAAACTGGTTTCTAAAGGAAGGCAATGAAATATTAGAGTAACTTTAATATTTGTACTGTGAACAGACAATGCTAGTTCCTCCTTTCAAGTTGGCAGTGAGGAGAAAATTTAGAGAGTAATAAATTCTACATTACAAATCTGACTAGATGAGAGGATGTGCATAGGCACAGATAGCAACTGGAAACACAGGGAATTCAGGACAGATGACACCTTCTGGACCAGTGGTGAGAGTGGTGATTCCTGAAGGGTGGAGAGAATGTGGGGTAGAAAGGGGGAACTGATTACAAGAATCTAGGTATAGCCTCCTCCCTGGGGGATTGACAGCAGAGAAAATGGTGGGGAGAGATGTCAGACAGTGTAATGTATGACAAAATAATAACAATAATTTATGAATGATGAAGGGTTAATGAGGTAGGGAGAGTGGGGAGGGAGGGGAAAATGAACAGCAGATACTAAGGGCTCAAGTCGAAGGCAAATGTGAGAATGATGATGGCAACACATGTACATATGTTCTTGACACAATGGATGTATGTGTGGATTATGATAAGAATTGTACGAGCCCCCAGGAAAATGATTTAAAAAGAAAAACAAAAACTGTCCGTGGACATGCTGAGAGATGAAAGAGGGAAGGAACCCTGAGTCCTCCTTGTCATCCATCTCTGCCTGTCTAGTGCTGGGGATGTGTGCTCAGTGAGTCCTGTGTGCCCCCTGCTGCCCAGTGTCTTCCTTGCAGGGAAGTTTGTGTCTGGGCTCACACTGACTTCCCCTCACTGTGTTTCCCTTGCACTTAAAGTAATACACAGCTGTGTCCTCAGCAGTCACCGAGCTCAGCTGCAGGGAGAACTGATTCTTAGATGTGTCTCTAGTGATGGAGAGCCGGCTTTGGAGGGATGGGTCATAATTTGTACCGCCATTATAGCATATGAGTCCCATCCACTGCAGACCCTTCACTGAGGGCCGGCGGATCCAGTGCCAGCAGTAACCACTGCTTGTGATGGAGAAACCAAAGACAGTGCAGGTGAGTGACAGCTTCTGGGAGGGCTTCACCAGTACTGGACTCGACTCCTGAAGCTTCACCTGGGACAAGACGCCTGCAGAAAAAACAGATGGTCCACGTCAGTCACGTGAATTCACAACAATTCCCAAAGACCCAGGGCAGATATCTGAATCTCCACTTTGGGAACTGTTACCAGGCACAGGAGAACACACAGAAATAGCATCTTTAGACCACAGCTCTGCTTTCCCAAGAGACCTAGAGCCCTGTCTGTAGAGAACTGATAGCTTTCCCGCCCAAGGGTGAAATTTACCCTAGTGCCTGAAGAATGATTGCATGTGAGGGAGCCCTGTCCTTATAAACAGATAGTAATAGAGACCAGACAACCTTTTTCCTCCTGAGCCCATGCTAGGGTAGCTCTTTGTTTGAACTCATATGCATGTTAGTCTACAGAGAGAGAGAGCACTTGACCTAAGTGGTGTGTATTAAAGATCAAAGGAAAACCAAGTATTTCTGAGCTCAGTGTTTTCTCCCTCCAGCCCCTCAACGTCTCTGCCCTGCCTTGGGCTCCTGTATGTCCTGTGCCCTAGAGAGTGGACAGACTATCATTTGTTGAAACATCAGGTGGACACCAGGGTATCGTCATCACCCACAGTCTCCAAACATCTTTTCTTTCCACTTCAACACTTCCATATCAACCTCCTCAAAGTCTTCAGGGGTTTTCTTTGGGCCACTGCCATCACCAACACCAGCACTCCTACAAACAACACATCTCAGGTTTTGATAACTAGGGCCAATCTCAGTGTAAATAAAGAGATCCAAGTGGCATAGGGCCTCAGGGAGGAGGTTTCCAACTGGGGAATGTGGGCCCCAGAAAAGAATAGTTTCAACTTTGTAACTTCTAACTGATGCAAGACTGAGATGACAGTCCCTTGGTTTGCCAGAGCACATGCAACATTAGGGCAAAACTAGTCAGGAGTTCAAGGATAAATACATAACAGAGAAGTGAGTGAAAATTTAAGTCACCAGGGGTACAGAATAAGAATAATGATATTTCAGGTTTTGAACAAAAAGACACCCACTTGAGACCCAACAAGCACCCTGAATTAAAATAAGGTCCATCCAGGGACTAGTCCTGATCCTGAGCAGGAGCTGGAAATAAAGGAGGGAAGGCGAGGGACGGATTAAACGGTAATCACCTGTAATACTTCAGCATCATTAATAAATCGATGTAATTTATACTCCAGGAGCCTTCCTTATTGGAATCTCCAGCCTTTGGTGAGTCCAGAAAATCAGGGGTTCTCAACCTTCCTAAGGCCACGACTCTTTAATACAGTGTCTCATATTGTGGTGATGCCCAAACATAAAATTCTGTTCTTTTTAACATTTTATTAGGGGCCCATACAACTCTTATCACAATCCATACATACACATACATCAATTGTATAAAGCACATCGTTACAATCTTTGCCCTAATCATTTTCAAAGCATTTGCTCTCCACTTAAGCCCTTTGTATCAGGTCCTTTTTTCCCCCTCCCTCCCCACTCCCCTCCCTCATGAGCCCTTGATAATTTATAGATTATTATTTTGTCATATCTTGCCCTGTCCTATTTCTCCCTTCCCCCCTTTCTCTGCTGTCCATCTCCCAGGGAGGAGGTCACATGTAGATCCTTATAATCGGTTCCCCCTTTCCAACCCACTCACCCTCTACGCTCCCAGTATTGCCCCTCACACCCCGGTCCTGAAGGTATCATCCACCCTGGATTCCCTGTGCCTCCAACTCCTATATGCACCAGTGTACAACCTCTGCTCTATCCAGTCTTGCAAGGTAGAATTCGGATCATGGTAGTTTGGGGGAGGAAGCATCCAGGAACTGGGGGAAAGCTGTATTCTTCATCGGTACCATATCACACCCTGACTGACTCATCTCCTCCCCTAAACCCCTCTGTGAGGGGATCTCCAGTGGCCAACAAATGGGCTTTGGGTCTCCACTCTGCACTTCCCCCTTCATTCACTATGATATATTGGATGATGTCTGCCTTATACCTGGTCCCTTTGGCATCTCGTGATCACACAGGTTGGTGTGCTTCTTCCACGTGGGCTTTGTTGCTTCTGAGCCAGATGGCCGCTTGTTCACCTTCAAGCCTTTAAGACCCCAGACACTATCTCTTTTGATAGCGGGCACCATCAGCTTTCTTCACCACATTTGCTTATGCACCTGTTTGTCTTCGGCGATGGTGTCATGGAGGTGTGAAGCCAATGATATGATTTTTTGTCCTTTGATGCCTGAAAACTGATCCCTCATAAAATTATTTTCATTGCTACTTCATAACTATCATTTTGCTACTGTTATGCATCAGGAGAAACATGTGAAATGGTCGTTCCACCCCTAAAGGGGTCGCGACCCACAGGTTGAGAACTACTGTTCCAGATGAAGGCAGAATAAACCCGGGTTGGATTGGGTGAAGTTGCTGTGGGAGGTGTTCTTAGGAAACACTTGGCACCTCTGGGAACGCCTTGCACACACAGACACACATGCACACAGGTGAACACATGAAAATATTAGCAAACAAGAACCTAAAATGTACGCAGAGAGAATTCAAAAGCCAAGTGAAGTAAGAGACCATGTACAGTATTTAACTTACAATAAGAGCTCACCCAAAAACCCAGAGCTTAGCATCGTGATCTGCGTGTTCGTTGCATTTATAAAATGTAATACTTGGTGACACTTTTTTTCCAGTTAATCTCATTTATCAAACAAGGTTTTTTCAACAGTAAATAAACTCTTGTCAAACTTCATTGTTCATTGTTCAACCATAACCACCCTTAAATATTATAAATGATCTCTCTCTCTCTCACCTCTCTCTCTCTCTTCCTCCTTTCAGTGTAGACTGGTTAAATTTTTTCATGTTTGTAATTTTTGAATACTAAGAGGGCACTACAGCATCACCCCAGGGCATAATTACCAATGAAAGCAAATTAATTAATTATAAAGATTGTTTAGCTTAATTATGTCTCCTTAATTATGTGTGTCTTATTTGGAGATAAATAGAATGAATGGGATTAACAATGAATGGTAATTTTTTTATCACCATTATTTGCAAAAATCTGCCTGGGCACACAGACAAGACAGTAAGGCGAACATCAGCTTGAGAAGTGATGTCCACTGGCTGGAGAGTACATCGTCAGAGGACCATACTGGGGATACATGGTGTGGAGTGAGCCTGGTCTGACCCCCACCTCCCTCCACAGTGGGGTGGACCAATAAGGGAACAGAACAGGTCAGCAATGGGAGCCAAGCCAAGCCATAAAGCCCCTGAGGAGCCACAAAAGTAGACTTCAGGCTAGGAGGAGAAGTTCCCTAAACTCCCCAGGACCGGCGGGGAGAGAGTCATAAAGGTCAGCAGACAGATCTGGGATTATGTATGTTTTTAGGGTTGGGTTTGTTTGTTTTTTGCTAGTTTTTCCACCCTTTATAATTCAATCTATTCTTTCTGTTTTGTTTCGGCTTTTGTAGTTTTGCCTACCCATATAGGCAATGGTTTTGGAGGGCCTTGGTTCTGGAGTGTGGGGGAAGGGAGTGCTTATCAAACAATTCCATAGGTAGAGGAACAATTAGGAAATTAAATCAATAATGAGGAGGACTTAGAGATTCTGGGGGTGTTGGAGCAATAGCAATTTAGCTAAGAGGCATTACTAAGAGGCAGAAAAGGCGTGAGTGTGATGGTAGAACAGGGGGAATGTAAAACAAAATACAGAAAAGATCTAGGAAGCAAAACTATGGATAGAGGTATAAACATAAGGGTGTACATATATAAATATATTAATTCATAAAATAGAGATATTGACTTATGTACATATAATTGTATGGCCATACATTGAGGAAGTGGATGGACTATGGGCTTCTGCTCCAGCCCGCCCTCAACACCAGATCACTTTGTTCTAACAACATGGCATTTTACTGTATTGTTATTTAAGTTCAAGTTAATTGGGTACAAACATAACAATGGTTGAGAGACAACAATTAATAACACATTCTATGAGTCCAGTAATATTCTGATACCAGGGTCAGATAATGATACTTCAAGAAAATGTAGACCAATATTGATAATGGAGCTACAAGAAAATTTTTTTTAATGTTAAGAACTGAGGCAGACAACATTTAATATGTTGTCTGACTCAGTTCCCAAATAACTTGAACTTAAATAACAATACAATAAAATGGTATTTATTCATAACTGCCAGAATCTGCACCTTTAAAAATCTTACAATTAGGCTAGAAGTGTCTCATGGAATTTTATTTATTTTATTAAATATTTTATTGGGGGCCCTTACACCTCTTATCACAATTCATGTAGTCATCCATTGTTTCAAGCAGATTTGTACAGGAATTAACAAGACTAACAATAGCATTGACCACACATGCTAATGATCCTCAGAAATCAGGATGGTGACATGTTGTCTCATGTACTTTGAATATGTTATCAGGAGAGATCCATCTTGGGAAAATGATATCATGCCTGGTAAAGTAAAAGGCAAATGAAAAGAGGAAGAGCCTTGTGTGGATCATTGGCTGCAGCAATGGGCTCAAACATAAAATCCACCGTGAGATGGAGCAGGACTTGGGAGTGTTTCATCCGATTGTACCTAGGTTCTCTGTGAGCTGGAACCTACTTGAGGGCAACTAACAACAACAACACACTGTCCTCTTTGTCCAAGACTCTCCTGTTTCCATTCTTCCCCCTGAGCTAAATCCTGTCCTTGATCTTACTTACATGACTGGTTCGCCTAGCAGGGGGTGAGTTCAGTTCTGGACATGAAAGTGACCAAAAGCAATTCCTTGAGGGTCTTTTTTGTGAGTCTGAGTTTGGGTCCCCATTTTTCTCCCACTCTCTCCAGGATTTTCTAAAGGGATTACTTTTGGAGCACTTGGTTGCAGTGGCTATGCACATCCCATTCTGCTGATCAATCACTAATTTTTGGTGAGCAACCCACTGGAAAGTGGCTTGTATAACTAAGAAACCGTTTGGACTCTAGTTGCATGCTATTGTGGGTGGCTCTACAATGAATGAACAAACCCCTGTTTGTGAAGAGGGTAGAAGTTGGGCTGCTAACTTTAAGACTAGCAGTTTGGAACCACCTATAACACCACAGGAGAAAGAATGAGCGTTCTCTCCAGCAAACGTTTTCATTCTTGGAAACTCACCAGGGAAGTTCCCCCTTGTCCTATAGTATCTATGTGAGTCTGCATTGACTTGATGACAATGAGGTTTTTATGGTGGAGGTTGGGGAAAGGGAAGTTAATGATTTATCCACAGAAACAGGAAACCTCACATGAAAACAGGTGTAGTAGCTACATAGTTTCATTTCAACTTGGGAAATAAGTCTAGGGGTAGAGGGTAGCCTGTCAATCAGATCACAGCTTGATGATGCCTCCTGGTGGGCATGACCTTCTCATGTAGATTCTGGGAATTTCTACTCTTTTTCCCTGGAGCTGTGCTACCCTCTCTTTCTGCTTCACCTTCCTGCTCTTGAGTAACTTGGAGAGCTAGAAGAGCCACACGAGACCCATGCCAGCACTAAAAGCTTCTACCACCATTGGATACACAAAACTTTTCACCCACTGGCCTGTGGTCTTCCTGCATTCGTCATCATTCCATGTGCTGTGTGAGTCTGAAGGGGAAATTTTGGACTACTATCAGATATATGGGCTAATATTGGATGTTTAGAGCTGATCTGGATTGGGATAAAATGTTTTCTTGTTATCTATTAGTCATTGATGTAAATCTCTTTCTTGCACATATTTGAATGACCGTGAATTTGTTTCTCTAGTCTACCCAGTATAACACAGCAAGTATTTCCAGAGAAGTCACCCTTTAGTTGCAAAACCTAGGCTAAGTTTTCCCAGATCTAAGGATAAGGTGGCTCCAGCAGAACTGGGAACATAAACCAGTTTAATTCAGAAAATATTGCCTGATAAGTGATGTTTGTGGATTCCTGATAAAGTCAGGTAACAGTTTTCTGTACAGCCTGGGGAACTATCTGACCATATTGGGAAACATAACCGAGTGTTACAAATCAACTTTCTCTATTTTCAGCCAGGAACTTTGGAATCTGACTCGAACTTTCATAAAGGAATTCCCAAGTATAACAGGCATGAAAGAAGCACAATCTTTCTGGATGCAAGTTAATCGGGAAATAGTTCACTTTGATCTTTCCCAAAAACACTTATTCTGAGAGTCTCAGCAGCCAAGAGTTACCTGCAGGTAGGAAATTTAAATTTCAGATCACTCAACTTGAAAAAGTCTTCCCCACTGTCCATAACGACCTCTTGGACTGATAGAAACTTGAATGAGTGATACATTAAATTAGCAGAGTGCACGAATCATGATAAGCATCATAGAAGAACATAACTCTCATGTTTAACTATCCCCAAAGCTTCCCGGTGAAATCAAACAAGAAGATAGTATAAATTCCAGCTCTATGGACATTACGTTTAACAACCATTCTCCCATCTACGTTCCTCCATTCCCTTTTCACTGCTCCTGCTGAAGGTTTATTTTTAAATTTTGTTAAAATGACATATAACTTACCTAGACGTGCATGCCATTAGGTACTTCTCTTTTCCCCAAAACCAGTCATACACGATAGTGCTTTAGGTCAAAGAATGGACCATCACTGTAAAGGTTAAGCAAGGACCCTAAGTTCTTGCTTCAGACCCATTAACACCTTGGCAGGATTGGATGGTTGGGTGTTTGGAGTTAGTTAGGAGGATGCACATCCGGGGAATCTGATCACAGGCTTACGCACCCAACGTACATTGTTGTATTTCACCCATGTCACCCATACACGCTCTCTGCTATGGGGGAAAGTACTGGAGCCTCGGCCATTGTTATCTGAGTCTCAGCCACTGCTGTGGGCCCTTTGGCGCGGACCGCCTCTCCCTGGCTCCTCCCCGAGCCCCGTCCCAGGCCCGCCATGCCCCGCCCACCCTTGCCAGGCACCTGTGTTGGTGCCTCAGCAGAAATGGGCGGGGCAAGAGCTGCCGTGAGAGGACTGAAGGCAGAGACCCTACTCCTCCCTGACCCCGCTAGCTCCTCCCCCTCCGGGTCACGCCCAGAAAGGGCCGGAAGTGGCGGTGTCTTATACTGAACTGCCGCTCACAGCGAGGATTCCGCTGTCTGGTGCTCTGCTTGCGGTGCCAGAGAAGCGCCCACAGCCTGAGCACCCTGTTGCCGGCGCTCCCAGGTGGGAGGCCCTGGGCTCCGGGACATGTGTGTGGGCGGAGGCTGTTTTAGTCCAGCTGACTAGGTTGCAAGCGCCCTTTCTCTCCCCCAGGAACCCTGCCAGCGCTTCTCTTGGTGAGAGGTGGGCGGGTGTCCCCAAGGCCGGTCCTATTTCCCTGCTTTCAGATTGGTTGTGGTTCATGGTGGGAGTCCCTGTTGGAGAAAGGGGATCCCGGCTGGGGTTTGGGGCTTCGGGGTTCCCTGATTCTCTCTTTGCGGGTCTCCTAACCCCCCTCCCTTGTTTCCTTCCGCACAGCGATGCCTCCTCCCGAGACTCCTTGCGCCTCCTCAGCTCAAAGGTGAGCCCGGGATCTTGTTCTGCTGACCTCTCTCTGGACCCGACCAGAGTCTGTTCTAGGCGCAAGATCTCTTGCTGGTCCGTGACAGAAATGTCTTCCCTGGCTTTAAAATATTGGTGGCCGCCCTTTCTTCTTACTCTTTGTTTTTATTTCTATCTATATATTACTAAGGTTTTTAAAATCATTCCCATTTCATTTCCTTTCTATTCTTTATTGTTTCTGTTGGGTTCAGTTTGTGAAGCACAAAAGGAGTGGATGCCTATAGATGAAATAACATGCGAGTGTCTGTAAGGATGTCTGGGTGGGGTCGGGGTGGGTCGCTGGCGGAGTTGGGGAGGGTGAGGGGACTTGGGGAGTAAGAATGAAGGATTGAGGGGACTGAACACTACAACTGAAGGTGACTAACAAGTCTGCTTAAAGGCGATTTAATCATAGTGGGAAAATAGACGATGTGAAATCGATTGTGGTAGTGATTGTGGAATGCTTAAGTAGGCTGAATTGTGGGATTATGTGGGATATGTGGATTAAGTGCCCCAAAACGTGTTAAAAAGAAAGAAAGATGCTCTCCATCACAAAAGTAATCTAACTAAACTATGCACAGAAGAATCAAAAACCAAACTGAAACAAAGGAACCAAAAACAAGGTAATGCTAAGGTGTTCAACCTCTATTTGGGGGATGAAACTGGAAGTGACCCTGAAATGGGCCCTTGGCGTTTGAACGTTGTGAGGCTGAAGGACAATTTATTTGGGGCTGGTGTACTGGGCGTTGGCCCTGGGGCCCTTGGCCAAGGCGCCTCTGCCAGCTGTCCAGGCAGCAGCAGGCTCATGGTCACCAGGATGTCGCAGGCTGTGATGGTGGAGTAGTTTGGAATGTGCCAGTTGAGATGCCTGGTCGGCGATGTGCCCAAAGGTGTCTTTGATCAACGAGTGCACAACGCTCATGGCCCTGAACGAGATACTAGAGTCTGAGTGGACCTACTGGAGCATCTTGTGCACATAACACACAGTAGGTCTCCTTGCCGCTGCATTGGCATTTCTTGCTGTGCTCCCTTTGAGCCTTAGCTGCAGCCTCCTTGGGACTCCTCCCTGGAGCAGGTAGGGACTTAGCAGGGTCAGGTGGGTTGTTTGACTGGGACGGTACACCTGGTAAAGGTAATGTAGGTGTCCTAAGGCGAGCTGAGGGAGGACGGAAACCTCCCCTGGAGCAGAAATTGTTGAAGCTCACTGGATCTTGATTTTTAGTAGGAATTTAGACCATGAAAGAAGGACCTCTAGATCCCTCTGACCTGTTGGGTTTTCAGCAGGAAGTGTTGGAAAAGTTACCACAGGGATAACTGGCTTGTGGTGGCCAAGTGTTCATAGTGATGTCACTTTTTAATCCTTCAATGTTGGATGATTTGATCTAATCTTCCTTGTAAGATGGGGGTGGAGGGGTGAGGGGCAGGAGTAGAGGAGAGGAGGGAGGACAGGAGAGAGGAAGGAGGTGAGAGGGAATGATTGGAGCTGCCTCCACATTCCCTGATCACCCCTAGCCTTGAACCCCGGGCAGCCACCTGCTGGAAAAGGTGTGTAGGCCAGCCACTGAGTGGGGACTTGTTTTTCTCGACACTACCTAGGTGGTCAATGAGGAGGTCCTGTTAGGAAAATGGGTTGGAGATGCTCACATTGTGCACTTGTGTGTCAGCATGCCGTTTGGATCCCTGGCCCGCTGTCGGCACTCTCCCACCCTGGGGTCCCCAGGCTTTCCCACCTGTCTCACAAACTTGAATAGTTGAGTTGGATCCCATTTTATTTTTGTAGATCTTATCATTGTTTCAAAATGTTTCACACACACAAAAATCTATTTTCAATTTCATTATTTATGTGATTTTGGTGTGTACATAAGTGCATGTGTGTGTACCATACACATGCTTTTGTAGTATCCTTTTTGATAATGACTAAGGATGTTTACCAGTAGTTTTGTTAGGGCAAAATGTGTGCTACCTGCTAACTGCATATATAAATCTCCTAGTACTGCTTTTGCCCATTTTAGCCCTGCAGGCAGGCTGGCCGGCTCTCCCTGCTCTCTGGCAAACAGCATCACCTCCTCCTCCTCTTGTGTTTTAGAAGGGTATAGGTGTGTTTGAAAGATGGTCAGCATCTTAATATGTAAGGGTTAATGGTTTGGGAGTTGGAGATTAGCAGTTTATCATTAGGGATTTAAGTACCAAGTATTTTTGTGTGTTGAAATGTTGCCTAGAACATTTTAACATTTACTACCTATATATAGTATTTATGACCTATTTGGCAACTTTTTAAAAATTTAATAAATCTTTTTATTGGGGCTCATACAACCCTCATCACAATGCATAAATATTCGTTGCCCTCGTTATTCTCAAAATTCTCCTTCCACTTGGGTTCCTGGAATCAGCTCGTTTTCCTTTTTATCCCTTCCCTTCCCTCCCCGCTCTCCCCTCCCCCATGAACCCTTAATAGTTTATAAATTATTATGTTATCTTATACTTCCAGGCCTCTCCCCTCACCCACCTTCCCATTGCCCATCCCCCAGAGATTAGAGGAAGGTGATCACACAATGATGGTTTTTGTTCTAGGTGTCTGCCACCTGGTCCGTTCAACACCTTGTATTCGCTTAGGTTGCGCACTTCTCTGTGGGCTTTGTTGTTTCCGAGCTAGATGGCCGCTTGTTTGCCTTCAATTGGCAACTTTTTTACATGACATCTTCAATTTATGATGAATAAGGAATTTTCTTTTCTTCTTTTTGGAAGTCATTTTCTTCTTTTTATTAATTCCTTTTTTCTGATCAATCTAGCTAGTATCATTTTTAATATGAGTGGTGAAAATGGATATGTATGTTTATCCTGATTCTGCGGTGGGGTGAACTTTTTTCTCTTTCTCTTACATGTGACATTTTCAAAGTTTTTTTTACAAGAATGTATATTAGCATATTGAGTTTTACCTATTTCATGTTAGATTTGTAGTTGTTTTTTTTAACATGAAAAGCTTTTTACTTTGTTTATTATTCATTCTGTGTCAATTTAGATAATTGACTTTTCCCCCATCACTAGGCATATTTGAGTGTTCATTTTCTTGTGTTAAATCAATTCTGGGATGAATTAGAATTAATCTTGATGCATGCTTATTTTAATATATTGTCTGACTCAGTTTCCTATTTTAAAAATAACTTTTTCATTCAGATCCATTATCAACACTCGTCTATAGTTTTCTTAAAATATCGTCATCTGACATGGGTATCAGGTTATTTCTTGTCTCATAGAAAATGTTACTAAGTGCTCTCTAAAAACTATTGTTATGTTGGAACCCAATAAGTTGAACTTAAGCAACAAAACAGTAAAAAAAGTGCTTATTAATCTTATGTGAATACTCTAGCTGCCAGAATTTTTAGTTTTTATCTATCTTACAGTTAGGCTGGAAGTTTCTCAAGAAATTTTATTTTGATTCAATTGATTATAGACCTTCTAAGCATCCTGCAATCCAGTGAGTAATTATTGTCAGTCTCTTGCTCTGCTGGATCCTCTGAACTTCCAGCTGAACCCTAAGTGTACAGGACTGCATGATTTACAGTTTCCTAGACAGACAAATAGCTGCTCACCACTTAGTGAGTGTGTTGTTTTAGACTAGAGCCCATGTTCCTGAAAGTACTCTGCCACCTGGCATGCTGTGAGGCCCTTAGAGAACTGCCTTCAGCTCACCAAAAGAATGGACTAATGAGGGGTGGAAATGCCTCAGTGATTTTGTTGTCACCTTGTTTGTTCCAACTTTTTTTAACTGAAGAAACCTCTTCCCTTTTTTTCATGAGAGAAATAATATCTTTTGTAAACATAACACACTAATGTCTTTGTGTTTGCGCTGGGTGTATATTTGTGGTTTCTGAGACTGTTGTCATATCAGCTGTCATTGAGTCAGTGCCATCTCACTGGGACCCATTGCACAACAGAACAAAACATTGCACTCTCCTGTGCCATCCTCATAATTGAGGATGAACGCATGTTTTTAAAAAATTTATTTATTTTAACTCATTTTTTCAGGGGCTTGTACAGCTTGTATTACAATCCATGCATATATCAATTGTGTTACACACATTTGTACATGTTGCTATCATCATTTTCAAAACATTTTCTTTCTACTTGAGCGCTGTATCAGCTCATTTTATTCTTCCCTCATGAAGCCCTGATAAATTATAATTTTTTATTGCTTTTTCGTGTCTTATACTGTCTGATGTCTCCCTTCACCCACTTTTCTGTTGTCCATCCCCCTGAGAAGGGGTTATATGTAGATCATTGTGTTCATTTCCCCTTTCACCCCTCACCTACCCCTTACTCTCCTGGTATTGCCACTCTGATTATTGGTCCTGATGGGTTTATCTGCCCTTGATTCCCTGTGTTTCTAGCTCTTTTCGGTACCCATGTGCATTCTCTGGTCTAGCCAGTTTCGTACAGTAGATTTGGGGTCATGATTGTGGGGTGGGGGAGCACTAAACAACTAGAGAAAAGTTGTATGTTTCATAGGTGTTATACTGAACCCTAACTGGCTCATCCTTGTGACCCATTCTGATAGGTTAGTTTATTGTGCCAACCTGGCTCATAGGAACATGGTATAAATAATGTTGCAGTTTGATTGGAGGGCAAAGAGATAAATGGCTAGGCAAACCGTGCCTCTCTCTCTCTCTTGCACTCTTCTCATCAGATCAGGGTGCGCCTGCTAGTTCTCTGCCACAACTTGTGAGCTACACTAAGTGTTGGCCTAACAACCTGTGGATCATGTCGCTAGAGCTTGAGGTTCCTTTGAGAAGTGCTTCATCATGTTGCTGATGTATGCATCACTTGAGCTTGGGACTGTTGGATCCTATCTTCTTGCTCTTTGTTGATGATCAGCCCTTTGTTTGCTGCCTGTGTCCAGACTGCCTGCATTGCCGTACATAAGACTCACCTGTCTTCTTCCTTGACCTTGGACCCAGTGGCCCTCATGAGTTGAAGGACTTCCAGTATATTAAATGTTTCACGGAAGTGAGTTGAACTGAGCACTCTGGACAGCTGTGTGAACAAATTAGCTGCTATATTCTTTTGTGCTTTATATGTCTATCCATTATATAGAATATATAATAATATATAATGATTATATATAATGGTTTTATATATAATGATTATATATTGTATATGTAATAGATGTATGTATGCACATATCTATATATATTCACAAGTGTCCTGGTTTTGTTTCTGTGTAACACACCCTTCTGTAAGGGGGTGTCCAATTGCCTACAGATGGACTTTGGGTCTCACTCCACACTACCCCTCTTTCAAATTGATAGGATTTTTTGTTCTGTGTCTCTGATGCCAGATACCTGATCCTATTGACACCTCATGATCACACAGGCTTGTGTGCTTCTTCCATGTGGACTTTGTAGCTTCTCAGTTTGATGGCCTTTAGGACCCCAGAAGCTATATCTTTTGATAGCCAGGCAGCATCAACTTTCTTCACCATGTTTGCTTCTGCACCATTTTGTCTTAATCGATTGTGTCAGGAAGCTGAGCATCATGGAATGCCAGGTTATTAGAACAAAGTCTTCTTTCATTGAGAGAGTAATGGGGTAGAGGTCCAATGTCTATCTGCTACTTTTATACTTAAAATTTAAATATATTTACATAGATATGTTACCCTTTTGTCATATATATGTGTACATATGTAAATGACTGTATTTAGAACTCTATAAATGCCCTTTGTCTCCTACTTCTTTCCTCTGTTTCCTTTTACTTTCCTCTTGTCCCACTATCATGTTTGGCCTTCATCAGTTTTCAGTAATTCCTCTCATTACATTGCCCTTGATCACGCCCTACCAGGCATCCTACACTCTCCTCAACGTCGATTTTAGATCACTTGTGCCCTTGACCCCAGGCTTACAGCCACTTCCTTTCCCCCACTTCCCTGTTTCCTTTATCCCCCCCCCCCCAGAACCATCAGCCCCATTGTTGTCTCCTCTGGTGTGTTTATCCTGCCAATCTTATCTAGATAGACATGCGGAGACAATAATAAGCACAGAAACAAGACAGAGCAAAATAACAACAACAACAAAAAAGGAAGCAACCACCGGGAAAAAAGAGAAAAGACTTAAGAATTATTCCAGGTTTGTTCGTTGATCATTAGGAGTACTTTACTGTTGGTTGAGTCTGATGTGGTACCATGCCTTGGCCACTCAGTCTGTTGTTTTGTATTTCCCGGGCACTTCATTGCTTTGCTCCTCTTGCTGCTCTGTTGCATGCCCTTAGAGTTTTGCCCCAGTGTGGTGAAGTCAGATCGAGCACATTTCCCACAGTGTGCCACAGTGTTGTCACTCATAGCGCTGTGGGTCATTAAGGGATGCCGTGTCTTGTGATTGGGATGGCCCTATGGTCCTCTCTGTGCATTAGGCAATTTGAGCAGGAATATCATTCTTCGGGTTTGGTGAACCATTTGTCGCAGTCACTTTGTTAATCCATTTGGTAGTGGGATTCATGTTTTTCACTGCCCGTCATCTTTACCAAACAAAATATCCTTTTCGAGGAATGATCTTTTCTGATATATGTCCAAAGTATATGATATGAACTCTCACCATCCTTGCCTCTAAGTAGCACTCTGACATTACATCTTCCAAAACAGACTTGTTTGTCCTTTGCATGTCCATGGTATGTGGGACATTCTTGTCCAGAACTACAATTCTAATATATTCATTCTTCTTCAGCCTTCCTTTGTTCATCTTTCAAATGCACAAGAGTCAATTGACAATAGCCTGCTTTGGTCAGGTGAAACCAGTCCTCCAGGTAATATCTTTTCCTTTCAATACTCTAAAGATGCATTGTTCAGCAGATTTATCTAATGCAATGATTGATCTCTTGACTGTTATACTTTCAGTATTCAGGATATTTGCTTGTTTGGTCTTTTTTCTATACACCAACTAATTTTTTTCTGGAAGGAGTTAAAATTTACTCAAGCTTTAGATTAAGAATTTTGATCAAGGAGGGGCTGTCAGAGCCAGCTCAGGAGTCAAACCGTCCTGAAAGAGGGGGAATGATTATTAGGGTAAAAAGAAGAGATTAAAAGTATTGGGAGGGCAACAGTGAATACTGAAGCTTCGGGTTTGTTTTACATACTCCTTTTATCCATGCAGAAACAACCCGGGGTTTATTATCTCATTGTTAAGCAAGCACATTTGCTACACATAGCAATTTTTTCTTCTGCCAAGGCAGACATCCCTGAGAAAATTAAACAACCTATCTTCCCAGACTTTGCATACTTTCTTGTTCTTTTTTTGTTGTTGTTGTTCTTGTTCTTAACAGTATGTTCAAAACGTAAAGTCACAGAAGAAATCAGCAAACACTGATACATAGTTCATGAGACTTATCAGCTGTTTCAAAGCTGAGTCTTAATGGCCTTCAACAGCCCCCGCTTTTTTATTTACTGAAGACGTCTTTACTCAAAACGTCAGCAGATCACTGTGTCTGTCTTAGGTTGTGAAGTCCTGAAATCGCCCTTACCCGTCATCAGTCACTGTCTGCAGGAGACTATGACCTGTCTTAGGTTGGAATACTCAGACTCGATTTTACCCGTCTGACTAACCAGCCTCTGCCTTATACTCCTGTTTGGGGAGGGAGTGAAGTATGCAGGTGTACTTCCTGTAATTTTGTTCCTAAAGCCAATAATTCAACCATAACCTTGTGCAGTATCATAGGGAGTATGCATAAGATAAACAATACACACTCTCCCGCTGTGACTAGAGAAAAAGCATGTGAGGTAGGCCTCTGAGATTTCCTAACGAAAGGAAAGAATCTTGAAAATGCTGGAGCCAATCCTCAGCAACCTTGTCGACATCAAAATAAAGAGACTTAGCATCTTTTATGGCTAATATTTCTTGATGGAGTTGTAATCAATCTAAAGACTCATTAGCATTGTGCCAAGTACCTTGAAGATGATTCTACACTTTAATCCAGCTATACTGACTGTTAGTGTACTATTTAGGTGTAACACAGATCCATGTATGTACAGCATGGCACTGTAGACTAGACCTGGCCTTAAGCCCCTGCACCTCGTCTCCTAAATACATGACCATGTCATAAAGAGCATTTACTTTTTGTTCTAACTTCCTGTCTATATCTTCTTGAGTACCCAAAACATTAGTCACATCTTTGGATAATTCATTTCCACAGTGGGCAGTTTGTAAGATTTGTGAAAGTACAATTGCTGCAGTAGTAGCAGTAGCAACTAAACTTAATATAGCTAAAATACTTGCTATAAGCAAACCTACAAAACACTTAAATCTGGTTGATGCTTTTTCAGTCTCTACTAATACCTGTAACCCTCTTTCTGAATACCAAGGCCCAGTAATATTCACTGGCAGCATAACAAAAGAAGGTTGATATAAAATGGCGATGACAATACCTTCAGGGGACCAGGTAATACAATTAGACAACTTGCAGTCATTACAAGACCTGTTAAACTTAGAATCATCATGATCTATAGTAATATTCCCTGCCAAAAGTACATAAGGCGATGGTACGCAGGCAGTAACATTTCCCTGTGGTCTGGAGGTAGGGCCCATAAGCTTCATGTCCCCCTAAGAAGCCCCTATTTTCCACCACTGAGTTTGTGGAAAACCCAAGTCTGACCACCAAAGTCCTGCAGACAGCCCCTTTTCCCATTTGGCAGTGTTTTTTTTTTTTTAGTATTGTCCTGGTTGACAGACCAATCGATGATATATCTCTCTTTTGTGACGTTATACCTGATGGGCTTGTCTGTGAGACATGATCTCCACAATATGGTTTTATTATTCTTTTGAATCTCTAGTCTACATGAGGAAAAAGACTGTGGAGTGAGTGGAATAACATTTCCTTCACTTTGTACAGGGAGGGCGTGAGTCATTAACCCACATCTTGATTTCCAGACCTTCCCAGACAGCAGGAAGTAAGAGTGGTGGATCAGAAACTTAAGCCTAGTACTTCTCACTGAGCCATGTCCCCAGAAGCACTCTGAGGCAAATTACCATCTGCATGGTTTGCAAACTGCACCAACCATTCAGGCAGCCCCCATGCTCCATCAGCATCCTGTGTAAAAACCCAAACATGCCCTCCTCCCCATATTAATAGCGGGTTGGGGCCATTCCTCCAGGCAAAACAAGCCAATGATATCTCTTCATAGGCTCTTTGAAGTTGGTGGAAGGGACACTAAAGGCAAATCTTTTACAATATTTTGGATCCAAGGGTGTGGTATAAAAACAATCTTTTAAATCTAAAATGATCTTATATGTATTGGCTGGAATAGCAGAGGGGGAAGGGAGCCCAGCCTGCAGGGCTCCCATAAGTTCCATAGTATCATTAACCCTCCTTTACTGTTTTTCCTTACAAAGCAGCTGCTATCGCAAGCCCCTGAGTAAAGAAAGGGTCAATGTCTGAGCATAGTCTGATATAATCGGACAGGTTGACCTTTTTTCCAAAAGGTCTCAGCGCTGCCTGGCAGGCAGTATTTGCATTTTCAAAAGCCAATTGTTTCCATTCTGCGGCGGGAAGCACCTCGAAGGAAAGTGTATCTAATAAAGATTGAGTAAAAGAGGCAGTTGGGCCATATTGGGCACAAGCAACCTTGAGTTCTTTTAGCTGTTTGAAAGGAATAGGAGTAAGCCCTCTCCAATAGTTTGTGTTGTTTTTCATCAGTTAACCTTATTTAGAGAGCTTGAACCCCATTCTCTGGGCAAAGATGATGGAAGATAAGTCATCCTTTTCCTTGATCCATCTCATTTACCTTTAAACTTCTGCATTCACGTTGGCTCTTGGCATCACCCATGTACCTACAACTAGACATCCTTTGAGTGTAGCGTGCATTCTTTTACAAAGGCTTTATCATTGCCATCCATAAACACAAGAGCTTCAGAGAGGAGAAAATAAACATCCCTCTGGGCCTGTTTCCTAGTTAAGGATGTCTCTGCATTGACTAGTTCACCTCTAGGATTTGCTGTTCATGTCCTTCTGTTTCTTATTGTCCACTTTAAAAAGAAGTTTCCCTGATTAGCGTACTCTGCTGTGCATATTACTATGGGCCTCTAATGGATTCCCCCAAGCTTAGTAATTTCTTAACACTCAATAAAGTATTTTATTCAAGGAGATGTGAGCTCATAAAGTTTGAAGAGCTCACATGGGTTGGACTGAACACACGCAAGCAGGAAACTCACATAATGACATTTGTGTTTTAACAGTCATATTAACATACACATGCCTACTATGAACAAATCAGCACATATACTAGAACTAACAAATCTTCATACAATACCCTCAGATTAATAAATATACATACATTTACTTAAGAAAAAACCCACAAAGACACACTAAAATATACTAGAATTATAATAATAGAATCAATGCAGAACAGACTACAAGTTCTGTCACATAGTATAACATATTAAGGCACAGAGTAGTTCATGTGTACTAGCACATACGAAAAAACAGACAAAGTGCATACAAGAATATACACACTGAGCTACAAGAATGTGGAGGTGTGTGGCAGAGACATTTTCTCTGCAGGTAGAGGAAATAGGTACCTAATTTAACTAATCCTTCTTAGGCTCCTCTACATTTCTCCCCTGAGGGTCCCTGTTATCTGTGGACTTGAGTGACCCCTGAGCCCCGCCCTCTCCCTGTATGGGTGTATGTGTCTGGGTTCCCATAGCCTTTCCCTCTGTGTGTGCCTGACTCAGAAATATGTGATCATAACTACAGCAGTCACAGTACTGATTGACAGAAAATCAGTCCCTGGGCATGTCTCTAGAGAAGGATATTCTGACAGAACTTGAAGGGAACCTGTGGGTGCCCTGTACAGAACAGGACGCTTATAGCCCATGCACAAGGGGACATAGGGCAGGAAGGGAGGTGAGGTCTGGGGAGGCATGTTGAGACTAAGCATAAAATGTGTCTTATCTCCCTTTTCCTACTCTTGTATCAATATGCACAACTGCTAAATTAAACAGCCTTTGGAGAAAAAAACTGACTCTCAAATTAGCCTGTGGTGGACAAGGACAGACAGGAGCTGTGAATGAATAAAATGAATGAACTCAGAGAAGAAAGTCTCCGTTTGGATGAATGGAGAGAGGTGACTTGATCTAGGATTGGTCTACTGGTGGTAAGTTCATGTAGTATGTTGTCTGGATATATATATATATATATATATATATATATATATATACACACACACACACACACACACACACACACACACAAAGATAATAAAGTGAGATCCTTTGCACAGCAGGGACTGTTATCCCGAGGAAGGAGGGAATACAGTAGGGTTATTGAAAGCAAGGGATAAAGTTTTTGATGAAGCCGATGATTTGAACAGAATTTGTCCTAGATGCACGAATTACCAATTACATGGGAAATTTGAGACAATTCAAGGGAAAAACGAAACAAGCTAAGTTTGAAATCATCCTATCATCAGAGGGAGATTGGGTGAGTGTTTCAGAAAGACGGGAGGAGATGCACTGATTCCCTGAGGGATGCTGAGAAGGAGAAGAATCCCCAGACACAACAGGAAGCCAGTAGTGAAGCTCCATTTGGACCTGCTCCTGGGTCTGAGTCCTGTGCTCTGCAGATCCTGAGGGATTCCTGCAGCCTAACCTCTTCCACTAGGGTACATTCATGTCTGGGTTAACTCTGACTTCTCCTCACTGTGTGCGTTGGTCTGGGTAGACTAGAGAAACCAATCCATAGACACACGTATATTGTGTATAAGAGATTTAATATAAAGGGCAATTGTACATTTAGAAAGCATCTTAACCCCAGTTAGGTCCAAGCCCATAAGTCCATTATTAGCCCATGTGTCGGATACCAATGTATAAATTCCTCTTCATACTTATGAAATACATGCAATGATCCAGAATGCAAGATGATCACAGGCCAGTGGGCAGAAAGTCTTTGGATCCAGTGGCATTGTAAGCTTTTCAGCGGAGACGGGTCTCTACATGGCTTCTCCAGAACCCAGGGCTGCATGGGGTAGGTCCATGTGGCTTCTATTCAGGGATGTCTCACAGAGAGTCACCCTTGTCAGTAGGGTGTCTCCCAGGGATTAGAGAGTCTCTCTTCCACCTCCAAGATGGAATACGGGATTTCCCAGAATTCTCAGAAGGCCATGCCCACGCAGAGGCTTCATTGGCTATGATCCAATTGACAGACTCCAACCCTTCCCTCTTTATCCTCTGAAGTCCCATACTGTGCATCTTTTGCACAGAAATACAAAACTGTGTCCTTGAAGTTCAGGTTGTCCATTTGAAGTTATAGTATGTCCTTACCATTGTCTTTGGAGATGGTGAATTGGCCCTTCGGAGAGTCCTACCAACACTATTCATGTATGAAACCCACTGCCGCCCCTTCTCTGGGGCTAGGCAGATCCAGTGTATATTATAAATACAGGCAATGAATGCAGAGACTGTACGGGAGAATATCAGAGAAGCCTCCGACTGCCTCAAGTCTCCCTCAGATGCCATAGCTCCACCTCACACTGGACACCTGCAAACACACAGACATCCTGATCCTGAAAATCATATTTACTGCCTCTCACTCATGCCCCCTCATGCACACTTTCTCTGCATCAAAGCATCTTTTGAAATTCCAAAAAGGAAAATTGAGCTCAATAGAGATTCCACTGTGACTTGATTTGTTCAGTCTTGAATGGGGGTACCTTGGAATTCCAGAGGTGGAGCAACTGTCCAAGAGCTTCAGAGTTGGGACTTGGATGGTTTTCCTCAGCAGGGGAGGGGTCTATTTGCATACCTTCTGCCTATATAGTCATAAGTAATGTTGAATGACTTCTAAGAGAGTCACTCCAAGAGTAGATAAGAATGTTCTAGATATCTTGGAAAGCCCTGCGTGTGGGGTTCATTATGCAGTGTGCTGCTAAATGCAAGGTCAGTCATTCTAAATCTCCAATGGCTCTGCAGGGGGAAGAATTCTCTACACAGCCATGAAGATTTATAGACTCAGAAGCCTACAAGGGCAGCCCTATTCTATAGGGTTGTTAAGAGAAAGAATTGACTTAATGGAAATGTCAACCTACAGTTAGAGACAGTTAGCCTAGGGGTGCCCTAGCCTAAGCCTAAGGGTGCCCTAACCTAAGCCAAGGGTGCCCTTGCCTAAGCCTAGGGGTGCCTTAGCCTAAGCCTAGGGGTCCCCTAGCCTTAGCCTAAGCCTAGGGGTGCCCTAGCCTAAGCCTAGGGGTGCCTAGCCAAAGCCTAGGAGTGCCCTAGCCTTAGCCTAGGGGTGCCCTAGCCTAAGCCTAGGGGTGCCCAGGCCTTAGGCTAGAGGAGCCCTAGCCTTAGCCTAAGCCTAGGTTTGCCCTAGCCTAAGACTAGGGGTGCCCTAGCCTACCCTTAGGGGTGCCCTAGCGTAAGCCTAGGGGTGCCCTAGCCTAAGCCTAGGGGTGCCCTAGCCTAAGCGTAGAGGTGCCCTAGCCTTAGGCTAGCTGAGCCCTTGCCTTAGCCTAAGCCTAGGAGTGCCCTACCCTAAGCCTAGGTGTGCCCTAGCCTAAGCCTAGGGGTGCCCTAGCCTAAGCCTAGTGGTGCCCTAGCCTTAGGCTAGGGGAGCCCTAGCCTTAGCCTAAGCCTAGGGTTGCCCTAGCCTTAGGCTAGGGGTGCCCTAGCCTAAGCCTAGGGGTGCCCTAGCCTAAGCCTAGGGGTGCCCTAGCCTAAGGCTAGGGGTGCCCTAGCCTTAGTCTAGAGGAGCCCTAGCCTTAGCCTAAGCCTAGGGGTGCCCTAGCCTAAGCCTAGGGGTGCCCTAGCCTAAGCCTAGGGGTGCCCTACCCTATGCCTAGGGTTGCCCTAGCCCAAGCCTAGGGGTGCCCTAGCCTAGGCTAGCTGAGCCCTAGAATTAGCCTAAGCCTAGGGGTGCCCTAGCCTACGCCTAGGGGTGCCCTAGCCTAAGCCTAGGGGTGCTCTAGCCTAAGCCTAGGGGTGCCCAGGCCTTAGGCTAGAGGAGCCCTAGCCTTAGCCTAAGCCTAGGTTTGCCCTAGCCTAAGACTAGGGGTGCCCTAGCCTACCCTTAGGGGTGCCCTAGCGTAAGCCTAGGGGTGCCCTAGCCTAAGCCTAGGGGTGCCCTAGCCTAAGCCTAGAGGTGCCCTAGCCTTAGGCTAGCTGAGCCCTTGCCTTAGCCTAAGCCTAGGAGTGCCGTAGCCTAAGCCTAGGTGTGCCCTAGCCTAAGCTTAGGGGTGCCCTAGCCTAAGCCTAGTGGTGCCCTAGCCTTAGGCTAGGGGAGCCCTAGCCTTAGCCTAAGCCTAGGGTTGCCCTAGCCTAAGCCTAGTGGTGCCCTAGCCTAAGCCTAGGGGTGCCCTAGCCTTAGGCTAGGGGAGCCCTAGCCTTAGCCCAAGCCTAGGGGTGCCCTAGCCTAAGCCTAGGGGTGCCCTACCCTATGCCTAGGGTTGCCCTAGCCCAAGCCTAGGGGTGCCCTAGCCTTAGGCTAGCTGAGCCCTAGAATTAGCCTAAGCCTAGGGGTGCCCTAGCCTACGCCTAGGGGTGCCCTAGCCTAAGCCTAGGGGTGCCCTAGCCTAAGCCTAGGGGTGCCCTAGCCTAAGGCTAGGGGTGCCCTAGCCTTAGTCTAGAGGAGCCCTAGCCTTAGCCTAAGCCTAGGGGTGCCCTAGCCTAAGCCTAGGGGTGCCCTAGCCTAAGCCTAGGGGTGCCCTACCCTATGCCTAGGGTTGCCCTAGCCCAAGCCTAGGGGTGCCCTAGCCTAGGCTAGCTGAGCCCTAGAATTAGCCTAAGCCTAGGGGTGCCCTAGCCTACGCCTAGGGGTGCCCTAGCCTAAGCCTAGGGGTGCTCTAGCCTAAGCCTAGGGGTGCCCAGGCCTTAGGCTAGAGGAGCCCTAGCCTTAGCCTAAGCCTAGGTTTGCCCTAGCCTAAGACTAGGGGTGCCCTAGCCTACCCTTAGGGGTGCCCTAGCGTAAGCCTAGGGGTGCCCTAGCCTAAGCCTAGGGGTGCCCTAGCCTAAGCTTAGGGGTGCCCTAGCCTAAGCCTAGTGGTGCCCTAGCCTTAGGCTAGGGGAGCCCTAGCCTTAGCCTAAGCCTAGGGTTGCCCTAGCCTAAGCCTAGTGGTGCCCTAGCCTAAGCCTAGGGGTGCCCTAGCCTTAGGCTAGGGGAGCCCTAGCCTTAGCCTAAGCCTAGGGGTGCCCTAGCCTAAGCCTAGGGGTGCCCTACCCTATGCCTAGGGTTGCCCTAGCCCAAGCCTAGGGGTGCCCTAGCCTTAGGCTAGCTGAGCCCTAGAATTAGCCTAAGCCTAGGGGTGCCCTAGCCTACGCCTAGGGGTGCCCTAGCCTAAGCCTAGGGGTGCCCTAGCCTAAGCCTATGGGTGCCCTAGCCTAAGCCTAGGGGTGCCCCAACCTAAGGCTAGGGGTGCCCTAGCCTTAGTCTAGTGGAGCCCTAGCCTTAGCCTAAGCCTAGGGGTGCCCTATCCTAAGCCATGGGGTGCCTTAGCCTAATCCTAGGGGTGCCCTAGCCTAAGCCTAGGGTTGCCCTACCCTAAGCCTAGGGGTGCCCTAGCCTTAGGCTAGGGGAGCCCTACCCTTAGCCTAAGCCTAGGGGTGCCCTAGCCTAAGCCTAGGGGTGCCCTAGCCTAAGCCTAGGGGTGCCCTAGCCTAAGCTTAGGGGTGCCCTACCCTAAGCATAGGGGTGCCCTAGCCTTAGGCTAGGGGAGCCCTAGCTTTAGCCTAAGCCTACGGGTGCCCTAGCTTAAGCCTAGGGGTGCCCTAGCCTAAGCCTAGTGGTGCCCTAGCCTTAGCCTAGGGGAGCCCTAGCCTTAGCCTAAACTTAGGGGTGCCCTAGCCTAAGCTTAGGGGTGCCCTAACTTTAGGCTCGGGTAACCCTAGCCTTAGCCTAAGCCTATGGGTGCCCTAGCCTCAGCCTAGGGGTGCCCTAGCCTCAGCCTACGGGTGCCCTAGCCTAAGCCTAGGAGTGCCCTAGCCTAAGCCTAGGGGTGCCCTAGACTAAGCCTGGTGGTGCCGTAGCCTAAACCTAGGGGTGACCTAGCCTTAGCCTAAGCCTGGGGGTGCCATAGCCTAAGCCTAAGGGTGCCCTAACCTAAGCCTAGGGTGCCCTTGCCTAAGCCTAGGGGTGCCCTACCCTAAGCATAGGGGTGCCCTACCCTAAGCCTAGGGGTGCCCTACACTAAGCCTAGGCTTGCCCTAGCCTTAGGCTAGCTGAGCCCTAGCCTAAGCCTAAGCCTAGGAGTGCCCTAGCTTAAGCCTAGGGGTGCCATAGCCTAAGCCTAGGGGTGCCCTAGCCTTAGGCTAGGGGAGCCCTAGCCTTAGCCTAAGCCTAGGGGTGCACTAGCCTAAGCTTAGGCGTGCCCTAGCCTAAGTCTAAGGGTGCCCTAGCCTAAGCCTAGGGGTGCCCTAGCCTAAGCTTAGGGGTGCCCTAGCCTAAGCCTAAGGGTGCCCTAGCCTAAGCATATTGGTGCCCTAGCCTTAGGGTAGATGAGCCCTAGCCTTAGCCTAAGCCTAGGGGTGCCCTAGCCTAAGACTAGGGGTTCCCTAGCCTAAGCTTAGGGGTGCCCTAGCCTAAGCCTAGGGGTCCCCTAGACTAAGCCTAGGTGTGCCCTATGGTTAGGCTAGGGGAGCCCTAGCCTTAGCCTAAGCCTACGGGTGCCCTAGCTTAAGCCTAGGGGTGCCGTAGCCTAAGTCTAGTGGTGCCCTAGCCTTAGGCTAGGGGAGCCATAGCCTTAGCCTAAACCAAGGGGTGCCCTAGCCTAAGCCTAGGGGTGCCCTAGTCTTAGACTAGGGTAACCCTAGCCTTAGCCTAAGCCTATGGGTGCCCTAGCCTCACCCTAGGGGTGCCGTAGCCTCAGCCTATGGAGGCCCTAGCCTAAGCCTAGGAGTGCCCTAGCCTAAGCCTAGGGTTGCCCTAGCCTTAGCCTAAGCCTAGGGGTTCCCTAGCCTAAGCCTAGGGGTGCCCTAGCCTAAGCCTAGTGGTGCCCTAGCTTTAGGCTAGGGGAGCCCTAGCTTTCGCCTAAGCCTAGGGGTGCCCTAGCATAAGCCTAGTGGTGCCCTAGCCTAAGCCTAGGGTTGCCCTAGCCTTAGGCTAGGGGAGCCCTAGCCTTAGCCTAAGCCTAGGGGTGCCCTAGCCTAAGCCTAGGGGTGCCCTAGCCTAAGCCTAGGGGTTCCCTAGCCTAAGCCTAGGGGTGCCCTAGCCTAAGCCTAGGGGTGCCCTAGCCTAAGCCTAGGGGTGCCCTAGCCTTAGTCTAGTGGAGCCCTAGCCTTAGCCTAAGCCTAGGGGTGCCCTAGCCTAAGCCTAGGGGTGCCCTAGCCTAAGCCAGGGGTGCCCTACCCTATGCCTAGGGTTGCCCTAGCCCAAGCCTAGGGGTGCCCTAGCCTTAGGCTAGCTGAGCCCTAGAATTAGCCTAAGCCTAGGGGTGCCTTAGCCTACGCCTAGGGGTGCCCTAGCCTAAGCCTAGGGGTGCCCTAGCCTAAGACTAGGGGTGCCCCAACCTAAGGCTAGGGGTGCCGTAGCCTTAGTCTAGTGGAGCCCCAGCCTTAGCCTAAGCCTAGGGGTGCCCTATCCTAAGCCATGGGGTGCCTTAGCCTAATCCTAGGGGTGCCCTAGCCTAAGCATAGGGTTGCCCTACCCTAAGCCTAGGGGTGCCCTAGCCTTAGGCTAGGGGAGCTCTACCCTTAGCCTAAGCCTAGGGGTGCCCTAGCCTAAGCTTAGGGGTGCCCTACCCTAAGCATAGGGGTGCCCTAGCCTTAGGCTAGGGGAGCGCTAGCCTTAGCCTAAGCCTACGGGTGCCCTAGCTTAAGCCTAGGGGTGCCCTAGTCTAAGCCTAGGGGTGCCATAGCCTCACCCTAGGGGTGCACTAGCCTAAGCTTAGGCGTGCCCTAGCCTAAGCCTAAGGGTGCCCTAGCCTAAGCCTAGGGGTGCCCTAGCCTAAGCTTAGGGGTGCCCTAGCCTATGCCTAAGGGTGCCCTAGCCTAAGCCTAGTGGTGCCCTAGCCTTAGGGTAGAGGAGCCCTAGCCTTAGCCTAAGCCTAGGGGTGCCCTAGCCTAAGACTAGGGGTGCCCTAGCCTAAGCTTAGGGGTGCCCTAGCCTAAGCCTAGGGGTCCCCTAGACTAAGCCTAGGGGTGCCCTAGGGTTAGGCTTGGGGAGCCCTAGCCTTAGCCTAAGCCTAGGGGTGCCCTAGCCTAAGACTAGGGGTTCCCTAGCCTAAGCTTAGTGGTGCCCTAGCCTAAGCCTAGGGGTCCCCTAGACTAAGCCTAGGGGTGCCCTATGGTTAGGCTAGGGGAGCCCTAGCCTTAGCCTAAGCCTACGGGTGCCCTAGCTTAAGCCTAGGGGTGCCGTAGCCTAAGTCTAGTGGTGCCCTAGCCTTAGGCTAGGGGAGCCATAGCCTTAGCCTAAACCAAGGGGTGCCCTAGCCTAAGCCTAGGGGTGCCCTAGTCTTAGACTAGGGTAACCCTAGCCTTAGCCTATGCCTATGGGTGCCGTAGCCTCACCCTAGGGGTGCCGTAGCCTCAGCATAGGGATGCCCTAGCCTAAGCCTAGGAGTGCCGTAGCCTAAGCCTAGGGTTGCCCTAGCCTTAGCCTAAGCCTAGGGGTGCCCTAGCCTAAACCTAGGGGTACCCTAGCCTAAGCCTAGAGGTGCCCTAGCGTAAGCCTAGGGGTGCCCTAGCCTAAGCCTAGGGGTGCCCTAGCCTTAGGCTAGCTGAGCCCTTGCCTTAGCCTAAGCCTAGGAGTGCCCTACCCTAAGCCTAGGTGTGCCCTAGCCTAAGCCTAGGGGTGCCCTAGCCTAAGCCTAGTGGTGCCCTAGTCTTAGGCTAGGGGAGCCCTAGCCTAAGCCTAGGGGTGCCCTAACCTTAGGCTAGGGGAGCCCTAGCCTTAGCCTAAGCCTAGGGGTGCCCTAGCCTAAGCCTAGGGGTTCCCTAGCCTAAGCCTAGGGGTGCCCTAGCCTAAGGCTAGGGGTGCCCTAGCCTTAGTCTAGTGGAGCCCTAGCCTTAGCCTAAGCCTAGGGGTGCCCTAGCCTAAGCCTAGGGGTGCCCTAGCCTAAGCCTAGGGGTGCCCTAGCCTAAGCCTAGGGGTGCCCAACCTAATGCTACGGGTGCCCTAGCATTAGTGTAGTGGAGCCCCAGCCTTAGCCTAAGCCTAGGGGTGCCCTATCCTAAGCCATGGGGTGCCTTAGCCTAATCCTAGGGGTGCCCTAGCCTAAGCCTAGGGTTGCCCTACCCTAAGCCTAGGGGTGCCCTAGCCTAAGCCTAGGGGTGCCCTAGCCTAAGCCTAGGGGTGCCCTAGCCTAAGCCTATGGGTGTCCTAGCCTAAGCTTAGGGGTGCCCTACCCTAAGCATAGGGGTGCCCTAGCCTTAGGCTAGGGGAGCCCTAGCCTTAGCCTAAGCCTACGGGTGCCCTAGCTTAAGCCTAGGGGTCCGTAGCCTAAGCCTAGGGGTGCCCTAGCCTTAGGCTAGGGGAGCCATAGCCTTAGCCTAAACCTAGGGGTGCCCTAGCCTAAGCCTAGGGGTGCCCTAGTCTAAGCCTAGGGGTGCCCCAACCTAAGGCTAGGGGTGCCCTAGCATTAGTCTAGTGGAGCCCCAGCCTTAGCCTAAGCCTAGGGGTGCCCTATCCTAAGCCATGGGGTGCCTTAGCCTAATCCTAGGGGTGCCCTAGCCTAAGCCTAGGGTTGCCCTACCCTAAGCCTAGGGGTGCCCTAGCCTTAGGCTAGGGGAGCCCTACCCTTAGCCTAGGCCTAGGGGTGCCCTAGCCTAAGCCTATGGGTTTCCTAGCCTAAGCTTAGGGGTGCCCTACCCTAAGCATAGGGGTGCCCTAGCCTTAGGCTAGGGGAGCCCTAGCCTTAGCCTAAGCCTACGGGTGCCCTAGCTTAAGCCTACGGGTGCCCTAGCCTAAGCCTAGGGGTGCACTAGCCTTAGGCTAGGGGATCCATAGCCTTAGCCTAAACCTAGGGGTGCCCTAGCCTAGGCCTAGGGGTAACCTAGCCTTAGGCTTGGGTAACCCTAGCCTTAGCCTAAGCCTATGGGTGCCCTAGCCTCAGCCTTGGGGTGCCCTAGCCTCAGCCTAGGATTCCCTAGCCTAAGCCTAGGAGTGCCCTAGCCTAAGCCTAGGGGTGCCCTAACCTAAGCCTAGTGGTGCCGTAGCCTAAGCCTAGGGGTGACCTAGCCTTAGCCTAAGCCTAGGGGTGCCATAGCCTAAGCCTAGGGGTAACCTAGCCTAAGCCTAGGGGTGCCCAGGCCTTAGGCTAGAGGAGCCATAGCCTAAGCCTAAGCCTAGGGGTGCCCTAGCTTAAGCCAAGGGGTGCCCTAGCCTAAGACTAGAGGTGCCCTAGCCTTAGGCTAGGGGAGCCCTAGCCTTAGCCTAAGCCTAGGGGTGCACTAGCCTAAGCTTAGGCGTACCCTAGCCTAAGCCTTTGGGTGCCCTAGCCCAAGCCTAGGGGTGCCCTAGCCTAAGCTTAGGGGTGCCCTAGCCTAACCTTAAGGGTGCCCTAGCCTAAGCCTAGTGGTGCCCTAGCCTTAGGGTAGAGGAGCTCTAGCCTTAGCCTAAGCCTAGGGGTGCCCTAGCCTAAGCCTAGGGGTGCCCTAGCCTAAGCTTAGGGGTGCCCTAGCCTAAGCCTAGGGGTCCCCTAGACTAAGCCTAGGGGTGCCTTATGGTTAGGCTAGGGGAGCCCTAGCCTTAGCCTAAGCCTACGGGTGCCCTAGCTTAAGCCTTGTGGTGCCGTAGCCTCAGTCTATTGGTGCCCTAGCCTTAGGGTAGGGGAGCCATAGCCTTAGCCTAAACCAAGGGGTGCCCTAGCCTAAGCCTACGGGTGCCGTCGTCTTAGACTAGGGTAACCCTAGCCTTAGCCTAAGCCTATGGGTGCCCTAGCCTCAGCCTAGGGGTGACGTAGCCTCAGCCTAGGGAGGCCCTAGCCTAAGCCTAGGCGTGCCCTAGCCTAAGCCTTGGGGTGCCCTAGCCTAAGCCTAGGGGTGCCCTAGCCTAAGCCTAGAGGTGCCCAGGCCTTAGACTAGAGGAGCCCTAGCCTTAGCCTAAGCCTATGGCTGCCCTAGCCTAAGCCTAGGGGTGCCCTAACCTAAGCCTAGGGGTGCCCTAGCCTAACGCTAGGGGTGCCCTAGCCTTAGGCTAGGGGAGCAATAGCCTTAACATAAGCCTAGGGGTGCCCTAGCCTAAGCCTAAGCATGCCCTAGCCTAAGCCTAGGTGTGCCCTACCATAAGCCTAGGGGTGCCGTAGCCTAAGCCTAGGCTTGCCCTAGCCTAAGCCTAGGGGTGCCCTAGCCTTAGGCTAACTGAGCCCTAGCCTAAGCCTAAGCCTAGGGGTGCCCTAGACTAAGCCTAGGGGTGCCCTAGCCTAAGCCTAGGGGTGCCCTAACCTAAGCCTAGGGGTGCCCTAGCCTTAGGCTAGCGGAGCCCTAGCCTTAGCCTAAGCCTAGGGGTGCCCTAGCCTAAGCCTAGGGGTGCCCTAGCCTAAGCCTAGTGGTGCCCTAGCTTTAGGCTATGGGAGCCCTAGCCTTAGCCTATGCCTAGGGGTGCCCTAGCCTAAGCCTAGGGGTGCCCTAGCCTAAGCCTAGGAGTGCCCTAGCCTAAGCCTAGGGTTGCCCTAGCCTTAGCCTAAGCCTAGGGGTGCCCTAGCCTAAGCCTAGGGGTGCCCTAGCCTTAGGCTAGCTGAGCCCTTGCCTTAGCCTAAGCCTAGGAGTGCCCTACCCTAAGCCTAGGTGTGCCCTAGCCTAAGCCTAGGGGTGCCCTAGCCTAAGCCTAGTGGTGCCCTAGCCTTAGGCTAGGGGAGCCCTAGCCTTAGCCTAAGCCTAGGGGTGCCCTAGCATAAGCCTAGTGGTGCCCTAGCCTAAGCCTAGGGTTGCCCTAGCCTTAGGCTAGGGGAGCCCTAGCCTTAGCCTAAGCCTAGGGGTGCCCTAGCCTAAGCCTAGGGGTGCCCTAGCCTAAGCCTAGGGGTTCCCTAGCCTAAGCCTAGGGGTTCCCTAGCCTAAGCCTAGGGGTGCCCTAGCCTAAGCCTAGGGGTGCCCTAGCCTTAGTCTAGTGGAGCCCTAGCCTTAGCCTAAGCCTAGGGGTGCCCTAGCCTAAGCCTAGGGTTGCCCTAGCCTAAGCCTAGGGGTGCCCTACCCTATGCCTAGGGTTGCCCTAGCCCAAGCCTAGGGGTGCCCTAGCCTTAGGCTAGCTGAGCCCTAGAATTAGCCTAAGCCTAGGGGTGCCTTAGACTACGCCTAGGGGTGCCCTAGCCTAAGCCTAGGGGTGCCCTAGCCTAAGACTAGGGGTGCCCCAACCTAAGGCTAGGGGTGCCCTAGCCTTAGTCTAGTGGAGCCCCAGCCTTAGCCTAAGCCTACGGGTGCCCTATCCTAAGCCATGGGGTGCCTTAGCCTAATCCTAGGGGTGCCCTAGCCTAAGCCTAGGGTTGCCCTACCCTAAGCCTAGGGGTGCCCTAGCCTTAGGCTAGGGGAGCCCTACCCTTAGCCTAAGCCTAGGGGTGCCCTAGCCTAAGCTTAGGGGTGCCCTACCCTAAGCATAGGGGTGCCCTAGCCTTAGGCTAGGGGAGCCCTAGCCTTAGCCTAAGCTTACGGGTGCCCTAGCTTAAGCCTCGGGGTGCCCTAGTCTAAGCCTAGGGGTGCCCTAGCCTCACCCTAGGGGTGCACTAGCCTAAGCTTAGGCGTGCCCTAGCCTAAGCCTAAGGGTGCCCTAGCCTAAGCCTAAGGGTGCCCTAGCCTAAGCCTAGTGGTGCCCTAGCCTTAGGGTAGAGGAGCCCTAGCCTTAGCCTAAGCCTAGGGGTGCCCTAGCCTAAGACTAGAGGTGCCCTAGCCTAAGCTTAGGGGTGCCCTAGCCTAAGCCTAGGGGTCCCCTAGACTAAGCCTAGGGGTGCCCTAGTGTTAGGCTAGGGGAGCCCTAGCCTTAGCCTAAGCCTAGGGGTGCCCTAGCCTAAGACTAGGGGTTCCCTAGCCTAAGCTTAGGGGTGCCCTAGCCTAAGCCTAGGGGTCCCCTAGACTAAGCCTAGGGGTGCCCTATGGTTAGGCTAGGGGAGCCCTAGCCTTAGCCTAAGCCTACGGGTGCCCTAGCTTAAGCCTAGGGGTGCCGTAGCCTAAGTCTAGTGGTGCCCTAGCCTTAGGCTAGGGGAGCCATAGCCTTAGCCTAAACCAAGGGGTGCCCTAGCCTAAGCCTAGGGGTGCCCTAGTCTTAGACTAGGGTAACCCTAGCCTTAGCCTAAGCCTATGGGTGCCCTAGCCTCACCCTAGGGGTGCCGTAGCCTCAGCCTAGGGATGCCCTAGCCTAAGCCTAGGAGTGCCCTAGCCTAAGCCTAGGGTTGCCCTAGCCTTAGCCTAAGCCTAGGGGTGTCCTAGCCTAAGCCTAGGGGTACCCTAGCCTAAGCCTAGAGGTGCCCTAGCCTAAGCCTAGGGGTGCCCTAGCCTTAGGCTAGTTGAGCCCTTGCCTTAGGCTAGTTGAGCCCTTGCCTTAGCCTAAGCCTAGGAGTGCCCTACCCTAAGCCTTGGTGTGCCCTAGCCTAAGCCTAGGGGTGCCCTAGCCTAAGCCTAGTGGTGCCCCAGCCTTAGGCTAGGGGAGCCCTAGCCTTAGCCTAAGCCTAGGGGTGCCCTAGCATTAGCCTAGTGGTGCCCTAGCCTAAGCCTAGGGGTGCCCTAGCCTTAGGCTAGGGGAGCCCTAGCCTTAGCCTAAGCCTAGGGGTCCCCTAGCCTAAGCCTAGGGGTTCCCTAGCCTAAGCCTACGGGTGCCCTAGCCTAAGGCTAGGTGTGCCCTAGCCTTAGTCTAGTGGAGCCCTAGCCTTAGCCTAAGCCTAGGGGTGCCCTAGCCTAAGCCTAGGGGTGCCCTAGCCTAAGCCTAGGGGTGCCCTACCCTATGCCTAGGGTTGCCCTAGCACAATCCTAGGGTTGCCCTAGCCTTAGGCTAGCTGAGCCCTAGAATTAGCCTAAGCCTATGGGTGCCCTAGCCTAAGCCTAGGGGTGCCCTAGCCTAAGCCTAGGGGTGCCCTAGCCTAAGCCTAGTGGTGCCCCAACCTAATGCTACGGGTGCCCTAGCATTAGTGTAGTGGAGCCCCAGCCTTAGCCTAAGCCTAGGGGTGCCCTATCCTAAGCCATGGGGTGCCTTAGCCTAATGCTAGGGGTGCCCTAGCCTAAGCCTAGGGTTGCCCTACCCTAAGCCTAGGGGTGCCCTAGCCTTAGGCTAGGGGAGCCCTACCCTTAGCCTAAGCCTAGGGGTGTTCTAGCCTAAGCCTAGGGGTGCCCTAGCCTAAGCCTATGGGTGTCCTAGCCTAAGCTTAGGGGTGCCCTACCCTAAGCATAGGGGTGCCCTAGCCTTAGGCTAGGGGAGCCCTAGCCTTAGCCTAAGCCTACGGGTGCCCTAGCTTAAGCCTAGGGGTTCCCTAGCCTAAGCCTAGGGGTGCCCTAGCCTTAGGCTAGGGGAGCCATAGCCTTAGCTTAAACCTAGGGGTGCCCTAGCCTAAGCCTAGGGGTGCCCTAGCCTAAGCCTAGGGGTGCCCTAGCCTAAGCCTAGGGGTGCCCCAACCTAAGGCTAGGGGTGCCCTAGCATTAGTCTAGTGGAGCCCCAGCCTTAGCCTAAGCCTAGGGGTGCCCTATCCTAAGCCATGGGGTGCCTTAGCCTAATCCTAGGGGTGCCCTAGCCTAAGCCTAGGGTTGCCCTACCCTAAGCCTAGGGGTGCCTAGCCTTATGCTAGGGGAGCCCTACCCTTAGCCTAAGCCTAGGGGTGCCCTAGCCTAAGCCTAGGGGTGCCCTAGCCTAAGCCTATGGGTGTCCTAGCCTAAGCTTAGGGGTGCCCTACCCTAAGCATAGGGGTGCCCTAGCCTTAGGCTAGGGGAGCCCTAGCCTTAGCCTAAGCCTACGGGTGCCCTAGCTTAAGCCTAGGGGTGCCCTAGCCTAAGCCTAGGGGTGCCCTAGCCTTAGGCTAGGGGAGCCATAGCCTTAGCCTAAACCTAGGGGTGCCCTAGCCTAAGCCTAGGGGTACCCTAGCCTTAGGCTTGGGTAACCCTAGCCTTAGCCTAAGCCTATGGGTGCCCTAGCCTCAGCCTAGGGGTGCCCTAGCCTCAGCCTAGGATGCCCTAGCCTAAGCCTAGGAGTGCCCTAGCCTAAGCCTAGGGTTGCCCTAGCCTAAGCCTAGTGGTGCCGTAGCCTAAGCCTAGGGGTGACCTAGCCTTAGCCTAAGCCTAGGGGTACCATAGCCTAAGCCTAGGGGTGCCCTAGCCTAAGCCTAGGGGTGCCCAGGCCTTAGGCTAGAGGAGCCCTAGCCTTAGCCTAAGCCTATGGCTACCCTAGCCTAAGCCAAGGGGTGCCCTAGCCTAAGCCTAGAGGTGCCCTAGCCTAACCCAAGGGGTGCCCTAGCCTTAGGCTAGGGGAGCACTAGCCTTAGCCTAAGCCTAGGGGTGCCCTAGCCTAAGTCTAGGTGTGCCCTAGGCTAAGCCTAGGGGTGCCCTACCCTAAGCCTATGGGTGCCCTACCCTAAGCCTAGGGGTGCCCTAGCCTAAGACTAGAGGTGCCCTAGCCTTAGGCTAGGGGAGCCCTAGCCTTAGCCTAAGCCTAGGGGTGCCCTAGCCTAAGCCTAGGGGTGCCCTAGCCTAAGACTAGAGGTGCCCTAGCCTTAGGCTAGGGGAGCCCTAGCCTTAGCCTAAGCCTAGGGGTGCACTAGCCTAAGCTTAGGCGTACCCTAGCCTAAGCCTAAGGGTGCCCTAGCCCAAGCCTAGGGGTGCCCTAGCCTAAGTTTAGGGGTGCCCTAGGCTAAGCCTAAGGGTGCCCTAGCCTAAGCCTAGTGGTGCCCTAGCCTTAGGGTAGAGGAGCTCTAGCCTTAGCCTAAGCCTAGGGGTGCCCTAGCCTAAGCTTAGGGGTGCCCTAGCCTAAGCCTAGGGGTCCCCTAGACTAAGCCTAGGGGTGCCCTATGGTTAGGCTAGGGGAGCCCTAGCCTTAGCCTAAGCCTACGGGTGCCCTAGCTTAAGCCTTGGGGTGCCGTAGCCTCAGTCTAGTGGTGCCCTAGCCTTAGGCTAGGCGAGCCATAGCCTTATCCTAAACCAAGTGGTGCCCTAGCCTATGCCTAGGGGTGCCCTAGTCTTAGACTACGGTAACCCTAGCCTTAGCCTAAGCCAATGGGTGCCCTAGCCTCAGCCTAGGGGTGACGTAGCCTCAGCCTAGGGAGGCCCTAGCATAAGCCTAGGCGTGCCCTAGCCAAAGCCTAGGGTTGCCCTAGCCTTAGCCTAAGCCTTGGGGTGCCCTAGCCTAAGCCTAGGGGTACCCTAGCCTAAGCCTAGAGGTGCTCTAGCCTAAGCCTAGGGGTGCCCTAGCCTTAGCCTAAGCCTTGGGGTGCCCTAGCCTAAGCCTAGGGGTACCCTAGCCTAAGCCTAGAGGTGCTCTAGCCTAAGACTATGGCTGCCCTAGCCTAAGCTAAGGGGTGCCCTAGCCTAAGCCTAGGGGTGCCCTAGCCTAAGCCTAGGGGTGCCCTAGCCTTAGGCTAGGGGAGCACTAGCCTTAACATAAGCCTAGGGGTGCCCTAGCCTAAGCCTAGGCATGCCCTAGCCTAAGCCTAGGGGTGCCCTACCCTAAGCCTAGAAGTGCCCTACCCTAAGCCTAGGGGTGCCCTAGCCTAAGCCTAGGCTTGCCCTAGCCTAAGCCTAGGGGTGCCCTAGCCTTAGGCTAACTGAGCCCTAGCCTAAGCCTAAGCCTAGGGGTGCCCTAGTCTAAGCCTAGGGGTGCCCTAGCCTAAGCCTAGGGGTGCCCTAACCTAAGCCTAGGGGTGCCCTAGCCTTAGGCTAGCGGAGCCCTAGCCTTAGCCTAAGCCTAGGGGTGCCCTAGCCTAAGACTAGGGGTGCCCTAGCCTAAGCTAAGGGGTGCCCTAGCCTAAGCCTAGGGGTGCCCTAGCCTAAGCCTAGGGGTGCCCTAGGGTTAGTCTAGGGGAGCCCTAGCCTTAGCCTATGCCTAGGGGTGCCCTTGCCTAAGCCTAGGGGTGCCCTAGCCTAAGCCTAGGGGTGCCCTAGCCTAAGCCTAGGGGTGCCCTAGCCTAAGCCTAGGGGTGCCCTAGCCGAAGCCTAGGGGTGCCCTAGCCTAAGACTAGGGGTGCCCTAGCCTTAGGCTAGAGGAGCCCTAGCCTTAGTCTAAGCCTAGGGGTGCCCTAGCCTAAGCCTAGTGGTGCCCTAGCCTAAGCCTAGGGGTGCCCTAGCCTAAGCCTAGGCTTGCCCTAGCCTTAGGCTAGGGGAGCCCTAACCTTAGCTTAAGCCTATGGGTGCCCTAGCCCAAGCCAAGGGTACCCTAGCCTAAGCCTAGGGGTGCCCTAACCTAAGCCTTGGGGTGCCCTAGCCTAAGCCTAGGGGTGCCGAAGCCTAAGCCTAGGGGTGCCCTACCCTAAGCTTAGGGGTGCCCTATCCAAAGCCTAGGGGTGCCCTAGCCTTAGGCTAGCTGAGCCCTAGCCTTAGCCTAAGCCTAAGGTTTCCCTAGCCTAAGCCTAGGGGTGCCCTAGCCTAAGCCTAGGGGTGCCCGAGCCTTAGGCTAGGGGAGCCCTAGCCTTAGCCTAAGCCTAGGGGTGCCCTAGCCTAAGACTAGGGGTGCCCTAGCCTAAGCTTAGGGGTGCCCTAGCCTAAGCCTAGGGGTGCCCTAGCATAAGCCTAGGGGTCCCCTAGCCTAAGCCTAGGGGTGCCCTAGCCTAAGCCTAGGGGTGCCCTAGCCTAAGCCTAGGGGTGCCCTAGCCTTAGGCTAGCTGAGCCCTTGCCTTAGCCTAAGACTAGGAGTGCCCTAGCCTAAGCCTAGGGGTGCCCTAGCCTAAGCCTAGGGGTGCCTAAGCCTAAGCCTAGTGGTGCCCTAGCCTTAGGCTAGGGGAGCCCTAGCCTTAGCCTAAGCCTAGGTGTGCCCTAGCATAAGACGATGGGTGGCCTAGCCTAAGTTTAGGGGTGCCCTAGCCTAAGCCTAGGGGTCCCCTAGCCTAAGTCTAAGGGTCCCCTAGCCTAAGCCTAGGGGTGCCCTAGGCTAAGCCTAGGGGTGTCCTAGCCTTAGGCTAGGGGAGCCCTAGCCATAGCCTAAGCGTAGGAGTGCCCTAGCCTAAGCCTAGGGGTGCCTGAGCCTTAGATAGGCGAACCCTAGCCTTAGCCTAAGCCTATGGGTGCCCTAGCCTAAGTCTAGGGGAGCCTTAGCCTTAGATAGGGGAACCCTAGCCTTAGCCTAAGCCTAGGGGTGCCCTAGCCTAAGGCTAGGGGTTCCCTAGCCTAAGCCTAGGGGTGCCCTAGCCTAAGCCTAAGGGTGCCCTTGCCTAAGGCTTGGGGTACCCTAGCCTTAGTCTCGTGGAGCCCTAGCCTTAGCCTAAGTCTAGGGGTGCCCTAGCATAAGCCTTGGGGTGCCCTACCCTAAGCCTAGGGTTGCCCTAGCCTAAGCCTAGGGGTGCTCAAGTCTTAGGCTAGCTGAGCCCTAGCCTTAGCCTAAGCCTAGGGATGCCCTAGCCTACGCCTAGGGGTGCCCTAGCTAAGCCTAGGGGTGCCCTAGCCTTAGGCTAGGGGAGCCCTTGTCTTAGCCTAAGCCTAGGTGTGCCCTAGGCTAAGCCTAGGGGTGCCCTAGCCTAAGCTTAAGGGTGCCCAAGTCTAACCTAGGGGTGCCCTAGCCTAAGCCTAGGGATGCCCTAGGGTTAGGCAAGGGGAGCCCTAGCCTTAGCCTAGGGGTGCCCTAGCCTTAGATTAGGGGAGCCCTAGCCTTAGCCTAAGCCTAGGGGTGCCCTAGCCTAAGCCTAGGGTTGCCTTAGTATAAGCCTAGGGTTGCCCTAGCCTAAGCCTACGGGTGCCCTAGCGTAAGACTAGGGGTGACCTAACCTTAGTCTAGTGGAGCCCTAGCCTTAGCCCAAGCCTAGGGGTGCCCTATCCTAAGCCATGGGGTGCCTTAGCCTAAGCCTAGGGGTGCCCTAGCCTAAGCCTAGGGATGCCCTACCCTAAGCCTAGGGGTGCCCTACCCTTAGGCTAGGGGAGCACTAGCCTTAGCCTAAGCCTATGGGTGCCCTAGCCTAAGCCTAGGAGTGCCCTAGCCTAAGCCTAGGGATGCCCTACCCTAAGCCTAGGGGTGCCCTAGCCTTAGGCTACGGGAGCCCTAGCCTTAGCCTAAGCCTAGGGGTTCCCTAGCCTAAGCTTAGGGGTGCCCTAGCCTAAGCCTAGGGGTGCCCTAGCCTAAGCCTAGGGGTGCCCTAGCCTTAGTCTAGGGGAGCCCTAGCCTTAGCCTAACCCTAGGGTTGCCCTAGCCTAAGCCTATGGGTGCCCTAGCCAAAGTCTAGGGGTGTCCTAGCCTTAGGCTAGGGGAGCCCTAGCCTTAGCCTAAGCCTAGGGGTGCCCTAGCCTAAACCTAGGGGTTCCCTAGCCTAAGCCTAGGGGTGCCCTACCCTTAGGCTAGCTGAGCCCTAGCCTTAGCCTAAGCCTACGGTTTCCCTAGCCTAAACCTAGGGGTGCCCTAGCCTAAGCCTAGGGGTGCCCTAGACTAAGCCTAGGGGTGCCCTAGCCTTAGGCTAGGGGAGCCCTAGCCTTAGCCTAAGCCTAGGGGTGCCCTAGCCTAAGACTAGGGGTGCCCTAGCCTAAGCTTATGGGTGCCCCTAGCCTAAGCCTAGGGGTGCCCTAGCCTAAGCCTAGGGGTCCCCTAGCCTAAGCCTAGGGGTGCCCTAGCCTAAGCCTAGGGGTGCCCTAGCCTAAGCCTAGGGCTGCCCTAGCCTTAGGCTAGCTGAGCCCTTGCCTTAGCCTAAGCCTAGGAGTGCCCTAGCCTAAGCCTAGGGGTGCCCTAGCCTAAGCCTAGGGGTGCCTATGCCTAAGCCTAGTGGTGCCCTAGCCTTAGGCTAGGGGTGCCCTAGCCTTAGCCTAAGCCTAGGGGTGCCCTAGCATAAGACGACGGGTGGCCTTGCCTAAGCTTAGGGGTGCCCTAGCCTAAGCCTAGGGGTCCCCTAGCCTAAGCCTAAGGGTCCCCTAGCCTAAGCCTAGGGGTGCCCTAGGCTAAGCCTAGGGGTGTCCTAGCCTTAGGCTAGGGGAGCCCCAGCCTTAGCCTAAGCGTAGGAGTGCCCTAGCCTAAGCCTAGGGGTGCCTGAGCCTAAGCCTATGGGTGCCCTAGCCTAAGTTTAGGGGAGCCTTATCCTTAGATAGGGGAACCCTAGCCTTAGCCTAAGCCTAGGGGTGCCCTACCCTAAGCCTAGGGGTGCCCTACCCTAAGCCTAGGGGTGCCCTAGCCTAAGCCTAGGCTTGCCCTAGCCTAAGCCTAGGGGTGCCCTAGCCTTAGGCTAACTGAGCCCGAGCCTAAGCCTAAGCCTAGGGGTGCCCTAGCCTAAGCCCAGGGGTGCTCTAGCCTAAGCCTAGGGGTGACCTAACCTAAGCCTAGGGGTGCCCTAGCCTTAGGCTAGCGGAGCCCTAGCCTTAGCCTAAGCCTAGGGGTGCCCTAGCCTAAGACTAGGGGTGCCCTAGCCTAAGCTAAGGGGTACCCTAGCCTAAGCCTAGGGGTGCCCTAGCCTAAGCCTAGGGGTGCCCTAGGGTTAGTCTAGGGGAGCCCTAGCCTTAGCCTATGCCTAGGGGTGCCCTAGCCTAAGCCTAGGGGTGCCCTACCCTAAGCCTAGGGGTGCCCTAGCCTAAGCCTAGGGGTGCCCTAGCCTAAGCCTAGGGGTGCCCTAGCCTAAGACTAGGGGTGCCCTAGCCTTAGGCTAGGGGAGCCCTAGCCTTAGTCTAAGCCTAGGGGTGCCCTAGCCTAAGCCTAGTGGTGCCCTAGCCTAAGCCTAGGGGTGCCCTAGCCTAAGCCTAGGCTTGCCCTAGCCTTAGGTTAGGGGAGCCCTAACCTTAGCTTAAGCCTATGGGTGCCCTAGCCCAAGCCTAGGGTACCCTAGCCTAAGCCTAGGGGTGCCCTAACCTAAGCCTTGGGGTGCCCTAGCCTAAGCCTAGGGGTGCCGTAGCCTAAGCCTAGGGGTGCCCTACCCTAAGCTTAGGGGTGCCCTAGCCAAAGCCTAGAGGTGCCCTAGCCTTAGGCTAGCTGAGCCCTAGCCTTAGCCTAAGCCTAAGGTTTCCCTAGCCTAAGCCTAGGGGTGCCCTAGCCTAAGCCTAGGGGTGCCCTAGCCTAAGCCTAGGGGTGCCCGAGCCTTAGGCTAGGGGAGCCCTCGCCTTAGCCTAAGCCTAGGGGTGCCCTAGCCTAAGAGTAGGGGTGCCCTAGCCTAAGCTTAGGGGTGCCCTAGCCTAAGCCTAGGGGTCCCCTAGCCTAAGCCTAGTGGTGCCCTAGCCTAAGCCTAGGGGTGCCCTAGCCTAAGCCTAGGGGTGCCCTAGCCTTAGGCTAGCTGAGCCCTTGCCTTAGCCTAAGCCTAGGAGTGCCCTAGCCTAAGCCTAGGGGTGCCCTAGCCTAAGCCTAGGGGTGACTAAGCCTAAGCCTAGTGGTGCCCTAGCCTTAGGCTAGGGGAGCCCTAGCCTTAGCCTAAGCCTAGGTGTGCCCTAGCATAAGACGATGGGTGGCCTAGCCTAAGTTTAGGGGTGCCCTAGCCTAAGCCTAGGGGTCCCCTAGCCTAAGTCTAAGGGTCCCCTTGCCTAAGTCTAGGGGAGCCTTAGCCTTAGATAGGGGAACCCTAACCTTAGCTTAAGCCTAGGGGTGCCCTAGCCTAAGGCTAGGGGTTCCCTAGCCTAAGCCTAGGGGTGCCCTAGCCTAAGCCTAAGGGTGCCCTAGCCTAAGGCTAGGGGTACCCTAGCCTTAGTCTCGTGGAGCCCTAGCCTTAGCCTAAGTCTAGGGGTGCCCTAGCATAAGCCTAGGGGTGCCCTACCCTAAGCCTAGGGTTGCCCTAGCCTAAGCCTAGGGGTGCTCAAGTCTTAGGCTAGCTGAGCCCTAGCCTTAGCCTAATCCTAGGGTTGCCCTAGCCTACGCCTAGGGGTGCCCTAGCTAAGCCTAGGGGTGCCCTAGCCTTAGGCTAGGGGAGCCCTTGTCTTAGCCTAAGCCCAGGTGTGCCCTAGGCTAAGCCTAGGGGTGCCCTAGCCTAAGCTTAAGGGTGCCCAAGTCTAACTTAGGGGTGCCCTAGCCTAAGCCTAGGAGTGCCCTAGGGTTAGGCAAGGGGAGCCCTAGCCTTAGCCTAGGGGTGCCCTAGCCTTAGACTAGGGGAGCCCTAGCCTTAGCCTAAGCCTAGGAGTGCCCTAGCCTAAGCCTAGGGTTGCCTTAGTATAAGCCTAGGGTTGCCCTAGCCTAAGCCTACGGGTGCCCTAGCGTAAGGCTAGGGGTGACCTAACCTTATTCTAGTGGAGCCCTAGCCTTAGCCTAAGCCTAGGGGTGCCCTATCCTAAGCCATGGGGTGCCTTAGCCTAAGCCTAGGGGTGCCCTAGCCTAAGCCTAGGGATGCCCTACCCTAAGCCTAGGGGTGCCCTACCCTTAGGCTAGGGGAGCACTAGCCTTAGCCTAAGCCTATGGGTGCCCTAGCCTAAGCCTAGGAGTGCCCTAGCCTAAGCCTAGGGATGCCCTACCCTAAGCCTAGGGGTGCCCTAGCCTTAGGCTACGGGAGCCCTAGCCTTAGCCTAAGCCTAGGGGTGCCCTAGCCTACGCCTAGGGGTGCCCTAGCCTAAGCCTAGGGGTGCCCTAGCCTTAGTCTAGGGGAGCCCTAGCCTTAGCCTAACCCTAGGGTTGCCCTAGCCTAAGCCTATGGGTGCCCTAGCCAAAGTCTAGTGGTGCCCTAGCCTTAGGCTAGGGGAGCCCTAGCCTTAGCCTAAGCCTAGGGGTGCCCTAGCCTAAGCCTAGGGGTTCCCTAGCCTAAGCCTAGGGGTGCCCTACCCTTAGGCTAGCTGAGCCCTAGCCTTAGCCTAAGCCTACGGTTTCCCTAGCCTAAACCTAGGGGTGCCCTAGCCTAAGCCTAGGGGTGCCCTAGACTAAGCCTAGGGGTGCCCTAGCCTTAGGCTAGGGGAGCCCTAGCCTTAGCCTAAGCCTAGGGGTGCCCTAGCCTAAGACTAGGGGTGCCCTAGCCTAAGCTTAGGGATGCCCCTAGCCTAAGCCTAGGGGTGCCCTAGCCTAAGCCTAGGGGTCCCCTAGCCTAAGCCTAGGGCTGCCCTAGCCTTAGGCTAGCTGAGCCCTTGCCTTAGCCTAAGCCTAGGAGTGCCCTAGCCTAAGCCTAGGGGTGCCCTAGCCTAAGCCTAGGGGTGCCTATGCCTAAGCCTAGTGGTGCCCTAGCCTTAGGCTAGGGGTGCCCTAGCCTTAGCCTAAGCCTAGGGGTGCCCTAGCATAAGACGACGGGTGGCCTTGCCTAAGCTTAGGGGTGCCCTAGCCTAAGCCTAGGGGTCCCCTAGCCTAAGCCTAAGGGTCCCCTAGCCTAAGCCTAGGGGTGCCCTAGGCTAAGCCTAGGGGTGTCCTAGCCTTAGGCTAGGGGAGCCCCAGCCTTAGCCTAAGCGTAGGAGTGCCCTAGCCTAAGCCTAGGGGTGCCTGAGCCTAAGCCTATGGGTGCCCTAGCCTAAGTCTAGGGGAGCCTTAGCCTTAGATAGGGGAACCCTAGCCTTAGCCTAAGCCTAGGGGTGCCCTACCCTAAACCTAGGGGTGCCCTACCCTAAGCCTAGGGGTGCCCTAGCCTAAGCCTAGGCTTGCCCTAGCCTAAGCCTAGGGGTGCCCTAGCCTTAGGCTAACTGAGCCCGAGCCTAAGCCTAAGCCTAGGGGTGCCCTAGCCTAAGCCCAGGGGTGCCCTAGCCTAAGCCTAGGGGTGACCTAACCTAAGCCTAGGGGTGCCCTAGCCTTAGGCTAGCGGAGCCCTAGCCTTAGCCTAAGCCTAGGGGTGCCCTAGC
The DNA here is from genome assembly GCF_050624435.1 of Tenrec ecaudatus. Lineage (NCBI taxonomy): Eukaryota > Metazoa > Chordata > Mammalia > Afrosoricida > Tenrecidae > Tenrec > Tenrec ecaudatus. The sequence continues at coordinate 418,404 of NW_027459491.1, forward strand.
CTAAGACTAGGGGTGCCCTAGCCTAAGCTAAGGGGTACACTAGCCTAAGCCTAGGGGTGCCCTAGCCTAAGCCTAGGGGTGCCCTAGGGTTAGTCTAGGGGAGCCCTAGCCTTAGCCTATGCCTAGGGGTGCCCTAGCCTAAGCCTAGGGGTGCCCTAGCCTAAGCCTAGGGGTGCCCTAGCCTAAGCCTAGGGGTGCCCTAGCCTAAGCCTAGGGGTGCCCTAGCCTAAGCCTAGGGGTGCCCTAGCCTAAGCCTAGGGGTGCCCTAGCCTAAGCCTAGGGGTGCCCTAGCCTAAGACTAGGGGTGCCCTAGCCTTAGGCTAGGGGAGCCCTAGCCTTAGTCTAAGCCTAGGGGTGCCCTAGCCTAAGCCTAGTGGTGCCCTAGCCTAAGCCTAGGGGTGCCCTAGCCTAAGCCTAGGCTTGCCCTAGCCTTAGGTTAGGGGAGCCCTAACCTTAGCTTAAGCCTATGGGTGCCCTAGCCCAAGCCTAGGGTACCCTAGCCTAAGCCTAGGGGTGCCCTAACCTAAGCCTTGGGGTGCCCTAGCCTAAGCCTAGGGGTGCCGTAGCCTAAGCCTAGGGGTGCCCTACCCTAAGCTTAGGGGTGCCCTAGCCAAAGCCTAGAGGTGCCCTAGCCTTAGGCTAGCTGAGCCCTAGCCTTAGCCTAAGCCTAAGGTTTCCCTAGCCTAAGCCTAGGGGTGCCCTAGCCTAAACCTAGGGGTGCCCTAGCCTAAGCCTAGGGGTGCCCGAGCCTTAGGCTAGGGGAGTCCTAGCCTTAGCCTAAGCCTAGGGGTGCCCTAGCCTAAGACTAGGGGTGCCCTAGCCTAAGCTTAGGGGTGCCCTAGCCTAAGCCTAGGGGTCCCCTAGCCTAAGCCTAGGGGTGCCCTAGCCTAAGCGTAGGGGTGCCCTAGCCTAAGCCTAGGGGTGCCCTAGCCTAAGCCTAGGGGTGCCTAAGCCTAAGCCTAGTGGTGCCCTAGCCTTAGGCTAGGGGAGCCCTAGCCTTAGCCTAAGCCTAGGTGTGCCCTAGCATAAGACGATGGGTGGCCTAGCCTAAGTTTAGGGGTGCCCTAGCCTAAGCCTAGGGGTCACCTAGCCTAAGTCTAAGGGTCCCCTAGCCTAAGCCTAGGGGTGCCCTAGGCTAAGCCTAGGGGTGTCCTAGCCTTAGGCTAGGGGAGCCCTAGCCTTAGCCTAAGCGTAGGAGTGCCCTAGCCTAAGCCTAGGGGTGCCTGAGCCTAGGCCTATGGGTGCCCTAGCCTAAGTCTAGGGGAGCCTTAGCCTTAGATAGGGGAACCCTAACCTTAGCTTAAGCCTAGGGGTGCCCTAGCCTAAGGCTAGGGGTTCCCTAGCCTAAGCCTAGGGGTGCCCTAGCCTAAGCCTAAGGGTGCCCTAGCCTAAGGCTAGGGGTACCCTAGCCTTAGTCTCGTGGAGCCCTAGCCTTAGCCTAAGTCTAGGGGTGCCCTAGCATAAGCCTAGGGGTGCCCTACCCTAAGCCTAGGGTTGCCCTAGCCTAAGCCTAGGGGTGCTCAAGTCTTAGGCTAGCTGAGCCCTAGCCTTAGCCTAATCCTAGGGTTGCCCTAGCCTACGCCTAGGGGTGCCCTAGCTAAGCCTAGGGGTGCCCTAGCCTTAGGCTAGGGGCCCCTTGTCTTAGCCTAAGCCTAGGTGTGCCCTAGGCTAAGCCTAGGGGTGCCCTAGCCTAAGCTTAAGGGTGCCCAAGTCTAACCTAGGGGTGCCCTAGCCTAAGCCTAGGGGTGCCCTAGGGTTAGGCAAGGGGAGCCCTAGCCTTAGCCTAGGGGTGCCCTAGCCTTAGACTAGGGGAGCCCTAGCCTTAGCCTAAGCCTAGGGGTGCCCTAGCCTAAGCCTAGGGTTGCCTTAGTATAAGCCTAGGGTTGCCCTAGCCTAAGCCTACGGGTGCCCTAGCGTAAGGGTAGGGGTGACCTAACCTTAGTCTAGTGGAGCCCTAGCCTTAGGCTAAGCCTAGGGGTGCCCTATCCTAAGCCATGGGGTGCCTTAGCCTAAGCCTAGGGGTGCCCTAGCCTAAGCCTAGGGATGCCCTACCCTTAGGCTAGGGGAGCACTAGCCTTAGCCTAAGCCTATGGGTGCCCTAGCCTAAGCCTAGGAGTGCCCTAGCCTAAGCCTAGGGATGCCCTACCCTAAGCCTAGGGGTGCCCTAGCCTTAGGCTACGGGAGCCCTAGCCTTAGCCTAACCCTAGGGGTGCCCTAGCCTAAGCCTAGGGGTGCCCTAGCCTAAGCCTAGGGGTGCCTTAGCCTTAGTCTAGGGGAGCCCTATCCTTAGCCTAACTCTAGGGTTGCCCTAGCCTAAGCCTATGGGTGCCCTAGCCAAAGTGTAGGGGTGCCCTAGCCTTAGGCTAGGGGAGCCCTAGCCTTAGCCTAAGCCTAGGGGTGCCCTAGCCTAAGCCTACGGGTTCCCTAGCCTAAGCCTAGGGATTCCCTACCCTTAGGCTAGCTGAGCCCTAGCCTTAGCCTAAGCCTAAAGTTTCCCTAGCGTAAGCCTAGGGGTGTCCTAGCCTAAGCCTAGGGGTGCCCTAGCCTTAGGCTAGGGGAGCCCTAGCCTTAGCCTAAGCCTAGGGGTGCCCTAGCCTAAGACTAGGGGTGCCCTAGCCTAAGCTTAGGGGTGCCCTAGCCTAAGCCTAGGGGTGCCCTAGCCTAAGCCTAGGGGTCCCCTAGCCTAAGCCTAGGGGTTCCCTAGCCTATGCCTAGGGGTGCCCTAGCCTAAGCTTAGGGCTGCCCTAGCCTTAGGCTAGCTGAGCCCTTGCCTTAGCCTAAGCCTAGGAGTGCCCTAGCCTAAGCCTAGGGGTGCCCTAGCCTAAGCCTAGGGGTGCCTATGCCTAAGCCTAGTGGTGCCCTAGCCTTAGGCTAGGGGAGCCCTAGCCTTAGCCTAAGCCTAGGGGTGCCCTAGCATAAGACGATGGGTGGCCTAGCCTAAGCTTAGGGGTGCCCTAGCCTAAGCCTAGGGGTCCCCTAGCCTAAGCCTAAGGGTCCCCTAGCCTAAGCCTAGGGGTGCCCTAGGCTAAGCCTAGGGGTGTCCTAGCCTTAGGCTAGGGGAGCCCCAGCCTTAGCCTAAGTGTAGGAGTGCCCTAGCCTAAGCCTAGGGGTGCCTGAGCCTAAGCCTATGGGTGCCCTAGCCTAAGTCTAGGGGAGCCTTAGCCTTAGATAGGGGAACCCTAGCCTTAGCCTAAGCCTAGGGGTGCCCTAGCCTAAGGCTAGGGGTTCCCTAGCCTAAGCCTAAGGGTTCCCTAGCCTAAGCCTAAGGGTGCCCTAGCATAAGCCTAGGGGTGCCCTAGCCTAAGCCTATGGGTGCCCTACCCTAAGCCTAGGGTTGCCCTAGCCTAAGCCTAGGGGTGCTCAAGTCTTAGGCTAGCTGAGCCCTAGCCTTAGCCTAAGCCTAGGGCTGCCCTAGCCTTAGGCTAGCTGAGCCCTTGCCTTAGCCTAAGCCTAGGAGTGCCCTAGCCTAAGCCTAGGGGTGCCCTAGCCTAAGCCTAGGGGTGCCTATGCCTAAGCCTAGTGGTGCCCTAGCCTTAGGCTAGGGGTGCCCTAGCCTTAGCCTAAGCCTAGGGGTGCCCTAGCATAAGACGACGGGTGGCCTTGCCTAAGCTTAGGGGTGCCCTAGCCTAAGCCTAGGGGTCCCCTAGCCTAAGCCTAAGGGTCCCCTAGCCTAAGCCTAGGGGTGCCCTAGGCTAAGCCTAGGGGTGTCCTAGCCTTAGGCTAGGGGAGCCCCAGCCTTAGCCTAAGCGTAGGAGTGCCCTAGCCTAAGCCTAGGGGTGCCTGAGCCTAAGCCTATGGGTGCCCTAGCCTAAGTCTAGGGGAGTCTTAGCCTTAGATAGGGGAACCCTAGCCTTAGCCTAAGCCTAGGGGTGCCCTACCCTAAACCTAGGGGTGCCCTACCCTAAGCCTAGGGGTGCCCTAGCCTAAGCCTAGGCTTGCCCTAGCCTAAGCCTAGGGGTGCCCTAGCCTTAGGCTAACTGAGCCCGAGCCTAAGCCTAAGCCTAGGGGTGCCCTAGCCTAAGCCCAGGGGTGCCCTAGCCTAAGCCTAGGGGTGACCTAACCTAAGCCTAGGGGTGCCCTAGCCTTAGGCTAGCGGAGCCCTAGCCTTAGCCTAAGCCTAGGGGTGCCCTAGCCTAAGACTAGGGGTGCCCTAGCCTAAGCTAAGGGGTACACTAGCCTAAGCCTAGGGGTGCCCTAGCCTAAGCCTAGGGGTGCCCTAGGGTTAGTCTAGGGGAGCCCTAGCCTTAGCCTATGCCTAGGGGTGCCCTAGCCTAAGCCTAGGGGTGCCCTAGCCTAAGCCTAGGGGTGCCCTAGCCTAAGCCTAGGGGTGCCCTAGCCTAAGCCTAGGGGTGCCCTAGCCTAAGCCTAGGGGTGCCCTAGCCTAAGCCTAGGGGTGCCCTAGCCTAAGACTAGGGGTGCCCTAGCCTTAGGCTAGGGGAGCCCTAGCCTTAGTCTAAGCCTAGGGGTGCCCTAGCCTAAGCCTAGTGGTGCCCTAGCCTAAGCCTAGGGGTGCCCTAGCCTAAGCCTAGGCTTGCCCTAGCCTTAGGTTAGGGGAGCCCTAACCTTAGCTTAAGCCTATGGGTGCCCTAGCCCAAGCCTAGGGTACCCTAGCCTAAGCCTAGGGGTGCCCTAACCTAAGCCTTGGGGTGCCCTAGCCTAAGCCTAGGGGTGCCGTAGCCTAAGCCTAGGGGTGCCCTACCCTAAGCTTAGGGGTGCCCTAGCCAAAGCCTAGAGGTGCCCTAGCCTTAGGCTAGCTGAGCCCTAGCCTTAGCCTAAGCCTAAGGTTTCCCTAGCCTAAGCCTAGGGGTGCCCTAGCCTAAACCTAGGGGTGCCCTAGCCTAAGCCTAGGGGTGCCCGAGCCTTAGGCTAGGGGAGTCCTAGCCTTAGCCTAAGCCTAGGGGTGCCCTAGCCTAAGACTAGGGGTGCCCTAGCCTAAGCTTAGGGGTGCCCTAGCCTAAGCCTAGGGGTCCCCTAGCCTAAGCCTAGGGGTGCCCTAGCCTAAGCGTAGGGGTGCCCTAGCCTAAGCCTAGGGGTGCCCTAGCCTAAGCCTAGGGGTGCCTAAGCCTAAGCCTAGTGGTGCCCTAGCCTTAGGCTAGGGGAGCCCTAGCCTTAGCCTAAGCCTAGGTGTGCCCTAGCATAAGACGATGGGTGGCCTAGCCTAAGTTTAGGGGTGCCCTAGCCTAAGCCTAGGGGTCACCTAGCCTAAGTCTAAGGGTCCCCTAGCCTAAGCCTAGGGGTGCCCTAGGCTAAGCCTAGGGGTGTCCTAGCCTTAGGCTAGGGGAGCCCTAGCCTTAGCCTAAGCGTAGGAGTGCCCTAGCCTAAGCCTAGGGGTGCCTTAGCCTAGGCCTATGGGTGCCCTAGCCTAAGTCTAGGGGAGCCTTAGCCTTAGATAGGGGAACCCTAACCTTAGCTTAAGCCTAGGGGTGCCCTAGCCTAAGGCTAGGGGTTCCCTAGCCTAAGCCTAGGGGTGCCCTAGCCTAAGCCTAAGGGTGCCCTAGCCTAAGGCTAGGGGTACCCTAGCCTTAGTCTCGTGGAGCCCTAGCCTTAGCCTAAGTCTAGGGGTGCCCTAGCATAAGCCTAGGGGTGCCCTACCCTAAGCCTAGGGTTGCCCTAGCCTAAGCCTAGGGGTGCTCAAGTCTTAGGCTAGCTGAGCCCTAGCCTTAGCCTAATCCTAGGGTTGCCCTAGCCTACGCCTAGGGGTGCCCTAGCTAAGCCTAGGGGTGCCCTAGCCTTAGGCTAGGGGCCCCTTGTCTTAGCCTAAGCCTAGGTGTGCCCTAGGCTAAGCCTAGGGGTGCCCTAGCCTAAGCTTAAGGGTGCCCAAGTCTAACCTAGGGGTGCCCTAGCCTAAGCCTAGGGGTGCCCTAGGGTTAGGCAAGGGGAGCCCTAGCCTTAGCCTAGGGGTGCCCTAGCCTTAGACTAGGGGAGCCCTAGCCTTAGCCTAAGCCTAGGGGTGCCCTAGCCTAAGCCTAGGGTTGCCTTAGTATAAGCCTAGGGTTGCCCTAGCCTAAGCCTACGGGTGCCCTAGCGTAAGGGTAGGGGTGACCTAACCTTAGTCTAGTGGAGCCCTAGCCTTAGGCTAAGCCTAGGGGTGCCCTATCCTAAGCCATGGGGTGCCTTAGCCTAAGCCTAGGGGTGCCCTAGCCTAAGCCTAGGGATGCCCTACCCTTAGGCTAGGGGAGCACTAGCCTTAGCCTAAGCCTATGGGTGCCCTAGCCTAAGCCTAGGAGTGCCCTAGCCTAAGCCTAGGGATGCCCTACCCTAAGCCTAGGGGTGCCCTAGCCTTAGGCTACGGGAGCCCTAGCCTTAGCCTAACCCTAGGGGTGCCCTAGCCTAAGCCTAGGGGTGCCCTAGCCTAAGCCTAGGGGTGCCTTAGCCTTAGTCTAGGGGAGCCCTATCCTTAGCCTAACTCTAGGGTTGCCCTAGCCTAAGCCTATGGGTGCCCTAGCCAAAGTGTAGGGGTGCCCTAGCCTTAGGCTAGGGGAGCCCTAGCCTTAGCCTAAGCCTAGGGGTGCCCTAGCCTAAGCCTACGGGTTCCCTAGCCTAAGCCTAGGGATTCCCTACCCTTAGGCTAGCTGAGCCCTAGCCTTAGCCTAAGCCTAAAGTTTCCCTAGCGTAAGCCTAGGGGTGTCCTAGCCTAAGCCTAGGGGTGCCCTAGCCTTAGGCTAGGGGAGCCCTAGCCTTAGCCTAAGCCTAGGGGTGCCCTAGCCTAAGACTAGGGGTGCCCTAGCCTAAGCTTAGGGGTGCCCTAGCCTAAGCCTAGGGGTGCCCTAGCCTAAGCCTAGGGGTCCCCTAGCCTAAGCCTAGGGGTTCCCTAGCCTATGCCTAGGGGTGCCCTAGCCTAAGCTTAGGGCTGCCCTAGCCTTAGGCTAGCTGAGCCCTTGCCTTAGCCTAAGCCTAGGAGTGCCCTAGCCTAAGCCTAGGGGTGCCCTAGCCTAAGCCTAGGGGTGCCTATGCCTAAGCCTAGTGGTGCCCTAGCCTTAGGCTAGGGGAGCCCTAGCCTTAGCCTAAGCCTAGGGGTGCCCTAGCATAAGACGATGGGTGGCCTAGCCTAAGCTTAGGGGTGCCCTAGCCTAAGCCTAGGGGTCCCCTAGCCTAAGCCTAAGGGTCCCCTAGCCTAAGCCTAGGGGTGCCCTAGGCTAAGCCTAGGGGTGTCCTAGCCTTAGGCTAGGGGAGCCCCAGCCTTAGCCTAAGTGTAGGAGTGCCCTAGCCTAAGCCTAGGGGTGCCTGAGCCTAAGCCTATGGGTGCCCTAGCCTAAGTCTAGGGGAGCCTTAGCCTTAGATAGGGGAACCCTAGCCTTAGCCTAAGCCTAGGGGTGCCCTAGCCTAAGGCTAGGGGTTCCCTAGCCTAAGCCTAAGGGTTCCCTAGCCTAAGCCTAAGGGTGCCCTAGCATAAGCCTAGGGGTGCCCTAGCCTAAGCCTATGGGTGCCCTACCCTAAGCCTAGGGTTGCCCTAGCCTAAGCCTAGGGGTGCTCAAGTCTTAGGCTAGCTGAGCCCTAGCCTTAGCCTAAGCCTAGGGGTGCCCTAGCCTACGCCTAGGGGTGCCCTAGCCTAAGCCTAGGGGTGCCCTAGCCTTAGTCTAGGGGAGCCCTAGCCTTAGCCTAACCCTAGGGTTGCCCTAGCCTAAGCCTATGGGTGCCCTAGCCAAAGTCTAGGGGTGCCCTAGCCTTAGGCTAGGGGAGCCCTAGCCTTAGCCTAAGCCTAGGGGTGCCCTAGCCTAAGCCTAGGGGTTCCCTAGCCTAAGCCTAGGGGTGCCCTACCCTTAGGCTAGCTGAGCCCTAGCCTTAGCCTAAGCCTACGGTTTCCCTAGCCTAAGCCTAGGGGTGCCCTAACCTAAGCCTAGGGGTGCCCTAGCCTAAGCCTAGGGGTGCCCTAGCCTTAGGCTAGGGGAGCCCTAGCCTTAGCCTAAGCCTAGGGGTGCCCTAGCCTAAGATCAGGGGTGCCCTAGCCTAAGCTTAGGGGTGCCCTAGCCTAAGCCTAGGGGTGCCCTAGCCTAAGCCTAGGGGTCCCCTAGCCTAAGCCTAGGGGTGCCCTAGCCTAAACCTAGGGGTGCCCTAGCCTAAGCTTAGGGCTGCCCTAGCCAGGCTAGCTGAGCCCTTGCCTTAGCCTAAGCCTAGGAGTGCCCTAGCCTAAGCCTAGGGGTGCCCTAGCCTAAGCCTAGGGGTGCCTATGCCTAAGCCTAGTGGTGCCCTAGCCTTAGGCTTTGGAGCCCTAGCCTTAGCCTAAGCCTAGGGGTGCCCTAGCATAAGACGATGGGTGGCCTTCCCTAAGCTTAGGGGTGCCCTAGCCTAAGCCTAGGGGTCCCCTAGCCTAAGCCTAAGGGTCCCCTAGCCTAAGCCTAGGGGTGCCTGAGCCTAAGCCTATGGGTGCCCTAGCCTAAGTCTAGGGGAGCCTTAACCTTAGATAGGGGAACCCTAGCCTTAGCCTAAGCCTAGGGGTGCCCTAGCCTAAGGCTAGGGGTTCCCTAGCCTAAGCCTAAGGGTGCCCTAGCCTAAGCCTAAGGGTGCCCTAGCCTAAGGCTAGGGGTGCCCTAGCCTTAGTCTCGTGGAGCCCTAACCTTAGCCTAAATCTAGGGGTGCCCTAGCATAAGCCTAGCGGTGCCCTAGCCTAAGCCTAGGGGTGCCCTACCCTAAGCCTAGGGTTGCCCTAGCCTAAGCCTAGGGGTGCTCAATTCTTAGGCTAGCTGAGCCCTAGCCTTAGCCTAAGCCTAGGGGTGCCCTAGCCTACGCCTAGGGGTGCCCTAGCTAAGCCTAGGGGTGCCCTAGCCTTAGGCTAGGGGAGCCCTTGTCTTAGCCTAAGCCTAGGTGTGCCCTAGGCTAAGCCTAGGGGTGCCCTAGCCTAAGCTTAGGGGTGCCCAAGTCTAACCTAGGGGTGCCCTAGCCTAAGCCTAGGGGTGCCCTAGGGTTAGGCAAGGGGAGCCCTAGCCTTAGCCTAGGGGTGCCCTAGCCTTAGACTAGGGGAGCCCTAGCCTTAGCCTAAGCCTAGGGGTGCCCTAGCCTAAGCCTAGGGTTGCCTTAGTATAAGCCTAGGGTTGCCCTAGCCTAAGCCTAGGGGTGCCCTAGCGTAAGGCTAGGGGTGACCTAACCTTAGTCTAGTGGAGCCCTAGCCTTAGCCTAAACCTAGGGGTGCCCTATCCTAAGCCATGGGGTGCCTTAGCCTAAGCCTAGGGGTGCCCTAGCCTAAGCCTAGGGATGCCCTACCCTAAGCCTAGGGGTGCCCTACCCTTAGGCTAGGGGAGTACTAGCCTTAGCCTAAGCCTATGGGTGCATTAGCCTAAGCCTAGGAGTGCCCTAGCCTAAGCCTAGGGATGCCCTACCCTAAGCCTAGGGGTGCCCTAGCTTAGGCTACGGGAGCCCTAGCCTTAGCCTAAGCCTAGGGGTGCCCTAGCCTAAGCCTAGGGGTGCCCTAGCCTAAGCCTAGGGGTGCCCTAGCCTAAACCTAGGTGTGCCCTAGCCTTAGTCTAGGGGAGCCCTAGCCTTAGCCTAACCCTAGGGTTGCCCTAGCCTAAGCCTATGGGTGCCCTAGCCAAAGTCTAGGGGTGCCCTAGCCTTAGGCTAGGGCAGCCCTAGCCTTAGCCTAAGCCTAGGGGTGCCCTAGCCTAAGCCTAGGGGTTCCCTAGCCTAAGCCTAGGGGTGCCCTAGCCTAAGGCTAGGGGTGCCCTAGCCTTAGTCTAGTGGAGCCCTAGCCTTAACCTAAGCCTAGGGGTGCCCTAGCCTAAGCCTAGGGGTGCCTTAGCCTTAGGCTAGCTGAGCCCTAGCATTAGCCTAAGCCTAGGGGTGACCTAGCTTATGCCTAGGGGTGCCCTAGACTAAGCCTAGGGTTGCCCTAGCCTAAGCCTAGGGGTGCCCTAGCCTTAGGCTAGGGGAGCCCTACCCTTAGCCTAAGCCTAGGGGTGCCCTAGCCTAAGCCAAGGGTTGCCCTACCCTAAGCCTAGGGGTGCCCTAGCCTTAGGCTAGGGGAGCCCTACCCTTAGCCTAAGCCTAGGGGTGCCCTAGCCTAAGCCTAGAGGTGCCCTAGCCTAAGCCTACGGGTGTCCTAGCCTAAGCTTAGGGGTGCCCTACCATAAGCTTAGGGGTGCCCTAGCCTTAGGCTAGGGGATCTCTAGCCTTAGCCTAAGCCTACGGGTGCCCTAGCTTAAGCCTAGGGGTGCCCTAGCTTAAGCCTAGGGGTGCCCTAGCCTAAGCCTAGGGGTGCCCTAGCCTTAGGATAGCAGAGCCCTAGCCTTTGCCGAAGCCTAGGGGTGCCCTAGCCTAAGACTAGGGGTGCCCTAGCCTAAGCTAAGTGGTGCCCTAGCCTAAGACTCGGGGTGCCTTAGCCTAAGCCAAGGGTGCCCTAGGGTTAGGCTAAGGGAGCCCTAGCCTTAGCCTAAGTCTAGGGGTGCCCTAGCCTAAATCTAGGGGTGCCCTAGCCTAAGTCTAGGGGAGCCCTTGCCTAAGCCTAGGGGTGCCCTAGCCTAAGCCTAGGGGTGCCCTAGCCCAAGCCTAGGGGTACCCTAGCCTAAGCCTAGGGGAGTCCTAGCCTAAGCCTAGGGGTGCCCTAGCCTAAGACTAGGTGTGCCCTAGCCTTAGTCTAGTGGAGCCCAAGCCTTAGCCCAAGCCTAGTGGTGCCCTAGCCTAAGCCTAGATGTGCCCTAGCCTAAGCCTAGGAGTGCCCTACCCTAAGCTTAGGGGTGCCCTAGCCAAAGCCTAGGGGTGCCATAGCCTAAGCCTAGGGGTGCCCTAGCCTAAGCCTAGGGGTGCCCTAGCCTAAGCCTAGGGGTGCCCTAGCCTTAGGCTAAGGGAGCCTTAGCCTTAGTCAAAGCCTAGGGGTTCCCTAGCCTAAGACTAGGGGTGCCCTAGCCTAAGCTTAGGGGTGCCCTAGCGTAAGCCTAGGGGTGCCCTAGCCTAAGCCTAGGGGTGCCCTAGCCTAAGCCTAGGGGTGCCCTAGCCTAAGCCTATGGGTGCCCTAGCCTAAGCCTAGGGGTGCCCTAGCCTAAGCCTAGGGGTACCCTAGACTTAGGCTACCTGAGCCCTTGCCTTAGCCTAAGCCTAGGAGTGCCCTATCCTACGCCTAGGGGTACCCTAGCCTAAGCCTAGGGGTGCCCTATCCTAAGCTTAGGGGTGCCCTAGCCAAAGCCTAAGGGTGCCCTAGCCTTTGGCTAGCTGAGCCCTAGCCTTAGCCTAAGCCTAGGGGTGCCCTAGCCTAAGCCTAGGGGTGCACTAGCCTAAGCCTAGGGGTGCCCTAGCCTAAGCCTAGGGGTGCCCTAGCCTAAGCCTAGGGTTGCCCTAGCCTACGCCTAGGGGTGCCCTAGCCTTAGGCTAGGGGAGCCCTAGCCTTAGCCTAAGCCTAGGGGTGCCCTAGCCTAAGACTAGGGGTGCCCTAGCCTAAGCCTAGGGGTGTCCTAGCCTAAGCCTAGGAGTGCCCTAGCCTAAGCCTAGGGGTGCCCTAGCCTTAGTCTAGTGGAGCCCTAGCCTTAGCCTAAGCCTAGTGGTGCCCTAGCCTAAGCCTAGGGGTGCCCTACCCTAAGCTTAGGGGTGCCCTAGCCAAAGCCTAGGGGTGCCCTAGCCTTAGGCTAGCTGAGCCCTAGCCTTAGCCTAACCCTAGGGGTGCCCTAGCCTAAACCTAAGGGTGCCCTAGCCTAAGCCTAGGGGTGCCCTAGCCTAAGCCTAGGGGTGCCCTAACCTAAGTCTAGGGGTGACCTAGCCTAAGACTAGGGGTGCCCTAGCCTAAGCTTAGGGGTGCCCTAGCCTAAGCCTATGGGTTCCCTAGCCTAAGCCTAGGCATGCCGTACCCTAAGCTTAGGGGTGCCCTAGCCTAAGCATAGGGGTGCCCTAATCTTAGGCTAGCTGAGCCCTTGCCTTAGCCTAAGCCTAGGAGTGCCTTAGCCTAAGCCTAGGGGTGCCCTAGCCTAAGCCTAGGGGTGCCCATGCCTAAGCCCAGTGGTGCCCTAGCCTTAGGCTAGGGGAGCCCTAGCCTTAGGCTAAGCCTAGGGGTGCCCTAGCATAAGACGATGGGTGCCCTACCCTAAGCTTAGGGGTGCCCTAGCCTAAGCCTAGGGGTCCCCTAGCTTAAGCCTAGGGGTGCCCTAGCCTAAGCCTAGGGGTGCCCTAGCCTAAGCCTAGGGGTGACCTAACCTAAGCCTAGGGGTGCCCTAGCCTTAGGCTAGCGGAGCCCTAGCCTTAGCCTAAGCCTAGGGGTGCCCTAGCCTAAGACTAGGGGTGCCCTAGCCTAAGCTAAGGGGTACCCTAGCCTAAGCCTAGGGGTGCCCTAGCCTAAGCCTAGGGGTGCCCTAGGGTTAGTCTAGGGGAGCCCTAGCCTTAGCCTATGCCTAGGGGTGCCCTAGCCTAAGCCTAGGGGTGCCCTAGCCTAAGCCTAGGGGTGCCCTAGCCTAAGCCTAGGGGTGCCCTAGCCTAAGACTAGGGGTGCCCTAGCCTTAGGCTAGGGGAGCCCTAGCCTTAGTCTAAGCCTAGGGGTGCCCTAGCCTAAGCCTAGTGGTGCCCTAGCCTAAGCCTAGGGGTGCCCTAGCCTAAGCCTAGGCTTGCCCTAGCCTTAGGTTAGGGGAGCCCTAACTTTAGCTTAAGCCTATGGGTGCCCTAGCCCAAGCCTAGGGTACCCTAGCCTAAGCCTAGGGGTGCCCTAACCTAAGCCTTGGGGTGCCCTAGCCTAAGCCTAGGGGTGCCGTAGCCTAAGCCTAGGGGTGCCCTACCCTAAGTTAGGGGTGCCCTAGCCAAAGCCTAGAGGTGCCCTAGCCTTAGGCTAGCTGAGCCCTAGCCTTAGCCTAAGCCTAAGGTTTCCCTAGCCTAAGCCTAGGGGTGCCCTAGCCTAAGCCTAGGGGTGCCCTAGCCTAAGCCTAGGGGTTTCCGAGCCTTAGGCTAGGGGAGCCCTCGCCTTAGCCTAAGCCTAGGGGTGCCCTAGCCTAAGACTAGGGGTGCCCTAGCCTAAGCTTAGGGGTGCCCTAGCCTAAGCCTAGGGGTCCCCTAGCCTAAGCCTAGGGGTGCCCTAGCCTAAGCCTAGGGGTGCCCTAGCCTAAGCCTAGGGGTGCCCTAGCCTTAGGCTAGCTGAGCCCTTGCCTTAGCCTAAGCCTAGGAGTGCCCTAGCCTAAGCCTAGGGGTGCCCTAGCCTAAGCCTAGGGGTGCCTAAGCCTAAGCCTAGTGGTGCCCTAGCCTTAGGCTAGGGGAGCCCTAGCCTTAGCCTAAGCCTAGGTGTGCCCTAGCATAAGACGATGGGTGGCCTAGCCTAAGTTTAGGGGTGCCCTAGCCTAAGCCTAGGGGTCACCTAGCCTAAGTCTAAGGGTCCCCTAGCCTAAGCCTAGGGGTGCCCTAGGCTAAGCCTAGGGGTGTCCTAGCCTTAGGCTAGGGGAGCCCTAGCCTTAGCCTAAGCGTAGGAGTGCCCTAGCCTAAGCCTAGGGGTGCCTGAGCCTAGGCCTATGGGTGCCCTAGCCTAAGTCTAGGGGAGCCTTAGCCTTAGATAGGGGAACCCTAACCTTAGCTTAAGCCTAGGGGTGCCCTAGCCTAAGGCTAGGGGTTCCCTAGCCTAAGCCTAGGGGTGCCCTAGCCTAAGCCTAAGGGTGCCCTAGCCTAAGGCTAGGGGTACCCTAGCCTTAGTCTCGTGGAGCCCTAGCCTTAGCCTAAGTCTAGGGGTGCCCTAGCATAAGCCTAGGGGTGCCCTACCCTAAGCCTAGGGTTGCCCTAGCCTAAGCCTAGGGGTGCTCAAGTCTTAGGCTAGCTGAGCCCTAGCCTTAGCCTAATCCTAGGGTTGCCCTAGCCTACGCCTAGGGGTGCCCTAGCTAAGCCTAGGGGTGCCTTAGCCTTAGGCTAGGGGAGCCCTTGTCTTAGCCTAAGCCTAGGTGTGCCCTAGGCTAAGCCTAGGGGTGCCCTAGCCTAAGCTTAAGGGTGCCCAAGTCTAACCTAGGGGTGCCCTAGCCTAAGCCTAGGGGTGCCCTAGGGTTAGGAAAGGGGAGCCCTAGCCTTAGCCTAGGGGTGCCCTAGCCTTAGACTAGGGGAGCCCTAGCCTTAGCCTAAGCCTAGGGGTGCCCTAGCCTAAGCCTAGGGTTGCCTTAGTATAAGCCTAGGGTTGCCCTAGCCTAAGCCTACGGGTGCCCTAGCGTAAGGCTAGGGGTGACCTAACCTTAGTCTAGTGGAGCCCTAGCCTTAGGCTAAGCCTAGGGGTGCCCTATCCTAAGCCATGGGGTGCCTTAGCTTAAGTCTAGGGGTGCCCTAGCCTAAGCCTAGGGATGCCCTACCCTAAGCCTAGGGGTGCCCTACCCTTAGGCTAGGGGAGCACTAGCCTTAGCCTAAGCCTATGGGTGCCCTAGCCTAAGCCTAGGAGTGCCCTAGCCTAAGCCTAGGGATGCCCTACCCTAAGCCTAGGGGTGCCCTAGCCTTAGGCTACGGGAGCCCTAGTCTTAGCCTAAGCCTAGGGGTGCCCTAGCCTAAGCCTAGGGGTGCCCTAGCCTAAGCCTAGGGGTGCCCTAGCCTTAGTCTAGGGGAGCCCTATCCTTAGCCTAACTCTAGGGTTGCCCTAGCCTAAGCCTATGGGTGCCCTAGCCAAAGTCTAGGGGTGCCCTAGCCTTAGGCTAGGGGAGCCCTAGCCTTAGCCTAAGCCTAGGGGTGCCCTAGCCTAAGCCTACGGGTTCCCTAGCCTAAGCCTAGGGATTCCCTACCCTTAGGCTAGCTGAGCCCTAGCCTTAGCCTAAGCCTAAAGTTTCCCTAGCGTAAGCCTAGGGGTGTCCTAGCCTAAGCCTAGGGGTGCCCTAGCCTTAGGCTAGGGGAGCCCTAGCCTTAGCCTAAGCCTAGGGGTGCCCTAGCCTAAGACTAGGGGTGCCCTAGCCTAAGCTTAGGGGTGCCCTAGCCTAAGCCTAGGGGTGCCCTAGCCTAAGCCTAGGGGTCCCCTAGCCTAAGCCTAGGGGTGCCCTAGCCTATGCCTAGGGGTGCCCTAGCCTAAGCCTAGGGCTGCCCTAGCCTTAGGCTAGCTGAGCCCTTGCCTTAGCCTAAGCCTAGGAGTGCCCTAGCCTAAGCCTAGGGGTGCCCTAGCCTAAGCCTAGGGGTGCCTATGCCTAAGCCTAGTGTTGCCCTAGCCTTAGGCTAGGGGAGCCCTAGCCTTAGCCTAAGCCTAGGGGTGCCCTAGCATAAGACGATGGGTCGCCTAGCCTAAGCTTAGGGGTGCCCTAGCCTAAGCCTAGGGGTCCCCTAGCCTAAGCCTAAGGGTCCCCTAGCCTAAGCCTAGGGGTGCCCTAGGCTAAGCCTAGGGGTGTCCAAGCCTTAGGCTAGGGGAGCCCCAGCCTTAGCCTAAGTGTAGGAGTGCCCTAGCCTAAGCCTAGGGGTGCCTGAGCCTAAGCCTATGGGTGCCCTAGCCTAAGTCTAGGGGAGCCTTAGCCTTAGATAGGGGAACACTAGCCTTAGCCTAAGCCTAGGGGTGCCCTAGCCTAAGGCTAGGGGTTCCCTAGCATAAGCCTAAGGGTTCCCTAGCCTAAGCCTAAGGGTGCCCTAGCATAAGCCTAGGGGTGCCCTAGCCTAAGCCTATGGGTGCCCTACCCTAAGCCTAGGGTTGCCCTAGCCTAAGCCTAGGGGTGCTCAAGTCTTAGGCTAGCTGATCCCTAGCCTTAGCCTAAGCCTAGGGGTGCCCTAGCCTACGCCTAGGGGTGCCCTAGCCTAAGCCTAGGGGTGCCCTAGCCTTAGTCTAGGGGAGCCCTAGCCTTAGCCTAACCCTAGGGTTGCCCTAGCCTAAGCCTATGGGTGCCCTAGCCAAAGTCTAGGGGTGCCCTAGCCTTAGGCTAGGGGAGCCCTAGCCTTAGCCTAAGCCTAGGGGTGCCCTAGCCTAAGCCTAGGGGTTCCCTAGCCTAAGCCTAGGGGTGCCCTACCCTTAGGCTAGCTGAGCCCTAGCCTTAGCCTAAGCCTACGGTTTCCCTAGCCTAAGCCTAGGGGTGCCCTAACCTAAGCCTAGGGGTGCCCTAGGCTAAGCCTAGGGGTGCCCTAGCCTTAGGCTAGGGGAGCCCTAACCTTAGCCTAAGCCTAGGGGTGCCCTAGCCTAAGACTAGGGGTGCCCTAGCCTAAGCTTAGGGGTGCCCTAGCCTAAGCCTAGGGGTGCCCTAGCCTAAGCCTAGGGGTCCCCTAGCCTAAGCCTAGGGGTGCCCTAGCCTAAACCTAGGGGTGCCCTAGCCTACGCTTAGGGGTGCCCTAGCCAGGCTAGCTGAGCCCTTGCCTTAGCCTAAGCCTAGGAGTGCCCTAGTCTAAGCCTAGGGGTGCCCTAGCCTAAGCCTAGGGGTGCCTATGCCTAAGCCTAGTGGTGCCCTAGCCTTAGGCTTGGGGAGCCCTAGCCTTAGCCTAAGCCTAGGGGTGCCCTAGCATAAGACGATGGGTGGCCTTCCCTAAGCTTAGGGGTGCCCTAGCCTAAGCCTAGGGGTCCCCTAGCCTAAGCCTAAGGGTCCCCTAGCCTAAGCCTAGGGGTGCCTGAGCCTAAGCCTATGGGTGCCCTAGCCTAAGTCTAGGGGAGCCTTAACCTTAGATAGGGGAACCCTAGCCTTAGCCTAAGCCTAGGGGTGCCCTAGCCTAAGGCTAGGGGTTCCCTAGCCTAAGCCTAAGGGTGCCCTAGCCTAAGCCTAAGGGTGCCCTAGCCTAAGGCTAGTGGTGCCCTAGCCTTAGTCTCGTGGAGCCCTAACCTTAGCCTAAATCTAGGGGTGCCCTAGCATAAGCCTAGGGGTGCCCTAGCCTAAGCCTAGGGGTGCCCTACCCTAAGCCTAGGGTTGCCCTAGCCTAAGCCTAGGGGTGCTCAATTCTTAGGCTAGCTGAGCCCTAGCCTTAGCCTAAGCCTAGGGGTGCCCTAGCCTACGCCTAGGGGTGCCCTAGCTAAGCCTAGGGGTGCCCTAGCCTTAGGCTAGGGGAGCCCTTGTCTTAGCCTAAGCCTAGGTGTGCCCTAGGCTAAGCCTAGGGGTGCCCTAGCCTAAGCTTAGGGGTGCCCAAGTCTAACCTAGGGGTGCCCTAGCCTAAGCCTAGGGGTGCCCTAGGGTTAGGCAAGGGGAGCCCTAGCCTTAGCCTAGGGGTGCCCTAGCCTTAGACTAGGGGAGCCCTAGCCTTAGCCTAAGCCTAGGGGTGCCCTAGCCTAAGCCTAGGGTTGCCTTAGTATAAGCCTAGGGTTGCCCTAGCCTAAGCCTAGGGGTGCCCTAGCGTAAGGCTAGGGGTGACCTAACCTTAGTCTAGTGGAGCCCTAGCCTTAGCCTAAACCTAGGGGTGCCCTATCCTAAGCCATGGGGTGCCTTAGCCTAAGCCTAGGGGTGCCCTAGCCTAAGCCTAGGGATGCCCTACCCTAAGCCTAGGGGTGCCCTACCCTTAGGCTAGGGGAGCACTAGCCTTAGCCTAAGCCTATGGGTGCATTAGCCTAAGCCTAGGAGTGCCCTAGCCTAAGCCTAGGGATGCCCTACCCTAAGCCTAGGGGTGCCCTAGCTTAGGCTACGGGAGCCCTAGCCTTAGCCTAAGCCTAGGGGTGCCCTAGCCTAAGCCTAGGGGTGCCCTAGCCTAAGCCTAGGGGTGCCCTAGCCTAAACCTAGGTGTGCCCTAGCCTTAGTCTAGGGGAGCCCCAGCCTTAGCCTAACCCTAGGGTTGCCCTAGCCTAAGCCTATGGGTGCCCTAGCCAAAGTCTAGGGGAGCCCTAGCCTTAGGCTAGGGGAGCCCTAGCCTTAGCCTAAGCCTAGGGGTGCCCTAGCCTAAGCCTAGGGGTTCCCTAGCCTAAGCCTAGGGGTGCCCTAGCCTAAGGCTAGGGGTGCCCTAGCCTTAGTCTAGTGGAGCCCTAGCCTTAACCTAAGCCTAGGGGTGCCCTAGCCTAAGCCTAGGGGTGCCTTAGCCTTAGGCTAGCTGAGCCCTAGCATTAGCCTAAGCCTAGGGGTGACCTAGCTTATGCCTAGGGGTGCCCTAGACTAAGCCTAGGGGTGCCCTAGCCTAAGCCTAGGGGTGCCCTATACTATGCCATGTGGTGCCTTAGCCTAATCCTAGGGGTGCCCAAGCCTAAGCCAAGGGTTGCCCTACCCTAAGCCTAGGGGTGCCCTAGCCTTAGGCTAGGGGAGCCCTACCCTTAGCCTAAGCCTAGGGGTGCCCTAGCCTAAGCCTAGAGGTGCCCTAGCCTAAGCCTACGGGTGTCCTAGCCTAAGCTTAGGGGTGCCCTACCCTAAGCTTAGGGGTGCCCTAGCCTTAGGCTAGGGGATCCCTAGCCTTAGCCTAAGCCTACGGGTGCCCTAGCTTAAGCCTAGGGGTGCCCTAGCCTAAGCCTAGGGGTGCCCTAGCCTTAGGATAGCAGAGCCCTAGCCTTTGCCGAAGCCTAGGGGTGCCCTAGCCTAAGACTAGGGGTGCCCTAGCCTAAGCTAAGTGGTGCCCTAGCCTAAGACTCGGGGTGCCTTAGCCTAAGCCTAGGGGTGCCCTAGCCTAAATCTAGGGGTGCCCTAGCCTAAGTCTAGGGGTGCCCTTGCCTAAGCTAGGGGTGCCCTAGCCTAAGCCTAGGGGTGCCCTAGCCCAAGCCTAGGGGTACCCTAGCCTAAGCCTAGGGGAGTCCTAGCCTAAGCCTAGGGGTGCCCTAGCCTAAGACTAGGGGTGCCCTAGCCTTAGTCTAGTGGAGCCCAAGCCTTAGCCTAAGCCTAGTGGTGCCCTAGCCTAAGCCTAGATGTGCCCTAGCCTAAGCCTAGGAGTGCCCTACCCTAAGCTTAGGGGTGCCCTAGCCAAAGCCTAGGGGTGCCCTAGCCTAAGCCTAGGGGTGCCCTAGCCTAAGCCTAGGGGTGCCCTAGCCTTAGGCTAAGGGAGCCTTAGCCTTAGCCAAAGCCTAGGGGTTCCCTAGCCTAAGACTAGGGGTGCCCTAGCCTAAGCTTAGGGGTGCCCTAGCGTAAGCCTAGGGGTGCCCTAGCCTAAGCCTAGGGGTGCCCTAGCCTAAGCCTAGGGGTGCCCTAGCCTAAGCCTATGGGTGCCCTAGCCTAAGCCTAGGGGTGCCCTAGCCTAAGCCTAGGGGTACCCTAGACTTAGGCTACCTGAGCCCTTGCCTTAGCCTAAGCCTAGGAGTGCCCTATCCTACGCCTAGGGGTACCCTAGCCTAAGCCTAGGGGTGCCCTATCCTAAGCTTAGGGGTGCCCTAGCCAAAGCCTAAGGGTGCCCTAGCCTTAGGCTAGCTGAGCCCTAGCCTTAGCCTAAGCCTAGGGGTGCCCTAGCCTAAGCCTAGGGGTGCACTAGCCTAAGCCTAGGGGTGCCCTAGCCTAAGCCTAGGGGTGCCCTAGCCTAAGCCTAGGGTTGCCCTAGCCTACGCCTAGGGGTGCCCTAGCCTTAGGCTAGGGGAGCCCTAGCCTTAGCCTAAGCCTAGGGGTGCCCTAGCCTAAGACTAGGGGTGCCCTAGCCTAAGCCTAGGGGTGTCCTAGCCTAAGCCTAGGGGTGCCCTAGCCTAAGCCTAGGGGTGCCCTAGCCTTAGTCTAGTGGAGCCCAAGCCTTACCCTAAGCCTAGTGGTGCCCTAGCCTAAGCCTAGGGGTGCCCTACCCTAAGCTTAGGGGTGCCCTAGCCAAAGCCTAGGGGTGCCCTAGCCTTAGGCTAGCTGAGCCCTAGCCTTAGCCTAACCCTAGGGGTGCCCTAGCCTAAACCTAAGGGTGCCCTAGCCTAAGCCTAGGGGTGCCCTAGCCTAAGCCTAGGGGTGCCCTAACCTAAGTCTAGGGGTGACCTAGCCTAAGACTAGGGGTGCCCTAGCCTAAGCTTAGGGGTGCCCTAGCCTAAGCCTATGGGTTCCCTAGCCTAAGCCTAGGCATGCCGTACCCTAAGCTTAGGGGTGCCCTAGCCTAAGCATAGGGGTGCCCTAATCTTAGGCTAGCTGAGCCCTTGCCTTAGCCTAAGCCTAGGAGTGCCTTAGCCTAAGCCTAGGGGTGCCCTAGCCTAAGCCTAGGGGTGCCCATGCCTAAGCCCAGTGGTGCCCTAGCCTTAGGCTAGGGGAGCCCTAGCCTTAGGCTAAGCCTAGGGGTGCCCTTGCATAAGACGATGGGTGCCCTACCCTAAGCTTAGGGGTGCCCTAGCCTAAGCCTAGGGGTCCCCTAGCCTAAGCCTAGGGGAGCCCTAGACTTAGGCTAGGGGAGCCCTAGCCTTAGCCTAAGACTAGGGGTGCCCTAGCCTAAGCCTACGGGTGCCCGAGCCTAAGCCTATGGGTGCCCTAGCCTAAGCCTAGCGGTGCCCTAACCTAAGCCTAGGGGTTCCCTAGCCTAAGCCTAGGGGTGCCCTAGCCTAAGCCTACGGGTGCCCTAGCCTAAGGCTAGGGGTGCCCTAGCCTTAGTCTAGTGGAGCCCTAGCCTTAGCCTAAGCCTAGGGGTGCCCTAGCATAAGCCTAGGGGTGCCTAACCTAAGACTACGGGTTCCCTACCTTAAGCCTACGGTTTCCCTAGCCTAAGCCTAGGGGTGCTCAACCCTTAGGCTAGCTGAGCCCTAGCCTTAACCTAAGCCTAGAGGTGCCCTAGCCTACGCCTAGGGGTGCCCTAGCCTTAGGCTAGGGGAGCCCTAGTCTTAGCCTAAGTCTAGGGGTGCCCTAGGCTCAGCCTAGGGGTGCCCTAGCCTAAGCTTAGGGATGCCCTAGTCTAAGCCTAGGGGTGCCCTAGCCTAAGCCTAGGGGTGCCCTAGGGTTAGGCAAGGGGAGCCCTTGCCTTAGCCTAAGCTTAGCGGTGTCCTAGCCTAAGCCTAGGGGTGCCCTAGCCTAAGCCTAGGGGTGCCCTAGCCTTAGACTAGGGGAGCCCTAGCCTTAGCCTAAGCTTAGCGGTGTCCTAGCCTAAGCCTAGGGGTGCCCTAGCCTAAGCCTAGGGGTGCCCTAGCCTTAGGCTAGGGGAGCCCTAGCCTTAGCCTAAGCCTAGGGGTGCCCTAGCCTAAGCCTAGGGGTGCCCGAGCCTAAGCCTATGGGTGCCCTAGCCTAAGCCAAGGCGTGCCCTAGCCTAAGCCTAGGGGTTCCCTAGCCTAAGCATAGGGGTGCCCTAGCCTAAGCCTACGGGTGCCCTAGCCTAAGGCTAGGGGTGCCCTAGCCTTAGTTTAGTGGAACCCTAGCCTTAGCCTAAGCCTAGGGGTGCCCTAGCATAAGCCTAGGGGTGCCCTAGCCTAAGCCTAGGGGTTCCCTACCCTAAGCCTACGGTTGCCCTAGCCTAAGCCTAGGGGTGCTCAAGCCTTAGGCTAGCTGAGCCCTAGCCTTAACCTAAGCCTAGGGGTGCCCTAGCCTACGCCTAGGGGTGCCCTAGCCTTAGGCTAGGGGAGCCCTAGTCTTAGCCTCAGCCTAGGGGTGCCCTAGGCTAAGCCTAAGGGTGCCCTAGGGTTAGGCAAGGGGAGCCCTTGCCTTAGCCTAAGCCTAGCGGTGTCCTAGCCTAAGCCTAGGGGTGCCCTAGCCTAAGCCTAGGGGTGCCCTAGCCTTAGTCTAGGGGAGCCCTAGCCTTAACCTAAGCCTAGGGGTGCCCTAGCCTATGCCTAGGGGTGCCCTAGCCTAAGCCTAGGGGTGCCCTAGTCTAAGCCTAGGGGTGCCCTAGCCTAAGCCTAGGTGTGCCCTAGTCTAAGCCTAGGGGTGCCCTAGCCTTAGGCTAGGGGAGCCCTAGCCTTAGCCTAAGCCTAGGGGTGACCTAGCCTAAACCTAGGGGTTCCCTAGCCTAAGCCTAGGGGTTCCCTAGCGTAAGACTAGGGGTGCCCTAGCCTAAGCCATGGGGTGCCTTAGCCTAAGCCTAGGGGTGCCCTAGCCTAAGCCTAGGGTTGCCGTAGCCTAAGCCTAGGGGTGCTCAAGCCTTAGGCTAGCTGAGCCCTAGCCTTAGCCTAAGCGTAGTGGTGCCCTAGCCTACGCCTAGGGGTGCCCTAGCCTAAGCCTAGGGGTGTCCTAGCCTTAGGCTAAGGGAGCCCTAGTCTTAGCGTAAGCTTAGGGGTGCCCTAGTCTAAGCCTAGGGGTGCCCTAGCCTAAGCCTAGGGGTGCCCTAAGGTTAGGCAAGGGGAGC
This sequence comes from Tenrec ecaudatus, assembly GCF_050624435.1. Classification (NCBI taxonomy): domain Eukaryota; kingdom Metazoa; phylum Chordata; class Mammalia; order Afrosoricida; family Tenrecidae; genus Tenrec; species Tenrec ecaudatus. The sequence continues at coordinate 440,337 of NW_027459491.1, forward strand.
CCTAGCCTCAGCCTAAGCCTAGCGGTGTCCTAGCCTAAGCCTAGGGGTGCCCTAGCCTAAGCCTAGCGGTGCTCTAGCATAAGCCTAGGGTTGCCCTAGCATAAGCCTAGGGGTGCCCTAGCATAAGCCTAGGGTTGCCCTAGCCTAAGCCTAGGGGTGCCTTAGCCTTAGGCTAGCTGAGCCCTAGCATTAGCCTAAGCCTAGGGGTGACCTAGCCTACGCCTAGGGGTGCCCTAGACTAAGCCTAGGGGTGCCCTAGCCTAAGCCTAGGGGTGCCCTATACTATGCCATGTGGTGCCATAGCCTAATCCTAGGGGTGCCCAAGCCTAAGCCAAGGGTTGCCCTACCCTAAGCCTAGGGGTGCCCTAGCCTTAGGCTAGGGGAGCCCTACCCTTAGCCTAAGCCTAGGGGTGCCCTAGCCTAAGCCTAGAGGTGCCCTAGCCTAAGCCTACGGGTGTCCTAGCCTAAGCTTAGGGGTGCCCTACCCTAAGCCTAGGGGTGCCCTAGCCTTAGGCTAGGGGATCCCTAGCCTTAGCCTAAGCCTACGGGTGCCCTAGGTTAAGCCTAGGGGTGCCCTAGCCTTAGGCTAGGGGAGCCCTAGCATTAGCCTAAGCCTAGGGGTGCCCTAGCCTAAGACTAGGGGTGCCCTAGCCTAAGCCTAGGGGTGTCCTAGCCTAAGCCTACGGGTGCCCTAGCCTAAGCATAGGGGTGCCCTAGCCTTAGTCTAGTGGAGCCCTAGCCTTAGCCTAAGCGTAGTGGTGCCCTAGCCTAAGCCTAGATGTGCCCTAGCCTAAGCCTAGGGGTGCCCTAGCCTTAGTCTAGTGGAGCCCTAGCCTTAGCCTAAGCCTAGTGGTGCCCTAGCCTAAGCCTAGGGGTGCCCTACCCTAAGCTTAGGGGTGCCCTAGCCAAAGCCTAGGGGTTCCCTAGCCTTAGGCTAACTGAGCCCTAGCCTTAGCCTAATCCTAGGGGTGCCCTAGCCTAAACCTAAGGGTGCCCTAGCCTAAGCCTAGGGGTGCCCTAGCCTAAGCCTAGGGGTGCCCTAGCCTAAGTCTAGGGGAGCCCCAGCCTAAGACTAGGGGTGCCCTAGCCTAAGCTTAGGGGTGCCCTAGCGTAAGCCTAGGTGTTCCCTAGCCTATGCCTAGGGGTACCCTAGCCTAAGCCTAGGGGTGCCCTAGCCTAAGCCTATGGGTTCCCTAGCCTAAGCCTAGGCATGCCGTACCCTAAGCCTAGGGGTGCCCTAGCCTAAGCATAGGGGTGCCCTAGTCTTAGGCTAGCTGAGCCCTGGCCTTAGCCTAAACCTAGGAGTGCCCTAGCCTAAGCCTAGGGGTGCCCTAGCCTAAGCCTAGGGGTGCCCATGCCTAAGCCCAGTGGTGCCCTAGCCTTAGGCTAGGGGAGCCCTAGCCTTAGGCTAAGCCTAGGGGTGCCCTAGCATAAGACGATGGGTGCCCTACCCTAAGCTTAGGGGTGCCCTAGCCTAAGCCTAGGGGTGCCCTAGCCTAAGCCTAGGGGTGCCCTAGACTTCGGTTAGGGGAGCCCTAGCCTTAGCCTAAGTCTAGGGGTGCCCTAGCCTAAGCCTACTGGTGCCCGAGACTAAGCCTATGGGTGCCCTAGCCTAAGCCTAGCGGTGCCCTAGCCTAAGCCTAGGGGTTCCCTAGCCTAAGCCTAGGGGTGCCCTAGCCTAAGCCTACGGGTGCCCTAGCCTAAGGCTAGAGGTGCCCTAGCCTTAGTCTAGTGGAGCCCTAGCCTTAGCCTAAGCCTAGGGGTGCCCTAGCATAAGCCTAGGGGTGCCTAACCTAAGACTACGGGTTCCCTACCCTAAGCCTACGGTTTCCCTAGCCTAAGCCTAGGGGTGCTCAAGCCTTAGGCTAGCTGAGCCCTAGCCTTAACCTAAGCCTAGAGGTGCCCTAGCCTACGCCTAGGGGTGCCCTAGCCTTAGGGTAGGGGAGCCCTAGTCTTAGCCTAAGCCTAGGGGTGCCCTAGGCTAAGCCTAGGGGTGCCCTAGCCTAAGCTTAGGGATGCCCTAGTCTAAGCCGAGGGGTGCCCTAGCCTAAGCCTAGGGGTGCCCTAGGGTTAGGCAAGGGGAGCCCTTGCCTTAGCCTATGCCTAGCGGTGTCCTAGCCTAAGCCTAGGGGTGCCTTAGCCTAAGCCTAGGGGTGCCCTAGCCTTAGACTAGGGGAGCCCTAGCCGTAGCCTAAGCCTAGGGGTGCCCTAGCCTAAGCCTAGGGATGCCGTAGCCTTAGACTAGGGGAGCCCTAGCTTTAGCCTAAGCCTAGGGGTGCCCTAGCCTAAGCCTAGGGGTGCCCTAGCCTTAGGCTAGCTGAGCCCTAGCATTAGCCTAAGCCTAGGGGTGACCTAGCCTACGCCTAGGGGTGCCCTAGCCTAAGCCTAGGGGTGCCCTAGCCTAAGCCTAGTGGTGCCCTATCCTAAGCCATGGGGTGCCTTAGCCTAATCCTAGGGGTGCCCTAGCCTAAGCCTAGGGTTGCCCTACCCTAAGCCTAGGGGTGCCCTAGCCTTAGGGTAGGGGAGCCCTACCCTTAGCCTAAGCCTAGGAGTGCCCTAGCCTAAGCCTACGGGTGTCCTAGCCTAAGCTTAGGGGTGCCCTACCCTAAGCCTAGGGGTGCCCTAGCCTTAGGCTAGGGGATCTCTAGCCTTAGCCTAAGCCTACGGGTGCCCTAGCTTAAGCCTAGGGGTGCCCTAGCCTAAGCCTAGGGGTGCCCTAGCCTTAGGCTAGGGGAGCCCTAGCCTTAGCCTAAGCCTAGGGGTGCCCTAGCCTAAGCCTAGGGGTGCCAGAGCCTAAGTCTATGGGTGCCCTAGCCTAAGCCAAGGGGTGCCCTAGCCTAAACTAGGGGTTCCCTAGCCTAAGCCTAGGTGTGCCCCAGCCTAAGCCTAGGGGTGCCCTAGCCTAAGCCTAGTGGTGCCCTATCCTAAGCCATGGGGTGCCTTAGCCTAATCCTAGGGGTGCCCTAGCCTAAGCCTAGGGTTGCCCTACCCTAAGCCTAGGGGTGCCCTAGCCTTAGGGTAGGGGAGCCCTACCCTTAGCCTAAGCCTAGGAGTGCCCTAGCCTAAGCCTACGGGTGTCCTAGCCTAAGCTTAGGGGTGCCCTACCCTAAGCCTAGGGGTGCCCTAGCCTTAGGCTAGGGGATCTCTAGCCTTAGCCTAAGCCTACGGGTGCCCTAGCTTAAGCCTAGGGGTGCCCTAGCCTAAGCCTAGGGGTGCCCTAGCCTTAGGCTAGGGGAGCCCTAGCCTTAGCCTAAGCCTAGGGGTGCCCTAGCCTAAGCCTAGGGGTGCCCGAGCCTAAGTCTATGGGTGCCCTAGCCTAAGCCAAGGGGTGCCCTAGCCTAAACTAGGGGTTCCCTAGCCTAAGCCTAGGTGTGCCCCAGCCTAAGCCTAGGGGTGCCCTAGCCTAAGTGTAGGGGTGCCCTAGCCTAAGCATAGGGGTGCCCTAACCTAAGCCTATGGGTTCCCTACCTAAGCCTAGGGGTGCCCTAGCCTAAGCCTAGGGGTTCCCTAGCCTAAGCCTAGCGGTGCCCTTGCCTAAACCTAGGGGTTCCCTAGCCTAAGCCTAAGAGTGCCGTATCCCAAGCCTAGGGGTGCCCTAGCGTTAGGCTAGAGGAGCCTTGCCTGAGCCTAAGCCTAGGGGTGCCCTATCCTAAGCCTAGGGGTGCCCTAGCCTAAGTCTAGGGGTGCCCTAGCCTAAGCCTAGGGGTACCCTAGCCTTTGGCTAGGGGCGTCATCGCCTTAGCCGAAGCCTTGGGGTGACCTAGCCTAAGCCTAGGGGTGCCCTAGCCTAAGCCTAGGGGTGCCCTAGCCCAAGCCTAGGGATGCCCTAGCGATAGGCTAGAGGAGCCATAGCCTTAGCCTAAGCCTAGGGGTGCCCTAGCCTAAGTCTAGGGGTGCACTAGCCTAAGCCTTGGGGTACCCTAGCCTAAGCCATGGGGTGCCCTAGCCTAAGCCTAGGGGTGCCCTAGCCTAAGCCTAGGGGTGCCCTAGCCTAAGCCTACGGGTGTCCAAGCCTAAGCCTAGGGGTGCCCTAGCCTAAGCCTAGGGGTGTCCTAGCCTTAGGCTAGGGGAGCCATAGCCTTAGCCTAAGCCTTTAGGCGCCCTAGCCTAAACCTAGGGGTTCCCTAGCCTAAGCCTAGGGGTGACCTAGCCTAAGCCTAGGGGTGCCCTAGTCTAAGCCTAGGGGTGCCCTAGCCTAAGCCTAGGGGTGCCCTAGGGTTAGGCAAGGGGAGCCCTATCCTTAGCCTAAACCTAGGGGTGCCCTACCCTAAGCTTTGGGGTGCCCTAGACTAAGACTATGGGTGCCCTAGCCTAAGCCTAGGGGTGCCCTAGCCTAAGCCTAGGGGTGCCCTAGCCTTCGGCTTGGGGGCCCTAGCCTTATCCTAAGCCTTGGGGTGCCCTAGCAAAGCCTCGTTGTGTCCTAGCCTAAGCCTAGGGGTGCCCTAGCCTAAGCCTGGGGGTGCCCTAGCATTAGACTAGGGGACCCTAGCCTTAGGCTAGGGGAGCCCTAGCCTTAGCCTAAGACTTGGGGGGCCCTAGCCTAAACCTTGGGGTTCCCTAGCCTAAGCTTAGGGGTGAGCTAGCCTAAGCCTAGGGGTGCCCTAGGCTAAGGCTAGGGGTGCCCTAGCCTTAGTCTAGTGGAGCCCTAACCGTAGCCTAAGCTTAGGGGTGCCCTATCTTAAGCCTAGGGTTGCCCTAGCCTAAGCCTAGTGGTGCCCTAGCGTAAGGCTAGGTTTGCCCTAGCCTTAGTATAGTGGTGCCCTAGCATTAGCCTAAGCCTAGGGGTGCCCTATCCTAAGCCATGGGGTGCCCTAGCCTAAGCCTAGGGGTGCCCTAGCCTAAGCCTACGGTTGCCCTACCCTAAGTCTAGGGGTGCCCTAGTCTTAGGCTAGGGGAGCCCTAGCCTTAGCCTAAGCCTAGGGGTGCCCTAGCCTAAGCCTAGGAGTGCCCTAGCCTAAACCTAGGGGTGCCCTATCCTAAGCCTAGGGGTGCCCTAGCCTAAGCCTAGGGGTGCCCTAGCCTTAGGCTAGCTGAGCCCTAGCATTAGCCTAAGCCTAGGGGTGACCTAGCCTACGCCTAGGGTAGCCCTACCCTTAGCCTAAGCCTAGGAGTGCCCTAGCCTAAGCCTACGGGTGTCCTAGCCTAAGCTTAGGGGTGCCCTAGCCTAAGCCTAGGAGTGCCCTAGCCTAAGCCTAGGGGTGCCCTAGCCTAAGCCTAGGGGTGCCCTAGCCTAAGCCTAGTGGTGCCTTAGCCTAAGCCTAGGGGTGACCTAGCCTTAGCCTAAGCCTTGGGGTGCCATAGCCTAAGCCTAAGGGTGCCCTAACCTAATCCTAGGGTGCCCTTGCCTAAGCCTAGGGGTGCCTTAGCCTAAGCCTAGGGGTCCCCTAGCCTTTGCCTAAGCCTAGGTGTGCCCTAGCCTAAGCCTAGGGGTGCCCTAGCCTAAGCCTAGGGGTGCCCTAGCCTAAGCCTAGGGGTGCATTAGCCTTAGGCTAGGGGAGCCCTAGTCTTAGCCTAAGCCTTGGGGCGCCCTAGCCTAAACCTTGGGGTTCCCTAGGTTAAGCCTAGGGGTGACCTAGCCTAAGCCTAGGGGTGCCCTAGCCTAAGCCTAGTGGTGTCCTAGCCTAAGCCTAGGGGTGCACTAGCCTAAGCCTGGGGGTGCCCTAGCCTTAGACTAGGGGACCCTAGCCTTAGGCTAGGGGAGCCCTAGCCTTAGCCTAAGCCTTGGGGAGCCCTAGCCTAAACCTTGTGGTTCCCTAGCCTAAGCCTAGGGGTGACCTTTCCTAAGCCTAGGGGTGCCCTAGGCTAAGGCTAGGAGTGCCCTGGCTTTAGTCTAGTGGAGCCCTAACCTTAGCCTAAGCTTAGGGGTGCCCTATCCTAAGCCTAGGGGTGCCCTAGCCTAAACCTAGGGATGCCCTAGCGATAGGCTAGAGGAGCCATAGCCTTAGCCTAAGCCTAGGGGTGCCCTAGCCTAAGTCTAGGGGTGCACTAGCCTAAGCCTTGGGGTACCCTAGCCTAAGCCATGGGGTGCCCTAGCCTAAGCCTAGGGGTGCCCTAGCCTAAGCCTAGGGGTGCCCTAGCCTAAGCCTACGGGTGTCCAAGCCTAAGCCTAGGGGTGCCCTAGCCTAAGCCTAGGGGTGTCCTAGCCTTAGGCTAGGGGAGCCATAGCCTTAGCCTAAGCCTTTAGGCGCCCTAGCCTAAACCTAGGGGTTCCCTAGCCTAAGCCTAGGGGTGACCTAGCCTAAGCCTAGGGGTGCCCTAGTCTAAGCCTAGGGGTGCCCTAGCCTAAGCCTAGGGGTGCCCTAGGGTTAGGCAAGGGGAGCCCTATCCTTAGCCTAAACCTAGGGGTGCCCTACCCTAAGCTTTGGGGTGCCCTAGACTAAGACTATGGGTGCCCTAGCCTAAGCCTAGGGGTGCCCTAGCCTAAGCCTAGGGGTGCCCTAGCCTTCGGCTTGGGGGCCCTAGCCTTATCCTAATCCTTGGGGTGCCCTAGCAAAGCCTCGTTGTGTCCTAGCCTAAGCCTAGGGGTGCCCTAGCCTAAGCCTGGGGGTGCCCTAGCATTAGACTAGGGGACCCTAGCCTTAGGCTAGGGGAGCCCTAGCCTTAGCCTAAGACTTGGGGGGCCCTAGCCTAAACCTTGGGGTTCCCTAGCCTAAGCTTAGGGGTGAGCTAGCCTAAGCCTAGGGGTGCCCTAGGCTAAGGCTAGGGGTGCCCTAGCCTTAGTCTAGTGGAGCCCTAACCGTAGCCTAAGCTTAGGGGTGCCCTATCTTAAGCCTAGGGTTGCCCTAGCCTAAGCCTAGTGGTGCCCTAGCGTAAGGCTAGGTTTGCCCTAGCCTTAGTATAGTGGTGCCCTAGCATTAGCCTAAGCCTAGGGGTGCCCTATCCTAAGCCATGGGGTGCCCTAGCCTAAGCCTAGGGGTGCCCTAGCCTAAGCCTACGGTTGCCCGAACCTAAGTCTAGGGGTGCCCTAGTCTTAGGCTAGGGGAGCCCTAGCCTTAGCCTAAGCCTAGGGGTGCCCTAGCCTAAGCCTAGGAGTGCCCTAGCCTAAACCTAGGGGTGCCCTAGCCTAAGCCTAGGGGTGCCCTAGCCTAAGCCTAGGGGTGCCCTAGCCTTAGGCTAGCTGAGCCCTAGCATTAGCCTAAGCCTAGGGGTGACCTAGCCTACGCCTAGGGTAGCCCTACCCTTAGCCTAAGCCTAGGAGTGCCCTAGCCTAAGCCTACGGGTGTCCTAGCCTAAGCTTAGGGGTGCCCTAGCCTAAGCCTAGGAGTGCCCTAGCCTAAGCCTAGGGGTGCCCTAGCCTAAGCCTAGGGGTGCCCTAGCCTAAGCCTAGTGGTGCCTTAGCCTAAGCCTAGGGGTGACCTAGCCTTAGCCTAAGCCTTGGGGTGCCATAGCCTAAGCCTAAGGGTGCCCTAACCTAATCCTAGGGTGCCCTTGCCTAAGCCTAGGGGTGCCTTAGCCTAAGCCTAGGGGTCCCCTAGCCTTTGCCTAAGCCTAGGTGTGCCCTAGCCTAAGCCTAGGGGTGCCCTAGCCTAAGCCTAGGGGTGCCCTAGCCTAAGCCTAGGGGTGCATTAGCCTTAGGCTAGGGGAGCCCTAGTCTTAGCCTAAGCCTTGGGGCGCCCTAGCCTAAACCTTGGGGTTCCCTAGGTTAAGCCTAGGGGTGACCTAGCCTAAGCCTAGGGGTGCCCTAGCCTAAACCTAGTGGTGTCCTAGCCTAAGCCTAGGGGTGCACTAGCCTAAGCCTGGGGGTGCCCTAGCCTTAGACTAGGGGACCCTAGCCTTAGGCTAGGGGAGCCCTAGCCTTAGCCTAAGCCTTGGGGAGCCCTAGCCTAAACCTTGTGGTTCCCTAGCCTAAGCCTAGGGGTGACCTTTCCTAAGCCTAGGGGTGCCCTAGGCTAAGGCTAGGGGTGCCCTAGCTTTAGTCTAGTGGAGCCCTAACCTTAGCCTAAGCTTAGGGGTGCCCTATCCTAAGCCTAGGGGTGCCCTAGCCTAAACCTAGTGGTGCCCTACCATAAACCTAGGGTTGCCCTAGCCTAAGCCTAGGGGTGCCCTAGCGTAAGGCTAGGGGTGCCCTAGCCTTAGTCTAATGGAGTCCTAGCCTTAGCCTAAGCCTTGGGGCGCCCTAGCCTAAACCTTGTGGTTCCCTAGCCTAAGCCTAGGGGTGAGCTTTCCTAAGCCTAGGGGTGCCCTAGGCTAAGGCTAGGGGTGCCCTAGCTTTAGTCTAGTGGAGCCCTCACCTTAGCCTAAACCTAGGGGTGCCCTACCTAAGTCATGGGGTGCCCTAACCTAAGCCTAGGGTGCCCTAGCCTAAGCCTACGGTTGCCCTACCCTAAGCCTAGGGGTGCCCTTGTCTTAGGCTAGGGGAGCCCTAGCCTTAGCCTAAGCCTAGGGGTGCCCTAGCCTAAGCCTAGGGGTGCCCTAGCCTAAGCCTACGGGTGCCCTATCCTAAGCCTAGGGGTGCCCTAGCCTAAGTCTAGGGGTGCCCTAACCTAAGCCTAGGGGTACCCTAGCCTTTGGCTAGGGGAGTCATCGCCTTAGCCTAAGCCTTGGGGTGACCTAGCCTAAGCCTAGGGGTGCCCTAGCCTAAGCTTAGGGGTGCCCTAGCCCAAGCCTAGGGATGCCCTAGCGATAGGCTAGAGGAGCCCTAGCCTTAGCCTAAGCCTAGGGGTGCCCTAGCCTAAGTCTAGGGGTGCACTAGCCTAAGCCTTGGGGTACCCTAGCCTAAGCCATGGGGTGCCCTAGCCTAAGCCTAGGGGTGCCCTAGCCTAAGCCTAGGGGTGCCCTAGCCTAAGCCTACGGGTGTCCAAGCCTAAGCCTAGGGGTGCCCTAGCCTAAGCCTAGGGGTGTCCTAGCCTTAGGCTAGGGGAGCCATAGCCTTAGCCTAAGCCTTTGGGCGCCCTAGCCTAAACCTAGGGGTTCCCTAGCCTAAGCCTAGGGGTGACCTAGCCTAAGCCTAGGGGTGCCCTAGTCTAAGCCTAGGGGTGCCCTAGCCTAAGCCTAGGGGTGCCCTAGGGTTAGGCAAGGGGAGCCCTATCCTTAGCCTAAACCTAGGGGTGCCCTACCCTAAGCTTTGGGGTGCCCTAGACTAAGACTATGGGTGCCCTAGCCTAAGCCTAGGGGTGCCCTAGCCTAAGCCTAGGGGTGCCCTAGCCTTCGGCTTGGGGGCCCTAGCCTTATCCTAAGCCTAGGGGTGCCCTAGCAAAGCCTCGTTGTGTCCTAGCCTAAGCCTAGGGGTGCCCTAGCCTAAGCCTGGGGGTGCCCTAGCCTTAGACTAGGGGACCCTAGCCTTAGGCTAGGGGAGCCCTAGCCTTAGCCTAAGACTTGGGGGGCCCTAGCCTAAACCTTGGGGTTCCCTAGTCTAAGCTTAGGGGTGAGCTAGCCTAAGCCTAGGGGTGCCCTAGGCTAAGGCTAGGGGTGCCCTAGCCTTAGTCTAGTGGAGCCCTAACCGTAGCCTAAGTTTAGGGGTGCCCTATCTTAAGCCTAGGGTTGCCCTAGCCTAAGCCTAGTGGTGCCCTAGCGTAAGGCTAGGTTTGCCCTAGCCTTAGTATAGTGGTGCCCTAGCATTAGCCTAAACCTAGGGGTGCCCTATCTTAAGCCATGGGGTGCCCTAGCCTAAGCCTAGGGGTGCCCTAGCCTAAGCCTACGGTTGCCCTACCCTAAGTCTAGGGGTGCCCTAGTCTTAGGCTAGGGGAGCCCTAGCCTTAGCCTAAGCCTAGGGGTGCCCTAGCCTAAGCCTAGGAGTGCCCTAGCCTAAACCTAGGGGTGCCCTAGCCTAAGCCTAGGGGTGCCCTAGCCTAAGCCTAGGGGTGCCCTAGCCTTAGGCTAGCTGAGCCCTAGCATTAGCCTAAGCCTAGGGGTGACCTAGCCTACGCCTAGGGTAGCCCTACCCTTAGCCTAAGCCTAGGAGTGCCCTAGCCTAAGCCTACGGGTGTCCTAGCCTAAGCTTAGGGGTGCCCTAGCCTAAGCCTAGGAGTGCCCTAGCCTAAGCCTAGGGGTGCCCTAGCCTAAGCCTAGGGGTGCCCTAGCCTAAGCCTAGTGGTGCCTTAGGCTAAGCCTAGGGGTGACCTAGCCTTAGCCTAAGCCTTGGGGTGCCATAGCCTAAGCCTAAGGGTGCCCTAACCTAATCCTAGGGTGCCCTTGCCTAAGCCTAGGGGTGCCTTAGCCTAAGCCTAGGGGTCCCCTAGCCTTTGCCTAAGCCTAGGTGTGCCCTAGCCTAAGCCTAGGGGTGCCCTAGCCTAAGCCTAGGGGTGCCCTAGCCTAAGCCTAGGGGTGCATTAGCCTTAGGCTAGGGGAGCCCTAGTCTTAGCCTAAGCCTTGGGGCGCCCTAGCCTAAACCTAGGGGTTCCCTAGGTTAAGCCTAGGGGTGACCTAGCCTAAGCCTAGGGGTGCCCTAGCCTAAGCCTAGTGGTGTCCTAGCCTAAGCCTAGGGGTGCACTAGCCTAAGCCTGGGGGTGCCCTAGCCTTAGACTAGGGGACCCTAGCCTTAGGCTAGGGGAGCCCTAGCCTTAGCCTAAGCCTTGGGGAGCCCTAGCCTAAACCTTGTGGTTCCCTAGCCTAAGCCTAGGGGTGACCTTTCCTAAGCCTAGGGGTGCCCTAGGCTAAGGCTAGGGGTGCCCTAGCTTTAGTCTAGTGGAGCCCTAACCTTAGCCTAAGCTTAGGGGTGCCCTATCCTAAGCCTAGGGGTGCCCTAGCCTAAACCTAGTGGTGCCCTACCATAAACCTAGGGTTGCCCTAGCCTAAGCCTAGGGGTGCCCTAGCGTAAGGCTAGGGGTGCCCTAGCCTTAGTCTAATGGAGTCCTAGCCTTAGCCTAAGCCTTGGGGCGCCCTAGCCTAAACCTTGTGGTTCCCTAGCCTAAGCCTAGGGGTGAGCTTTCCTAAGCCTAGGGGTGCCCTAGGCTAAGGCTAGGGGTGCCCTAGCTTTAATCTAGTGGAGCCCTAACCTTAGCCTAAACCTAGGGGTGCCCTACCTAGGCCATGGGGTGCCCTAACCAAAGCCTAGGGTGCCCTAGCCTAAGCCTACGGTTGCCCTACCCTAAGCCTAGGGGTGCCCTTGTCTTAGGCTAGGGGAGCCCTAGCCTTAGCCTAAGCCTAGGGATGCCCTAGCCTAAGCCTAGGGGTGCCCTAGCCTAAGCCTACGGGTGCCCTATCCTAAGCCTAGGGGTGCCCTAGCCTAAGTCTAGGGGTGCCCTAGCCTAAGCCTAGGGGTACCCTAGCCTTTGGCTAGGGGAGTCATCGCCTTAGCCTAAGCCTTGGGGTGACCTAGCCTAAGCCTAGGGGTGCCCTTGCCTAAGCCTAGGGGTGCCCTAGCCCAAGCCTAGGGATGCCCTAGCGATAGGCTAGAGGATCCCTAGCCTTAGCCTAAGCCTAGGGGTGCCCTAGCCTAAGTCTAGGGGTGCACTAGCCTAAGCCTTGGGGTACCCTAGCCTAAGCCATGGGGTGCCCTAGCCTAAGCCTAGGGGTGCCCTAGCCTAAGCCTAGGGGTGCCCTAGCCTAAGCCTACGGGTGTCCAAGCCTAAGCCTAGGGGTGCCCTAGCCTAAGCCTAGGGGTGTCCTAGCCTTAGGCTAGGGGAGCCATAGCCTTAGCCTAAGCCTTTGGGCGCCCTAGCCTAAACCTAGGGGTTCCCTAGCCTAAGCCTATGGGTGACCTAGCCTAAGCCTAGGGGTGCCCTAGTCTAAGCCTAGGGGTGCCCTAGCCTAAGCCTAGGGGTGCCCTAGGGTTAGGCAAGGGGAGCCCTATCCTTAGCCTAAACCTAGGGGTGCCCTACCCTAAGCTTTGGGGTGCCCTAGACTAAGACTATGGGTGCCCTAGCCTAAGCCTAGGGGTGCCCTAGCCTAAGCCTAGGGGTGCCCTAGCCTTCGGCTTGGGGGCCCTAGCCTTATCCTAAGCCTAGGGGTGCCCTAGCAAAGCCTCGTTGTGTCCTAGCCTAAGCCTAGGGGTGCCCTAGCCTAAGCCTGGGGGTGCCCTAGCCTTAGACTAGGGGACCCTAGCCTTAGGCTAGGGGAGACCTAGCCTTAGCCTAAGACTTGTGGGGCCCTAGCCTAAACCTTGGGGTTCCCTAGCCTAAGCCTAGGGGTGAGCTAGCCTAAGCCTAGGGGTGCCCTAGGCTAAGGCTAGGGGTGCCCTAGCCTTAGTCTAGTGGAGCCCTAACCGTAGCCTAAGCTTAGGGGTGCCCTATCTTAAGCCTAGGGTTGCCCTAGCCTAAGCCTAGTGGTGCCCTAGCGTAAGGCTAGGTTTGCCCTAGCCTTAGTATAGTGGTGCCCTAGCATTAGCCTAAACCTAGGGGTGCCCTATCTTAAGCCATGGGGTGCCCTAGCCTAAGCCTAGGGGTGCCCGAGCCTTAGCCTACGGTTGCCCTACCCTAAGTCTAGGGGTGCCCTAGTCTTAGGCTAGGGGAGCCCTAGCCTTAGCCTAAGCCTAGGGGTGCCCTAGCCTAAGCCTAGGAGTGCCCTAGCCTAAACCTAGGGGTGCCCTAGCCTAAGCCTAGGGGTGCCCTTGCCTAAGCCTAGGAGTGCCCTAGCCTAAGCCTAGGGGTGCCCTAGCCTAAGCCTAGGGGTGCCCTAGCCTAAGCCTAGTGGTGCCTTAGCCTAAGCCTAGGGGTGACCTAGCCTTAGCCTAAGCCTTGGGGTGCCCTAGGCTTAGGCTAGCTGAACCCTAGCATTAGCCTAAGCCTAGGGGTGACCTAGCCTACGCCTAGGGGAGCCCTACCCTTAGCCTAAGCCTAGGAGTGCCCTAGCCTAAGCCTACGGGTGTCCTAGCCTAAGCTTAGGGGTGCCCTAGCCTAAGCCTAGGAGTGCCCTAGCCTAAGCCTAGGGGTGCCCTAGCCTAAGCCTAGGGGTGCCCTAGCCTAAGCCTAGTGGTGCCTTAGCCTAAGCCTAGGGGTGACCTAGCCTTAGCCTAAGCCTTGGGGTGCCATAGCCTAAGCCTAAGGGTGCCCTAACCTAATCCTAGGCTGCCCTTGCCTAAGCCTAGGGGTGCCTTAGCCTAAGCCTAGGGGTCCCCTAGCCTTTGCCTAAGCCTAGGTGTGCCCTAGCCTAAGCCTAGGGGTGCCCTAGCCTAAGCCTAGGGATGCCCTAGCCTAAGCCTAGGGGTGCCCTAGCCTTGGGCTAGGGGAGCCCTAGTCTTAGCCTAAGCCTTGGGGCGCCCTAGCCTAAACCTAGGGGTTCCCTAGGTTAAGCCTAGGGGTGACCTAGCCTAAGCCTAGGGGTGCCCTAGCCTAAGCCTAGTGGTGTCCTAGCCTAAGCCTAGGGGTGCCCTAGCCTAAGCCTGGGGGTGCCCTAGCCTTAGACTAGGGGACCCTAGCCTTAGGCTAGGGGAGCCCTAGCCTTAGCCTAAGCCTTGGGGAGCCCTAGCCTAAACCTTGTGGTTACCTAGCCTAAGCCTAGGGGTGACCTTTCCTAAGCCTAGGGGTGCCCTAGGCTAAAGCTAGGGGTGCCTTAGCTTTAGTCTAGTGGAGCCCTAACCTTAGCCTAAGCTTAGGGGTGCCCTATCCTAAGCCTAGGGGTGCCCTAGCCTAAACCTAGTGGTGCCCTACCATAAACCTAGGGTTGCCCTAGCCTAAGCCTAGGGGTGCACTAGCGTAAGGCTAGGGGTGCCCTAGCCTTAGTCTAATGGAGTCCTAGCCTTAGCCTAAGCCTTGGGGCGCCCTAACCTAAACCTTGTGGTTCCCTAGCCTAAGCCTAGGGGTGAGCTTTCCTAAGCCTAGGGGTGCCCTAGGCTAAGGCTAGGGGTGCCCTAGCTTTAGTCTAGTGGAGCCCTAACCTTAGCCTAAACCTAGGGGTGCCCTACCTAAGCCATAGGGTGCCCTAACCTAAGCCTAGGGTGCCCTAGCCTAAGCCTACGGTTGCCCTACCCTAAGCCTAGGGGTGCCCTTGTCTTAGGCTAGGGGAGCCCTAGCCTTAGCCTAAGCCTAGGGGTGCCCTAGCCTAAGCCTAGGGGTGCCCTAGCCTAAGCCTACGGGTGGCCTAGCCTAAGCCTAGGGGTGCCCTACCCTAAGCCTAGGGGTGCCCTAGCCATAGGCTAGGGGAGCCCTAGTCTTAGCCTAAGCCTAGGGGCGCCCTAGTCTAAACCTAAGGGTTCCCTAGCCTAAGCCTAGGGTTTAGCTAGCCTAAGCCTAGGGTTGCCCTAGGCTAAGGTTACGGGTGCCCTAGCCTTAGTCTAGTGGAGCCCTAGCCTTAGCCTAAGCTTAGGGGTGCCCTATCCTAAGCCTAGGGGTGCCCTACCTAAGCTTAGGGGTGCCCTAGCCTAAGGCTAGCGGTGCCCTTGCCTTAGGCTAGGGTAGCCCTAGAATTATTCTAAGCCTAGGGGTGCCCTAGCCCAAGTCTAGGAATGCCCTAGCGTTAGGCTAGAGGAGCCCTAGCCTTAGCCTCAGCCTAGGGGTGCCCTAGCCTAAGCCTAGGGGTGCCCTAGTCTTAGTTTTTGGGTGACCTAGCCTAAGCCTAGGTGTACCCTAGCCTTAGGCTAGGGGAGTCCTCGGCTTAGCCGAAGCCTTGGGGTGCCCTACCCTAAGCCTAGGGGTGCCCTAGCCTAAGCCTAGGGGTGCCCTAGCCTAATCCGACGGGTGCCCTAGCGTAAGCCTAGGGGTGCCCTAGCCTAAGCCTAGGGGTGCCCTAGCCTAAGCCTAGGGCTGCCCTAGCCTAAGCCTAGGGCTGCCCTTGCCTAAGCCTAGGGGTGCCCTAGCCTAAGCCTAGGGGTGCCCTAGCCTAAGCCTAGGGGTGCCCAAGCCTAAGCCTAGGGGTGCCCTAGCCTAAGCCTAGGGGTGCCCTAGCCTTAGGCTAGGCGAGCCCTAGCCTTAGCCTAAGCCTAGGGGTGCCCTAGCCTAAGTCTAGGGGTGCCCTAGCCTAAGCCTACGGGTGTCCTAGCCTAAGCCTAGGGGTGCCCTAGCCTAAGCCTAGGGGTTCCCTAGCCTTAGGCTAGGGGAGCCCTAGCCTTAGCCTAAGCCTTGGGGTGCCCTAGCTTAAACCTTGGGGTTCCCTAGCCTAAGCCTAGGGGTGACCTAGCCTAAGCCTAGGGGTGCCCTAGGCTAAGGCTAGGGGTGCCCGAGCCTTATTCTAGTGGAGCCCTAGCCTTACCCTAAGCCTAGGGGTGCCTTAGCCCAAGCCTAGGGATGCCCTAGCATTAGGCTAGAGGAGCCCTAGCTTAGCCTAAGCCTAGGGGTGTCCTAGCCTAAGCCTAAGGGTGCCCTAACCTAAGTCTAGGGGTGCCCTAGCCTAAGCCTAGGTGTACCCAAGCCTTAGGCTAGGAGAGTCCTCGCCTCAGCCTAAGACTTGGGGTGCCCTAGCCTAAGCCTAGGGGTGCCCTAGCCTAAGCCTAGGGGTGCACTACCCAAAGCCTAGGGATGCCCTAGCGTTAGGCTAGAGGAGCCCTGGCCTTACCCTAAGCCTAGGGGTGCCCAAGCCTAAGCCTAGGGGTGCCCTAGCCTAAGTCTAGGGGTGCCTAGCCTAAGCATAGGGGTGCCCTAACCTAAGCCTAGGGGTTCTCTACCTAAGCTTAGGGGTTCCCTAGCCTAAGCCTTAGGGGTGCCCTAGCCTAAGCCTAGGGGTGCCCTAGCCTTAGGCTAGGGGAGCCCTAGCCTTAGCCTAAACCTAGGGGTGCCCTAGCCTGAGCCTAGGGGTGCCCTAGCCTAAGCCTACGGGTGTCCTATCCTAAGCCTAGGGGTGCCCTACCCTAAGCCTAGGGTTGCCCTAGCCTTAGGCTAGGGGAGCCCTAGCCTTAGCCTAAGCCTTGGGGCGCCCTAGCCTAAAACTTGGGGTTCCCTAGCCTAAGCCCAGGGGTGCCCTAGGCTAAGGCTAGGGGTGCCCTAGCCTTAGTGTAGTGGAGCCCTAGCCTTAGCCTACGCTTAGGGGTGCCCTATCCTAAGCCTAGGGGTGCCCTAGCCGTAGTCTAAGCCTAGGGGTGCCCCAGCCTAAGCCTAGGCATGCCCTAGTGTTAGGCTAGAGGAGCCCTAGCCTTAGCCTAAGCCCAGGGGTGCCCTAGCCTCAGCCTAAGGGTGCCCTAGCCTAAGTCTAGGGGTGCCCTAGCCTAAGCCTAGGTGTACCCTAGCCTTAGGCTAGGGGAGTCCTCGCCTTAGCCGAAGCCTTGGGGTGCCATAGCCTAAGCCTAGGGGTGCCCTAGCCTAAGCCTAGGGGTGCCCTAGCCCAAACCTAGGGATGCCCTAGCGTTAGGCTAGAGGAGCCCTAGCCTTACCCTAAGCCTAGGGGTGCACTAGCCTAAGCCTAGGGGTGCACTAGCCTAAGCCTAGGGGTGCGCTAGCTTAAGCCTAGGGGTACTCTAGCCTTAGGCTAGGGGAGCCCTAGCCTTAGCCTAAGTTATGGGTGCCCCAGCCTAAGCCTAGGGGTGCCCTAGCCTAAATCTAGGGGTGCCTAGCCTAAGCATAGGGGTGCCCTAGCCTAAGTCTAGGGGTGCCTAGCCTAAGCATAGGCGTGCCCTAACCTAAGCCTAGGGGTTCCATACCTAAGCAAAGTGGTGCCCTAGCCTAAGCCTACGGGTGCCCAAGCCTAAGCCTAGGGGTGCCCTTGCCTTAGCCTAGGGAAGGCCTAGCATTAGCCTAAGCGTAGGGGTGCCCTAGCCTAAGCCTAGGGGTTCCCTAGCCTAAGCCTAGGGGTGCCCTAGCGTAAGCCTAGGGGTGCCCTAGCCTAAGCCATGGGGTGCCTTAGCCTAAGCCTAGGGGTGCCCTAGCCTAAGCCTAGGGTTGCCGTAGACTAAGCCTAGGGGTGCTCAAGCCTTAGGCTAGCTGAGCCCTAGCCTTAGCCTAAGCGTAGTGGTGCCCTAGCCTACGCCTAGGGGTGCCCTAGCCTAAGCCTAGGGGTGTCCTAGCCTTAGGCTAAGGGATCCCTAGTCTTAGCGTAAGCTTAGGGGTGCCCTAATCTAAGCCTAGGGGTGCCCTAGCCTAAGCCTAGGGGTGCCCTAAGGTTAGGCAAGGGGAGCCCTAGCCTCAGGGTAAGCCTTGCGGTGTCCTAGCCTAAGCCTAGGGGTGCCCTATCCTAAGCCTAGGGGTGCTCTAGCATAAGCCTAGGGTTGCCCTAGCATAAGCCTAGGGGTGCCCTAGCATAAGCCTAGGGTTGCCCTAACATAAGCCTAGGGGTGCCCTAGCGTATGGCTAGGGGTGCCCTAGCCTTAGTCTAGTGGAACCCTAGCCTTAGCCTAAGCCTAGGGGTGCCCTATCCTAAGCCATGCGGTGCCTTAACCTAAGCCTAGGGGTGCCCTAGCCTAAGCCTAGGGATGCCCTACCCTAAGCCTACCGGTGCCCTAGCCTTAGGCTAGGGGAGCCCTAGCCTTAGCCTAAGCCTAGGGGTGCCCTAGCCTAAGCCTAGGGGTGCCCTAGCCTAAGCCTACGGGTGTCCTAGCCTAAGCCTAGGGGTGCCCTACCCTAAGCCTAGCGGTGACCTAGCTTTAGGCTAGGGAGCCCTAGCCTTAGCCTAAGCCTTGGGGCACCCTAGCCTAAACCTAGGGGTTCCCTAGCCTAAGCCTAGGGGTGAGCTAGCCTAAGCCTAGGGGTGCGCTAAGCTAAGGCTTGGGGTGCCATAGCCTTAGTCTAGTGGAGCCCTAGCCTTAACCTAAGCTTAGGGGTGCCCTATCCTAAGCCTAGGGTTGCCCTAGCCTAAGCCTAGGGGTGCCCTAGCCTTAGGCTAGGGGAGCCCTAGCCTTAGTATAAGCCTAGGGGTGCCCTAGCCTAAGCATAGGAATGCCCTAGCGTTAGGCTAGAGGAGCCCCAGCCTTAGCCTAGGGGTGCCCTTGCGTAAACCTAGGGGTGCCCTAGCCTAAGTGTAGGGGTACCCTAGCCTAAGCATAGGGGTGCCCTAACCTAAGCCTACGGGTTCCCTACCTAAGCCTAGGGGTGCACTAGCCTAAGCCTACGGGTGCCCTAGCCTAAGCCTAGGGGTGCCCTAGCCTTAGGCTAGGGAAGCCCTAGCCTTAGCCTAAGCCTAGGGTTGC
The DNA here is from genome assembly GCF_050624435.1 of Tenrec ecaudatus. Classification (NCBI taxonomy): domain Eukaryota; kingdom Metazoa; phylum Chordata; class Mammalia; order Afrosoricida; family Tenrecidae; genus Tenrec; species Tenrec ecaudatus. The sequence goes on from NW_027459491.1 coordinate 458,263, forward strand.
CCTAGCCTAAGCCTAGGGGTGCCCTATCCTAAGCCTAGGGGTGCTCTAGCCTAAGCGTAGTGGTGCCCTAGCCTAAGCCTAGGGGTTCCCTAGCCTAAGCCTAGGGGTGCCCTTGCCTAAACCTAGGGGTGCCCTAGCTTAAGCCTAGGAGTGCCGTTTCCCAAGCCTAGGGGTGCCCTAGCGTTAGGCTAGAGGAGCCCTAGCCTGAGCCTAAGCCTAGGGGTGCCCTATCCTAAGCCTAGGGGTGCCCTAGCCTAAGTCTAGGGGTGCCCTAGCCTAAGCCTAGGGGTACCATAACCTTTGGCTAGGGGAGTCCTCGCCTTAGCCGAAGCCTTGGGGTGACCTACCCTAAGCCTAGGGGTGCCCTAGCCTAAGCCTAGGGGTGCCCTAGCCCAAGCCTAGGGATGCCATAGCGAGAGGCTAGAGGAGCCCTAGCCTTAGCCTAAGCCTTGGGGCGCCCTAGCCTAAAACTAGGGGTTCCCTAGCCTAAGCCTAGGGGTGACCTAGCCTAAGACTAGGGGTACCCTAGCCTAAGCTTAGGGGTACCCTAACCTTTGGCTAGGGGAGTCCTCGCCTTAGCCGAAGCCTAGAGGTGCCCTATCCTAAGCCATGGGGTGCCCTAGCCTAAGCATAGGGGTGCCCTAGCCTAAGCCTAGGGGTGCCCTAGCCTTAGCCTCCGGGTGTCCAAGCCTAAGCCTAGAAGGTGCCCTAGCCTAAGCCTAGGGGTGCCCTAGCCTTATGCTAGGGGAGCCCTAGTCTTAGCCTAAGCCTTGGGGCGCCCTAGCCTAAACCTAGTGGTTCCCTAGCCTAAGCCTAGGGGTGACCTAGCCTAAGCCTAGGGGTGCCCTAGCCTAAGCCTAGGGGTGCCCTAGCCTAAGCCTAGGGGTGCCCTAGGGTTAGGCAAGGGGAGCCCTACCTTTAGCCTAAACCTAGGGGTGCCCTAGCCTAAGCTTTGGGGTGACCTAGCCTAAGACTGTGGGTGCCCTAGTCTAAGCCTAGGGGTGCCCTAGCCTAAGCCTAGGGGTGCCCTAGCCTTAGGCTTGGGGGCCCTAGCCTTAGCCTAAGCCTAGGGGTGCCCTAGCCTAAGCCTAGTGGTGTCCTAGCCTAAGCCTAGGGGTGCCCTAGCTTAAGCCTGGGGTTGCCCTAGCCTTAGACTAGGGGACCGTAGCCTTAGGCTAGGGGAGCCCTAGCCTTAGCCTAAGCCTTGGGGCGCCCTAGCCTAAACCTTGTGGTTCCCTAGCCTAAGTCTAGGGGTGAGCTTTCCTAAGCCTAGGGGTGCCCTAGGCTAAGGCTAGGGGTGACCAAGCTTTAGTCTAGTGGAGCCCTAACCTTAGCCTAAGCTTAGGGGTGCCCTATCCTAAGCCTAGGGGTACCCTAGCCTAAACCTAGTGGTGCCCTACCATAAACCTAGGGTTGCCCTAGCCTAAGCCTAGGGGTGCCCTAGCGTAAGGCTAGGGGTGCCCTAGCCTTAGTCTAATGGAGTCCTAGCCTTAGCCTAAGCCTAGGGGTGCCCTATCCTAAGCCATGGGGTGCCTTAGCCTAAGCCTAGGGGTGCCCTAGCCTAAGCCTACGGTTGCCCTACCCTAAGCCTAGGGGTGCCCTTGTCTTAGGATAGGGGAGCCCTAGCCTTAGCCTACCTAGGGGTGCCCTAGCCTAAGCCTAGGGGTGCCCTAGCCTAAGCCTACGGGTGGCCTAACCTAAGCCTAGGGGTGCCCTACCCTAAGCCTAGGGGTGCCCTAGCCTAAGCCTAGGGGTGCCCTAGCCTAAGCCTAGGGGTGCCCTAGCCTAAGCCTAGGGGTGCTATAGCCTAAGCCTAGGGGTGCCCTAGCCTTAGGCTAGGGGAGCCCTAGCCTTAGCCTAAGCCTAGGGGTGCCCTAGCCTAATTCTAGGGGTGCCCTAGCCTAAGCCGACGGGTGCCCTAGCGTAAGCCTAGGCGTGCCCTAGCCTAAGCCTAAGGGTGCCCTAGCCTAAGCCTAGGGCTACCCTATCCTAAGCCTAGGGCTGCCCTTGCCTAAGTCTAGTGGTGCCCTAGCCTAAGCCTAGGGGTGCCCTAGCCTAAGCCTAGGGGTGCCCTAGCCTAGGCCTAGGGGTGCTATAGCCTAAGCCTAGGGGTGCCCTAGCCTTAGGCTAGGGGAGCCCTAGCCTTAGCCTAAGCCTAGGGGTGCCCTAGCCTAAGTCTAGGGGTGCCCTAACCTAAGCCTACGGGTGTCCTAGCGTAAGCCTAGGGGTGCCCTAGCCTAAGCCTAGGGGTGCCCTAGCCTTAGGCTAGGGGAGCCCTAGCCTTAGGCTAAGCCTTGGGGCGCCCTAGCTTAAACCTAGGGGTTCGCTAGCCTAAGCCTAGGGGTGACCTAGCCTAAGCCTAGGGGTGCCCTAGGCTAAGGCTAGGGGTGCCCGAGCCGTATTCTAGTGGAGCCCTAGCCTTACCCTAAGCCTAGGGGTGCCTTAGCCCAAGCCTAGGGATGCCCTAGCATTAGGCTAGAGGAGCCCTAGCTTAGACTAAGCCTAGGGGTGCCCTAGCCTAAGCCTAAGGGTGCCCTAACCTAAGTCTAGGGGTGCCCTAGCCTAAGCTTAGGTGTACCCAAGCCTTAGGCTAGGTGAGTCCTCGCCTCAGCCTAATCCTTGGGGTGCCCTAGCCTAAGCCTAGGGGTGCCCTAGCCTAAGCCTAGGGGTGCCCTAGCCGAAGCCTCGGGATGCCCTAGCGTTAGGCTAGAGGAGCCTGGCCTTACCCTAAGCCTAGGGGTGCCCCAGCCTAAGTCTAGGGGTGCCCTAGCCTAAGTCTAGGGGTGCCTAACCTAAGCATAGGGGTGCCCTAACCTAAGCCTAGGGGTTCCCTACCTAAGCTTAGGGGTTCCCTAGCCTAAGCCTTACGGGTGCCCTAACCTAAGCCTAGGGGTGCCCTAGCCTTAGGCTAGGGGAGCCCTAGCCTTAGCCTAAACCTGAGGGTGCCCTAGGCTGAGCCTAGGGGTGCCCTAGCGTAAGCATAGGGGTGCCCTAGCCTAAGCTTAGGGTTGCCCTAGACTAAGCCTAGGGGTGCGCTAGCGTAAGGCTAGGGGTGCCCTAGCCTTAGTCCAGTGGAGCCCTATCCTTAGCCTAAGCCTAGGGGTGCCCTATCCTAAGCCTAGGGGTGCCCTAGCCTAAGCCTAGGGTTGCCCTACCCTAAGCCTAGGGGTGCCCTAGTCTTAGGCTAGGGAAGCCCTAGCCTTAGCCTAAGCCTAGGGTTGACCGAGGCTAAGCCTAGGGGTGCCCTAGCCTAAGCCTACGGGTGTCCTATCCTAAGCCTAGGGGTGCCCTACCCTAAGCCTAGGGTTGCCCTAACCTTAGGCTAGGGGAGCCCTAGCCTTAGCCTAAGCCTTGGGGCGCCCTAGCCTAAACCTAGGGGTTCCCTAGCCTAAGCCCAGGGGTGCCCTAGGCTAAGGCTAGGGGTGCCCTAGCCTTAGTCTAGTGGAGCCCTAGCCTTTGCCTACGCTTAGGGGTGCCCTATCCTAAGCCTAGGGGTGCCCTAGCCGTAGTCTAAGCCTAGGGGTGCCCTAGCCCAAGCCTAGGCATGCCCTAGTGTTAGGCTAGAGGAGCCCTAGCCTTAGCCTAAGCCTAGGGGTGCCCTAGCCTCAGCCTAAGGGTGCCCTAGCCTAAGTCTAGGGGTGCCCTAGCCTAAGCCTATGTGTACCCTAGCCTTAGGCTAGGGGAGTCCTCGCCTTAGCGGAAACCTTGGGGTGCCATAGCCTAAGCCTAGGGGTGCCCTAGCCTAAGCATAGGGGTGCCCTAGCCCAAGCCTAGGGATGCCCTAGCGTTAGGCTAGAGGAGCCCTAGCCTTACCCTAAGCCTAGGGGTGCCCTAGCCTAAGCCTAGGGGTGCGCTAGCTTAAGCCTAGGGGTACTCTAGCCTTAGGCTAGGGGAGCCCTAGCCTTAGCCTAAGTTAGGGGTGCCCCAGCCTAAGCCTAGGGGTGCTCTAGCCTAAGTCTAGGGGTGCCTAGCCTAAGCATAGGGTTTCGCTAGCCTAAGTCTAGGGGTGCCTAGCCTAAGCATAGGCGTGCCCTAACCTAAGCCTAGGGGTTCCCTACCTAAGCAAAGTGGTGCCCTAGCCTAAGCCTACGGGTGCCCAAGCCTAAGCCTAGGGGTGCCCTTGCCTTAGGCTAGGGAAGCCCTAGCCTTAGCCTAAGCCTAGGGGTGCCCTAGCCTAAGCCTAGGGCTGCCCTAGCCTAAGCCTAGGGGTGCCCTAGCCTAAGCCTAGAAGTGCCCTAGCCTAATTCTAGGGGTGCGCTAGCCTAAGCCTAGGGGTACCCAAGCCTTAGGCTAGGGGAGCCCTAGCCTTAGCCTAAGCCTAGGTGTGCCCCAGCCTAAGCCTAGGGGTGCCCTAGCCTAAGTGTAGGGGTGCCCTAGCCTAAGCATAGAAGTGCCCTAACCTAAGCCTATGGGTTCCCTACCTAAGCCTAGGGGTGCACTAGCCTAAGCCTACGGGTGCCCTAGCCTAAGCCTAGGGGTGCCCTAGCCTTAGGCTAGGGAAGCCCTAGGCTTAGCCTAAGCCTAGGGTTGCCCTAGCCTAAGTCTAGGGGTGCCCTAGCCTAAGCCTAGGCGTGCTCTAGCCTAAGCGTAGTGGTGCCCTAGCCTAAGCCTAGGGGTTCCCTAGCCTAAGCCTAGCGGTGCCCTTGCCTAAACCTAGGGGATCCCTAGCCTAAGCCTAAGAGTGCCGTATCCCAAGCCTAGGGGTGCCCTAGCGTTAGGCTAGAGGAGCCTTGCCTGAGCCTAATCCTAGGGGTGCCCTATCCTAAGCCTAGGGGTGCCCTAGCCTAAGTCTAGGGGTGCCCTAGCCTAAGCCTAGGGGTACCGTAGCCTTTGGCTAGGGGAGTCATCGCCTTAGCCGAAGACTTGGAGTGACCTAGCCTAAGCCTAGGGGTGCCCTAGACTAAGCCTAGGGGTGCCCTAGCCCAAGCCTAGGGATGCCCTAGCGATAGGCTAGAGGAGCCCTAGCCTTAGCCTAAGCCTAGGGGTGCCCTAGCCTAAGTCTAGGGGTGCACTAGCCTAAGCCTTGGGGTACCCTAGTCTAAGCCTAGGGGTGCCCTAGCCTAAGGCTAGGGGTGCCCTAGCCTTAGTCTTGTGGAGTTCTCACCTTAGCCTAAGCCTTGAGGTGCCCTATCCTAAGCCATGGGGTGCCCTAGCCTAAGCCTAGGGGTGCCCTAGCCTAAGCCTAGGGGTGCCCTAGCCTAAGCCTACGGGTGTCCAAGCCTAAGCCTAGGCGTGCCCTAGCCTAAGCCTAGGGGTGTCCTAGCCTTAGGCTAGGGGAGCCCTAGCCTTAGCCTAAGCCTTTGGGCGCCCTAGCCTAAACCTAGGGGTTCCCTAGCCAAAGCCTAGGGGTGACCTAGCCTAAGCCTAGGGGTGCCCTAGTCTAAGCCTAAGGGTGCCCTAGCCTAAGCCTAGGGGTGCCCTAGGGTTAGGCAAGGGGAGCCCTATCCTTAGCCTAAACCTAGGGGTGCCCTAGCCTAAGCTTTGGGGTGCCCTAGACTAAGACTATGGGTGCCCTAGCCTAAGCCTAGGGGTGCCCTAGCCTAAGCCTAGGGGTGCCCTAGCCTTCGGCTTGGGGGACCTAGCCTTATCCTAAGCCTAGGGGTGCCCTAGCAAATCCTCGTTGTGTCCTAGCCTAAGCCTAAGGGTGCACTAGCCTAAGCCTGGGGGTGCCCTAGCCTAAGCCTAGGGGTGCCCTAGCCTAAGCCTACGGGTGTCCAAGCCTAAGCCTAGGGGTGCCCTAGCCTAAACCTTGGGGTTCCCTAGCCTAAGACTAGGGGTGAGCTAGCCTAAGCCTAGTGGTGCCCTAGGCTAAGGCTAGGGGTGCCCTAGCCTTAGTCTAGTGGAGCCCTAACCGTAGCCTAAGCTTATGGGTGCCCTATCTTAAGCCTAGGGGTGCCCTAGCCTAAACCTAGTGGTGCCCTACCATAAACCTAGGGTTGCCCTAGCCTAAGCCTAGTGGTGCCCTAGCGTAAGGCTAGGTTTGCCCTAGCCTTAGTATAGTGGTGCCCTAGCATTAGCCTAAGCCTAGGGGTGCCCTATACTAAGCCATGGGGTGCCCTATACTAAGCCATGGGGTGCCCTAGCCTAAGCCTAGGGGTGCCCTAGCCTAAGCCTACGGTTGCCCTACCCTAAGCCTAGGGGTGCCCTAGTCTTAGGCTAGGGGAGCCCTAGCCTTAGCCTAAGCCTAGGGGTGCCCTAGCCTAAGCCTAGTAGTGCCCTAGCCTAAACCTAGGGGTGCCCTAGCTTAAGCCTAGGGGTGCCCTAGCCTAAGCCTAGGGGTGCGCTAGCCTTAGGCTAGCTGAGCCCTAGCATTAGCCTAAGCCTAGGGGTGACCTAGCCTACGCCTAGGGGAGCCCTACCCTTAGCCTAAGCCTAGGAGTGCCCTAGCCTAAGCCTACGGGTGTCCTAGCCTAAGCTTAGGGGTGCCCTAGCCTAAGCCTAGGAGTGCCCTAGCCTAAGCCTAGGGGTGCCCTAGCCTAAGCCTAGTGGTGCCTTAGCCTAAGCCTAGGGGTGACCTAGCCTTAGCCTAAGCTTTGGGGTGCCATAGCCTAAGCCTAAGGGTGCCCTAACCTAATCCTAGGGTGCCCTTGCCTAAGCCTAGGGGTGCCTTAGCCTAAGCCTAGGGGTCCCCTAGCCTTTGCCTAAGCCTAGGGGTGCCCTAGCCTAAGCCTAGGGGTGCCCTAGCCTAAGCCTAGGGGTGCCCTAGCCTAAGCCTAGGGGTGCCCTAGCCTAAGCCTAGGGGTGCCCAGTCCTTAGGCTAGAGGAGCCCTAGCCTTAGCCTAAGCCTATGGCTGCCCTAGCCTAAGCCTAGGGGTGCCCTAGCCTAAGCCTAGGGGTGCCCTAGCCTAAACCTAGGGGTGCCCTAGCCTTAGGCTAGGCATGTCCTAACCTAAGCCTAGGGGTGCCCTACCCTAAGCCTAGGGGTGCCCTACCCTAAGCCTAGGGGTGCCCTAGACTAAGCCTAGGCTTGCCCTAGCCTTAGGCTAGCTGAGCCCTAGCCTAAGCCTAAGCCTAGGGGTGCCCTAGCCTAAGCCTAGGGGTGCCCTAGCCTAAACCTTGGGGTGCCCTAGCCTTAGGCTAGGGGAGCCCTAGCCTTAGCCTAAGCCTAGGGGTGCACTAGCCTAAGCTTAGGCGTGCCCTAGCCTAAGCCTAAGGGTGCCCTAGCCTAAGCCTAGGGGTGCCCTAGCCTAAGCTAGGGGTTTTCTAGCCTAAGCCTAAGGGTGCCCTAGCCTAAGCCTAGTGGTGCCCTAGCCCTAGGCTAGGGGAGCCCTAGCTTTAGCCTAAGCCTAGGGGTGCCCTAGCCTAAGAATACGAGTGCCCTAGCCTAAGCTTAGGGGTGCCCTAGCCTAAGCCTAGGGGTGCCATAGGGTTAAGCTAGGGGAGCCCTAGCCTTAGCCTAATCCTAGGGGTGCCCTAGCCTAAGCCTAGGAGTGCCTTTTCCAAAGCCTAGGGGTGCCCTAGCCTTAGGATAGGGGAGCCCTAGCCTTAGCCTAAGCCTACGGGTGCCCTAGCTTAAGCCTAGGGGTGCCGTAGTCTAAGTCTAGTGGTGCCCTAGCCTTAGGCTAGGGGAGCAATAGCCTTAGCCTAAACTTAGGGGTGCCCAAGCCTCAGCCTAGGGGTGCCGTAGCCTCAGCCTAGGGGTGCCCTAGCCTAAGCCTAGGAGTGCCCTAGCCTAAGCCTATGGGTGCCCTAGCCAAAGCCTAGGGGTACCCTAGCCTAAGCCTAGAGGTGCCCTAGCCTAAGCCTAGGGGTGCCCTAGCCTAAGCCTAGGTGTGCCCAGGCCTTAGGCTAGAGGAGCCCAGCCTTAGCCGAAGCCTATGGCTGCCCTAGCCTAAGCCTAGGGGTACCGTAGCCTAAGCCTATGGGTGCCCTAGCCTAACCCTAGGGGTGCCCTAGCTTTAGGCTTGGGGAGCACTAGCCTTAGGATAAGCCAAGGGGTGTCCTAGCCAAAACCTAGGCATGCCCTAGCCTAAGCCTAGGGGTGCCCTACCCTAAGCCTAGGGGAGCCCTCCCATAAGCCTACGGGTGCCCTAGCCTAAGCCTAGGCTTGCCCTAGTCTAAGCCTAGGCTTGCCCTAGCCTTAGGCTAGCTGAGCCCTAGCCTAAGCCTAAGCCTAGGGGTGCCCTGGTCTAAGCCTAGGGGTGCCCTAGCCTAAGCCTAGGGGTGCCCTAACCTAAGCCTCAGGGTGCCCTAACCTTAGGCTAGCGGAGCCTTAGCCTTAGCCTAAGCCTAGGGGTGCCCTAGCCTAAGACTAGGGGTGCCGTAGCCTAAGCTAAGGGGTGCCCTAGCCTAAGCCTAGGGGTGCCCTAGCCTAAGCCTAGGGGTGCACTAGCCTAAGCCTAGGGGTGCACTAGGGTTAGGCTAGGGGAGCCCTAGCCTTAGCCTAAGCCTAGGGGTGCCCTAGCCTAAGCCTAGGGGTGCCCTAGCCTAAGCCTAGGGGTGCCCTAGCCTAAGCCTATGGGTGCCCTAGCCTAAGCCTAGGGGTGCCCTAGCCTTAGGCTAGGGGAGCCTAGCCTTAGCCTAAGCCTAGGGGTGCCCTAGCCTAAGCCTAGTGGTGCCCTAGCCTAAGCCTAGGGGTGCCTTAGCCTAAGCCTAGGCTTGCCCTAGCCTTAGGCTAGGGGAGCCCTAACCTTAGCTTAAGCCTAGGGGTACACTAGCCCAAGCCTAGGGGTACCCTAGCCTAAGCCTAGGGGTGCCCTAACCTAAGCCTAGGGTTGCCCTAGCCTAAGCCTAGGGGTGCCCTAGCCTTAGTCTAGTGGAGCCATAGCCTTAGCCCAAGCCTAGGGGTGCCCTAGCCTAAGACTAGCGGTGCCCTAGCCTAAGCTTAGGGGTGCCCTAGCGTAAGCCTAGGGGTGCCCTAGCCTAAGCTTTGGGGTGGCCTAGCCTAAGCCTAGGTGTGCCCTAGCCTAAGCCTATGGGTGCCCTAGCCTAAGCCTAGGGGTGCCCTACACTAAGCCTAGGGGTGCCCGAGCCTAAGCCTATAGGTGCCCTAGCCTTAGCCTAAGCCTAGGGGTGCCCTAGCCTAAGCCTAGGGGTGCCCGAGCCTAAGCCTATAGGTGCCCTAGCCTAAGCCTAGGGGTGCCCTAGCCTTAGGCTAGGGGAGCCCTAGCCTTAACCTAAGCCTAGGGGTGCCCTAGCCTAAGCCTAGGGGTTCCCTAGCCTAAGCCTATGGGTGCCCTAGCCTAAGCCTAGGGTTGCCGTAGCTAAGCCTAGGGGTGCTCAAGCCTTAGGCTAGCTGAGCCCTAGCCTTAGCCTAAGCGTAGTGGTGCCCTAGCCTACGCCTAGGGGTGCCCTAGCCTAAGCCTAGGGGTGTCCTAGCCTTAGGTTAAGGGAGCCCTAGTCTTAGCGTAAGCTTAGGGGTGCCCTAGTCTAAGCCTAGGGGTGCCCTCGCCTAAGCCTAGGGGTGCCCTAGGGTTAGGCAAGGGGAGCCCTAGCCTTAGCCTAAGCCTAGCGGTGTCCTAGCCTAAGCCTAGGGGTGCCCTAGCATAAGCCTAGGGTTGCCCTAGCATAAGCCTAGGGGTGCCCTAGCATAAGCCTAGGGTTGCCCTAGCATAAGCCTAGGGATGCCCTACCCTAAGCCTACGGTTGCCCTAGCCCAAGGCTAGGGGAGCCCTAGCCTTAGCCTAAGCCTAGGGGTGCCCTAACCTGCCTAGGGGTGCCCTAGCCTAAGCCTACGGGTGTCCTAGCCTAAGCCTAGGTGTGCCCTACCCTAAGCCTAGCGGTGCCCTTGCCTTAGGCTAGGGAGCCCTAGCCTTAGCCTAAGCCTTGGGGCACCCTAGCCTAAACCTAGGGGTTCCCTAGCCTAAGCCTAGGGGTGAGTTAGCCTAAGCCTAGGGGTGCGCTAGGCTAAGGCTAGGGGTGCCATAGCCTTAGTCTAGTGTAGCCCTAGCCTTAACCTAAGTTAGGGGTACCCTATCCTAAGCCTAGGGGTGCCCTAGCCTAAGCTTAGGGGTGCCCTATCCTAAGCCTAGGGGTGCCCTAGCCTTAGGCTAGGGGAGCCCTAGCCTTAGTATAAGCCTAGGGGTGCCCTAGCCCAAGCATAGGGATGCCCTAGCGTTAGACTAGAGGAGCCCTAGCTTTAGCCTAAGCCTAGGGGGGCCCTAGCCTAAGCCTAGGGGTGCCCTAGCCTAAGTCTAGGGGTGCCCAAGCCTAAGCCTAGGGGTACCCAAGCCTTAGGCTAGGGGAGCCCTAGCCTTAGCCTAAGCCTAGGTGTGCCCCAGCCTACGCCTAGGGGTGCCCTAGCCTAAGTGTAGGGGTGCCCTAACCTAAGCCTACGGGTTCCCTACCTAGGCCTACGGGTGCACTAGCCTAAGCCTACGGGTGCCCTAGCCTAAGCCTAGGGGTGCCCTAGCCTTAGGCTAGGGAAGCCCTAGCCTTAGCCTAAGCCTAGGGTTGCCCTAGCCTAAGCCTTGGGTTGCCCTAGCCTAAGCCTAGGGGTGCCTTAGCCTAAGCCTAGGGGTGCTCTAGCCTAAGCGTAGTGGTGCCCTAGCCTAAGCCTAGGGGTTCCCTAGCCTAAGCCTAGGGGATCCCTAGCCTAAGACTAGCGGTGCCCTTGCCTAAACCTAGGGGTGCCCTAGCCTAAGCCTAGGAGTGCCGTATCCCAAGCCTAGGGGTGCCCTAGCGTTAGGCTAGAGGAGCCCTAGCCTGAGCCTAAGCCTAGGGATGCCCTATCCTAAGCCTAGGGGTGCCCTAGCCTAAGTCTAGGGGTGCCCTAGCCTAAGCCTAGGGGTACCCTAGCCTTTGGCTAGGGGAGTCCTCGCCTTAGCCGAAGCCTTGGGGTGACCTAGCCTAAGCCTAGGGGTGCCCTAGCCCAAGCCTAGGGATGCCCTAGCAATAGGCTAGAGTAGCCCTAGCCTTAGCCTAAGCCTAGGGGTGCCCTAGCCTAAGTCTAGGGGTGCCCTAGCCTAAGCCTTGGGGTACCCTAGCCTAAGCCTAGGGGTGCCCTAGCCTAAGGCTAGGGGAGCCCTAGCCTTAGCCTAAGCCTTGGGGCGCCCTAGCATAAACCTAGGGGTTCACTAGCCTAAGCCTAGGGGTGACCTAGCCTAAGCCTAGGGGTGCCCTAGCCTAAGACTAGGGGTGCCCTAGCCTAAGCTTAGGGGTACCCTAGCCTTTGGCTAGGGGAGTCCTCGCCTTAGCCGAAGCCTAGAGGTGCCCTATCCTAAGCCATGGGGTGCCCTAGCCTAAGCCTAGGGGTGCCCTAGCCTAAGCCTAGGGGTGCCCTAGCCTAAGCCTAGGGGTGACCTAGCCTAAGACTAGGGGTGCCCTAGCCTAAGCTTAGGGGTGCCCTAGTCTAAGCCTTGGGGTGCCCTAGCCTAAGCCTAGGGGTGCCCTAGGGTTAGGCAAGGGGAGCCATACCCTTAGCCTAAACCTAGGGGTGCCCTAGCCTAAGCTTAGGGGTACCCTAGCCTTTGGCTAGGGGAGTCCTCGCCTTAGCCGAAGCCTAGAGGTGCCCTATCCTAAGCCATGGGGTGCCCTAGCCTATGCCTAGGGGTGCACAAGCCTAAGCCTAGGGGTGCCCTAGCCTAAGCCTAGGGGTGACCTAGCCTAAGACTAGGGGTGCCCTAGCCTAAGCTTTGGGGTGCCCTAGTCTAAGCCTACGGGTGTCCAAGCCTAAGCCTAGGGGTGCCCTAGCCTAAGCCTAGGGGTGACTTAGCCTTAGGCTAGGGGAGCCCTAGCCTTAGCCTAAGCCTTGGGGCACCCTAGCCTAAACCTAGGGGTTCCCTAGCCTAAGCCTAGGGCTGAACTAGCCTAAGCTAGGGGTGCCCTAGCCTAAGACTAGGGGTGCCCTAGCCTAAGCTTAGGGGTGCCCTAGTCTAAGCCTAGGGGTGCCCTAGCCTAAGCCTAGGTGTGCCCTAGGGTTAGGCAAGGGGAGCCCTACCCTTAGCCTAAACCTAGGGGTGCCCTAGCCTAAGACTATGGGTGCCCTAGCCTAAGCCTAGGGGTGCCTTAGCCTTAGGCTTGGGGGCCCTACCTTAGCCTAAGCCTAGGGGTGCCCTAGCCTAAGCCTAGTGGTGTCCTAGCCTAAGCCTAGGGGTGCCCTAGCCTAAGCCTGGGGGTGCCCTAGCCTTAGACTAGGGGACCCTAGCATTAGGCTAGGGGAGCCCTAGCCTTAGACTAAGCCGAGGGGTGCCCTATCCTAAGCCATGGGGTGCCCTAGCCTAAGCCTAGGGGTGTGTTACCCTAAGCCTAGGGGTGCCCTAGTCTTAGGCTAGGAGAGCCCTAGCCTTAGCGTAAGCCTAGGGGTGCCCTAGCCTAAGCCTAGGGGTGCCCTAGCCTAAGCCTACGGGTGTCCTAGCCTAAGCCTAGGGGTGCCCAACCCTAAGCCTAGTGGTGCCCTAGCCTTAGGCTAGGGGAGCCCTAGCCTTAGCCTAAGCCTAGGGGCGCCCTAGTCTAAACCTAGGGGTTCCCTAGCCTAAGCCTAGGGGTGAGCTAGCCTAAGCCTAGGGGTGCCCTAGGCTAAGGCTAGGGGTGCCCTAGCCTAAGTCTAGGGGTGCCTAACCTAAGCATAGGGGTGCCCTAACCTAAGCCTAGGGGTTCCCTACCTAAGCCTATGGGTGCCCTAGCCTAAGCCGACGGGTGCCCTAGCGTAAGCCTAGGAGTGCCCTAGCCTAAGCCTAGGGGTGCCCTAGCCTAAGCCTAGGGCTGCCCTTGCCTAAGCCTAGGGGTGCCCTAGACTAAGCCTAGGGGTGTCCTAGCATAAGCCTAGGGGTGCCCTAGCCTAAGCCTAGGGGTGCGCTAGCCTAAGCCTAGGAGTGCCCTAGCCTTAGGCTAGGGGAGCCCTAGCCTTAGCCTAAGCCTAGGGGTGCCCTAGCCTAAGCCTACGGGTGTCCTAGCCTAAGCCTAGGGGTGCCCAACCCTAAGCCTAGGGGTGCCCTAACCTTAGGCTAGGGGAGCCCTAGCCTTAGCCTAAGCCTAGGGGCGCCCTAGTCTAAACCTAGGGGTTCCCTAGCCTAAACCTAAGGGTGAGCTAGCCTAAGCCTAGGGGTCCCCTAGGCTAAGGCTAGGGGTGCCCTAGCCTTAGTCTAGTGGAGCCCTAGCCTTAGCCTAAACTTAGGGGTGCCCTATCCTAAGCCTAGGGGTGCCCTAGCCTAAGCCTAGGGGTGCCCTAGCCTAAGGCTAGCGGTGCCCTTGCCTTAGGCTAGGGGAGCCCTAGCCTTAGTCTAAGCCTAGGGGTGCCCTAGCCCAAGTCTAGGGATGCCGTAGCGTTAGGCTAGAGGAGCCCTAGCCTTAGCCTAAGCCTAGGGGTGCCCTAGCCTAAGCCTAGGGGTGCCCTAGCCTTAGTTTTTGGGTGCCCTAGCCTAAGCCTAGGTGTACTCTAGCCTTAGGCTAGGGGAGTCCTCGCCTTAGCCGAAGCCTTTGGGTGCCCTAGCCTAAGCCTAGGGGTGCCCGAGCCTAAGCCAAGGGGTTCCCTAGCCCAAGACTAGGGATGCCCTAGCGTTAGGCTAGAGGAGCCCTGGCCTTACACTAAGCCTAGTGGTGCCCTAGCCTAAGTCTAGGGTTGCCCTAAGCTAAGTCTAGGGGTGCCCTAGCTTAAGCCTAGGGGTACACTAGCCTTAGGCTAGGGGAGCCCTAGCCTTAGCCTAAGCCTAGGGGTGCCCCAGCCTAAGCCTAGGGGTGCCCTAGCCTAAGTCTAGGGGTGCCTAGCCTAAGCATAGGGGTGCCCTAACCTAAGCCTAGGGGTTCCCTACCTAAGCCTATGGGTGCCCTAGCCTAAGCCGACGGGTGCCCTAGCGTAAGCCTAGGAGTGCCCTAGCCTAAGCCTAGGGGTGCCCTAGCCTAAGCCTAGGGCTGCCCTTGCCTAAGCCTAGGGGTGCCCTAGCCTAAGCCTAGGGGTGTCCTAGCATAAGCCTAGGGGTGCCCTAGCCTAAGCCTAGGGGTGCCCAACCCTAAGCCTAGGTGTGCCCTAACCTTAGGCTAGGGGAGCCCTAGCCTTAGCCTAAGCCTAGGGGCACCCTAGTCTAAACCTAGGGGTTCCCTAGCCTAAACCTAAGGGTGAGCTAGCCTAAGCCTAGGGGTGCCCTAGGCTAAGGTTAGGGGTGCCCTAGCCTTAGTCAAGTGGAGCCCTAGACTTAGCCTAAGCTTAGGGGTGCCCTATCCTAAGCCTAGGGGTGCCCTAGCCTAAGCCTAGATGTGCCCTAGCCTAAGGCTAGCGGTGCCCTTGCCTTAGGCTAGGGGAGCCCTAGCCTTAGTCTAAGCCTAGGGGTGCCCTAGCCCAAGTCTAGGGATGCCCTAGCGTTAGGCTAGAGGAGCCCTAGCCTTAGCCTAAGCCTAGGGGTGCCCTAGCCTTAGCCTAAGCCTAGGGGTGCCCTAGCCTAAGCCTAGGGGTGCCCTAGCCTAAGCCTAGGGGTGCCCTAGCCTTAGTTTTTGGGTGCCCTAGCCTAAGCCTAGGTGTACTCTAGCCTTAGGCTAGGGGAGTCCTCGCCTTAGCCGAAGCCTTTGGGTGCCCTAGCCTAAGCTTGGGGTGCCCTAGCCTAAGCCTAGGGGTTCCCTAGCCCAAGACTAGGGATGCCCTAGCGTTAGGCAAAGGAGGCCTGGCCTTACACTAAGCCTAGTGGTGCCCTAGCCTAAGTCTATGGTTGCCCTAAGCTAAGTCTAGGGGTGCCCTAGTTAAGCCTAGGGGTACCCTAGCCTTAGGCTAGGGGAGCCCTAGCCTTAGCCTAAGCCTAGGGGTGCCCCAGCCTAAGCCTAGGGGTGCCCTAGCCTAAGTCTAGGGGTGCCTAGCCTAAGCATAGGGGTGCCCTAACCTAAGCCTAGGGGTTCCCTACCTAAGCCTATGGGTGCCCTAGCCTAAGCCGACGGGTGCCCTAGCGTAAGCCTAGGGGTGCCCTAGCCTAAGCCTAGGGGTGCCCTAGACTAAGCCTAGGGCTGCCCTTGCCTAAGCCTAGGGGTGCCCTAGCCTAAGCCTAGGGGTGTCCTAGCCTAAGCCTAGGGGTGCCCTAGCCTAAGTCTAGGGGTGCGCTAGCCTAAGCCTAGGAGTGCCCTAGCCTTAGGCTAGGGGAGCCCTAGCCTTAGCCTAAGCCTAGGGGTGCCCTAGCCTAAGTCTAGTGGTGCCCTAGCCTAAGCCTATGGGTGTCCTAGCCTAAGCCTAGGGGTGCCCTAGCCTAAGCCTAGGGGTGCCCTAGCCTTAGGCTAGGGGAGACCTAGCCTTAGCCTAAGCCTTGGGCGCCCTAGCCTAAACCTAGGGGTTCCCTAGCCTAAGCCTAGGGGTGACCTAGCCTAATCCTAGGGGTGCCCTAGGCTAAGGCTAGGGGTGCCCGAGCCTTAGTCTAGTGGAGCCCTAGCCTTACCCTAAGCCTAGGGGTGCCTTATCCCAAGCCTAGGGATGCCCTAGCGATAGGCTAGAGGAGCCCTAGCTTAGCCTAAGCCTAGGGGTGCCCTAGCCTAAGCCTAAGGGTGCCCTGCTTAAGTCTAGGGGTGCCCTAGCCTAAACCAAGGTGTACCCAAGCCTTAGGCTAGGAGAGTCCTCACCTCAGCCTAAGCCTTGGGGTGCCCTAGCCTAAGCCTAGGGGTGCCCTAGCCTAAGACTAGGGGTGCCCTAGCCGAAGCCTAGGGATGCCCTAGCGTTAGGCTAGAGGAGCCCTGGCCTTACCCTAATCCTAGGGGTGCCCCAGCCTAAGGCTTGGGGTGCCCTAGCCTAAGTCTAGGGGTGCCTAGCCTAAGCATAGGGGTGCCCTAGCCTTAGACTAGGGGACCCTAGCATTAGGCTAGGGGAGCCCTAGCCTTAGACTAAGCCGAGGGGTGCCCTATCCTAAGCCATGGGGTGCCCTAGCCTAAGCCTAGGGGTGCGTTACCCTAAGCCTAGGGGTGCCCTAGTCTTAGGCTAGGAGAGCCCTAGCCTTAGCGTAAGCCTAGGGGTGCCCTAGCCTAAGCCTAGGGGTGCCCTAGCCTAAGCCTACGGGTGTCCTAGCCTAAGCCTAGGGGTGCCCAACCCTAAGCCTAGTGGTGCCCTAGCCTTAGGCTAGGGGAGCCCTACCCTTAGCCTAAGCCTAGGGGCGCCCTAGTCTAAACCTAGGGGTTCCCTAGCCTAAGCCTAGGGGTGAGCTAGCCTAAGCCTAGGGGTGCCCTAGGCTAAGGCTAGGGGTGCCCTAGCCTTAGTCTAGTGGAGCCCTAGCCTTAGCCTAAACTTAGGGGTGCCCTATCCTAAGCCTAGGGGTGCCCTAGCCTAAGCCTAGGGGTGCCCTAGCCTAAGGCTAGCGGTGCCCTTGCCTTAGGCTAGGGGAGCCCTAGCCTTAGTCTAAGCCTAGGGGTGCCCTAGCCCAAGTCTAGGGATGCCGTAGCGTTAGGCTAGAGGAGCCCTAGCCTTAGCCTAAGCCTAGGGGTGCCCTAGCCTAAGCCTAGGGGTGCCCTAGCCTTAGTTTTTGGGTGCCCTAGCCTAAGCCTAGGTGTACTCTAGCCTTAGGCTAGGGGAGTCCTCGCCTTAGCCGAAGCCTTTGGGTGCCCTAGCCTAAGCCTAGGGGTGCCCTAGCCTAAGCCTAGGGGTTCCCTAGCCCAAGACTAGGGATGCCCTAGCGTTAGGCTAGAGGAGCCCTGGCCTTACACTAAGCCTAGTGGTGCCCTAGCCTAAGTCTAGGGTTGCCCTAAGCTAAGTCTAGGGGTGCCCGAGCTTAAGCCTAGGGGTACACTAGCCTTAGGCTAGGGGAGCCCTAGCCTTAGCCTAAGCCTAGGGGTGCCCCAGCCTAAGCCTAGGGGTGCCCTAGCCTAAGTCTAGGGGTGCCTAGCCTAAGCATAGGGGTGCCCTAACCTAAGCCTAGGGGTTCCCTACCTAAGCCTATGGGTGCCCTAGCCTAAGCCGACGGGTGCCCTAGCGTAAGCCTAGGAGTGCCCTAGCCTAAGCCTAGGGGTGCCCTAGCCTAAGCCTAGGGCTGCCCTTGCCTAAGCCTAGGGGTGCCCTAGCCTAAGCCTAGGGGTGTCCTAGCATAAGCCTAGGGGTGCCCTAGCCTAAGCCTAGGGGTGCGCTAGCCTAAGCCTAGGAGTGCCCTAGCCTTAGGCTAGGGGAGCCCTAGCCTTAGCCTAAGCCTAGGGGTGCCCTAGCCTAAGCCTACGGGTGTCCTAGCCTAAGCCTAGGGGTGCCCAACCCTAAGCCTAGGGGTGCCCTAACCTTAGGCTAGGGGAGCCCTAGCCTTAGCCTAAGCCTAGGGGCGCCCTAGTCTAAACCTAGGGGTTCCCTAGCCTAAACCTAAGGGTGAGCTAGCCTAAGCCTAGGGGTCCCCTAGGCTAAGGCTAGGGGTGCCCTAGCCTTAGTCTAGTGGAGCCCTAGCCTTAGCCTAAACTTAGGGGTGCCCTATCCTAAGCCTAGGGGTGCCATAGCCTAAGCCTAGGGGTGCCCTAGCCTAAGGCTAGCGGTGTCCTTGCCTTAGGCTAGGGGAGCCCTAGCCTTAGTCTAAGCCTAGGGGTGCCCTAGCCCAAGTCTAGGGATGCCGTAGCGTTAGGCTAGAGGAGCCCTAGCCTTAGCCTAAGCCTAGGGGTGCCCTAGCCTAAGCCTAGGGGTGCCCTAGCCTTAGTTTTTGGGTGCCCTAGCCTAAGCCTAGGTGTACTCTAGCCTTAGGCTAGGGGAGTCCTCGCCTTAGCCGAAGCCTTTGGGTGCCCTAGCCTAAGCTTGGGGTGCCCTAGCCTAAGCCTAGGGGTTCCCTAGCCCAAGACTAGGGATGCCCTAGCGTTAGGCAAAGGAGGCCTGGCCTTACACTAAGCCTAGTGGTGCCCTAGCCTAAGTCTATCGTTGCCCTAAGCTAAGTCTAGGGGTGCCCTAGTTAAGCCTAGGGGTACCCTAGCCTTAGGCTAGGGGAGCCCTAGCCTTAGCCTAAGCCTAGGGGTGCCCCAGCCTAAGCCTAGGGGTGCCCTAGCCTAAGTCTAGGGGTGCCTAGCCTAAGCATAGGGGTGCCCTAACCTAAGCCTAGGGGTTCCCTACCTAAGCCTATGGGTGCCCTAGCCTAAGCCGACGGGTGCCCTAGCGTAAGCCTAGGGGTGCCCTAGCCTAAGCCTAGGGGTGCCCTAGCCTAAGCCTAGGGCTGCCCTTGCCTAAGCCTAGGGGTGCCCTAGCCTAAGCCTAGGGGTGTCCTAGCCTAAGCCTAGGGGTGCCCTAGCCTAAGCCTAGGGGTGCGCTAGCCTAAGCCTAGGAGTGCCCTAGCCTTAGGCTAGGGGAGCCCTAGCCTTAGCCTAAGCCTAGGGGTGCCCTAGCCTAAGTCTAGTGGTGCCCTAGCCTAAGCCTACGGGTGTCCTAGCCTAAGCCTAGGGGTGCCCTAGCCTAAGCCTAGGGGTGCCCTAGCCTTAGGCTAGGGGAGACCTAGCCTTAGCCTAAGCCTTGGGCGCCCTAGCCTGAACCTATTGGTTCCCTAGCCTAAGCCTAGGGGTGACCTAGCCTAATCCTAGGGGTGCCCTAGGCTAAGGCTAGGGGTGCCCGAGCCTTAGTCTAGTGGAGCCCTAGCCTTACCCTAAGCCTAGGGGTGCCTTAGCCCAAGCCTA
Source organism: Tenrec ecaudatus (assembly GCF_050624435.1). Lineage (NCBI taxonomy): Eukaryota > Metazoa > Chordata > Mammalia > Afrosoricida > Tenrecidae > Tenrec > Tenrec ecaudatus. Next base: position 476,722 of record NW_027459491.1, read on the forward strand.
GGGATGCCCTAGCGATAGGCTAGAGGAGCCCTAGCTTAGCCTAAGCCTAGGGGTGCCCTAGCCTAAGCCTAAGGGTGCCCTGCTTAAGTCTAGGGGTGCCCTAGCCTAAACCAAGGTGTACCCAAGCCTTAGGCTAGGAGAGTCCTCACCTCAGCCTAAGCCTTGGGGTGCCCTAGCCTAATCCTAGGGGTGCCCTAGCCTAAGACTAGGGGTGCCCTAGCCGAAGCCTAGGGATGCCCTAGCGTTAGGCTAGAGGAGCCCTGGCCTGATCCCTAATCCTAGGGGTGCCCCAGCCTAAGCCTTGGGGTGCCCTAGCCTAAGTCTAGGGGTGCCTAGCCTAAGCATAGGGGTGCCCTAACCTAAGAATAGGGGTTCCCTACCTAAGCCTAGATGTTCCCTAGCCTAAGCTTACGGGTGCCCTAGCCTAAGCCTAGGGGTGCCCTAGCCTTAGGCTAGGGAAGCCCTAGCCTTAGCCTAAACCTATGGGTGCCCTAGCCTGAGCCTAGGGGTGCCCTAGTGTAAGCATAGGGGTGCCCTAGCCTAAGCCTAGGGTTGCCCTAGACTAAGCCTAGGGGTACGCTAGCGTAAGGCTAGGGGTGCCCTAGCCTTAGTCCAGTGGAGCCCTATCCTTAGCCTAAGCCTAGAGGTGCCCTATCGTAAGCCTAGTGGTGCCCTAGCCTAAGCCAAGGGTTGCCCTACCCTAAGCCTAGGGGTGCCCTAGTCTTAGGCTAGGGGAGCCCTAGCCTTAGCCTAAGCCTAGGGTTGCCCTAGCCTAAACCTAGGGGTGACCTAGCCTAAGCCTACGGGTGTCCAAGCCTAAGCCTAGGGGTGCCCTACCCTAAGCCTAGGGTTGCCCTAGCCTTAGGCTAGGGGAGCCCTAGCCTTAGCCTAAGCCTTGGGGCGCCCTAGTCTAAACCTTTGGGATCCGTAGCCTAAGCCCAGGGGTACCCTAGCCTAAGGCTAGGGGTGCCGTAGCCTTAGTCTACTGGAGCCCTAGCCTTAGCCTACGCTTAGGGTGCCCTATCCTAAGCCTAGGGGTGCCCTAGCCTAAGTCTAGGGGTGCCTAGCCTAAGCATAGGGGTGCCCTATCCTAAGCCTAGGGGTTCCCTATCTAAGATTAGGGGTGCCCTAGCCTAAGCCTAGGGCTGCCCTAGCCTAGGCCTAGGGCTGCCCTAGCCTAGGCCTAGGGGTGCCCTAGCCTAGGCCTAGGGGTGCCCTAGCCTAGGCCTAGGGGTGCCCTAGCCTAAGCCTAGGGGTGCCCTAGCCTTAGGCTAGGGGAGCCCTAGCCTTAGCCTAAGCGTAGGGGTGCCCTAGCCTAACCTAGGGGTGCCCTAGCCTAAGCCTAGGGGTGCCCTAGCCTAAGACTAGGGGTGCCCTAGCCTTAGGCTAGGGGAGCCCTAGCCTTAGACTAAGCCTTGGGGCGCCCTACCTAAACCTAGGGGTTCCCTAGCCTTAGGGTAGGGGAGCCCTAGCCTTAGCCTAAGCCTAGGGGTGCCCTAGCCGAAGCCTAGGGGTGCCCTAGCGTAAGGCTAGGGGTGCCCTAGCCTTAGTCCAGTGGAGCCCTAGCCTTAGCCTAAGCCTAGAGGTGCCCTATCCTAAGACATGGGGTGCCGTAGCCTAAGCCTAGGGGTGCCCTAACCTAAGCCTAGGGTTGCCCTACCCTAAGACTAGGGGTGCCCTAGTCTTAGGCTAGGGGAGCCCTAGCCTTAGCCTAAGCCTAGGGTTTCCCAAGCCTAAGCCTAGGGGTGCCCTAGCCTAAGCCTACGGGTATCCTAGCCTAAGCCTAGGGGTGCCCTACCCTAAGCCTAGGGTTGCCCTAGCCTTAGCTAATGCCTTGGGGCGCCCTAGCCTAAACCTAGGGGTTCCCTAGCATAAGCCTAGGGGTGAGCTAGCCTAAGCCTAGGGGTGCCCTAGGCTAAGGCTAGGTGTGCCCTAGCCTTAGTCTAGTGGAGCCCTAGCCTTAGCCTAAGCTTAGGGGTGCCCTATCCTAAGCCTAGGGGTGCCCTATCCTAAGGCTAGGGGTGCCCTAGCCATAGGCTAGGGGAGCCCTAGCCTTAGTCTAATCCTAGGGGTGCCCTAGCCCAAGCCTAGGGATGCCCTAGCGTTAGGCTAGAGGAACCCTAGCCTTAGCCTAAGCCTAGGGGTGACCTAGCCTAAGACTAGGGGTGCCCTAGCCTAAGTCTAGGGGTGCCCTAGCCTAAGCCTAGGTGTACCCTAGCCTTAGGCTAGGGGAGTCCTCGCCTGAGCCGAAGCCTTGGGGTGCCCTAGCTTAAGCCTTGGGGTGCCCTAGCCTAAGCCTAGGGGTGCCTAGCCTAAGCATAGGGGTGCCCTAACCTAAGCCTAGGGGTTCCCTACCTAAGCCTATGGGTGCCCTAGCCTAAGCCGACGGGTGCCCTAGCGTAAGCCTAGGAGTGCCCTAGCCTAAGCCTAGGGGTGCCCTAGCCTAAGCCTAGGGCTGCCCTTGCCTAAGCCTAGGGGTGCCCTAGCCTAAGCCTAGGGGTGTCCTAGCATAAGCCTAGGGGTGCCCTAGCCTAAGCCTAGGGGTGCGCTAGCCTAAGCCTAGGAGTGCCCTAGCCTTAGGCTAGGGGAGCCCTAGCCTTAGCCTAAGCCTAGGGGTGCCCTAGCCTAAGCCTACGGGTGTCCTAGCCTAAGCCTAGGGGTGCCCAACCCTAAGCCTAGGGGTGCCCTAACCTTAGGCTAGGGGAGCCCTAGCCTTAGCCTAAGCCTAGGGGCGCCCTAGTCTAAACCTAGGGGTTCCCTAGCCTAAACCTAAGGGTGAGCTAGCCTAAGCCTAGGGGTGCCCTAGACTAAGGCTAGGGGTGCCCTAGCCTTAGTCTAGTGGAGCCCTAGCCTTAGCCTAAACTTAGGGGTGCCCTATCCTAAGCCTAGGGGTGCCATAGCCTAAGCCTAGGGGTGCCCTAGCCTAAGGCTAGCGGTGTCCTTGCCTTAGGCTAGGGGAGCCCTAGCCTTAGTCTAAGCCTAGGGGTGCCCTAGCCCAAGTCTAGGGATGCCGTAGCGTTAGGCTAGAGGAGCCCTAGCCTTAGCCTAAGCCTAGGGGTGCCCTAGCCTAAGCCTAGGGGTGCCCTAGCCTTAGTTTTTGGGTGCCCTAGCGTAAGCCTAGGTGTACTCTAGCCTTAGGCTAGGGGAGTCCTCGCCTTAGCCGAAGCCTTTGGGTGCCCTAGCCTAAGCTTGGGGTGCCCTAGCCTAAGCCTAGGGGTTCCCTAGCCCAAGACTAGGGATGCCCTAGCGTTAGGCAAAGGAGGCCTGGCCTTACACTAAGCCTAGTGGTGCCCTAGCCTAAGTCTATCGTTGCCCTAAGCTAAGTCTAGGGGTGCCCTAGTTAAGCCTAGGGGTACCCTAGCCTTAGGCTAGGGGAGCCCTAGCCTTAGCCTAAGCCTAGGGGTGCCCCAGCCTAAGCCTAGGGGTGCCCTAGCCTAAGTCTAGGGGTGCCTAGCCTAAGCATAGGGGTGCCCTAACCTAAGCCTAGGGGTTCCCTACCTAAGCCTATGGGTGCCCTAGCCTAAGCCGACGGGTGCCCTAGCGTAAGCCTAGGGGTGCCCTAGCCTAAGCCTAGGGGTGCCCTAGCCTAAGCCTAGGGCTGCCCTTGCCTAAGCCTAGGGGTGCCCTAGCCTAAGCCTAGGGGTGTCCTAGCCTAAGCCTAGGGGTGCCCTAGCCTAAGCCTAGGGGTGCGCTAGCCTAAGCCTAGGAGTGCCCTAGCCTTAGGCTAGGGGAGCCCTAGCCTTAGCCTAAGCCTAGGGGTGCCCTAGCCTAAGTCTAGTGGTGCCCTAGCCTAAGCCTACGGGTGTCCTAGCCTAAGCCTAGGGGTGCCCTAGCCTAAGCCTAGGGGTGCCCTAGCCTTAGGCTAGGGGAGACCTAGCCTTAGCCTAAGCCTTGGGCGCCCTAGCCTGAACCTATTGGTTCCCTAGCCTAAGCCTAGGGGTGACCTAGCCTAATCCTAGGGGTGCCCTAGGCTAAGGCTAGGGGTGCCCGAGCCTTAGTCTAGTGGAGCCCTAGCCTTACCCTAAGCCTAGGGGTGCCTTAGCCCAAGCCTAGGGATGCCCTAGCGATAGGCTAGAGGAGCCCTAGCTTAGCCTAAGCCTAGGGGTGCCCTAGCCTAAGCCTAAGGGTGCCCTGCTTAAGTCTAGGGGTGCCCTAGCCTAAACCAAGGTGTACCCAAGCCTTAGGCTAGGAGAGTCCTCACCTCAGCCTAAGCCTTGGGGTGCCCTAGCCTAATCCTAGGGGTGCCCTAGCCTAAGACTAGGGGTGCCCTAGCCGAAGCCTAGGGATGCCCTAGCGTTAGGCTAGAGGAGCCCTGGCCTGATCCCTAATCCTAGGGGTGCCCCAGCCTAAGCCTTGGGGTGCCCTAGCCTAAGTCTAGGGGTGCCTAGCCTAAGCATAGGGGTGCCCTAACCTAAGAATAGGGGTTCCCTACCTAAGCCTAGATGTTCCCTAGCCTAAGCTTACGGGTGCCCTAGCCTAAGCCTAGGGGTGCCCTAGCCTTAGGCTAGGGAAGCCCTAGCCTTAGCCTAAACCTATGGGTGCCCTAGCCTGAGCCTAGGGGTGCCCTAGTGTAAGCATAGGGGTGCCCTAGCCTAAGCCTAGGGTTGCCCTAGACTAAGCCTAGGGGTACGCTAGCGTAAGGCTAGGGGTGCCCTAGCCTTAGTCCAGTGGAGCCCTATCCTTAGCCTAAGCCTAGAGGTGCCCTATCGTAAGCCTAGTGGTGCCCTAGCCTAAGCCAAGGGTTGCCCTACCCTAAGCCTAGGGGTGCCCTAGTCTTAGGCTAGGGGAGCCCTAGCCTTAGCCTAAGCCTAGGGTTGCCCTAGCCTAAACCTAGGGGTGACCTAGCCTAAGCCTACGGGTGTCCAAGCCTAAGCCTAGGGGTGCCCTACCCTAAGCCTAGGGTTGCCCTAGCCTTAGGCTAGGGGAGCCCTAGCCTTAGCCTAAGCCTTGGGGCGCCCTAGTCTAAACCTTTGGGATCCCTAGCCTAAGCCCAGGGGTACCCTAGCCTAAGGCTAGGGGTGCCGTAGCCTTAGTCTACTGGAGCCCTAGCCTTAGCCTACGCTTAGGGTGCCCTATCCTAAGCCTAGGGGTGCCCTAGCCTAAGTCTAGGGGTGCCTAGCCTAAGCATAGGGGTGCCCTATCCTAAGCCTAGGGGTTCCCTATCTAAGATTAGGGGTGCCCTAGCCTAAGCCTAGGGCTGCCCTAGCCTAGGCCTAGGGCTGCCCTAGCCTAGGCCTAGGGGTGCCCTAGCCTAGGCCTAGGGGTGCCCTAGCCTAGGCCTAGGGGTGCCCTAGCCTAAGCCTAGGGGTGCCCTAGCCTTAGGCTAGGGGAGCCCTAGCCTTAGCCTAAGCGTAGGGGTGCCCTAGCCTAACCTAGGGGTGCCCTAGCCTAAGCCTAGGGGTGCCCTAGCCTAAGACTAGGGGTGCCCTAGCCTTAGGCTAGGGGAGCCCTAGCCTTAGACTAAGCCTTGGGGCGCCCTACCTAAACCTAGGGGTTCCCTAGCCTTAGGGTAGGGGAGCCCTAGCCTTAGCCTAAGTCTAGGGGTGCCCTAGCCGAAGCCTAGGGGTGCCCTAGCGTAAGGCTAGGGGTGCCCTAGCCTTAGTCCAGTGGAGCCCTAGCCTTAGCCTAAGCCTAGAGGTGCCCTATCCTAAGACATGGGGTGCCGTAGCCTAAGCCTAGGGGTGCCCTAACCTAAGCCTAGGGTTGCCCTACCCTAAGACTAGGGGTGCCCTAGTCTTAGGCTAGGGGAGCCCTAGCCTTAGCCTAAGCCTAGGGTTTCCCAAGCCTAAGCCTAGGGGTGCCCTAGCCTAAGCCTACGGGTATCCTAGCCTAAGCCTAGGGGTGCCCTACCCTAAGCCTAGGTTTGCCCTAGCCTTAGCTAATGCCTTGGGGCGCCCTAGCCTAAACCTAGGGGTTCCCTAGCATAAGCCTAGGGGTGAGCTAGCCTAAGCCTAGGGGTGCCCTAGGCTAAGGCTAGGTGTGCCCTAGCCTTAGTCTAGTGGAGCCCTAGCCTTAGCCTAAGCTTAGGGGTGCCCTATCCTAAGCCTAGGGGTGCCCTATCCTAAGGCTAGGGGTGCCCTAGCCATAGGCTAGGGGAGCCCTAGCCTTAGTCTAATCCTAGGGGTGCCCTAGCCCAAGCCTAGGGATGCCCTAGCGTTAGGCTAGAGGAACCCTAGCCTTAGCCTAAGCCTAGGGGTGACCTAGCCTAAGACTAGGGGTGCCCTAGCCTAAGTCTAGGGGTGCCCTAGCCTAAGCCTAGGTGTACCCTAGCCTTAGGCTAGGGGAGTCCTCGCCTGAGCCGAAGCCTTGGGGTGCCCTAGCTTAAGCCTTGGGGTGCCCTAGCCTAAGCCTAGGGGTGCCCTAGCGCAAGCCTAGGGATGCCCTAGAGTTAGGCTTGAGGAGCCATAGCCTTACCCTAAGCCTAGGGGTGCCCTAGCCTAAGCCTAGGGGTGCCCTAGCCTAAGTCTAGGAGTGCCCTAGCTTAAGCCTCAGGGTACCCTAGCCTTAGGCTAGGGGAGCCCTATCGTTAGCCTAATCCTAGGGGTGCCCAAGCCTAAGCCTAGGGGTGCCCTAGACTAAGGCTCGGGGTGCATAGCCTAAGCCTACGGGTGCCCTAGCCTAAGCCTAGGGGTGCCCTTGCCTTAGGCTACGGAAGCCCTAGCCTTAGCCTAAGGCTGGGGTGCCCTAGCCTAAATCAAGGGCTGCCCTAGCCTAAGCCTAGGGCTTCCCTAGCCTAAGCCTAGTGGTGCCCTATCCTAAGCCTAGGGGTGCCCTAGCCTAAGCTTAGGGGTGCCCTAGCCTAAGCCTAGGGGTGCCCTAGCCTAAGCATAGGGGTGCCCTATCCTAAGCCTACGGGTGTCCTAGCCTAAGCCTAGGGGTGCCCTAGCCTAAGCCTAGGGGTGCCCTAGCCTTAGTCTAGTGGAGCCCTATCCTTAGCCTAAACTTAGGGGTGCCCTATTCTAAGCCTAGGTTTGCACAAGCCTAAGCCTAGGGGTGCCCTAGCCTAAGCCTAGGGGTGCCCTAGCCTAAGCCTAGGGGTGCCCTAGCCCAAGCCTAGGGATGCCCTAGCTTTAGGCTAGAGGAGCCCTAGCCTTACCCTAAGCCTAGGGGTGCCTTACCCTAAGCCTAGGGGTACCCTAGCCTTAGGCTAGGGAAGCCCTAGCCTTAGCCTAAGCCTAGGGATGCCCCATACTAAGCCATGGGGTGCCCTAGCCTAAGTATAGGGGTGCCTAGCCTAAGAATAGGGGTGCCCTATCCTAAGCCTAGGGGTTCCCTACCTAAGCTTAGTGGTGCCCTAGCCTAAGCCTACGGGTGCCCTAGCCTAAGCCTAGGGGTGCCTTAGCCTTAGGCTAGGGAAGCCCTAGCCTTAGCTTAAGCCTAGGGGTGCCCTAGCCTAAGCCTAGGGGTGCCCTAGCTTAAGCCTAGGGGTGCCCTAGCCTAAGCCTAGGGCTGCCCTGGCCTAAGCCTAGGGCTGCCCTGGCCTAAGCCTAGGGCTGCCCTAGCCTAAGCCTAGGGCTGCCCTAGCCTAAGCCTAGGGGTGCCCTAGCCTAAGCCTAGGGGTGCCCTAGCCTAGGCCTAGGGGTGCCCTAGCCTAGGCCTAGGGGTGCCCTAGCCTAGGCCTAGGGGTGCCCTAGCCTAAGACTAGGGGTGCCCTAGCCTTCGGCTAGGGGAGCCCTAGCCTTAGCCTAAGCGTTGGGGTGCCCTAGCCTAATCCTTGGGGTGCCCTAGCCTAAGCCTATGGGTGTCCTAGCCTAAGCCTAGGGGTGCCCTAGCCTAAGACTAGGGGTGCCCTAGCCTTCGGCTAGGGGAGCCCTAGCCTTAGCCTAAGCCTTGGGGCACCCTAGCCTAAATTTAGGGGTTCCCTAACCTTAGGGTAGGGGAGCCCTAGCCTTAGCCTAAGCCTAGGGATTCCCTAGCCGAAGCCTAGGGGTGCCCTATCCTAAGACATGGGGTTCCGTAGCCTAAGCCTAGGGGTGCCCTAGCCTAAGCCTAGGGTTGCCCTAGCCTAAGCCTAGGGGTGCCCTAGCCTAAGCCTACGGGTGTCCTAGCCTAAGCCTAGGGGTGCCCTAGCCTAAGCCTAGGGGTGCCCTAGCCTTAGGCTAGGGGAGCCCTAGCCTTAGCCTAAGCCTTGGGGCACCCTAGCCTAAACCTAGGGGTTCCCTAGCCTTAGGCTAGGGGAGCCCTATCCTTAGCCGAAGCCTAGGGGTGCCCTAGCCGAAGCCTAGGGATGCCCTAGCGTTAGGCTAGAGGAGCCCTAGCCTTAGCCTAAGCATAGGGGTGCCCTAGCCTAAGCCTAGAGGTGCCCTAGCCTAAGCCTAGGGGTGCCCTAGCCTAAGCCTAGGGTTACCCTAGCCTTTGGCTAGAGGAGCCCTAGCCTTAGCCTAAGCCTAGGGGTGCCCTATCCTGAGACATGGTGTGCCGTAGCCTAAGCCTAGGGGTGCCCTAGCCTAAGCCTAGGGTTGCCCTACCCTAAGCCTAGGGTTGCCCTAGCCTTAGGCTAGGGGAGCCCTAGCCTTAGCCAAAGCCTTGGGGCTCCCTAGCCTAAACCTAGGGGTTCCCTAGCATAAGACTAGGGGTGAGCTAGCCTAAGCCTAGGGGTGCCCTAGGCTAAGGCTAGGGGTGCCCTAGCCTTAGTCTAGTGGAGCCCTAGACTTAGCCTAAGCTTAGGGGTGCCCTATCCTAAGCCTAGGTGTGCCCTATCCTAAGGCTAGGTGTGCCCTAGCCATAGGCTAGGTGAGCCCTAGCCTTAGTCTAAGCCAAGGGGTGACCTAGCCCAAGCCTAGGGATGCCCTAGAGTTAGGCTAGAGGAGCCCTAGCCTTACCCTAAGCCTAGGGGTGCCCTAGCCTAAGCCTAGGAGTGCCCTAGCCTAAGCCTAGGGGTGCCCTAGCTTCAGCCTAGGGGTACCCTAGCCTTAGGTTAGGGGAGCCCTAGCCTTAGCCTAATCCTAGGGGTGCCCCAGCCTAAGCCTAGGGGTGCCCTAGCCTAAGTCTAGGGGTGCATAACCTAAGTATAGGGGTTCCCTACCTAAGCCTAGGGTGCCCTAGCCTAAGCCTACGGGTGCCCTAGCCTAAGCCTAGGGGTGCCCTAGCCTTAGGCTACGGAAGCCCTAGCCTTAGCCTAAGCCTAGGGGTGCCCTAGGCTAAGTCTAGGGCTGCCCTAGCCTAAGCCTAGGGGTGTACTAGGCTAAGGCTAGGGGTGACCTAGCCATAGTCTAGTGGAGCCCTATCCTTAGCCTAAGCTTAGGGGTGCCCTATGCGAAGCCTAGGGTTGCCCTAGCCTAAGCCTAGGGGTGCCCTAGCCTAAGCCTCGGGGTGCCCTAGCCCAATCCTAGGGATGCCCTAGCTTTAGGCTAGAAGAGCCCTAGCCTTACCCTAAGCGTAGGGGTGCCCTAGCCTAAGTCTAGGGGTGCCCTAGCATAAGCCTAGGGTTGCCCTAGCCTAAGCCTAGGGGTGCCCTAGCCTAAGGCTAGGGGTGCCCTAGCCTTAGTCTAGTGGAGCCCTCGCCCTAGCCAAAGCCTAGGGGTGCCCTATCCTAAGCCATGGGGTGCCCTAGCCTAAGCCTATTTGTGGCCTAGCCTAAGCCTTGGGTTGCCCTAGCCTAAGCCTAGGGGTGCCCTAGCCTTAGGCTAGGGGAGCCCTAGCCTTAGACTAAGCCTAGGGGTGCCCTAGCCTCATCCTAGGGGTGCCCTAGGCTAAGCCTACGGGTGTCCTACCCTAAGCCTAGGGGTTGCCTAGCCTAAGCCTAGGGGTTGCCTAGCCTAAGCCTTGGGGTGCCCTAGCCTTAGGCTAGGGGAGCCCTAGCCTTAGTTTAGTGGAGCCCTAGCCTTAGCCTAAGCTTAGGGGTGCCCTATGCTAAGCCTAGGGGTGCCCTAGCCTAAGCCTAGGGGTGCCCTAGCATTAGGCTAGGGGAGCCCTAGCCTTAGTCTAAGCCAAGGGGTGCCCTAGCCCAAGCCTAAGGATGCCTATAGTTAGGCTAGAGGAGCCCTAGCTTAGCCTAAGCCTAGGTGTGCCCTAGCCTAAGCCTAGGGGTGCCCTTGCCCAAGCCTAGGGGTGCCCTAGCCTAAGCCAAGGGGTGCCCTACCCTAAGCCCAGGGTTTCCCTAGCCTAAGCCTAGGGGTGCCCTAGCCTTAGTCTAGTGGAACCCTAGCCTTAGCCTAAGCTTAGGGGTGCCCTATCCTAAGACTATTGTGCCCTAGCCTAAGCCTATGGGTCCCCTAGCCTAAGGCTAGGGGTGCCCTAGCCTTAGGCTAGAGGAGCCCTAGCCTTAGCCTAAGCCTAGGGGTGCCCTAGCCTAAGCCTAGGGGTGCCCTAGCCTAAGTCAAGGGGTATCCTAGCCTAAACCTAGGTGTACCCTAGCCTTAGGCTAGGGGAGTCCTCGCCTTAGCCGAAGCCTTGGGGTGCCCTGGCCTAAGCCTAGGGGTGCCCTAGCCTAAGGCTAGGGGTGCCATAGACTTAGTCTAGTGGAGCCCTCGCCCTAGCCTAAGCCTAGGGGTGCCCTATCCTAAGCCATGGGGTGCCCAAGCCTAAGCCTAGGTGTGGCCTTGCCTAAGCCTAGAGTTGCCCTAGCCTAAGCCTAGGGGTGCCCTAGCCTAAGCCTAAGGGTGTCCTAGCCTAAGGCTAGGGGTGCCCTAGCCTAAGCCTAGGGGTGCCCTACTCTTAGGCTAGGGGAGCCCTAGCCTTAGCCTAAGCCTTGGGGCGCCCTACCCTAAACCTAGGGGTTCCCTAGCCTAAACCTAGGGGTGACCTAGCCTAAGCCTAGGGGTGCCCTAGGCTAAGGCTAGGGGTGCCCTAGCCTTAGTTTAGTGGAGCCCTATCCCTAGCCTAAGCTTAGGGGTGCCCTATGCTAAGCCTAAGGGTGCCCTAGCCTTAGGCTAGGGGAGCCCTAGCCTTAGTCTAAGCCTAGGGGTGCCCTAGCCCAAGCCTAGGGATGCCTATCGTTAGGCTAGAGGAGCCCTAGCTTAGCCTAAGCCTAGGGGTGCCCTAATCTAAGCTAGGGGTGCCCTAGCCCAAGCCTAGGGGTGCAATACCCTAATCCTAGGGTTTCCCTAGCCTAAGCCTAGGGGTGCCCTAGCCTTAGTCTAGTGGAGCCCTAGCCTTAGCCTAAGCTTAGGGGTGCCCTATCCTAAGACTATTGTGCCCTAGCCTAAGCCTATGGGTACCCTAGCCTAAGGCTAGAGGAGCCCTAGCCTTAGCCTAAGTCTAGGGGTGCCCTAGCCTAAGCCTAGGGGTGCCCTAGACTAAGTCAAGGGGTGCCCAATCTAAGCCTAGGTGTACCCTAGCCTTAGGCTAGGGGAGTCCTCGCCTTAGCCGAAGCCTTGGGGTGCCCTAGCCTAAGCCTAGGGGTGCCCTAGCCCAAGCCTAGGGGTGCCCTAGCCCAAGCCTAGGGATGCCCTAGCATTAGGCTAGAGGAGCCCTAGCCTTAGCCTAAGCCTAGGGGTGACCATATTAAGCCTAGGGGTGCCATAGCCTAAGTCTAGGGGTGCCTAGCCTAAGCATAGGGGTGCCCTATCCTAAGCCTAGGGGTTCCCTACCTAAGCTTAGGGGTGCCCTAGCCTAAGCCTAGGGGTGCCCTAGCCTTAGGCTAGGGAAGCCCTAACCTTAGCCTAAGCCTAGGGGTGCCCTAGCCTAAGCCTAGGGCTGCCCTAGCCTAAGCCTAGGGCTGCCCTAGCCTAAGCCTAGGGGTGCCCTAGCCTAAGCCTAGGGGTGCCCTAGCCTAAGCCTAGGGGTGCCCTAGCCTAAGCCTAGAGGTGCCCTAGCCTAAGCCTAGGGGTGCCCTAGCCTAAGCCTAGGGGTGCCCTAGCCTAAGCCTAGTGGTGCCCTATCCTAAGCCTAGGGGTGCCCTATCCCAAGCCTAGGGGTGCCCTAGCCCAAGCCTAGGGGTGCCCTTGCCGAAGCCTAGGGGTGCCCTAGCCTTAGGCTAGGGGAGCCCTAGCTTTAGCCTAATCCTAGGGGTGCCCTAGCCTAAGCCTAGGGGTGCCCTAGCCTAAGCCTACGGTTGTCCTAGCCTAAGCCTAGGGGTGCCCTAGCCTAAGCCTAGGGGTGCCCTAGCCTTAGGCTAGGGGAGCCCTAGCCTTTGCCTAAGCCTTGGGGCGCCCTAGCCTAAAATTAGGGGTTCCCTAGGCTTAGGCTTGAGGAGCCCTAGCCTTAGCCTAAGCCTAGGGGTGTCCTAGCCTAAGCCTAGAGGTGCCCTAACCTAAGTCTAGGGGTGTCCTAGCCTAAGCCCAGGGGTACCCTAGCCTTAGGCTAGAGGAGCCATAGCCTTAGCCTAAGCCTAGGGGTGCCCTAGCCTAAGCCTAAGAGTGACCTAGCCTAAGCCTAGCGGTCCCCTAGCCTAAGCCTAGGCATGCCCTAGCCTTAGCCTAAACCTAGGGGGCCCTAGCCTAAGCCTAGGGGTGCCCTAGCCTAAGATTAGGGGTGCCCTAGCCTAAGCCTACGGTTGACCTAGCCTAAGCCTAGGGGTTCCCTAGCGTAAGGCTAGGGGTGCCCTAGCCTTAGTACAGTGGAGCCCTAGCCTTAGCCTAATTCTAGGGGTGCCCTATTCTAAGACATGGGGTGCCCTATCCTAAGCCTAGGGTTGCCCTACCCTAAGCCTAGGGATGCCCTAGCCTAAGCCTAGGGGTGCCCTATCCTAAGCCTACGGGTTTCCTAGCCTAAGCCTAGGGGTGCCCTACCCTAAGCCTAGGGTTCCCCTAGCCTTAGGCTAGGGGATCCCTAGCCTTAACCAAAGCCTTGGGGCGCCCTAGCCTAAACCTAGGGGTTCCCTAGGCTAAGCCTAGGGGTGAGCTAGCCTAAGCCCAGGGGTGCCCTATCCTAAGGCTAGGGGTGCCCTAGCCTTAGGCTAGGGTAGCCCTAGCCTTAGTCTAAGCCTAGGGGTGCCCTAGCCCAAGCCTAGGGATGCCCTAGCGTTAGGCTAGGGGTGCCCTAGCCTAAGTCTTGGGGTGCCCTAGCCTAAGCCTAGGTGTACCCTAGCCTTAGTTTAGGGGAGTCCTCGCCTTAGCAGAAGCCTTTGGGTGCCCTAGACTAAGCCTTGGGGTGCCCTAGCCTAAGCCTAGGGGTGCCCTAGCCCAAGCCTATGGATGCCCTAGCGTTAGGCTAGAGGAGCCCTAGCCTTACCCTAAGCCTAGGGGTGCCCTAGCCTAAGCCTAGGTGTGCCTTAGCCCAAGTCTAGGGATGCCCTAGCGTTAGGCTAGAGGAGCCCTAGCTTAGCCTAAGCCTAGGGGTGCCCTAGCCTTAGCCTAGGGGTGCCCTAGCCTTAGGCTAGGGGAGACCTCGCCTCAGCCGAAGGCTTGGGGTGCCCTAACCTAAGCCTAGGGGTGCCCTAGTCTAAGCCTAAGGGTGCCCTAGCCTTAGACTAGGGGAGTCCTAGCCTTAGCCTAAGCCTAGGGGTGCCCTAGCCTAAGCCTAGGGGTGCCCTAACCCAAGCTTAGGGATGCCGTAGCGTTAGGCTAGAGGAACCCTAGCCTTACCCTAAGCCTAGGGGTGCCCTAGCCTAAGTCTAGGGGTGCCCTAGCCTAAGTCTAGGGGTGCCCTAGCCTAAGTCAAGGGGTGCCCTAGCCTAAGCCTAGGGGTGCCCTAGCGTAAGCCTAGGGGTGCCTTAGCCCAAGCCTAGGGATGCCGTAGCGTTAGGCTAGAGGAACCCTAGCCTTACCCTAAGCCTAGGGGTGCCCTAGCCTAAGTCTAGGGGTGCCCTAGTATAAGCCTAGGGGTACCCTAGCCTTAGGATAGGGGAGCCCTAGCCTTAACCTAAGCCTAGGGGTGCCCCATACTGAACCTAGGGGTGCCCTAGCCTAAGTCTAGGGGTGCCCTATCCTAAGCCTAGGGGTTCCCTACCTAAGCTTAGGGGTGCCCTAGCCTAAGCCTAGGGGTGCCCTAGCCTTAGGCTAGGGAAGCCCTAACCTTAGCCTAAGCCTAGGGGTGCCCTAGCCTGAGCCTAGGGCTGCCCTAGCCTAAGCCTAGGGGTGCCCTAGCCTAAGCCTAGGGGTGCCCTAGCCTAAGCCTAGAGGTGCCCTAGCCTAAGCCTAGGGGTGCCCTAGCCTAAGCCTAGGGGTGCCCTAGCCTAAGCCTAGTGGTGCCCTATCCTAAGCCTAGGGGTGCCCTATCCTAAGCCTAGGGGTACCCTATCCCAAGCCTAGGGGTGCCCTAGCCCAAGCCTAGGGGTGCCCTTGCCGAAGCCTAGGGGTGCCCTAGCCTTAGGCTAGGGGAGCCCTAGCTTTAGCCTAAGCCTAGGGGTGCCCTAGCCTAAGCCTAGGGGTGCCCTAGCCTAAGCCTACGGTTGTCCTAGCCTAAGCCTAGGGGTGCCCTAGCCTAAGCCTAGGGGTGCCCTAGCCTTAGGCTAGGGGAGCCCTAGCCTTTGCCTAAGCCTTCGGGCGCCCTAGCCTAAAATTAGGGGTTCCCTAGGCTTAGGCTTGAGGAGCCCTAGCCTTAGCCTAAGCCTAGGGGTGTCCTAGCCTAAGCCTAGAGGTGCCCTAACCTAAGTCTAGGGGTGTCCTAGCCTAAGCCCAGGGGTACCCTAGCCTTAGGCTAGAGGAGCCATAGCCTTAGCCTAAGCCTAGGGGTGCCCTAGCCTAAGCCTAAGAGTGACCTAGCCTAAGCCTAGCGGTCCCCTAGCCTAAGCCTAGGCATGCCCTAGCCTTAGCCTAAACCTAGGGGGCCCTAGCCTAAGCCTAGGGGTGCCCTAGCCTAAGATTAGGGGTGCCCTAGCCTAAGCCTACGGTGGACCTAGCCTAAGCCTAGGGGTTCCCTAGCGTAAGGCTAGGGGTGCCCTAGCCTTAGTACAGTGGAGCCCTAGCCTTAGCCTAATTCTAGGGGTGCCCTATTCTAAGACATGGGGTGCCCTATCCTAAGCCTAGGGTTGCCCTACCCTAAGCCTAGGGGTGCCCTAGCCTAAGCCTAGGGGTGCCCTATCCTAAGCCTACGGGTTTCCTAGCCTAAGCCTAGGGGTGCCCTACCCTAAGCCTAGGGTTCCCCTAGCCTTAGGCTAGGGGAGCCCTAGCCTTAACCAAAGCCTTGGGGCGCCCTAGCCTAAACCTAGGGGTTCCCTAGGCTAAGCCTAGGGGTGAGCTAGCCTAAGCCCAGGGGTGCCCTATCCTAAGGCTAGGGGTGCCCTAGCCTTAGGCTAGGGTAGCCCTAGCCTTAGTCTAAGCCTAGGGGTGCCCTAGCCCAAGCCTAGGGATGCCCTAGCGTTAGGCTAGGGGTGCCCTAGCCTAAGTCTTGGGGTGCCCTAGCCTAAGCCTAGGTGTACCCTAGCCTTAGTTTAGGGGAGTCCTCGCCTTAGCAGAAGCCTTTGGGTGCCCTAGACTAAGCCTTGGGGTGCCCTAGCCTAAGCCTAGGGGTGCCCTAGCCCAAGCCTATGGATGCCCTAGCGTTAGGCTAGAGGAGCCCTAGCCTTACCCTAAGCCTAGGGGTGCCCTAGCCTAAGCCTAGGGGTGCCCTAGCCTAAGCCTAGGGGTGCCCTAGCCTTAGTCTAAGCCTAGGGGTGCCCTAGCCTTAGGCTAGGGGAGCCCTAGCCTTAGTCTAAGCCTAGGGGTGCCCTAGCCTAAGCCTAGGGGTGCCTTAGCCCAAGTCTAGGGATGCCCTAGCGTTAGGCTAGAGGAGCCCTAGCTTAGCCTAAGCCTAGGGGTTCCCTAGCCTAAGCCTAGGGGTGCCCTAGCCTAAGTCTAGGGGTGCCCTAGCCTAAGCCTAGGTGTACCCTAGCCTTAGGCTAGGGGAGACCTTGCCTCAGCCGAAGGCTTGGGGTGCCCTAACCTAAGCCTAGGGGTGCCCTAGCCTAAGCCTAGGCGTGCCCTAGCCCAAGCCTAGGGATGCCCTAGCGTTAGTTTAGAGGAGCCCTAGACTTAGCCTAAGCCTAGGGGTGCCCCAGCCAAAGCCTAGGGGTGCCCTAGCCTAAGTCTAGGAGTGCCTAGCCTAAGCATAAGGGTGCCCTAACCTAAGCCTAGGGGTTCCCTACCTAAGCCTAGGGGTGCCCTTGCCTAAGCTTACGGGTGCCCTAGCCTAAGCCTAGGGGTGCCCTAGCCTTAGGCTAGGGGTGCCCTAGCCTTAGGCTAGGGAAGCCCTAGCCTTAGCCTAAGCCTAGGGGTGCCCTAGCATAAGCCTAGGGCTGCCCTATCCTAAACCTAGGGGTGCCCTAGCCTAAGCCTAGGGGTGCCCTAGCCTAAGCCTAGGGGTGCTCTAACCTAAGCCTAGGGGTGCCCTAGCCTAAGCTTAGGGGTGCCCTAGCCTAAGGCCAGGGGTGCCCTAGCCTTAGGCTAGGGGAGCCCTAGGCTTAGCCTAAGCCTAGGGGTGCCCCAGCCTTAGATAGGGGTGCCCTAGCCTAAGCCTAGGGGTGCCCTAGTCTAAGAGTAAGGGTGCCCTAGCCTTAGACTAGGGGAGCCCTAGCCTTAGCCTAAGCCTAGGGGTGCCCTAGCCTAAGCCTAGGGGTGCCCTAGCCTAAGCCTAGGGGTGCCCTAGCCTTAGGCTAGGGGATCCCTAGCCTTAGCCTAAGCCTAGGGGTGCCCTAGCCTAAGTGTAGGGGTGCCCTAGCCTGAGCCTAGGGGTGCCCTAGCCTAAGCCTCGGGGTGCCTTAGCCTAAGCCTAGGGGTCCCCTAGCGTTAGCCTACGCCTTGGGGTGCCCTAGCCTAAACCTACGGGACTCCTAGCCATAGCCTAAGCCTAGGGGTGCCCTAGCCTGAGCCTAGGGGTGCCGTAGCCTTAGCCTAGGGGTGCCCTAGCCTAAGCCTAGGGGAGCCCTAGCTTTAGCCTAAGCCTAGTTGTGCCCTAGCCTAAATTTAGGGGTGCCCTAGCCTAAGCCTAGGGGTGCCTTAGCCTAAGCCTAGGGGTCCCCTATCCTTAGCCTAAACCTAGGGGTGCCCTAGCTTAAGCCTAGGCGTGCCCTAGCCTGAGCCTAGGGGTGCCCTAGCCTGAGCCAAGGGGTGCCCTAGCCTGAGCCTATGGGTGCCCTAGCCTGAGGCTTTGGGAGCCCTAGCTTTAGTCTAGCCTAGGATTGCCCTAGCCTAAGCCTAGGGGTGCCATAGCCTGAGTCTAGGGGTGCCCTAGCCTGAGGTTAGGGGAGCCGTAGCCTTAGTCCAAGCCTAAGGGTGCCCTAGCCTAAGCCTAGGGGTTCCCTAGCCGAAGCCTAGGGGTGCCCAACCTCAGCCTTCGGGTGCCCTCGCCTTAGGCTTGGGGAGCCCTAGCCTTAGCGTAAGCCTAGGGGTGCCGTAGCCTAAGCCTAGGGATGCCCTAGCCTGAGCCTAGGGGTGCCCTAGCCTTAGGCTAGGGGAGCCCTAGCCTTAGCCTAAGCCTAGGGGTGCCCTAGCCTAAGCCTAGGGGTTCCCAGGCCTAAGGCTAGAGGAGCCCTAGCCTTAGCCTAAGCCTAGGGGTGCCCTAGCCCAAGCCTAGGGGTGCCGTAGCCTAAGCCTAGGGGTGCCCTAGCCTAAGCCTAGGGGTGCCCTAGCCTAAGCTTACGGGTGCCCTAGCCTAAGGCTAGGGGTGCCCTAGCCTTAGTCTAATGGAGCCCTTGCCTTAGTCTAAGCATAGGGGTGGACTACCCTAAGCCTAGATATAACCTAGCCTAAGCCTAGTGGTGCCCTACCCTAAGCCTAGGGGTGCCCTAGCCTAAGCCTAGGGGTGCCCTAGCCTTAGGCTAGCTGAGCCCTAGCGTTAGCCTAAGCCTGGGGGTGCCCTAGCCTAAGACTAAGGGTGCCTTAGCCTAAGCCTTGGTGTGCCCTAGCCTAAGCCTAGGGGTGCCCTAGGGTTAGGCTAGGGGAGCCCAAGCCTTAGCCTAAGCCTACGGGTGCCCTAGCCTAAGCCTAGGGGTGCCCTAACCTAAGCCTAGGGGTGCCCTAGCGTAAGCCTAGTGGTGCCTTAGCCTAAGCCTAGGGGTGCCCTAGTCTTAGGCTAGGGGAGCCCTAGCCTTAGCCTTGTGGTGCCCTATCCTAAGCCTAGGGGTGCCCTAGCCTAAGCCTAGGGGTGCCCTAGCCTTAGGTTAGGGGAGCCCTAACCTTAGCCTAAGCCTTGGGGTGCGCTAGCCCAAGCCTAGGGGTGTCGTAGCCTAAGCCTTGTGGTGACTAGCCTAAGCGTATGGGTGCCCTAGCCTAAGCCTAGGGGTGCCCAATCCTTAGCCTAAGCCTTGGGGTTCCCTAGCCTAAGACTAGGGGTGCCCTAGCCTAAGCTTATTGGTGCCCTAGCGTAAGCCTAGGGGTGCCCTAGCCTAAGCCTAGGGGTGCCCAGGCCTTAGGCTAGAGGAGCCCTAGGCTTAGCCTAAGCCTATGGCTGCCGTAGCCTAAGCCTAGTGGTGCCCTAGCCTAAGCCTAGGGATGCCCTAGCCTAACACTATGGGTGCCCTAGCCTTAGGCTAGGGGAGCACTAGCCTTAACCTAAGCCTAAGGGTGCGCTAGCCTAAACTTAGGGGTGCCCTAGCCTAAGCCTAGGGGTGCCTTAGCCTAAGCCTAGGGGTCCCCTAGCCTTAGCCTAAGCCTAGGGGTGCCCTAACCTAAGCCTATTGGTGCCCTAGCCTAAGCCAGGGGTGCCCTAGCCATAGCCTAGGGGAGCCCTAGCCTTAGCCAAAGCTGAGGGGTGCCCGAGCCTAAGCCTAGGGTTGCACTAGCCTAAGCCTAGGGGTGCCCTAGCCTTAGGCTAGGGGAGCCCTAGCCTTAGCCTACGCCTAGGGGTGCCCTAGCCTAAGCTTAGGGGTGCCCTAGCCTAAGCCTAGGGGTGCCCTAGCCTAAGCCTAGGGGTGCCCTAGACTTAGGCTAGCTGAGCCGTAGCCTTAGCCTAAGCTTAGGGGTGCCCTATCCTAAGACTAGGGGTGCCCTAGCCTAAGCCTTGGGGTGCCCTAGCCTAAGCCTAGCGGTGCCCCAGGGTTAGGCTAGGGGAGCCCTAGTCTTAGCCTAAGCCTAGGGGTGCCCTAGCCTAAGCCTAGGGGTGCCCTAGCCTAAGCCTAGGCATGCCCTAGCCTAAGCCGAGGGGTGCCCTACCCTAAGCCTAGGGATTCCCCTCCCTAAGCCCAGGGGTGCCCTAGCCTAAGCCTAGGCTTGCCCTAGCCTTAGGCTAGCTGAGCCCTAGCCTAAGCCTAAGCCTAGGGGTGCCCTTGCCCAAGCCTAGGGGTGCCCTAGCCTAAGCCTAGGGGTGCCATAGCCTTAGGCTAGAGGAGCCCTAGCCTTAACCTAAGCCTAGGGGAGCCCTAGCCTAAGACTAGGGGTGCCCTAGCCTAAGCCTTGGGGTACCATAGCCTAAGCCTAGGGGTGCCCTAGGGTTATGCTAGTGGAGCCCTAGCCTTAGCCTAGGGGTACCCTAGCCTTAGGCTAGGGGAGTCCTCGCCTTAGCCGAAGCCTTGGGGTGCCCTAGCATAAGCCTAGGGGTGCCCTAGCGTAAGCCTAGGGGTGCCCTAGCCCAAGCCTGGGATGCCCTAGCGTTATGCTAGCCGAGCCCTAGCCTTAGCCTAAGCCTAGGGGTGCCCTAGCCTAAGTCTAGAGGTGCCCTAGCCTAAGCCTAGGGGTACCCTAGCCTTTGGCTAGGGGAGCCCTAGCCTTAGCTTAAGCCTAGGGGTGCCCTAGCCTAAGCCTAGTTGTGGCCTAGCCTAAGCCTAGGGTTGCCCTAGCCTAAGCCTAGGGGTGCCCTAGCCTTAGACTAGGGAAGCCCTAGACTTAGCCTAAGCCTAGGGGTGCCCTAGCCTAAGCCTAGGTGTTGCCTAGCCTAAGCCTAGGGGTTGCCTAGCCTAAGCCTAGGGGTGCCCTAGCCTTAGGCTAGGGGAGCCCTAGCCTTAGTTTAGTGGAGCCCTAGCCTTAGCCTAAGCTTAGGGGTGCCCTAGCCTAAGCCTAGGGCTGCCCTAGCCTAAGCGAAGGGCTGCCCTAGACTAAGCCTAGGGGTGCCCTAACCTAAGCCTAGGGGTGCCCTAGCCTAGGCCTAGGGGTGCCCTAGCCTTAGGCTAGGGGAGCCCTAGCCTTAGCCTAAGCCTATTGGTGCCCTAGCCTAAGCCTAGGGGTGCCCTAGCCTAAGCCGACGGGTGTCCTAACCTAAGCCTAGGGGTGCCCTAGCCTAAGCCTAGGGGTGCCCTAGCCTTAGGCTAGGGGAGCCCTAGCCTTAGCCTAAGCCTTGGGGCGCCCTAGCCTAAACCTAGGGGTTCCCTAGCCTTAGGGTAGGGGAGCCCTAGCCTTAGCCTAAGCCTAGGGGTGCCCTAGCCTAAGCCTAGGGGTACCCTAGCCTTAGGCTACAGGAGCACTAGCCTTAGCCTAAGCCTAGGGGTGCCGTAGCCTAAGCCTAAAGGTGCCCTAACCTAAGCCTAGGGGTCCCCTAGCCTAAGGCTAGGGATGCCCTAGCCTTAGCCTAAACCTAGGGGGCCCTAGCCTAAGCCTAGGGGTGCCCTAGCCTAAGCCTAGGGTTGCCCTAGCCTAAGCCTAGGGGTGCCCTAGCGTAAGGCTAGGGGTTCCCTAGCCTTAGTCCAGTGGAGCCCTAGCCTTAGCCTAAGCCTAGGGGTGCCCTATCCTGAGACATGGTGTGCCGTAGCCTAAGCCTAGGGGTGCCCTAGCCTAAGCCTAGGGTTGCCCTACCCTAAGCCTAGGGTTGCCCTAGCCTTAGGCTAGGGGAGCCCTAGCCTTAGCCAAAGCCTTGGGGCTCCCTAGCCTAAACCTAGGGGTTCCCTAGCATAAGCCTAGGGGTGAGCTAGCCTAAGCCTAGGGGTGCCCTAGGCTAAGGCTAGGGGTGCCCTAGCCTTAGTCTAGTGGAGCCCTAGACTTAGCCTAAGCTTAGGGGTGCCCTATCCTAAGCCTAGGTGTGCCCTATCCTAAGGCTAGGTGTGCCCTAGCCATAGGCTAGGTGAGCCCTAGCCTTAGTCTAAGCCAAGGGGTGCCCTAGCCCAAGCCTAGGGATGCCCTAGAGTTAGGCTAGAGGAGCCCTAGCCTTACCCTAAGCCTAGGGGTGCCCTAGCCTAAGCCTAGGAGTACCCTAGCCTAAGCCTAGGGGTGCCCTAGCTTCAGCCTAGGGGTACCCTAGCCTTAGGCTAGGGGAGCCCTAGCCTTAGCCTAATCCTAGGGGTGCCCCAGCCTAAGCCTAGGGGTGCCCTAGCCTAAGTCTAGGGGTGCATAACCTAAGTATAGGGGTTCCCTACCTAAGCCTAGGGGTGCCCTAGCCTAAGCCTACGGGTGCCCTAGCCTAAGCCTAGGGGTGCCCTAGCCTTAGGCTACGGAAGCCCTAGCCTTAGCCTAAGCCTAGG
This sequence comes from Tenrec ecaudatus, assembly GCF_050624435.1. Classification (NCBI taxonomy): domain Eukaryota; kingdom Metazoa; phylum Chordata; class Mammalia; order Afrosoricida; family Tenrecidae; genus Tenrec; species Tenrec ecaudatus. The sequence goes on from NW_027459491.1 coordinate 497,906, forward strand.
GGTGCCCTAGCCTAAGTCTAGGGCTGCCCTAGCCTAAGCCTAGGGGTGTCCTAGGCTAAGGCTAGGGGTGACCTAGCCATAGTCTAGTGGAGCCCTATCCTTAGCCTAAGCTTAGGGGTGCCCTATGCGAAGCCTAGGGTTGCCCTAGCCTAAGCCTAGGGGTGCCCTAGCCTAAGCCTCGGGGCGCCCTAGCCCAAGCCTAGGGATGCCCTAGCTTTAGGCTAGAAGAGCCCTAGCCTTACCCTAAGCCTAGGGTTGCCCTAGCCTAAGTCTAGGGGTGCCCTAGCATAAGCCTAGGGTTGCCCTAGCCTAAGCCTAGGGGTGCCCTAGCCTAAGGCTAGGGGTGCCCTAGCCTTAGTCTAGTGGAGCCCTCGCCCTAGCCAAAGCCTAGGGGTGCCCTATCCTAAGCCATGGGGTGCCCTAGCCTAAGCCTATTTGTGGCCTAGCCTAAGCCTTGGGTTGCCCTAGCCTAAGCCTAGGGGTGCCCTAGCCTTAGGCTAGGGGAGCCCTAGCCTTAGACTAAGCCTAGGGGTGCCCTAGCCTAAGCCTAGGGGTGCCCTAGGCTAAGCCTACGGGTGTCCTACCCTAAGCCTAGGGGTTGCCTAGCCTAAGCCTAGGGGTTGCCTAGCCTAAGCCTTGGGGTGCCCTAGCCTTAGGCTAGGGGAGCCCTAGCCTTAGTTTAGTGGAGCCCTAGCCTTAGCCTAAGCTTAGGGGTGCCCTATGCTAAGCCTAGGGGTGCCCTAGCCTAAGCCTAGGGGTGCCCTAGCCTTAGGCTAGGGGAGCCCTAGCCTTAGTCTAAGCCAAGGGGTGCCCTAGCCCAAGCCTAAGGATGCCTATAGTTAGGCTAGAGGAGCCCTAGCTTAGCCTAAGCCTAGGTGTGCCCTAGCCTAAGCCTAGGGGTGCCCTAGCCCAAGCCTAGGGGTGCCCTAGCCTAAGCCTAGGGGTGCCCTACCCTAAGCCCAGGGTTTCCCTAGCCTAAGCCTAGGGGTGCCCTAGCCTTAGTCTAGTGGAACCCTAGCCTTAGCCTAAGCTTAGGGGTGCCCTATCCTAAGACTATTGTGCCCTAGCCTAAGCCTATGGGTCCCCTAGCCTAAGGCTAGGGGTGCCCTAGCCTTAGGCTAGAGGAGCCCTAGCCTTAGCCTAAGCCTAGGGGTGCCCTAGCCTAAGCCTAGGGGTGCCCTAGCCTAAGTCAAGGGGTATCCTAGCCTAAACCTAGGTGTACCCTAGCCTTAGGCTAGGGGAGTCCTCGCCTTAGCCGAAGCCTTGGGGTGCCCTGGCCTAAGCCTAGGGGTGCCCTAGCCTAAGGCTAGGGGTGCCCTAGACTTAGTCTAGTTGAGCCCTCGCCCTAGCCTAAGCCTAGGGGTGCTCTATCCTAAGCCATGGGGTGCCCAAGCCTAAGCCTAGGTGTGGCCTTGCCTAAGCCTAGAGTTGCCCTAGCCTAAGCCTAGGGGTGCCCTAGCCTAAGCCTAAGGGTGTCCTAGCCTAAGGCTAGGGGTGCCCTAGCCTAAGCCTAGGGGTGCCCTAGTCTTAGGCTAGGGGAGCCCTAGCCTTAGCCTAAGCCTTGGGGCGCCCTAGCCTAAGCCTAGGGTTGCCCTAGCCTAAGCCTAGGGGTGCCCTAGCCTAAGCCTCGGGGCGCCCTAGCCCAAGCCTAGGGATGCCCTAGCTTTAGGCTAGAAGAGCCCTAGCCTTACCCTAAGCCTAGGGGTGCCCTAGCCTAAGTCTAGGGGTGCCCTAGCATAAGCCTAGGGTTGCCCTAGCCTAAGCCTAGGGGTGCCCTAGCCTAAGGCTAGGGGTGCCCTAGCCTTAGTCTAGTGGAGCCCTCGCCCTAGCCAAAGCCTAGGGGTGCCCTATCCTAAGCCATGGGGTGCCCTAGCCTAAGCCTATTTGTGGCCTAGCCTAAGCCTTGGGTTGCCCTAGCCTAAGCCTAGGGGTGCCCTAGCCTTAGGCTAGGGGAGCCCTAGCCTTAGACTAAGCCTAGGGGTGCCCTAGCCTAAGCCTAGGGGTGCCCTAGGCTAAGCCTACGGGTGTCCTACCCTAAGCCTAGGGGTTGCCTAGCCTAAGCCTAGGGGTTGCCTAGCCTAAGCCTTGGGGTGCCCTAGCCTTAGGCTAGGGGAGCCCTAGCCTTAGTTTAGTGGAGCCCTAGCCTTAGCCTAAGCTTAGGGGTGCCCTATGCTAAGCCTAGGGGTGCCCTAGCCTAAGCCTAGGGGTGCCCTAGCCTTAGGCTAGGGGAGCCCTAGCCTTAGTCTAAGCCAAGGGGTGCCCTAGCCCAAGCCTAAGGATGCCTATAGTTAGGCTAGAGGAGCCCTAGCTTAGCCTAAGCCTAGGTGTGCCCTAGCCTAAGCCTAGGGGTGCCCTAGCCCAAGCCTAGGGGTGCCCTAGCCTAAGCCTAGGGGTGCCCTACCCTAAGCCCAGGGTTTCCCTAGCCTAAGCCTAGGGGTGCCCTAGCCTTAGTCTAGTGGAACCCTAGCCTTAGCCTAAGCTTAGGGGTGCCCTATCCTAAGACTATTGTGCCCTAGCCTAAGCCTATGGGTCCCCTAGCCTAAGGCTAGGGGTGCCCTAGCCTTAGGCTAGAGGAGCCCTAGCCTTAGCCTAAGCCTAGGGGTGCCCTAGCCTAAGCCTAGGGGTGCCCTAGCCTAAGTCAAGGGGTATCCTAGCCTAAACCTAGGTGTACCCTAGCCTTAGGCTAGGGGAGTCCTCGCCTTAGCCGAAGCCTTGGGGTGCCCTGGCCTAAGCCTAGGGGTGCCCTAGCCTAAGGCTAGGGGTGCCCTAGACTTAGTCTAGTTGAGCCCTCGCCCTAGCCTAAGCCTAGGGGTGCTCTATCCTAAGCCATGGGGTGCCCAAGCCTAAGCCTAGGTGTGGCCTTGCCTAAGCCTAGAGTTGCCCTAGCCTAAGCCTAGGGGTGCCCTAGCCTAAGCCTAAGGGTGTCCTAGCCTAAGGCTAGGGGTGCCCTAGCCTAAGCCTAGGGGTGCCCTAGTCTTAGGCTAGGGGAGCCCTAGCCTTAGCCTAAGCCTTGGGGCGCCCTAGCCTAAGCCTAGGGTTGCCCTAGCCTAAGCCTAGGGGTGCCCTAGCCTAAGCCTCGGGGCGCCCTAGCCCAAGCCTAGGAATGCCCTAGCTTTAGGCTAGAAGAGCCCTAGCCTTACCCTAAGCCTAGGGGTGCCCTAGCCTAAGTCTAGGGGTGCCCTAGCATAAGCCTAGGGTTGCCCTAGCCTAAGCCTAGGGGTGCCCTAGCCTAAGGCTAGGGGTGCCCTAGCCTTAGTCTAGTGGAGCCCTCGCCCTAGCCAAAGCCTAGGGGTGCCCTATCCTAAGCCATGGGGTGCCCTAGCCTAAGCCTATTTGTGGCCTAGCCTAAGCCTTGGGTTGCCCTAGCCTAAGCCTAGGGGTGCCCTAGCCTTAGGCTAGGGGAGCCCTAGCCTTAGACTAAGCCTAGGGGTGCCCTAGCCTAAGCCTAGGGGTGCCCTAGGCTAAGCCTACGGGTGTCCTACCCTAAGCCTAGGGGTTGCCTAGCCTAAGCCTAGGGGTTGCCTAGCCTAAGCCTTGGGGTGCCCTAGCCTTAGGCTAGGGGAGCCCTAGCCTTAGTTTAGTGGAGCCCTAGCCTTAGCCTAAGCTTAGGGGTGCCCTATGCTAAGCCTAGGGGTGCCCTAGCCTAAGCCTAGGGGTGCCCTAGCCTTAGGCTAGGGGAGCCCTAGCCTTAGTCTAAGCCAAGGGGTGCCCTAGCCCAAGCCTAAGGATGCCTATAGTTAGGCTAGAGGAGCCCTAGCTTAGCCTAAGCCTAGGTGTGCCCTAGCCTAAGCCTAGGGGTGCCCTAGCCCAAGCCTAGGGGTGCCCTAGCCTAAGCCTAGGGGTGCCCTACCCTAAGCCCAGGGTTTCCCTAGCCTAAGCCTAGGGGTGCCCTAGCCTTAGTCTAGTGGAACCCTAGCCTTAGCCTAAGCTTAGGGGTGCCCTATCCTAAGACTATTGTGCCCTAGCCTAAGCCTATGGGTCCCCTAGCCTAAGGCTAGGGGTGCCCTAGCCTTAGGCTAGAGGAGCCCTAGCCTTAGCCTAAGCCTAGGGGTGCCCTAGCCTAAGCCTAGGGGTGCCCTAGCCTAAGTCAAGGGGTATCCTAGCCTAAACCTAGGTGTACCCTAGCCTTAGGCTAGGGGAGTCCTCGCCTTAGCCGAAGCCTTGGGGTGCCCTGGCCTAAGCCTAGGGGTGCCCTAGCCTAAGGCTAGGGGTGCCCTAGACTTAGTCTAGTTGAGCCCTCGCCCTAGCCTAAGCCTAGGGGTGCTCTATCCTAAGCCATGGGGTGCCCAAGCCTAAGCCTAGGTGTGGCCTTGCCTAAGCCTAGAGTTGCCCTAGCCTAAGCCTAGGGGTGCCCTAGCCTAAGCCTAAGGGTGTCCTAGCCTAAGGCTAGGGGTGCCCTAGCCTAAGCCTAGGGGTGCCCTAGTCTTAGGCTAGGGGAGCCCTAGCCTTAGCCTAAGCCTTGGGGCGCCCTAGCCTAAGCCTTGGGGCGCCCTAGCCTAAACCTAGGGGTTCCCTAGCCTAAACCTAGGGGTGACCTAGCCTAAGCCTAGGGGTGCCCTAGGCTAAGGCTAGGGGTGCCCTAGCCTTAGTTTAGTGGAGCCCTAGCCTTAGCCTAAGCTTAGGGGTGCCCTATGCTAAGCCTAAGGGTGCCCTAGCCTTAGGCTAGGGGAGCCCTAGCCTTAGTCTAAGCCTAGGGGTGCCCTAGCCCAAGCCTAGGGATGCCTATCGTTAGGCTAGAGGAGCCCTAGCTTAGCCTAAGCCTAGGGGTGCCCTAATCTAAGCTAGGGGTGCCCTAGCCCAAGCCTAGGGGTGCAATACCCTAATCCTAGGGTTTCCCTAGCCTAAGCCTAGGGGTGCCCTAGCCTTAGTCTAGTGGAGCCCTAGCCTTAGCCTAAGCTTAGGGGTGCCCTATCCTAAGACTATTGTGCCCTAGCCTAAGCCTATGGGTCCCCTAACCTAAGGCTAGGGGTTCCCTAGCCTTAGTCTAGTGGAGCCCTAGCCTTAGGCTAAGCTTAGGGGTGCCCTATCCTAAGACTATTGTGCCCTAGCCTAAGCCTATGGGTACCCAAGCCTAAGGCTAGAGGAGCCCTAGCCTTAGCCTAAGTCTAGGGGTGCCCTAGCCTAAGCCTAGGGGTGCCCTAGCCTAAGTCAAGGGGTGCCCAATCTAAGCCTAGGTGTACCCTAGCCTTAGGCTAGGGGAGTCCTCGCCTTAGCCGAAGCCTTGGGGTGCCCTAGCCTAAGCCTAGGGGTGCCCTAGCCCAAGCCTAGGGGTGCCCTAGCCCAAGCCTAGGGATGCCCTAGCGTTAGGCTAGAGGAGCCCTAGCCTTAGCCTAAGCCATGGGTGACCATATTAAGCCTAGGGGTGCCATAGCCTAAGTCTAGGGGTGCCTAGCCTAAGCATAGGGGTGCCCTATCCTAAGCCTAGGGTTTCCCTACCTAAGCTTAGGGGTGCCCTAGCCTAAGACTACGAGTGCCGTAGCCTAAGCCTAGGGGTGCCCTAGCCTTAGGCTAGGGAAGCCCTAGCCTTAGCCTAAGCCTAGGGTTGCCCTAGCCTAAGCCTAGGGGTGCCCTAGCCTAAGCCTACGGGTTTCCTAGCCTAAGCCTAGGGGTGCCCTACCCTAAGCCTAGGGTTGCCCTAGCCATAGGCTAGGGGAGCCCTAGCCTTAGCCAAAGCCTTGGGGCTCCCTAGCCTAAACCTAGGGGTTCCCTAGCATAAGCCTAGGGGTGAGCTAGCCTAAGCCTAGGGGTGCCCTAGGCTAAGGCTAGGGGTGCCCTAGCCTTAGTCTAGTGGAGCCCTATACTTAGCCTAAGCTTAGGGGTGCCCTATCCTAAGCCTAGGTGTGCCCTATCCTAAGGCTAGGTGTGCCCTAGCCATAGGCTAGGTGAGCCCTAGCCTTACTCTAAGCCAAGGGGTGCCCTAGCCCAAGCCTAGGGATGCCCTAGAGTTAGGCTAGAGGAGCCCTAGCCTTACCCTAAGCCTAGGGGTGCCCTAGCCTAAGCCTAGGAGTGCCCTAGCCTAAGCCTAGGGGTGCCCTAGCTTCAGCCTAGGGGTACCCTAGCCTTAGGCTAGGGGAGCCCTAGCCTTAGCCTAATCCTAGGGGTGCCCCAGCCTAAGCCTAGGGGTGCCCTAGCCTAAGTCTAGGGGTGCATAACCTAAGTATAGGGGTTCCCTACCTAAGCCTAGGGGTGCCCTAGCCTAAGCCTACGGGTGCCCTAGCCTAAGCCTAGGGGTGCCCTAGCCTTAGGCTACGGAAGCCCTAGCCTTAGCCTAAGCCTAGGGGTGCCCTAGCCTAAGTCTAGGGCTGCCCTAGCCTAAGCCTAGGGGTGTCCTAGGCTAAGGCTAGGGGTGACCTAGCCATAGTCTAGTGGAGCCCTATCCTTAGCCTAAGCTTAAGGGTGCCCTATGCGAAGCCTAGGGTTGCCCTAGCCTAAGCCTAGGGGTGCCCTAGCCTAAGCCTCGGGGCGCCCTAGCCCAAGCCTAGGGATGCCCTAGCTTTAGGCTAGAAGAGCCCTAGCCTTACCCTAAGCCTAGGGGTGCCCTAGCCTAAGTCTAGGGGTGCCCTAGCATAAGCCTAGGGTTGCCCTAGCCTAAGCCTAGGGGTGCCCTAGCCTAAGGCTAGGGGTGCCCTAGCCTTAGTCTAGTGGAGCCCTCGCCCTAGCCAAAGCCTAGGGGTGCCCTATCCTAAGCCATGGGGTGCCCTAGCCTAAGCCTATTTGTGGCCTAGCCTAAGCCTTGGGTTGCCCTAGCCTAAGCCTAGGGGTGCCCTAGCCTTAGGCTAGGGGAGCCCTAGCCTTAGACTAAGCCTAGGGGTGCCCTAGCCTAAGCCTAGGGGTGCCCTAGCCTAAGCCTACGGGTGTCCTACCCTAAGCCTAGGGGTTGCCTAGCCTAAGCCTAGGGGTTGCCTAGCCTAAGCCTTGGGGTGCCCTAGCCTTAGGCTAGGGGAGCCCTAGCCTTAGTTTAGTGGAGCCCTAGCCTTAGCCTAAGCTTAGGGGTGCCCTATGCTAAGCCTAGGGGTGCCCTAGCCTAAGCCTAGGGGTGCCCTAGCCTTAGGCTAGGGGAGCCCTAGCCTTAGTCTAAGCCAAGGGGTGCCCTAGCCCAAGCCTAAGGATGCCTATAGTTAGGCTAGAGGAGCCCTAGCTTAGCCTAAGCCTAGGTGTGCCCTAGCCTAAGCCTAGGGGTGCCCTAGCCCAAGCCTAGGGGTGCCGTAGCCTAAGCCTAGGGGTGCCCTACCCTAAGCCCAGGGTTTCCCTAGCCTAAGCCTAGGGGTGCCCTAGCCTTAGTCTAGTGGAACCCTAGCCTTAGCCTAAGCTTAGGGGTGCCCTATCCTAAGACTATTGTGCCCTAGCCTAAGCCTATGGGTCCCCTAGCCTAAGGCTAGGGGTGCCCTAGCCTTAGGCTAGAGGAGCCCTAGCCTTAGCCTAAGCCTAGGGGTGCCCTAGCCTAAGCCTAGGGGTGCCCTAGCCTAAGTCAAGGGGTATCCTAGCCTAAACCTAGGTGTACCCTAGCCTTAGGCTAGGGGAGTCCTCGCCTTAGCCGAAGCCTTGGGGTGCCCTGGCCTAAGCCTAGGGGTGCCCTAGCCTAAGGCTAGGGGTGCCCTAGACTTAGTCTAGTGGAGCCCTCGCCCTAGCCTAAGCCTAGGGGTGCTCTATCCTAAGCCATGGGGTGCCCAAGCCTAAGCCTAGGTGTGGCCTTGCCTAAGCCTAGAGTTGCCCTAGCCTAAGCCTAGGGGTGCCCTAGCCTAAGCCTAAGGGTGTCCTAGCCTAAGGCTAGGGGTGCCCTAGCCTAAGCCTAGGGGTGCCCTAGTCTTAGGCTAGGGGAGCCCTAGCCTTAGCCTAAGCCTTGGGGCGCCCTAGCCTAAGCCTTGGGGCGCCCTAGCCTAAACCTAGGGATTCCCTAGCCTAAACCTAGGGGTGACCTAGCCTAAGCCTAGGGGTGCCCTAGGCTAAGGCTAGGGGTGCCCTAGCCTTAGTTTAGTGGAGCCCTATCCCTAGCCTAAGCTTAGGGGTGCCCTATGCTAAGCCTAAGGGTGCCCTAGCCTTAGGCTAGGGGAGCCCTAGCCTTAGTCTAAGCCTAGGGGTGCCCTAGCCCAAGCCTAGGGATGCCTATCGTTAGGCTAGAGGAGCCCTAGCTTAGCCTAAGCCTAGGGGTGCCCTAATCTAAGCTAGGGGTGCCCTAGCCCAAGCCTAGGGGTGCAATACCCTAATCCTAGGGTTTCCCTAGCCTAAGCCTAGGGGTGCCCTAGCCTTAGTCTAGTGGAGCCCTAGCCTTAGCCTAAGCTTAGGGGTGCCCTATCCTAAGACTATTGTGCCCTAGCCTAAGCCTATGGGTCCCCTAACCTAAGGCTAGGGGTTCCCTAGCCTTAGTCTAGTGGAGCCCTAGCCTTAGGCTAAGCTTAGGGGTGCCCTATCCTAAGACTATTGTGCCCTAGCCTAAGCCTATGGGTACCCTAGCCTAAGGCTAGAGGAGCCCTAGCCTTAGCCTAAGTCTAGGGGTGCCCTAGCCTAAGCCTAGGGGTGCCCTAGCCTAAGTCAAGGGGTGTCCAATCTAAGCCTAGGTGTACCCTAGCCTTAGGCTAGGGGAGTCCTCGCCTTAGCCGAAGCCTTGGGGTGCCCTAGCCTAAGCCTAGGGGTGCCCTAGCCCAAGCCTAGGGGTGCCCTAGCCCAAGCCTAGGGATGCCCTAGCGTTAGGCTAGAGGAGCCCTAGCCTTAGCCTAAGCCTAGGGGTGACCATATTAAGCCTAGGGGTGCCATAGCCTAAGTCTAGGGGTGCCTAGCCTAAGCATAGGGGTGCCCTATCCTAAGCCTAGGGGTTCCCTACCTAAGCTTAGGGGTGCCCTAGCCTTAGGCTAGGGAAGCCCTAGCCTTAGCCTAAGCCTAGGGTTGCCCTAGCCTAAGCCTAGGGGTGCCCTAGCCTAAGCCTACGGGTTTCCTAGCCTAAGCCTAGGGGTGCCCTACCCTAAGCCTAGGGTTGCCCTAGCCATAAGCTAGGGGAGCCCTAGCCTTAGCCAAAGCCTTGGGGCTCCCTAGCCTAATACTAGGGGTTCCCTAGCATAAGCCTAGGGGTGAGCTAGCCTAAGCCTAGGGGTGCCCTAGGCTAAGGCTAGGGGTGCCCTAGCCTTAGTCTAGTGGAGCCCTAGACTTAGCCTAAGCTTAGGGGTGCCCTATCCTAAGCCTAGGTGTGCCCTATCCTAAGGCTAGGTGTGCCCTAGCCATAGGCTAGGGGAGCCCTAGCCTTAGTCTAAGCCAAGGGGTGCCCTAGCCCAAGCCTAGGGATGCCCTAGAGTTAGGCTAGAGGAGCCCTAGCCTTACCCTAAGCCTAGGGGTGCCCTAGCCTAAGCCTAGGAGTGCCCTAGCCTAAGTCTAGGGGTGCCCTAGCTTCAGCCTAGGGGTACCCTAGCCTTAGGCTAGGGGAGCCCTAGCCTTAGCCTAATCCTAGGGGTGCCCCAGCCTAAGCCTAGGGGTGCCCTAGCCTAAGTCTAGGGGTGCATAACCTAAGTATAGGGGTTCCCTACCTAAGCCTAGGGGTGCCCTAGCCTAAGCCTACGGGTGCCCTAGCCTAAGCCTAGGGGTGCCCTAGCCTTAGGCTACGGAAGCCCTAGCCTTAGCCTAAGCCTAGGCGTACCCTAGCCTAAGTCTAGGGCTGCCCTAGCCTAAGCCTAGGGGTGTCCTAGGCTAAGGCTAGGGGTGACCTAGCCATAGTCTAGTGGAGCCCTATCCTTAGCCTAAGCTTAGGGGTGCCCTATGCGAAGCCTAGGGTTGCCCTAGCCTAAGCCTAGGGGTGCCCTAGCCTAAGCCTCGGGGTGCCCTAGCCCAAGCCTAGGGATGCCCTAGCTTTAGGCTAGAAGAGCCCTAGCCTTACCCTAAGCCTAGGGGTGCCCTAGCCTAAGTCTAGGGGTGCCCTAGCATAAGCCTAGGGTTGCCCTAGCCTAAGCCTAGGGGTGCCCTTGCCTAAGCCTAGGGGTGCCCTAGCCTTAGTCTAGTGGAGCCCTCGCCCTAGCCAAAGCCTAGGGGTGCCCTATCCTAAGCCATGGGGTGCCCTAGCCTAAGCCTAGGTGTGGCCTAGCCTAAGCCTTGGGTTGCCCTAGCCTAAGCCTAGGGGTGCCCTAGCCTTAGGCTAGGGGAGCCCTAGCCTTAGACTAAGCCTAGGGGTGCCCTAGCCTAAGCCTAGGGGTGCCCTAGCCTAAGCCTACGGGTGTCCTAGCCTAAGCCTAGGGGTTGCCTAGCCTAAGCCTAGGGGTTGCCTAGCCTAAGCCTTGGGGTGCCCTAGCCTTAGGCTAGGGGAGCCCTAGCCTTAGTTTAGTGGAGCCCTAGCCTTAGCCTAAGCTTAGGGGTGCCCTATGCGAAGCCTAGGGGTGCCCTAGCCTTAGGCTAGGGGAGCCCTAGCCTTAGTCTAAGCCAAGGGGTGCCCTAGCCCAAGCCTAAGGATGCCTATAGTTAGGCTAGAGGAGCCCTAGCTTAGCCTAAGCTTAGGGGTGCCCTAGCCTAAGCCTAGGGGTGCCCTAGCCCAAGCCTAGGGGTGCCCTAGCCTAAGCCTAGGGGTGCCCTACACTAAGCCCAGGGTTTCCCTAGCCTAAGCCTAGGGGTGCCCTAGCCTTAGTCTAGTGGAACCCTAGCCTTAGCCTAAGCTTAGGGGTGCCCTATCCTAAGACTATTGTGCCCAAGCATAAGCCTATGGGTCCCCTAGCCTAAGGCTAGGGATGCCCTAGCCTTAGCCTAAGCCTAGGGGTGCCCTAGCCTAAGGCTAGGGGTGCCCTAGCCTAAGTCAAGGGGTATCCTAGCCTAAACCTAGGTGTACCCTAGCCTTAGGCTAGGGGAGTCCTCGCCTTAGCCGAAGCCTTGGGGTGCCCTAGCCTAAGCCTAGGGGTGGGGTGCCCTATCCTAAGCCATTGGGTGCCCTAGCCTAAGCCTAGGTGTGGCCTTGCCTAAGCCTAGAGTTGCCCTAGCCTAAGCCTAGGGGTGCCCTAGCCTAAGCCTAAGGGTGTCCTAGCCTAAGGCTAGGGGTGCCCTAGCCTAAGCCTAGGGGTGCCCTAGTCTTAGGCTAGGGGAGCCCTAGCCTTAGCCTAAGCCTTGGGGCGCCCTAGCCTAAACCTAGGGGTTCCCTAGCCTAAACCTAGGGGTGACCTAGCCTAAGCCTAGGGGTGCCCTAGGCTAAGGCTAGGGGTGCCCTAGCCTTAGTTTAGTGGAGCCCTAGCCTTAGCCTAAGCTTAGGGGTGCCCTATGCTAAGCCTAAGGGTGCCCTAGCCTTAGGCTAGGGGAGCCCTAGCCTTAGTCTAAGCCTAGGGGTGCCCTAGCCCAAGCCTAGGGATGCCTATCGTTAGGCTAGAGGAGCCCTAGCTTAGCCTAACCCTAGGGTGCCCTAATCTAAGCTAGGGGTGCCCTAGCCCAAGCCTAGGGGTGCAATACCCTAATCCTAGGGTTTCCCTAGCCTAAGCCTAGGGGTTCCCTAGCCTTAGTCTAGTGGAGCCCTAGTCTTAGGCTAAGCTTAGGGGTGCCCTATCCTAAGACTATTGTGCCCTAGCCTAAGCCTATGGGTACCCTAGCCTAAGGCTAGAGGAGCCCTAGCCTTATCCTAAGTCTAGGGGTGCCCTAGCCTAAGCCTAGGGGTGCCCTAGCCTAAGTCAAGGGGTGCCCAATCTAAGCCTAGGTGTACCCTAGCCTTAGGCTAGGGGAGTCCTCGCCATAGCCGAAGCCTTAGGGTGCCCTAGCCTAAGCCTAGGGGTGCCCTAGCCCAAGCCTAGGGGTGCCCTAGCCCAAGCCTAGGGATGCCCTAGCGTTAGGCTAGAGGAGCCCTAGCCTTAGCCTAAGCCTAGGGGTGCCCCATATTAAGCCTAGGGGTGCCCTAGCCTAAGTCTAGGGGTGCCTAGCCTAAGCATAGGGGTGCCCTATCCTAAGCCTAGGGGTTCCCTACCTAAGCTTAGGGGTGCCCTAGCCTAAGACTACGAGTGCCGTAGCCTAAGCCTAGGGGTGCCCTAGCCTTAGGCTAGGGAAGCCCTAGCCTTAGCCTAAGCCTAGGTTTGCCCTAGCCTAAGCCTAGGGGTGCCCTAGCCTAAGCCTACGGGTTTCCTAGCCTAAGCCTAGGGGTGCCCTACCCTAAGCCTAGGGTTGCCCTAGCCATAGGCTAGGGGAGCCCTAGCCTTAGCCAAAGCCTTGGGGCTCCCTAGCCTAATACTAGGGGTTCCCTAGCATAAGCCTAGGTGTGAGCTAGCCTAAGCCTAGGGGTGCCCTAGCCTAAGCATAGGGCTGCCCTAGCCTAAGCCTAGGGGTGCCCTAGCCTAGGCCTAGGGGTGCCATAACCTAGGACTAGGGGTGCCCTAGCCTAGGCCTAGGGGTGCCCAAGCCTAGGCCTAGGGGTGCCCTAGCCTAGCCCTAGGGGTGCCCAAGCCTAGGCCTAGGGGTGCCCTAGCCTAAGCCTAGGGATGCCCTAGCCTTAGCCTAAACCTAGGGGGCCCTAGCCTAAGCCTAGGGGTTCCCTAGCCTAAGCCTAGGGGTGCCCTAGCGTAAGGCTAGGGGTGCCCTAATCTTATTCCAGTGGAGCCCTAGCCTTACCCTAAGATTAGGGGTGCCCTATCCTAAGACATGGGGTGCCGTAGCCTAAGCCTAGGGGTGCCCTAGCCTAAGCCTAGGGTTGCCCAACCCTAAGCCTAGGGGTGCCCTAGTCTTAGGCTAGGGGAGCCCTAGCCTTAGCCTAAGTCTAGGGTTGCCTTAGCCTAAGCCTAGGGGTGCCCTAGCCTAAGCCTACGGGTTTCCTAGCCTAAGCCTAGGGGTGCCCTACCCTAAGCCTAGGGTTGCCCTAGCCTTAGGCTAGGGGAGCCCTAGCCTTAGCCAAAGCCTTGGGGCGCCCTAGCCTAAACCTAGGGGTTCCCTAGCATAAGCCTAGGGGTGAGCTAGCCTAAGCCTAGGGGTGCCCTAGGTTAAGGCTAGGGGTGCCCTAGCCTTAGTCTAGTGGAGCCCTAGCCTTAGCCTAAGGTTAGGGGTGCCCTATCCTAAGTCTTGGGGTGCCCTATCCAAAGACTAAGGGTGCCCTAGCCATAGGCTAGGGGAGCCCTAGCCTTAGTCTAAGCCTAGGGGTGCCCTAGCCCAAGCCTAGGGATGCCCTAGCGTTAGGCTAGAGGAGCCCTAGCATTAGCCGAAGCCTAGGGGTGACCTAGCTTAAGCCTTGGGGTACCCTAGCCTAAGCCTAGGGGTGGCCTAGCCAAGCCTAGGGATGCCCTAGAGTTAGGCTAGAGGAGCCCTACCCTTACCATAAGCCTAGGGGTGCCCTAGCCTAAGCCTAGGGGTGCCCTAGCCTAAGTCTAGGGGTGCCCTAGCTTAAGCCTAGGGGTACCATAGCCTTAGGCTATGGGAGCCCTAGCCTTAGCCTAATCCTAGGGGTGCCCCAGCCTAAGCCTAGGGGTGCCCTAGCCTAAGTCTCGGGGTGCATAGCCTAAGCATAGGGGTTCCCTACCTAAGCCTAGGGGTGCCCTAGCCTATGCCTACGGGTGCCCTAGCCTAAGCCTAGTGGTGCCCTAGCCTTAGGCTACGGAAGCCCTAGCCTTAGCCTAAGCCTGGGATGCCCTAGCCTAAGTCTAGGGCTGCCCTAGCCTAAGCCTAGGGCTTCCCTAGCCTAAGCCTAGTGGTGCCCTATCCTAAGCCTAGGGGTGCCCTATCCTAAGCTTAGGGGTGCCCTAGCCTAAGCCTAGGGGTGCCCTAGCCTAAGCATAGGGGTGCCCTATCCTAAGCCTAGGGGTGCCCTAGCCTAAGCCTATCGGTGCCCTAGCCTAAGCCTACGGGTGTCCTAGCCTAAGCCTAGGGGTGCCCTAGCCTAAGCCTAGGGGTACCCTAGACTTAGGCTAGGGGAGACCTTGCCTTAGCCTAAGCCTTGGGGCGCCCTAGCCTAAACCTAGGGGTGCCCTAGCCTAAGCCTAGGGGTGCCCTAGCCTAAGCCTAGGGGTGCGCTAGCCTAAGCCTAGGGGTGCCCTAGCCTTAGGCTAGGGGTGCCCAGGCCTTAGGATAGAGGAGCCCTAGCCTTAGACTAAGCCTATGGCTGCCCTAGCCTAAGCCTATGTCTGCCCTAGCCTAAGCCTAGGGTTGCCCTAGCCTAAGCCTAGGGGTGCCCTAGCCTAAGCCTAGGGGTGCCCTAGCCTAAGCCTAGGGGTGCCCTAGCCTAATCCTAGGGGTGCCCTAGCCTCAGCCTAGGGGTGCCCTAGCCTCAGCCTAGGGGTGCCCTAGCCTATGGCTAGGGGTGCCCAGACCTTAGGATAGAGGAGACCTAGCCTTAGCCTAACCCTAGTGGTGCCCTAGCCTTAGGCTAGGGGAGCACTCGCCTTAGCCTAAGCCTAATTGTGCCCTAGCCTAAGCCTAGGGGTGACCTAGCCTAAGCCAAGGGGTGCCCTAGCCTTAGAGTAAGAATAGGGGTACCCTAGCCTAAGCCTAGGGGTGCCCTAGCCTAACTCTAGGGGTGCCCAGGCCTTAGGCTAGAGGAGCCCTAGCCTTAGCCTAAGCCTATGGCTGCCCTAGCCTAAGCCTAGGGATGCCCTAGCCTAAACCTACTGGTGCCCTAGCCTTAGGCTAGGGGAACACTAGCCTTAGCCTAAGCCTAGGGGTGCCCTAGCCTAAGACTAGGCATGCCCTAGCCTAAGCCGAGGGGTGCCCTTCCCAAAGCCTTGGGGTTCCCCACCCTAAGCCCAGGGGTGCCCTAGCCTAAGCCTAGGCTTACCCTAGCCTTAGGCTAGCTGAGCCCTAGCATAAGCCTAAGCCTAGGGGTGCCCTAGCCTAAGCCTAGGGGTGCCATAGCCTTAGGCTAGAGGAGCCCTAGCCTTAGCCTAAGCCTAGGGGAGCCCTAGCCTAAGACTAGGAGTGCCCTAGCCTAAGCCTTGGGGTGCCATAGCCTAAGCCTAGGGGTGCCCTAGGGTTATGCTAGGGGAGCCCTAGCCTTAGCCTAAGCCTAGGAGTGCCCTAGTCTAAGCCTAGTGGTGCCCTATCCTAAGCCTAGGGGTGCCCTAGCCTAAGCCTAGGGGTGCCCAGGCCTAAGGCTAGAGGAGCCCTAGCCTTACCCTAAGCCTAGGGGTGCCCTAGCCCAAGCCTAGGGGTGCCGTAGCCTAAGCCTAGGGCTGCCCTAGCCTAAGCCTAGTGGTGCCCTAGCCTAAGCTTACGGGTGCCCTAGCCTAAGGCTAGGGGTGCCCTAGCCTTAGTCTAATGGAGCCCTTGCCTTAGTCTAAGCATAGGGGTGGACTACCCTAAGCCTAGATATGACCTAGCCTAAGCCTAGTGGTGCCCTACCCTAAGCCTAGGGGTGCCCTAGCCTAAGCCTAGGGGTGCCCTAGCCTTAGGCTAGCTGAGCCCTAGCGTTAGCCTAAGCCTGGGGGTGCCCTAGCCTAAGACTAAGGGTGCCTTAGCCTAAGCCTTGGGGTGCCCTTGCCTAAGCCTAGGGGTGCCCTAGGGTTAGGCTAGGGGAGCCCAAGCCTTAGCCTAAGCCTACGGGTGCCCTAGCCTAAGCCTAGGGGTGCCCTAACCTAAGCCTAGGGGTGCCCTAGCGTAAGCCTAGTGGTGCCTTAGCCTAAGCCTAGGGGTGCCCTAGTCTTAGGCTAGGGGAGCCCTAGCCTTAGCCTTGTGGTGCCCTATCCTAAGCCTAGGGGTGCCCTAGCCTAAGCCTCGGGGTGCCCTAGCCTTAGGTTAGGGGAGCCCTAACCTTAGCCTAAGCCTTGGGGTGCGCTAGCCCAAGCCTAGGGGTGTCGTAGCCTAAGCCTTGTGGTGACTAGCCTAAGCGTATGGGTGCCCTAGCCTAAGCCTAGGGGTGCCCAATCCTTAGCCTAAGCCTTGGGGTTCCCTAGCCTAAGACTAGGGGTGCCCTAGCCTAAGTTTATTGGTGCCCTAGCGTAAGCCTAGGGGTGCCCTAGCCTAAGCCTAGGGGTGCCCAGGCCTTAGGCTAGAGGAGCCCTAGGCTTAGCCTAAGCCTATGGCTGCCGTAGCCTAAGCCTAGTGGTGCCCTAGCCTAAGCCTAGGGATGCCCTAGCCTAACACTATGGGTGCCCTAGCCTTAGGCTAGGGGAGCACTAGCCTTAGCCTAAGCCTAAGGGTGCGCTAGCCTAAACATAGGGGTGCCCTAGCCTAAGCCTAGGGGTGCCTTAGCCTAAGCCTAGGGGTCCCCTAGCCTTAGCCTAAGCTTAGGGGTGCCCTAGCCAAAGCCTATTGGTGCCCTAGCCTAAGCCAGGGGTGCCCTAGCCATAGCCTAGGGGAGCCCTAGCCTTAGCCAAAGCTGAGGGGTGCCCGAGCCTAAGCCTAGGGTTGCACTAGCCTAAGCCTAGGGGTGCCCTAGCCTTAGGCTAGGGGAGCCCTAGCCTTAGCCTACGCCTAGGGGTGCCCTAGCCTAAGCTTAGGGGTGCCCTAGCCTAAGCCTAGGGGTGCCCTAGCCTAAGCCTAGGGGTGCCCTAGACTTAGGCTAGCTGGGCCGTAGCCTTAGCCTAAGCTTAGGGGTGCCCTAGCCTAAGACTAGGGGTGCCCTAGCCTAAGCCTTGGGGTGCCCTAGCCTAAGCCTAGCGGTGCCCCAGGGTTAGGCTAGGGGAGCCCTAGTCTTAGCCTAAGCCTAGGGGTGCCCTAGCCTAAGCCTAGGGGTGCCCTAGCCTAAGCCTAGGCATGCCCTAGCCTAAGCCGAGGGGTGCCCTACCCTAAGCCTAGGGATTCCCCTCCCTAAGCCCAGGGGTGCCCTAGCCTAAGCCTAGGCTTGCCCTAGCCTTAGGCTAGCTGAGCCCTAGCCTAAGCCTAAGCCTAGGGGTGCCCTTGCCCAAGCCTAGGGGTGGCCTAGCCTAAGCCTAGGGGTGCCATAGCCTTAGGCTAGAGGAGCCCTAGCCTTAACCTAAGCCTAGGGGAGCCCTAGCCTAAGACTAGGGGTGCCCTAGCCTAAGCCTTGGGGTACCATAGCCTAAGCCTAGGGGTGCCCTAAGGTTATGCTAGGGGAGCCCTAGCCTTAGCCTAGGGGTACCCTAGCCTTAGGCTAGGGGAGTCCTCGCCTTAGCCGAAGCCTTGGGGTGCCCTAGCATAAGCCTAGGGGTGCCCTAGCGTAAGCCTAGGGGTGCCCTAGCCCAAGCCTGGGATGCCCTAGCGTTATGCTAGCCGAGCCCTAGCCTTAGCCTAAGCCTAGGGGTGCCCTAGCCTAAGCCTAGGGGTGCCCTAGCCTTAGACTAGGGAAGCCCTAGCCTTAGCCTAAGCCTAGGGGTGCCCTAGCCTAAGCCTAGGTGTTGCCTAGCCTAAGCCTAGGGGTTGCCTAGCCTAAGCCTAGGGGTGCCCTAGCCTTAGGCTAGGGGAGCCCTAGCCTTAGTTTAGTGGAGCCCTAGCCTTAGCCTAAGCTTAGGGGTGCCCTAGCCTAAGCCTAGGGCTGCCCTAGCCTAAGCGAAGGGCTGCCCTAGACTAAGCCTAGGGGTGCCCTAACCTAAGCCTAGGGGTGCCCTAGCCTAGGCCTAGGGGTGCCCTAGCCTAGGCCTAGGGGTGCCCTAGCCTTAGGCTAGGGGAGCCCTAGCCTTAGCCTAAGCCTATTGGTGCCCTAGCCTAAGCCTAGGGGTGCCCTAGCCTAAGCCTACGGGTGTCCTAACCTAAGCCTAGGGGTGCCCTAGCCTAAGCCTAGGGGTGCCCTAGCCTTAGGCTAGGGGAGCCCTAGCCTTAGCCTAAGCCTTGGGGCGCCCTAGCCTAAACCTAGGGGTTCCCTAGCCTTAGGCTACAGGAGCACTAGCCTTAGCCTAAGCCTAGGGGTGCCCTAGCCTAAGCCTAAAGGTGCCCTAACCTAAGCCTAGGGGTCCCCTAGCCTAAGGCTAGGGATGCCCTAGCCTTAGCCTAAACCTAGGGGGCCCTAGCCTAAGCCTAGGGGTGCCCTAGCCTAAGCCTAGGGTTGCCCTAGCCTAAGCCTAGGGGTGCCCTAGCGTAAGGCTAGGGGTTCCCTAGCCTTAGTCCAGTGGAGCCCTAGCCTTAGCCTAAGCCTAGGGGTGCCCTATCCTGAGACATGGTGTGCCGTAGCCTAAGCCTAGGGGTGCCCTAGCCTAAGCATAGGGTTGCCCTACCCTAAGCCTAGGGTTGCCCTAGCCTTAGGCTAGGGGAGCCCTAGCCTTAGCCAAAGCCTTGGGGCTCCCTAGCCTAAACCTAGGGGTTCCCTAGCATAAGCCTAGGGGTGAGCTAGCCTAAGCCTAGGGGTGCCCTAGGCTAAGGCTAGGGGTGCGCTAGCCTTAGTCTAGTGGAGCCCTAGACTTAGCCTAAGCTTAGGGGTGCCCTATCCTAAGCCTAGGTGTGCCCTATCCTAAGGCTAGGTGTGCCCTAGCCATAGGCTAGGTGAGCCCTAGCCTTAGTCTAAGCCAAGGGGTGACCTAGCCCAAGCCTAGGGATGCCCTAGAGTTAGGCTAGAGGAGCCCTAGCCTTACCCTAAGCCTAGGGGTGCCCTAGCCTAAGCCTAGGAGTGCCCTAGCCTAAGCCTAGGGGTGCCCTAGCTTCAGCCTAGGGGTACCCTAGCCTTAGGCTAGGGGAGCCCTAGCCTTAGCCTAATCCTAGGGGTGCCCCAGCCTAAGCCTAGGGGTGCCCTAGCCTAAGTCTAGGGGTGCATAACCTAAGTATAGGGGTTCCCTACCTAAGCCTAGGGTGCCCTAGCCTAAGCCTACGGGTGCCCTAGCCTAAGCCTAGGGGTGCCCTAGCCTTAGGCTACGGAAGCCCTAGCCTTAGCCTAAGCCTAGGGGTGCCCTAGCCTAAGTCTAGGGCTGCCCTAGCCTAAGCCTAGGGGTGTCCTAGGCTAAGGCTAGGGGTGCCCTAGCCTTAGTCTAATGGAGCCCTTGCCTTAGTCTAAGCATAGGGGTGGACTACCCTAAGCCTAGATATGACCTAGCCTAAGCCTAGTGGTGCCCTACCCTAAGCCTAGGGGTGCCCTAGCCTAAGCCTAGGGGTGCCCTAGCCTTAGGCTAGCTGAGCCCTAGCGTTAGCCTAAGCCTGGGGGTGCCCTAGCCTAAGACTAAGGGTGCCTTAGCCTAAGCCTTGGGGTGCCCTAGCCTAAGCCTAGGGGTGCCCTAGTGTTAGGCTAGGGGAGCCCAAGCCTTAGCCTAAGCCTACGGGTGCCCTAGCCTAAGCCTAGGGGTGCCCTAACCTAAGCCTAGGGGTGCCCTAGCGTAAGCCTAGTGGTGCCTTAGCCTAAGCCTAGGGGTGCCCTAGTCTTAGGCTAGGGGAGCCCTAGCCTTAGCCTTGTGGTGCCCTATCCTAAGCCTAGGGGTGCCCTAGCCTAAGCCTCGGGGTGCCCTAGCCTTAGGTTAGGGGAGCCCTAACCTTAGCCTAAGCCTTGGGGTGCGCTAGCCCAAGCCTAGGGGTGTCGTAGCCTAAGCCTTGTGGTGACTAGCCTAAGCGTATGGGTGCCCTAGCCTAAGCCTAGGGGTGCCCAATCCTTAGCCTAAGCCTTGGGGTTCCCTAGCCTAAGACTAGGGGTGCCCTAGCCTAAGCTTATTGGTGCCCTAGCGTAAGCCTAGGGGTGCCCTAGCCTAAGCCTAGGGGTGCCCAGGCCTTAGGCTAGAGGAGCCCTAGGCTTAGCCTAAGCCTATGGCTGCCGTAGCCTAAGCCTAGTGGTGCCCTAGCCTAAGCCTAGGGATGCCCTAGCCTAACACTATGGGTGCCCTAGCCTTAGGCTAGGGGAGCACTAGCCTTAGCCTAAGCCTAAGGGTGCGCTAGCCTAAACATAGGGGTGCCCTAGCCTAAGCCTAGGGGTGCCTTAGCCTAAGCCTAGGGGTCCCCTAGCCTTAGCCTAAGCTTAGGGGTGCCCTAGCCTAAGCCTATTGGTGCCCTAGCCTAAGCCAGGGGTGCCCTAGCCATAGCCTAGGGGAGCCCTAGCCTTAGCCAAAGCTGAGGGGTGCCCGAGCCTAAGCCTAGGGTTGCACTAGCCTAAGCCTAGGGGTGCCCTAGCCTTAGGCTAGGGGAGCCCTAGCCTTAGCCTACGCCTAGGGGTGCCCTAGCCTAAGCTTAGGGGTGCCCTAGCCTAAGCCTAGGGGTGCCCTAGCCTAAGCCTAGGGGTGCCCTAGACTTAGGCTAGCTGGGCCGTAGCCTTAGCCTAAGCTTAGGGGTGCCCTAGCCTAAGACTAGGGGTGCCCTAGCCTAAGCCTTGGGGTGCCCTAGCCTAAGCCTAGCGGTGCCCCAGGGTTAGGCTAGGGGAGCCCTAGTCTTAGCCTAAGCCTAGGGGTGCCCTAGCCTAAGCCTAGGGGTGCCCTAGCCTAAGCCTAGGCATGCCCTAGCCTAAGCCGAGGGGTGCCCTACCCTAAGCCTAGGGATTCCCCTCCCTAAGCCCAGGGGTGCCCTAGCCTAAGCCTAGGCTTGCCCTAGCCTTAGGCTAGCTGAGCCCTAGCCTAAGCCTAAGCCTAGGGGTGCCCTTGCCCAAGCCTAGGGGTGACCTAGCCTAAGCCTAGGGGTGCCATAGCCTTAGGCTAGAGGAGCCCTAGCCTTAACCTAAGCCTAGGGGAGCCCTAGCCTAAGACTAGGGGTGCCCTAGCCTAAGCCTTGGGGTACCATAGCCTAAGCCTAGGGGTGCCCTAGGGTTATGCTAGGGGAGCCCTAGCCTTAGCCTAGGGGTACCCTAGCCTTAGGCTAGGGGAGTCCTCGCCTTAGCCGAAGCCTTGGGGTGCCCTAGCATAAGCCTAGGGGTGCCCTAGCCCAAGCCTGGGATGCCCTAGCGTTATGCTAGCCGAGCCCTAGCCTTAGCCTAAGCCTAGGGGTGCCCTAGCCTAAGCCTAGGGGTGCCCTAGCCTTAGACTAGGGAAGCCCTAGCCTTAGCCTAAGCCTAGGGGTGCCCTTGCCTAAGCCTAGGTGTTGCCTAGCCTAAGCCTAGGGGTTGCCTAGCCTAAGCCTAGGGGTGCCCTAGCCTTAGGCTAGGGGAGCCCTAGCCTTAGTTTAGTGGAGCCCTAGCCTTAGCCTAAGCTTAGGGGTGCCCTAGCCTAAGCCTAGGGCTGCCCTAGCCTAAGCGAAGGGCTGCCCTAGACTAAGCCTAGGGGTGCCCTAACCTAAGCCTAGGGGTGCCCTAGCCTAGGCCTAGGGGTGCCCTAGCCTAGGCCTAGGGGTGCCCTAGCCTTAGGCTAGGGGAGCCCTAGCCTTAGCCTAAGCCTATTGGTGCCCTAGCCTAAGACTAGGGGTGCCCTAGCCTAAGCCTACGGGTGTCCTAACCTAAGCCTAGGGGTGCCGTAGCCTAAGCCTAGGGGTGCCCTAGCCTTAGGCTAGGGGAGCCCTAGCCTTAGCCTAAGCCTTGGGGCGCCCTAGCCTAAACCTAGGGGTTCCCTAGCCTTAGGCTACAGGAGCACTAGCCTTAGCCTAAGCCTAGGGGTGCCCTAGCCTAAGCCTAAAGGTGCCCTAACCTAAGCCTAGGGGTCCCCTAGCCTAAGGCTAGGGATGCCCTAGCCTTAGCCTAAACCTAGGGGGCCCTAGCCTAAGCCTAGGGGTGCCCTAGCCTAAGCCTAGGGTTGCCCTAGCCTAAGCCTAGGGGTGCCCTAGCGTAAGGCTAGGGGTTCCCTAGCCTTAGTCCAGTGGAGCCCTAGCCTTAGCCTAAGCCTAGGGGTGCCCTATCCTGAGACATGGTGTGCCGTAGCCTAAGCCTAGGGGTGCCCTAGCCTAAGCCTAGGGTTGCCCTACCCTAAGCCTAGGGTTGCCCTAGCCTTAGGCTAGGGGAGCCCTAGCCTTAGCCAAAGCCTTGGGGCTCCCTAGCCTAAACCTAGGGGTTCCCTAGCATAAGCCTAGGGGTGAGCTAGCCTAAGCCTAGGGGTGCCCTAGGCTAAGGCTAGGGGTGCCCTAGCCTTAGTCTAGTGGAGCCCTAGACTTAGCCTAAGCTTAGGGGTGCCCTATCCTAAGCCTAGGTGTGCCCTATCCTAAGGCTAGGTGTGCCCTAGCCATAGGCTAGGTGAGCCCTAGCCTTAGTCTAAGCCAAGGGGTGACCTAGCCCAAGCCTAGGGATGCCCTAGAGTTAGGCTAGAGGAGCCCTAGCCTTACCCTAAGCCTAGGGGTGCCCTAGCCTAAGCCTAGGAGTGCCCTAGCCTAAGCCTAGGGGTGCCCTAGCTTCAGCCTAGGGGTACCCTAGCCTTAGGCTAGGGGAGCCCTAGCCTTAGCCTAATCCTAGGGGTGCCCCAGCCTAAGCCTAGGGGTGCCCTAGCCTAAGTCTAGGGGTGCATAACCTAAGTATAGGGGTTCCCTACCTAAGCCTAGGGTGCCCTAGCCTAAGCCTACGGGTGCCCTAGCCTAAGCCTAGGGGTGCCCTAGCCTTAGGCTATGGAAGCCCTAGCCTTAGCCTAAGCCTAGGGGTGCCCTAGCCTAAGTCTAGGGCTGCCCTAGCCTAAGCCTAGGGGTGTCCTAGGCTAAGGCTAGGGGTGACCTAGCCATAGTCTAGTGGAGCCCTATCCTTAGCCTAAGCTTAGGGGTGCCCTATGCGAAGCCTAGGGTTGCCCTAGCCTAAGCCTAGGGGTGCCCTAGCCTAAGCCTCGGGGCGCCCTAGCCCAAGCCTAGGGATGCCCTAGCTTTAGGCTAGAAGAGCCCTAGCCTTACCCTAAGCCTAGGGGTGCCCTAGCCTAAGTCTAGGGGTGCCCTAGCATAAGCCTAGGGTTGCCCTAGCCTAAGCCTAGGGGTGCCCTAGCCTAAGGCTAGGGGTGCCCTAGCCTTAGTCTAGTGGAGCCCTCGCCCTAGCCAAAGCCTAGGGGTGCCCTATCCTAAGCCATGGGGTGCCCTAGCCTAAGCCTATTTGTGGCCTAGCCTAAGCCTTGGGTTGCCCTAGCCTAAGCCTAGGGGTGCCCTAGCCTTAGGCTAGGGGAGCCCTAGCCTTAGACTAAGCCTAGGGGTGCCCTAGCCTAAGCCTAGGGGTTGCCTAGCCTAAGCCTAGGGGTTGCCTAGCCTAAGCCTTCGGGTGCCCTAGCCTTAGGCTAGGGGAGCCCTAGCCTTAGTTTAGTGGAGCCCTAGCCTTAGCCTAAGCTTAGGGGTGCCCTATGGTCAGCCTAGGGGTGCCCTAGCCTAAGCCTAGGGGTGCCCTAGCCTTAGGCTAGGGGAGCCCTAGCCTTAGTATAAGCCAAGGGGTGCACTAGCCCAAGCCTAAGGATGCCTATAGTTACGCTAGAGGAGCCCTAGCTTAGCCTAATCCTAGGTGTGCCCTAGCCTAAGCCTAGGGGTGCCCTAGCCCAAGCCTAGGGGTGCCCTAGCCTAAGCCTAGGGGTGCCCTACCCTAAGCCCAGGGTTTCCCTAGCCTAAGCCTAGGGGTGCCCTAGCCTTAGTCTAGTGGAACCCTAGCCTTAGCCTAAGCTTAGGGGTGCCCTATCCTAAGACTATTGTGCCCTAGCCTAAGCCTATGGGTCCCCTAGCCTAAGGCTAGGGGTGCCCTAGCCTTAGGCTAGAGGAGCCCTAGCCTTAGCCTAAGCCTAGGGGTGCCCTAGCCTAAGCCTAGGGGTGCCCTAGCCTAAGTCAAGGGGTATCCTAGCCTAAACCTAGGTGTACCCTAGCTTTAGGCTAGGGGAGTCCTTGCCTTAGCCGAAGCCTTGGGGTGCCCTGGCCTAAGCCTAGGGGTGCCCTAACCTAAGGCTAGGGGTGCCCTAGACTTAGTCTAGTGGAGCCCTCGCCCTAGCCTAAGCCTAGGGGTGCTCTATCCTAAGCCATGGGGTGCCCAAGCCTAAGCCTAGGTGTGGCCTTGCCTAAGCCTAGAGTTGCCCTAGCCTAAGCCTAGGGGTGCCCTAGCCTAAACCTAAGGGTGTCCTAGCCTAAGGCTAGGGGTGCCCTAGCCTAAGCCTAGGGGTGCCCTAGTCTTAGGCTAGGGGAGCCCTAGCCTTAGCCTAAGCCTTGGGGCGCCCTAGCCTAAGCCTTGGGGCGCCCTAGCCTAAACCTAGGGGTTCCCTAGCCTAAACCTAGGGGTGACCTAGCCTAAGCCTAGGGGTGCCCTAGGCTAAGGCTAGGGGTGCCCTAGCCTTAGTTTAGTGGAGCCCTAGCCTTAGCCTAAGCTTAGGAGTGCCCTATGCTAAGCCTAAGGGTGCCCTAGCCTTAGGCTAGGGGAGCCCTAGCCTTAGTCTAAGCCTAGGGGTGCCCTAGCCCAAGCCTAGGGATGCCTATCGTTAGGCTAGAGGAGCCCTAGCTTAGCCTAAACCTAGGGGTGCCCTAATCTAAGCTAGGGGTGCCCTAGCCCAAGCCTAGGGGTGCAATACCCTAATCCTAGGGTTTCCCTAGCCTAAGCCTAGGGGTGCCCTAGCCTTAGTCTAGTGGAGCCCTAGCCTTAGCCTAAGCTTAGGGGTGCCCTATCCTAAGACTATTGTGCCCTAGCCTAAGCCTATGGGTCCCCTAACCTAAGGCTAGGGGTTCCCTAGCCTTAGTCTAGTGGAGCCCTAGCCTTAGGCTAAGCTTAGGGGTGCCCTATCCTAAGACTATTGTGCCCTAGCCTAAGCCTATGGGTACCCTAGCCTAAGGCTAGAGGAGCCCTAGCCTTAGCCTAAGTCTAGGGGTGCCCTAGCCTAAGCCTAGGGGTGCCCTAGCCTAAGTCAAGGGGTGCCCAATCTAAGCCTAGGTGTACCCTAGCCTTAGGCTAGGGGAGTCCTCGCCTTAGCCGAAGCCTTGGGGTGCCCTAGCCTAAGCCTAGGGGTGCCCTAGCCCAAGCCTAGGGGTGCCCTAGCCCAAGCCTAGGGATGCCCTAGCGTGAGGCTAGAGGAGCCCTAGCCTTAGCCTAAGCCTAGGGGTGACCATATTAAGCCTAGGGGTGCCATAGCCTAAGTCTAGGGGTGCCTAGCCTAAGCATAGGGGTGCCCTATCCTAAGCCTAGGGGTTCCCTACCTAAGTTTAGGGGTGCCCTAGCCTAAGACTACGAGTGCCGTAGCCTAAGCCTAGGGGTGCCCTAGCCTTAGGCTAGGGAAGCCCTAGCCTTAGCCTAAGCCTAGGGTTGCCCTAGCCTAAGCCTAGGGGTGCCCTAGCCTAAGCCTACGGGTTTCCTAGCCTAAGCCTAGGGGTGCCCTACCCTAATCCTAGGGTTGCCCTAGCCTTAGGCTAGGGGAGCCCTAGCCTTAGCCAAAGCCTTGGGGCTCCCTAGCCTAATACTAGGGGTTCCCTAGCATAAGCCTAGGGGTGAGCTAGCCTAAGCCTAGGGGTGCCCTAGGCTAAGGCTAGGGGTGCCCTAGCCTTAGTCTAGTGGAGCCCTAGACTTAGCCTAAGCTTAGGGGTGCCCTATCCTAAGCCTAGGTGTGCCCTATCCTAAGGCTAGGTGTGCCCTAGCCATAGGCTAGGGGAGCCCTAGCCTTAGTCTAAGCCAAGGGGTGCCCTAGCCCAAGCCTAGGGATGCCCTAGAGTTAGGCTAGAGGAGCCCTAGCCTTACCCTAAGCCTAGGGGTGCCCTAGCCAAAGCCTAGGAGTGCCCTAGCCTAAGTCTAGGGGTGCCCTAGCTTCAGCCTAGGGGTACCCTAGCCTTAGGCTAGGGGAGCCCTAGCCTTAGCCTAATCCTAGGGGTGCCCCAGCCTAAGCCTAGGGGTGCCCTAGCCTAAGTCTAGGGTGCATAACCTAAGTATAGGGGTTCCCTACCTAAGCCTAGGGGTGCCCTAGCCTAAGCCTACGGGTGCCCTAGCCTAAGCCTAGGGGTGCCCTAGCCTTAGGCTACGGAAGCCCTAGCTTTAGCCTAAGCCTAGGCGTACCCTAGCCTAAGTCTAGGGCTGCCCTAGCCTAAGCCTAGGGGTGTCCTAGTCTAAGGCTAGGGGTGACCTAGCCATAGTCTAGTGGAGCCCTATCCTCAGCCTAAGCTTAGGGGTGCCCTATGCGAAGCCTAGGGTTGCCCTAGCCTAAGCCTAGGGGTGCCCTAGCCTAAGCCTCGGGGTGCCCTAGCCCAAGCCTAGGGATGCCCTAGCTTTAGGCTAGAAGAGCCCTAGCCTTACCCTAAGCCTAGGGGTGCCCTAGCCTAAGTCTAGGGGTGCCCTAGCATAAGCCTAGGGTTGCCCTAGCCTAAGCCTAGGGGTGCCCTAGCCTAAGCCTAGGGGTGCCCTAGCCTTAGGCTAGGGGAGCCCTAGCCTTAGACTAAGCCTAGGGGTGCCCTAGCCTAAGCCTAGGGGTTGCCTAGCCTAAGCCTAGGGGTTGCCTAGCCTAAGCCTTCGGGTGCCCTAGCCTTAGGCTAGGGGAGCCCTAGCCTTAGTTTAGTGGAGCCCTAGCCTTAGCCTAAGCTTAGGGGTGCCCTATGGTCAGCCTAGGGGTGCCCTAGCCTAAGCCTAGGGGTGCCCTAGCCTTAGGCTAGGGGAGCCCTAGCCTTAGTATAAGCCAAGGGGTGCCCTAGCCCAAGCCTAAGGATGCCTATAGTTACGCTAGAGGAGCCCTAGCTTAGCCTAATCCTAGGTGTGCCCTAGCCTAAGCCTAGGGGTGCCCTAGCCCAAGCCTAGGGGTGCCCTAGCCTAAGCCTAGGGGTGCCCTACCCTAAGCCCAGGGTTTCCCTAGCCTAAGCCTAGGGGTGCCCTAGCCTTAGTCTAGTGGAACCCTAGCCTTAGCCTAAGCTTAGGGGTGCCCTATCCTAAGACTATTGTGCCCTAGCCTAAGCCTATGGGTCCCCTAGCCTAAGGCTAGGGGTGCCCTAGCCTTAGGCTAGAGGAGCCCTAGCCTTAGCCTAAGCCTAGGGGTGCCCTAGCCTAAGCCTAGGGGTGCCCTAGCCTAAGTCAAGGGGTATCCTAGCCTAAACCTAGGTGTACCCTAGCCTTAGGCTAGGGGAGTCCTTGCCTTAGCCGAAGCCTTGGGGTGCCCTGGCCTAAGCCTAGGGGTGCCCTAACCTAAGGCTAGGGGTGCCCTAGACTTAGTCTAGTGGAGCCCTCGCCCTAGCCTAAGCCTAGGGGTGCTCTATCCTAAGCCATGGGGTGCCCAAGCCTAAGCCTAGGTGTGGCCTTGCCTAAGCCTAGAGTTGCCCTAGCCTAAGCCTAGGGGTGCCCTAGCCTAAGCCTAAGGGTGTCCTAGCCTAAGGCTAGGGGTGCCCTAGCCTAAGCCTAGGGGTGCCCTAGTCTTAGGCTAGGGGAGCCCTAGCCTTAGCCTAAGCCTTGGGGCGCCCTAGCCTAAGCCTTGGGGCGCCCTAGCCTAAACCTAGGGGTTCCCTAGCCTAAACCTAGGGGTGACCTAGCCTAAGCCTAGGGGTGCCCTAGGCTAAGGCTAGGGGTGCCCTAGCCTTAGTTTAGTGGAGCCCTAGCCTTAGCCTAAGCTTAGGAGTGCCCTATGCTAAGCCTAAGGGTGCCCTAGCCTTAGGCTAGGGGAGCCCTAGCCTTAGTCTAAGCCTAGGGGTGCCCTAGCCCAAGCCTAGGGATGCCTATCGTTAGGCTAGAGGAGCCCTAGCTTAGCCTAAGCCTAGGGGTGCCCTAATCTAAGCTAGGGGTGCCCTAGCCCAAGCCTAGGGGTGCAATACCCTAATCCTAGGGTTTCCCTAGCCTAAGCCTAGGGGTGCCCTAGCCTTAGTCTAGTGGAGCCCTAGCCTTAGCCTAAGCTTAGGGGTGCCCTATCCTAAGACTATTGTGCCCTAGCCTAAGCCTATGGGTCCCCTAACCTAAGGCTAGGGGTTCCCTAGCCTTAGTCTAGTGGAGCCCTAGCCTTAGGCTAAGCTTAGGGGTGCCCTATCCTAAGACTATTGTGCCCTAGCCTAAGCCTATGGGTACCCTAGCCTAAGGCTAGAGGAGCCCTAGCCTTAGCCTAAGTCTAGGGGTGCCCTAGCCTAAGCCTAGGGGTGCCCTAGCCTAAGTCAAGGGGTGCCCAATCTAAGCCTAGGTGTACCCTAGCCTTAGGCTAGGGGAGTCCTCGCCTTAGCCGAAGCCTTGGGGTGCCCTAGCCTAAGCCTAGGGGTGCCCTAGCCCAAGCCTAGGGGTGCCCTAGCCCAAGCCTAGGGATGCCCTAGCGTGAGGCTAGAGGAGCCCTAGCCTTAGCCTAAGCCTAGGGGTGACCATATTAAGCCTAGGGGTGCCATAGCCTAAGTCTAGGGGTGCCTAGCCTAAGCATAGGGGTGCCCTATCCTAAGCCTAGGGGTTCCCTACCTAAGTTTAGGGGTGCCCTAGCCTAAGACTACGAGTGCCGTAGCCTAAGCCTAGGGGTGCCCTAGCCTTAGGCTAGGGAAGCCCTAGCCTTAGCCTAAGCCTAGGGTTGCCCTAGCCTAAGCCTAGGGGTGCCCTAGCCTAAGCCTACGGGTTTCCTAGCCTAAGCCTAGGGGTGCCCTACCCTAAGCCTAGGGTTGCCCTAGCCTTAGGCTAGGGGAGCCCTAGCCTTAGCCAAAGCCTTGGGGCTCCCTAGCCTAATACTAGGGGTTCCCTAGCATAAGCCTAGGGGTGAGCTAGCCTAAGCCTAGGGGTGCCCTAGGCTAAGGCTAGGGGTGCCCTAGCCTTAGTCTAGTGGAGCCCTAGACTTAGCCTAAGCTTAGGGGTGCCCTATCCTAAGCCTAGGTGTGCCCTATCCTAAGGCTAGGTGTGCCCTAGCCATAGGCTAGGGGAGCCCTAGCCTTAGTCTAAGCCAAGGGGTGCCCTAGCCCAAGCCTAGGGATGCCCTAGAGTTAGGCTAGAGGAGCCCTAGCCTTACCCTAAGCCTAGGGGTGCCCTAGCCAAAGCCTAGGAGTGCCCTAGCCTAAGTCTAGGGGTGCCCTAGCTTCAGCCTAGGGGTACCCTAGCCTTAGGCTAGGGGAGCCCTAGCCTTAGCCTAATCCTAGGGGTGCCCCAGCCTAAGCCTAGGGGTGCCCTAGCCTAAGTCTAGGGTGCATAACCTAAGTATAGGGGTTCCCTACCTAAGCCTAGGGGTGCCCTAGCCTAAGCCTACGGGTGCCCTAGCCTAAGCCTAGGGGTGCCCTAGCCTTAGGCTACGGAAGCCCTAGCTTTAGCCTAAGCCTAGGCGTACCCTAGCCTAAGTCTAGGGCTGCCCTAGCCTAAGCCTAGGGGTGTCCTAGTCTAAGGCTAGGGGTGACCTAGCCATAGTCTAGTGGAGCCCTATCCTCAGCCTAAGCTTAGGGGTGCCCTATGCGAAGCCTAGGGTTGCCCTAGCCTAAGCCTAGGGGTGCCCTAGCCTAAGCCTCGGGGTGCCCTAGCCCAAGCCTAGGGATGCCCTAGCTTTAGGCTAGAAGAGCCCTAGCCTTACCCTAAGCCTAGGGGTGCCCTAGCCTAAGTCTAGGGGTGCCCTAGCATAAGCCTAGGGTTGCCCTAGCCTAAGCCTAGGGGTGCCCTAGCCTAAGCCTAGGGGTGCCCTAGCCTTAGTCTAGTGGAGCCCTCGCCCTAGCCAAAGCCTAGGGGTGCCCTATCCTAAGCCATGGGGTGCCCTAGCCTAAGCCTAGGTGTGGCCTAGCCTAAGACTTGGGTTGCCCTAGCCTAAGCCTAGGGGTGCCCTAGCCTTAGGCTAGGGGAGCCCTAGCCTTAGACTAAGCCTAGGGGTGCCCTAGCCTAAGCCTAGGGGTGCCCTAGCCTAAGCCTACGGGTGTCCTAGCCTAAGCCTAGGGGTTGCCTAGCCTAAGCCTAGGGGTTGCCTAGCCTAAGCCTTGGGGTGCCCTAGCCTTAGGCTAGGGGAGCCCTAGCCTTAGTTTAGTGGAGCCCTAGCCTTAGCCTAAGCTTAGGGGTGCCCTATGCGAAGCCTAGGGGTGCCCTAGCCTTAGGCTAGGGGAGCCCTAGCCTTAGTCTAAGCCAAGGGGTGCCCTAGCCTAAGCCTAGGGGTGCCCTAGCCCAAGCCTAGGGGTGGCCTAGCCTAAGCCTAGGGGTGCCCTACACTAAGCCCAGGGTTTCCCTAGCATAAGCCTAGGGGTGCCCTAGCCTTAGTCTAGTGGAACCCTAGCCTTAGCCTAAGCTTAGGGGTGCCCTATCCTAAGACTATTGTGCCCAAGCGTAAGCCTATGGGTCCCCTAGCCTAAGGCTAGGGATGCCCTAGCCTTAGCCTAAGCCTAGGGTGCCCTAGCCTAAGCCTAGGGGTGCCCTAGCCTAAGTCAAGGGGTATCCTAGCCTAAACTTAGGTGTACCCTAGCCTTAGGCTAGGGGAGTCCTCGCCTTAGCCGAAGCCTTGGGGTGCCCTAGCCTAAGCCTAGGGGTGCCCTAGCCTAAGGCTAGGGGTGCCCTATCCTAAGCCATTGGGTGCCCTAGCCTAAGCCTAGGTGTGGCCTTGCCTAAGCCTAGAGTTGCCCTAGCCTAAGCCTAGGGGTGCCCTAGCCTAAGCCTAAGGGTGTCCTAGCCTAAGGCTAGGGGTGCCCTAGCCTAAGCCTAGGGGTGCCCTAGCCTAAGCCTAGGGGTGCCCTAGGCTAAGGCTAGGGGTGCCCTAGCCTTAGTTTAGTGGAGCCCTAGCCTTAGCCTAAGCTTAGGGGTGCCCTATGCTAAGCCTAAGGGTGCCCTAGCCTTAGGCTAGGGGAGCCCTAGCCTTAGTCCAAGCCTAGGGGAGCCCTAGCCTTAGCCAAAGCCTTGGGGCTCCCTAGCCTAATACTAGGGGTTCCCTAGCATAAGCCTAGGGGTGAGCTAGCCTAAGCCTAGGGGTGCCCTAGGCTAAGGCTAGGGGTGCCCTAGCCTTAGTCTAGTGGAGCCCTAGACTTAGCCTAAGCTTAGGGGTGCCCTATCCTAAGCCTAGGTGTGCCCTATCCTAAGGCTAGGTGTGCCCTAGCCATAGGCTAGGGGAGCCCTAGCCTTAGTCTAAGCCAAGGGGTGCCCTAGCCCAAGCCTAGGGATGCCCTAGAGTTAGGCTAGAGGAGCCCTAGCCTTACCCTAAGCCTAGGGGTGCCCTAGCCAAAGCCTAGGAGTGCCCTAGCCTAAGTCTAGGGGTGCCCTAGCTTCAGCCTAGGGGTACCCTAGCCTTAGGCTAGGGGAGCCCTAGCCTTAGCCTAATCCTAGGGGTGCCCCAGCCTAAGCCTAGGGGTGCCCTAGCCTAAGTCTAGGGTGCATAACCTAAGTATAGGGGTTCCCTACCTAAGCCTAGGGGTGCCCTAGCCTAAGCCTACGGGTGCCCTAGCCTAAGCCTAGGGGTGCCCTAGCCTTAGGCTACGGAAGCCCTAGCTTTAGCCTAAGCCTAGGCGTACCCTAGCCTAAGTCTAGGGCTGCCCTAGCCTAAGCCTAGGGGTGTCCTAGTCTAAGGCTAGGGGTGACCTAGCCATAGTCTAGTGGAGCCCTATCCTCAGCCTAAGCTTAGGGGTGCCCTATGCGAAGCCTAGGGTTGCCCTAGCCTAAGCCTAGGGGTGCCCTAGCCTAAGCCTCGTGGTGCCCTAGCCCAAGCCTAGGGATGCCCTAGCTTTAGGCTAGAAGAGCCCTAGCCTTACCCTAAGCCTAGGGGTGCCCTAGCCTAAGTCTAGGGGTGCCCTAGCATAAGCCTAGGGTTGCCCTAGCCTAAGCCTAGGGGTGCCCTAGCCTAAGCCTAGGGGTGCCCTAGCCTTAGTCTAGTGGAGCCCTCGCCCTAGCCAAAGCCTAGGGGTGCCCTATCCTAAGCCATGGGGTGCCCTAGCCTAAGCCTAGGTGTGGCCTAGCCTAAGACTTGGGTTGCCCTAGCCTAAGCCTAGGGGTGCCCTAGCCTTAGGCTAGGGGAGCCCTAGCCTTAGACTAAGCCTAGGGGTGCCCTAGCCTAAGCCTAGGGGTGCCCTAGCCTAAGCCTACGGGTGTCCTAGCCTAAGCCTAGGGGTTGCCTAGCCTAAGCCTAGGGGTTGCCTAGCCTAAGCCTTGGGGTGCCCTAGCCTTAGGCTAGGGGAGCCCTAGCCTTAGTTTAGTGGAGCCCTAGCCTTAGCCTAAGCTTAGGGGTGCCCTATGCGAAGCCTAGGGGTGCCCTAGCCTTAGGCTAGGGGAGCCCTAGCCTTAGTCTAAGCCAAGGGGTGCCCTAGCCTAAGCCTAGGGGTGCCCTAGCCCAAGCCTAGGGGTGGCCTAGCCTAAGCCTAGGGGTGCCCTACACTAAGCCCAGGGTTTCCCTAGCATAAGCCTAGGGGTGCCCTAGCCTTAGTCTAGTGGAACCCTAGCCTTAGCCTAAGCTTAGGGGTGCCCTATCCTAAGACTATTGTGCCCAAGCGTAAGCCTATGGGTCCCCTAGCCTAAGGCTAGGGATGCCCTAGCCTTAGCCTAAGCCTAGGGTGCCCTAGCCTAAGCCTAGGGGTGCCCTAGCCTAAGTCAAGGGGTATCCTAGCCTAAACTTAGGTGTACCCTAGCCTTAGGCTAGGGGAGTCCTCGCCTTAGCCGAAGCCTTGGGGTGCCCTAGCCTAAGCCTAGGGGTGCCCTAGCCTAAGGCTAGGGGTGCCCTATCCTAAGCCATTGGGTGCCCTAGCCTAAGCCTAGGTGTGGCCTTGCCTAAGCCTAGAGTTGCCCTAGCCTAAGCCTAGGGGTGCCCTAGCCTAAGCCTAAGGGTGTCCTAGCCTAAGGCTAGGGGTGCCCTAGCCTAAGCCTAGGGGTGCCCTAGCCTAAGCCTAGGGGTGCCCTAGGCTAAGGCTAGGGGTGCCCTAGCCTTAGTTTAGTGGAGCCCTAGCCTTAGCCTAAGCTTAGGGGTGCCCTATGCTAAGCCTAAGGGTGCCCTAGCCTTAGGCTAGGGGAGCCCTAGCCTTAGTCCAAGCCTAGGGGTGCCCTAGCCCAAGCCTAGGGATGCCTATCGTTAGGCTAGAGGAGCCCTAGCTTAGCCTTATCCTAGGGGTGCCCTAATCTAAGCTAGGGGTGCCCTAGCCCAAGCCTAGGGGTGCAATACCCTAATCCTAGGGTTTCCCTAGCCTAAGCCTAGGGGTTCCCTAGCCTTAGTCTAGTGGAGCCCTAGTCTTAGGCTAAGCTTAGTGGTGCCCTATCCTAAGACTATTGTGCCCTAGCCTAAGCCTATGGGTACCCTAGCCTAAGGCTAGAGGAGCCCTAGCCTTATCCTAAGTCTAGGGGTGCCCTAGCCTAAGCCTAGGGGTGCCCTAGCCTAAGTCAAGGGGTGCCCAATCTAAGCCTAGGTGTACCCTAGCCTTAGGCTAGGGGAGTCCTCGCCTTAGCCGAAGCCTTGGGGTGCCCTAGCCTAAGCCTAGGGGTGCCCTAGCCCAAGCCTAGGGGTGCCCTAGCCCTAGCCTAGGGATGCCCTAGCGTTAGGCTAGAGGAGCCCTAGCCTTAGCCTAAGCCTAGGGGTGCCCCATATTAAGCCTAGGGGTGCCCTAGCCTAAGTCTAGGGGTGCCTAGCCTAAGCATAGTGGTGCCCTATCCTAAGTCTAGGGGTTCCCTACCTAAGCTTAGGGGTGCCCTAGCCTAAGACTACGAGTGCCGTAGCCTAAGCCTAGGGGTGCCCTAGCCTTAGGCTAGGGAAGCCCTAGCCTTAGCCTAAGCCTAGGTGTGCCCTAGCCTAAGCATAGGGCTGCCCTAGCCTAAGCCTAGGGGTGCCCTAGCCTAGGCCTAGGGGTGCCATAACCTAGGCCTAGGGGTGCCCTAGCCTAGGCCTAGGGGTGCCCAAGCCTAGGCCTAGGGGTGCCCTAGCCTAGCCCTAGGGGTGCCCAAGCCTAGGCCTAGGGGTGCCCTAGCCTAAGCCTAGGGGTGCACCAGCCTTAGGCTAGGGGAGCCCTAGCCTTAGCCTAAGCCTAGGGGTGCCCTAGCCTAAGCCTAGGGGTGCCCTAGCCTTAGGCTAGGGGAGCCCTAGCCTTAGCCTAAGCTTGGGGTGCCCTAGCCTAAACCTAGGGGTTCCCTAGCCTTGGGGTAGGGGAGCCCTAGCCTTAGCCTAATCCTAGGGGTGCCCTAGCCGAAGCCTAGGGATGCTCTAGCGTTAGGCTAGAGGAGCCCGAAACTTAGCCTAAGACTAGGGGTGCCCTAGCCTAAGCCTAAGGGTGCCCTAGCCTAAGCCTAGGGGTGCCCTAGCCTAAGCCTAGGGATGCCCTAGCCTTAGCCTAAACCTAGGGGGCCCTAGCCTAAGCCTAGGGGTTCCCTAGCCTAAGCCTAGGGGTGCCCTAGCGTAAGGCTAGGGGTGCCCTAATCTTATTCCAGTGGAGCCCTAGCCTTACCCTAAGATTAGGGGTGCCCTATCCTAAGACATGGGGTGCCGTAGCCTAAGCCTAGGGGTGCCCTAGCCTAAGCCTAGGGTTGCCCAACCCTAAGCCTAGGGGTGCCCTAGTCTTAGGCTAGGGGAGCCCTAGCCTTAGCCTAAGCCTAGGGTTGCCTTAGCCTAAGCCTAGGGGTGCCCTAGCCTAAGCCTACGGGTTTCCTAGCCTAAGCCTAGGGGTGACCTACCCTAAGCCTAGGGTTGCCCTAGCCTTAGGCTAGGGGAGCCCTAGCCTTAGCCAAATCCTTGGGGCGCCCTAGCCTAAACCTAGGGGTTCCCTAGCATAAGCCTAGGGGTGAGCTAGCCTAAGCTAGGGGTGCCCTAGGTTAAGGCTAGGGGTGCCCTAGCCTTAGGCTAGGGGAGCCCTAGCCTTAGTTTAGTGGAGCCCTAGCCTTAGCCTAAGCTTAGGGGTGCCCTAGCCTAAGCCTAGGGCTGCCCTAGCCGAAGCGAAGGGCTGCCCTAGACTAAGCCTAGGGGTGCCCTAACCTAAGCCTAGGGGTGCCCTAGCCTAGGCCTAGGGGTGCCCTAGCCTAGGCCTAGGGGTGCCCTAGCCTTAGGCTAGGGGAGCCCTAGCCTTAGCCTAAGCCTATTGGTGCCCTAGCCTAAGCCTAGGGGTGCCCTAGCCTAAGCCTACGGGTGTCCTAACCTAAGCCTAGGGGTGCCCTAGCCTAAGCCTAGGGGTGCCCTAGCCTTAGGCTAGGGGAGCCCTAGCCTTAGCCTAAGCCTTGGGGCGCCCTAGCCTAAACCTAGGGGTTCCCTAGCCTTAGGCTACAGGAGCACTAGCCTTAGCCTAAGCCTAGGGGTGCCCTAGCCTAAGCCTAAAGGTGCCCTAACCTAAGCCTAGGGGTCCCCTAGCCTAAGGCTAGGGATGCCCTAGCCTTAGCCTAAACCTAGGGGGCCCTAGCCTAAGCCTAGGGGTGCCCTAGCCTAAGCCTAGGGTTGCCCTAGCCTAAGCCTAGGGGTGCCCTAGCGTAAGGCTAGGGGTTCCCTAGCCTTAGTCCAGTGGAGCCCTAGCCTTAGCCTAAGCCTAGGGGTGCCCTATCCTGAGACATGGTGTGCCGTAGCCTAAGCCTAGGGGTGCCCTAGCCTAAGCCTAGGGTTGCCCTACCCTAAGCCTAGGGTTGCCCTAGCCTTAGGCTAGGGGAGCCCTAGCCTTAGCCAAAGCCTTGGGGCTCCCTAGCCTAAACCTAGGGGTTCCCTAGCATAAGCCTAGGGGTGAGCTAGCCTAAGCCTAGGGGTGCCCTAGGCTAAGGCTAGGGGTGCGCTAGCCTTAGTCTAGTGGAGCCCTAGACTTAGCCTAAGCTTAGGGGTGCCCTATCCTAAGCCTAGGTGTGCCCTATCCTAAGGCTAGGTGTGCCCTAGCCATAGGCTAGGTGAGCCCTAGCCTTAGTCTAAGCCAAGGGGTGACCTAGCCCAAGCCTAGGGATGCCCTAGAGTTAGGCTAGAGGAGCCCTAGCCTTACCCTAAGCCTAGGGGTGCCCTAGCCTAAGCCTAGGAGTGCCCTAGCCTAAGCCTAGGGGTGCCCTAGCTTCAGCCTAGGGGTACCCTAGCCTTAGGCTAGGGGAGCCCTAGCCTTAGCCTAATCCTAGGGGTGCCCCAGCCTAAGCCTAGGGGTGCCCTAGCCTAAGTCTAGGGGTGCATAACCTAAGTATAGGGGTTCCCTACCTAAGCCTAGGGTGCCCTAGCCTAAGCCTACGGGTGCCCTAGCCTAAGCCTAGGGGTGCCCTAGCCTTAGGCTACGGAAGCCCTAGCCTTAGCCTAAGCCTAGGGGTGCCCTAGCCTAAGTCTAGGGCTGCCCTAGCCTAAGCCTAGGGGTGTCCTAGGCTAAGGCTAGGGGTGACCTAGCCATAGTCTAGTGGAGCCCTATACTTAGCCTAAGCTTAGGGGTGCCCTATGCGAAGCCTAGGGTTGCCCTAGCCTAAGCCTAGGGGTGCCCTAGCCTAAGCCTCGGGGCGCCCTAGCCCAAGCCAAGGGATGCCCTAGCTTTAGGCTAGAAGAGCCCTAGCCTTACCCTAAGCCTAGGGGTGCCCTAGCCTAAGTCTAGGGGTGCCCTAGCATAAGCCTAGGGTTGCCCTAGCCTAAGCCTAGGGGTGCCCTAGCCTAAGGCTAGGGGTGCCCTAGCCTTAGTCTAGTGGAGCCCTCGCCCTAGCCAAAGCCTAGGGGTGCCCTATCCTAAGCCATGGGGTGCCCTAGCCTATGCCTATTTGTGGCCTAGCCTAAGCCTTGGGTTGCCCTAGCCTAAGCCTAGGGGTGCCCTAGCCTTAGGCT
The DNA here is from genome assembly GCF_050624435.1 of Tenrec ecaudatus. Lineage (NCBI taxonomy): Eukaryota > Metazoa > Chordata > Mammalia > Afrosoricida > Tenrecidae > Tenrec > Tenrec ecaudatus. The sequence continues at coordinate 534,064 of NW_027459491.1, forward strand.
AGGGGAGCCCTAGCCTTAGACTAAGCCTAGGGGTGCCCTAGCCTAAGCCTAGGGGTTGCCTAGCCTAAGCCTAGGGGTTGCCTAGCCTAAGCCTTGGGGTGCCCTAGCCTTAGGCTAGGGGAGCCCTAGCCTTAGTTTAGTGGAGCCCTAGCCTTAGCCTAAGCTTAGGGGTGCCCTATGGTCAGCCTAGGGGTGCCCTAGCCTAAGCCTAGGGGTGCCCTAGCCTTAGGCTAGGGGAGCCCTAGCCTTAGTATAAGCCAAGGGGTGCACTAGCCCAAGCCTAAGGATGCCTATAGTTACGCTAGAGGAGCCCTAGCTTAGCCTAATCCTAGGTGTGCCCTAGCCTAAGCCTAGGGGTGCCCTAGCCCAAGCCTAGGGGTGCCCTAGCCTAAGCCTAGGGGTGCCCTACCCTAAGCCCAGGGTTTCCCTAGCCTAAGCCTAGGGGTGCCCTAGCCTTAGTCTAGTGGAACCCTAGCCTTAGCCTAAGCTTAGGGGTGCCCTATCCTAAGACTATTGTGCCCTAGCCTAAGCCTATGGGTCCCCTAGCCTAAGGCTAGGGGTGCCCTAGCCTTAGGCTAGAGGAGCCCTAGCCTTAGCCTAAGCCTAGGGGTGCCCTAGCCTAAGCCTAGGGGTGCCCTAGCCTAAGTCAAGGGGTATCCTAGCCTAAACCTAGGTGTACCCTAGCCTTAGGCTAGGGGAGTCCTTGCCTTAGCCGAAGCCTTGGGGTGCCCTGGCCTAAGCCTAGGGGTGCCCTAACCTAAGGCTAGGGGTGCCCTAGACTTAGTCTAGTGGAGCCCTCGCCCTAGCCTAAGCCTAGGGGTGCTCTATCCTAAGCCATGGGGTGCCCAAGCCTAAGCCTAGGTGTGGCCTTGCCTAAGCCTAGAGTTGCCCTAGCCTAAGCCTAGGGGTGCCCTAGCCTAAGCCTAAGGGTGTCCTAGCCTAAGGCTAGGGGTGCCCTAGCCTAAGCCTAGGGGTGCCCTAGTCTTAGGCTAGGGGAGCCCTAGCCTTAGCCTAAGCCTTGGGGCGCCCTAGCCTAAGCCTTGGGGCGCCCTAGCCTAAACCTAGGGGTGACCTAGCCTAAGCCTAGGGGTGCCCTAGGCTAAGGCTAGGGGTGCCCTAGCCTTAGTTTAGTGGAGCCCTAGCCTTAGCCTAAGCTTAGGGGTGCCCTATGCTAAGCCTAAGGGTGCCCTAGCCTTAGGCTAGGGGAGCCCTAGCCTTAGTCTAAGCCTAGGGGTGCCCTAGCCCAAGCCTAGGGATGCCTATCGTTAGGCTAGAGGAGCCCTAGCTTAGCCTAAGCCTAGGGGTGCCCTAATCTAAGCTAGGGGTGCCCTAGCCCAAGCCTAGGGGTGCAATACCCTAATCCTAGGGTTTCCCTAGCCTAAGCCTAGGGGTGCCCTAGCCTTAGTCTAGTGGAGCCCTAGCCTTAGCCTAAGCTTAGGGGTGCCCTATCCTAAGACTATTGTGCCCTAGCCTAAGCCTATGGGTCCCCTAACCTAAGGCTAGGGGTTCCCTAGCCTTAGTCTAGTGGAGCCCTAGCCTTAGGCTAAGCTTAGGGGTGCCCTATCCTAAGACTATTGTGCCCTAGCCTAAGCCTATGGGTACCCTAGCCTAAGGCTAGAGGAGCCCTAGCCTTAGCCTAAGTCTAGGGGTGCCCTAGCCCAAGCCTAGGGATGCCCTAGAGTTAGGCTAGAGGAGCCCTAGCCTTACCCTAAGCCTAAGGGTGCCCTAGCCTAAGCCTAGGAGTGCCCTAGCCTAAGCCTAGGGGTGCCCTAGCTTCAGCCTAGGGGTGCCCTAGCCTTAGGCTAGGGGAGCCCTAGCCTTAGCCTAATCCTAGGGGTGCCCTAGCCTAAGTCTAGGGGTGCATAACCTAAGTATAGGGGTTCCCTACCTAAGCCTAGGGTGCCCTAGCCTAAGCCTACGGGTGCCCTAGCCTAAGCCTAGGGGTGCCCTAGCCTTAGGCTACGGAAGCCCTAGCCTTAGCCTAAGCCTAGGGGTGCCCTAGCCTAAGTCTAGGGCTGCCCTAGCCTAAGCCTAGGGGTGTCCTAGGCTAAGGCTAGGGGTGACCTAGCCATAGTCTAGTGGAGCCCTATCCTTAGCCTAAGCTTAGGGGTGCCCTATGCGAAGCCTAGGGTTGCCCTAGCCTAAGCCTAGGGGTGCCCTAGCCTAAGCCTCGGGGCGCCCTAGCCCAAGCCTAGGGATGCCCTAGCTTTAGGCTAGAAGAGCCCTAGCCTTACCCTAAGCCTAGGGGTGCCCTAGCCTAAGTCTAGGGGTGCCCTAGCATAAGCCTAGGGTTGCCCTAGCCTAAGCCTAGGGGTGCCCTAGCCTAAGGCTAGGGGTGCCCTAGCCTTAGTCTAGTGGAGCCCTCGCCCTAGCCAAAGCCTAGGGGTGCCCTATCCTAAGCCATGGGGTGCCCTAGCCTATGCCTATTTGTGGCCTAGCCTAAGCCTTGGGTTGCCCTAGCCTAAGCCTAGGGGTGCCCTAGCCTTAGGCTAGGGGAGCCCTAGCCTTAGACTAAGCCTAGGGGTGCCCTAGCCTAAGCCTAGGGGTTGCCTAGCCTAAGCCTAGGGGTTGCCTAGCCTAAGCCTTGGGGTGCCCTAGCCTTAGGCTAGGGGAGCCCTAGCCTTAGTTTAGTGGAGCCCTAGCCTTAGCCTAAGCTTAGGGGTGCCCTATGCTAAGCCTAGGGGTGCCCTAGCCTAAGCCTAGGGGTGCCCTAGCCTTAGGCTAGGGGAGCCCTAGCCTTAGTCTAAGCCAAGGGGTGCACTAGCCCAAGCCTAAGGATGCCTATAGTTACGCTAGAGGAGCCCTAGCTTAGCCTAATCCTAGGTGTGCCCTAGCCTAAGCCTAGGGGTGCCCTAGCCCAAGTCTAGGGGTGCCCTAGCCTAAGCCTAGGGGTGCCCTACCCTAAGCCCAGGGTTTCCCTAGCCTAAGCCTAGGGGTGCTCTAGCCTTAGTCTAGTGGAACCCTAGCCTTAGCCTAAGCTTAGGGGTGCCCTATCCTAAGACTATTGTGCCCTAGCCTAAGCCTATGGGTCCCCTAGCCTAAGGCTAGGGGTGCCCTAGCCTTAGGCTAGAGGAGCCCTAGCCTTAGCCTAAGCCTAGGGGTGCCCTAGCCTAAGCCTAGGGGTGCCCTAGCCTAAGTCAAGGGGTATCCTAGCCTAAACCTAGGTGTACCCTAGCCTTAGGCTAGGGGAGTCCTTGCCTTAGCCGAAGCCTTGGGGTGCCCTGGCCTAAGCCTAGGGGTGCCCTAACCTAAGGCTAGGGGTGCCCTAGACTTAGTCTAGTGGAGCCCTCGCCCTAGCCTAAGCCTAGGGGTGCTCTATCCTAAGCCATGGGGTGCCCAAGCCTAAGCCTAGGTGTGGCCTTGCCTAAGCCTAGAGTTGCCCTAGCCTAAGCCTAGGGGTGCCCTAGCCTAAGCCTAAGGGTGTCCTAGCCTAAGGCTAGGGGTGCCCTAGCCTAAGCCTAGGGGTGCCCTAGTCTTAGGCTAGGGGAGCCCTAGCCTTAGCCTAAGCCTTGGGGCGCCCTAGCCTAAGCCTTGGGGCGCCCTAGCCTAAACCTAGGGGTTCCCTAGCCTAAACCTAGGGGTGACCTAGCCTAAGCCTAGGGGTGCCCTAGGCTAAGGCTAGGGGTGCCCTAGCCTTAGTTTAGTGGAGCCCTAGCCTTAGCCTAAGCTTAGGGGTGCCCTATGCTAAGCCTAAGGGTGCCCTAGCCTTAGGCTAGGGGAGCCCTAGCCTTAGTCTAAGCCTAGGGGTGCCCTAGCCCAAGCCTAGGGATGCCTATCGTTAGGCTAGAGGAGCCCTAGCTTAGCCTAAGCCTAGGGGTGCCCTAATCTAAGCTAGGGGTGCCCTAGCCCAAGCCTAGGGGTGCAATACCCTAATCCTAGGGTTTCCCTAGCCTAAGCCTAGGGGTGCCCTAGCCTTAGTCTAGTGGAGCCCTAGCCTTAGCCTAAGCTTAGGGGTGCCCTATCCTAAGACTATTGTGCCCTAGCCTAAGCCTATGGGTCCCCTAACCTAAGGCTAGGGGTTCCCTAGCCTTAGTCTAGTGGAGCCCTAGCCTTAGGCTAAGCTTAGGGGTGCCCTATCCTAAGACTATTGTGCCCTAGCCTAAGCCTATGGGTACCCTAGCCTAAGGCTAGAGGAGCCCTAGCCTTAGCCTAAGTCTAGGGGTGCCCTAGCCTAAGCCTAGGGGTGCCCTAGCCTAAGTCAAGGGGTGCCCAATCTAAGCCTAGGTGTACCCTAGCCTTAGGCTAGGGGAGTCCTCGCCTTAGCCGAAGCTTTGGGGTGCCCTAGCCTAAGCCTAGGGGTGCCCTAGCCCAAGCCTAGGGGTGCCCTAGCCCAAGCCTACGGATGCCCTAGCGTGAGGCTAGAGGAGCCCTAGCCTTAGCCTAAGCCTAGGGGTGACCATATTAAGCCTAGGGGTGCCATAGCCTAAGTCTAGGGGTGCCTAGCCTAAGCATAGGGGTGCCCTATCCTAAGCCTAGGGGTTCCCTACCTAAGTTTAGGGGTGCCCTAGCCTAAGACTACGAGTGCCGTAGCCTAAGCCTAGGGGTGCCCTAGCCTTAGGCTAGGGAAGCCCTAGCCTTAGCCTAAGCCTAGGGTTGCCCTAGCCTAAGCCTAGGGGTGCCCTAGCCTAAGCCTACGGGTTTCCTAGCCTAAGCCTAGGGGTGCCCTACCCTAAGCCTAGGGTTGCCCTAGCCTTAGGCTAGGGGAGCCCTAGCCTTAGCCAAAGCCTTGGGGCTCCCTAGCCTAATACTAGGGGTTCCCTAGCATAAGCTAGGGGTGAGCTAGCCTAAGCCTAGGGGTGCCCTAGGCTAAGGCTAGGGGTGCCCTAGCCTTAGTCTAGTGGAGCCCTAGACTTAGCCTAAGCTTAGGGGTGCCCTATCCTAAGCCTAGGTGTGCCCTATCCTAAGGCTAGGTGTGCCCTAGCCATAGGCTAGGGGAGCCCTAGCCTTAGTCTAAGCCAAGGGGTGCCCTAGCCCAAGCCTAGGGATGCCCTAGAGTTAGGCTAGAGGAGCCCTAGCCTTACCCTAAGCCTAGGGGTGCCCTAGCCAAAGCCTAGGAGTGCCCTAGCCTAAGTCTAGGGGTGCCCTAGCTTCAGCCTAGGGGTACCCTAGCCTTAGGCTAGGGGAGCCCTAGCCTTAGCCTAATCCTAGGGGTGCCCCAGCCTAAGCCTAGGGGTGCCCTAGCCTAAGTCTAGGGTGCATAACCTAAGTATAGGGGTTCCCTACCTAAGCCTAGGGGTGCCCTAGCCTAAGCCTACGGGTGCCCTAGCCTAAGCCTAGGGGTGCCCTAGCCTTAGGCTACGGAAGCCCTAGCCTTAGCCTAAGCCTAGGCGTACCCTAGCCTAAGTCTAGGGCTGCCCTAGCCTAAGCCTAGGGGTGTCCTAGTCTAAGGCTAGGGGTGACCTAGCCATAGTCTAGTGGAGCCCTATCCTCAGCCTAAGCTTAGGGGTGCCCTATGCGAAGCCTAGGGTTGCCCTAGCCTAAGCCTAGGGGTGCCCTAGCCTAAGCCTCGGGGTGCCCTAGCCCAAGCCTAGGGATGCCCTAGCTTTAGGCTAGAAGAGCCCTAGCCTTACCCTAAGCCTAGGGGTGCCCTAGCCTAAGTCTAGGGGTGCCCTAGCATAAGCCTAGGGTTGCCCTAGCCTAAGCCTAGGGGTGCCCTAGCCTAAGCCTAGGGGTGCCCTAGCCTTAGTCTAGTGGAGCCCTCGCCCTAGCCAAAGCCTAGGGGTGCCCTATCCTAAGCCATGGGGTGCCCTAGCCTAAGCCTAGGTGTGGCCTAGCCTAAGCCTTGGGTTGCCCTAGCCTAAGCCTAGGGGTGCCCTAGCCTTAGGCTAGGGGAGCCCTAGCCTTAGACTAAGCCTAGGGGTGCCCTAGCCTAAGCCTAGGGGTGCCCTAGCCTAAGCCTACGGGTGTCCTAGCCTAAGCCTAGGGGTTGCCTAGCCTAAGCCTAGGGGTTGCCTAGCCTAAGCCTTGGGGTGCCCTAGCCTTAGGCTAGGGGAGCCCTAGCCTTAGTTTAGTGGAGCCCTAGCCTTAGCCTAAGCTTAGGGGTGCCCTATGCGAAGCCTAGGGGTGCCCTAGCCTTAGGCTAGGGGAGCCTTAGCCTTAGTCTAAGCCAAGGGGTGCCCTAGCCCAAGCCTAAGGATGCCTATAGTTAGGCTAGAGGAGCCCTAGCTTAGCCTAAGCCTAGGGGTTCCCTAGCCTAAGCCTAGGGGTGCCCTAGCCCAAGCCTAGGGGTGGCCTAGCCTAAGCCTAGGGGTGCCCTACACTAAGCCCAGGGTTTCCCTAGCCTAAGCCTAGGGGTGCCCTAGCCTTAGTCTAGTGGAACCCTAGCCTTAGCCTAAGCTTAGGGGTGCCCTATCCTAAGACTATTGTGCCCAAGCGTAAGCCTATGGGTCCCCTAGCCTAAGGCTAGGGATGCCCTAGCCTTAGCCTAAGCCTAGGGTGCCCTAGCCTAAGCCTAGGGGTGCCCTAGCCTAAGTCAAGGGGTATCCTAGCCTAAACCTAGGTGTACCCTAGCCTTAGGCTAGGGGAGTCCTCGCCTTAGCCGAAGCCTTGGGGTGCCCTAGCCTAAGCCTAGGGGTGCCCTAGTCTAAGGCTAGGGGTGCCCTATCCTAAGCCATTGGGTGCCCTAGCCTAAGCCTAGGTGTGGCCTTGCCTAAGCCTAGAGTTGCCCTAGCCTAAGCCTAGGGGTGCCCTAGCCTAAGCCTAAGGGTGTCCTAGCCTAAGGCTAGGGGTGCCCTAGCCTAAGCCTAGGGGTGCCCTAGTCTTAGGCTAGGGGAGCCCTAGCCTTAGCCTAAGCCTTGGGGCGCCCTAGCCTAAACCTAGGGGTTCCCTAGCCTAAGCCTAGGGGTGCCCTAGGCTAAGGCTAGGGGTGCCCTAGCCTTAGTTTAGTGGAGCCCTAGCCTTAGCCTAAGCTTAGAGGTGCCCTATGCTAAGCCTAAGGGTGCCCTAGCCTTAGGCTAGGGGAGCCCTAGCCTTAGTCCAAGCCTAGGGGTGCCCTAGCCCAAGCCTAGGGATGCCTATCGTTAGGCTAGAGGAGCCCTAGCTTAGCCTAATCCTAGGGGTGCCCTAATCTAAGCTAGGGGTGCCCTAGCCCAAGCCTAGGGGTGCAATACCCTAATCCTAGGGTTTCCCTAGCCTAAGCCTAGGGGTTCCCTAGCCTTAGTCTAGTGGAGCCCTAGTCTTAGGCTAAGCTTAGGGGTGCCCTATCCTAAGACTATTGTGCCCTAGCCTAAGCCTATGGGTACCCTAGCCTAAGGCTAGAGGAGCCCTAGCCTTATCCTAAGTCTAGGGGTGCCCTAGCCTAAGCCTAGGGGTGCCCTAGCCTAAGTCAAGGGGTGCCCAATCTAAGCCTAGGTGTACCCTAGCCTTAGGCTAGGGGAGTCCTCGCCTTAGCCGAAGCCTTGGGGTGCCCTAGCCTAAGCCTAGGGGTGCCCTAGCCCAAGCCTAGGGGTGCCCTAGCCCTAGCCTAGGGATGCCCTAGCGTTAGGCTAGAGGAGCCCTAGCCTTAGCCTAAGCCTAGGGGTGCCCCATATTAAGCCTAGGGGTGCCCTAGCCTAAGTCTAGGGGTGCCTAGCCTAAGCATAGGGGTGCCCTATCCTAAGCCTAGGGGTTCCCTACCTAAGCTTAGGGGTGCCCTAGCCTAAGACTACGAGTGCCGTAGCCTAAGCCTAGGGGTGCCCTAGCCTTAGGCTAGGGAAGCCCTAGCCTTAGCCTAAGCCTAGGTGTGCCCTAGCCTAAGCATAGGGCTGCCCTAGCCTAAGCCTAGGGGTGCCCTAGCCTAGGCCTAGGGGTGCCATAACCTAGGCCTAGGGGTGCCCTAGCCTAGGCCTAGGGGTGCCCAAGCCTAGGCCTAGGGGTGCCCTAGCCTAGCCCCAGGGGTGCCCAAGCCTAGGCCTAGGGGTGCCCTAGCCTAAGCCTAGGGGTGCACCAGCCTTAGGCTAGGGGAGCCCTAGTCTTAGCCTAAGCCTAGGGGTGCCCTAGCCTAAGCCTAGGGGTGCCCTAGCCTTAGGCTAGGGGAGCCCTAGCCTTAGCCTAAGCTTGGGGTGCCCTAGCCTAAACCTAGGGGTTCCCTAGCCTAAGCCTAGGGGTGCCCTAGCGTAAGGCTAGGGGTGCCCTAATCTTATTCCAGTGGAGCCCTAGCCTTACCCTAAGATTAGGGGTGCCCTATCCTAAGACATGGGGTGCCGTAGCCTAAGCCTAGGGGTGCCCTAGCCTAAGCCTAGGGTTGCCCAACCCTAAGCCTAGGGGTGCCCTAGTCTTAGGCTAGGGGAGCCCTAGCCTTAGCCTAAGCCTAGGGTTGCCTTAGCCTAAGCCTAGGGGTGCCCTAGCCTAAGCCTACGGGTTTCCTAGCCTAAGCCTAGGGGTGCCCTACCCTAAGCCTAGGGTTGCCCTAGCCTTAGGCTAGGGGAGCCCTAGCCTTAGCCAAATCCTTGGGGCGCCCTAGCCTAAACCTAGGGGTTCCCTAGCATAAGCCTAGGGGTGAGCTAGCCTAAGCTAGGGGTGCCCTAGGTTAAGGCTAGGGGTGCCCTAGCCTTAGTCTAGTGGAGCCCTAGCCTTAGCCTAAGCTTAGGGGTGCCCTATCCAAAGACTAAGGGTGCCCTAGCCATAGGCTAGGGGAGCCCTAGCCTTAGTCTAAGCCTAGGGGTGCCCTAGCCCAAGCCTAGGGATGCACTAGCGTTAGGCTAGAGGAGCCCTAGCCTTAGCCGAAGCCTAGGGGTGACCTAGCCTAAGCCTTGGGGTGCCCTAACCTAAGCCTAGGGGTGGCCTAGCCAAGCCTAGGGATGCCCTAGAGTTAGGCTAGAGGAGCCCTACCCTTACCCTAAGCCTAGGGGTGCCCTAGCCTAAGCCTAGGGGTGCCCTAGCCTAAGTCTAGGGGTGCCCTAGCTTAAGCCTAGGGGTACCCTAGCCTTAGGCTATGGGAGCCCTAGCCTTAGCCTAATCCTAGGGGTGCCCCAGCCTAAGCCTAGGGGTGCCCTAGCCTAAGTCTCGGGGTGCATAGCCTAAGCATAGGGGTTCCCTACCTAAGCCTAGGGGTGCCCTAGCCTATGCCTACGGGGGCGCTAGCCTAAGCCTAGTGGTGCCCTAGTCTTAGGCTACGGAAGCCCTAGCCTTAGCCTAAGCCTGGGATGCCCTAGCCTAAGTCTACGGCTGCCCTAGCCTAAGCCTAGGGCTTCCCTAGCCTAAGCCTAGTGGTGCCCTATCCTAAGCCTAGGGGTGCCCTATCCTAAGCTTAGGGGTGCCCTAGCCTAAGCCTAGGGGTGCCCTAGCCTAAGCATAGGGGTGCCCTATCCTAAGCCTAGGGGTGCCCTAGCCTAAGCCTATCGGTGCCCTAGCCTAAGCCTACGGGTGTCCTAGTCTAAGCCTAGGGGTGCCCTAGCCTAAGCCTAGGGGTACCCTAGACTTAGGCTAGGGGAGACCTTGCCTTAGCCTAAGCCTTGGGGCGCCCTAGCCTAAACCTAGGGGTTCCCTAGCCTAAGCTTAGGGGTGACCTAGCCTAAGCCTACGGGTGCCCTAGGCTAAGGCTATGGGTGCCCTAGCCTTAGTCTAGTGGAGCCCTATCCTTAGCCTAAGCTTAGGGGTGCCCTATGCTAAGCCTAGGTTTGCCCAAGCCTAAGCCTAGGGGTGCCCTAGCCTAAGCCTAGGGGTGCCCTAGCCTAAGCCTAGGGGTGCCCTAGCCCAAGCCTAGGGATGCCCTAGCTTTAGGCTAGAGGAGCCCTAGCCTTACCCTAAGCCTAGGGGTGCCCTAGCCTAAGTCTAGGGGTGCCCTAGCATAAGCCTAGGGGTACCCTAGCCTTAGGCTAGGGGAGCCCTAGCCTTAGCCTAAGCCTAGTGATGCCCCATACTAAGCCTAGGGGTGCCCTAGCCTAAGTCTAGGGGTGCCTAGCCTAAGCATAGGGGTGCCCTATCCTAAGTCTAGGGGTTCCCTACCTAAGCTTAGGGGTGCCCTAGCCTAAGCCAACGGGTGTCCTAGCCTAAGCCTAGGGGTGCCTTAGCCTTAGGCTAGGGAAGCCCTAGCCTTAGCCTAAGCCTAGGGGTGCCCTAGCCTAAGCCTAGGGGTGCCCTAGCCTAAACCTAGGGGTGCCCTAGCCTAAGCCTATGGCTGCCCTAGCCTAAGCCCAGGGGTGCCCTAGCCTAAGCCTAGGGGTGCCCTAGCCTAAGCCTAGGGGTGCCCTAGCCTAAGGTTAGGGGTGCCCTAGCCTTAGGCTAGGGGAGCCCTAGCCTTAGCCTAAGCCTAGGGGTGCCCTAGCCTAAGCCTACGGGTGTCCTAGCCTAAGCCTAGGGGTGCCCTAGCCTAAGCATAGGGGTGCCCAAGCCTTAGGCTAGGGGAGCCCTAGCCTTAGCCTAAGCCTTGGGGCACCCTAACCTAAACCTAGGGGTTCCCTAGCCTTAGGCTAGGGGAGCCCTAGCCTTAGCCTAAGCCTAGGGGTGTCCTAGCCGAAGCCTAGGGATGCCCTAGCGTTAGGCTAGAGGAGCCCTAGCCCTAGCCTAAGCCTAGAGGTTCCCTAGCCTAAGCCTAAGGGTGCCCTAGCCTAAGCCTATGGGTCCCCTAGCCTAATCCTAGGGATGCCCTAGCCTTAGCCTAAACCTAGGGGGCCCTAGCCTAAGCCTAGGGGTGCCCTAGCCTAAGCCTAGGGGTGCCCTAGCCCAAGCCTAGGGATGCCGTAGCATTAGGCTAGAGGAACCCTAGCCTTACCCTAAGCCTAGGGGTGCCCTAGCCTAAGTCTAGGGCTGCCCTAGAATAAGCCTAGGGGTACCCTAGCCATAGGCTAGGGGAACTCTAGCCTTAGCCTAAGCCTAGGGGTGCCCCATACTAAGCCTAGGGGTGTCCTAGCCTAAGTCTAGGGGTGCCTAGCCTAAGCATAGGGGTGCCCTATCCTAAGCCTAGGGGTTCCCTACCTAAGCTTAGGGGTGCCCTAGCCTTAGGCTAGGGAAGCCCTAACCTTAGCCTAAGCCTAGGGGTGCCTTATCCTAAGCCTAGGACTGCCCTAGCCTAAACCTAGGGCTGCCCTAGCCTAAGCCTAGGGGTCCCCAAGCCTAAGCCTAGGGGTGCCCTAGCCTAAGCCTAGGGGTGCCCTAGCCTAAGCCTAGGGGTGCCCTAGCCTAATCCTAGGGGTGCCCTTGCCTAAGCCTAGGGGTGCCCTTGCCTAAGCTTAGGTGTGCCCTAGCCTTAGGCTAGGGGAGCCCTAGCCTTAGCCTAAGCCTAGGGGTGCCCTAGCCTAAGCCGAGGGGTGCCCTAGCCTAAGCCGAGGGGTGCCCTAGCCTAAGCCTAGGGGTGCCCTAGCCTAAGCCTAGGGGTGCCCTAGCCTTAAGCTAGGGGAGCCCTAGCCTTAGCCTAGGCCTTGGGGCGCACTAGCCTAAACCTAGGGGTTCCCTAGCCTTAGGCTAGGGGAGCCCTAGCCTTAGCCTAAGCTTAGGGGTGCCCTATCCGAAGCCTTGGGATGCCCTAGCGTTAGGCTAGAGGAGCCCTAGCCTTAGCCTAAGCTAGGGGTGTCCTAGCCTAAGCCTAGAGGTGCCCAATCCTAAGTTTAGGGGTGTCCTAGCCTAAGCCTAGTGGTACCCTAGCCTAAGCCTACGGTTGCCCTAGCCTAAGCCTGGGGGTGCCCTAGCGTAAGGCTAGGGGTGCCCTAGCCTTAGTACAGTGGAGCCCTAGCCTTAGCCTAAGCCTAGGGGTGCCCTAGACTAAGACATGGGGTGCCGTAGCCTAAGCCTAGGGGTACCCTAGCCGAAGCCTAGGGTTGCCCTACCCTAAGTCTAGGGTTGCCCTAGTCTTAGCTAGGGGAGCCCTAGCCTTAGCCTAAGCCTAGTGGTGCCCTTTCCTAAGCCTAGGGGTGCCCTAGCCTAAGCCTACTGGATTCCTAGCCTAAGCCTAGGGGTGCCCAACCCTAAGCCTAGGATTCCCCTAGCCTTAGGCTAGGGGAGCCCTAGCCTTAGCCAAAGTCATGGGGCGCCCTAGCCTAAACCTAGGGGTTCCCTAGCCTAAGCCTAGAGGTGAGCTAGCCCAAGCCTAGGGGTGCCCTAGGCTAAGGCTAGGGGTGCCCTAGCCTTAGTCTAGTGGAGCCCTAGCCTTAGCCTAAGCTTAGGTGTGCCCTATCCTAAGCCTAGGGGTGCCCTATCCTAAGGCTAGTGGAGCCCTAGCCTTAGTCTAAGCCTAGGGGTACCCTTGCCCAAGCCTAGGGATGCCCTAGCGTTAGGCTAGAGGAGCCCTAGTCTTAGACTAAGCCTAGGGGTGCCCTAGCCTAAGCCTAGGAGTGCCCTAGCCTAAGCCTAGGGGTGCCCTAGCCTAAGTCTTGGGGTGCCCTAGCCTAAGCCTAGATGTACCCTAGCCTTAGGCTAGGGGAGTCCTCACCTTAGCCGAAGCCTTGGGGTGCCCTAGCCTAAGCCTACGGGTGCCCTAGCCTAAGCCTAGGGGTGTCCTAGCCCAAGCCTAGGGATGCCCTAGCGTTAGGCTAGAGGAGCCCTAGCCTTACCCTAAGCCTAGGGGTGCCCTAGACTAAGCTTTGGGGTGCCCTAGCCTAAGCCTAGGGGTGCCCTAGCCTAAGGCTAGGGGTGCCCCAGTCTTAGGCTAGGGGAGCGCTAGCCTTAGTCTAAGCTTAGGGGTGCCCTAGCCTAAGTCTAGGGTGCCCTAGCCTAAGCCTAGGTGTACCCTAGCCTTAGGCTAGGGGAGACCTCGCCTCAGCCGAAGGCTTGGGGTGCCCTAGCCTAAGCCTAGGGGTGCCCTATCCTAAGCATAGGGGTGCCCTAGCCCAAGCCTAGGGATGCCCTAGTGTTAGGCTAGAGGAGCCCTAGACTTAGCCTAAGCCTAGGGGTGCCCCAGCCTAAGCCTCGGGGTGCCCTAGACAAAGTCTAGGGGTGCCTAGCCTAAGCATAAGGGTGCCCTAACCTAAGCCTAGGTGTTCCCTAGCTAAGCCTAGGGGTGCCCTAGACTAAGCTTACGGGTGCCCTAGCCTAAGCCTAGGGGTGCCCTAAACTTAGGCTAGGGAAGCCCTAGCCTTAGCCTAAGCCTAGGGGTGCCCTAGCATAAGCCTAGGGGTGCTCTATCCTAAGGCTAGGGGTGCCCTAGCCTAAGCTTAGGGGTGCCCTAGCCTAAGCCTTGGGGTGCCCTAGCCTAAGCCTAGGGGTGCCCTATCCTAAGGTTAGGGGTGCCTTAGCCTTAGGCTAGGGGAGCCCTAGCCTTAGCCTAAGCCTAGGGGTGCCCTAGCCTAAGATAGGGGTGCCCTAGCCTAAGATAAGGGTGCCCTAGCCTAAGCCTAGGGGTGCCCTAGCCTAAGACTAGGGGTGCCCTAGCCTAAGCCTAGGGGTGCCCTATCCTAAGCTTAGGGGCTCCCTATCCTAAGCCTAGGGTTGCCCTATCCTAAGACTAGGGGTGCCCTATCCTAAGCCTAGGGGTGCCCTTGCCTAAGCCTAGGGGTGCCCTTGTCTAAGCCTAGGGGTGCCCTAGCCTTAGGCTAGCGGAGCCCTAGCCTTAGCCTAAGCCTAGGGGTGCCCTAGCCTAAGCCTAGAGGTGCCCTAGCCTAAGCCTACGGTTGTCCTAGCCTAAGCCTAGGGGCGCCCTAGCCTACACCTAGGGGTTCCCTAGCCTTAGCCTAAGCTTAGGGGTGCCCTAGCCGAAGCCTATGGATGCCCTAGCGTTAGGCTAGAGGAGCCCTAGGCTTAGCCTAAGCCTAGGGGTGTCCTAGCCTAAGCCTAGAGGTGCCCTAGCCTAAGTCTAGGGGTGTCCTAGCCTAAGCCTAGGGGTACCCTAGCCTTAGGCTAGAGGAGCCATAGCCTTAGCCTAAGCCTAGTGGTGCCCTAGCCTAAGCCTAAGGGTGCCCTAGCCTAAGCCTAGGGGTCCCCTAGCCTAAGCCTAGGGATGCCCTAGCCTTAGCCTAAACCAAGGGGGCCCTAGCCTCAGCCTAGGTGTGCCCTAGCCTAAGCCTAGGGGTGCCCTAGCCTGAGCCTACGGTTGCCCTAGCCTAAGCCTAGGGGTGCCCTAGCGTAAGCCTAGGGTTGCCCTACCCTAAACCTAGGGGTGCCCTAGTCTTAGGCTAGGGGAGCCCTAGCCTTAGCCTAAGCCTAGGGGTGCCCTAGCCTAAGCCTAGGGGTGCCCTAGCCTAAGCCTACGGGTTTCCTAGCCTAAGCCTAGGGGTGCCCTACCCTAAGCCTAGGGTTCCCCCAGCCTTAGGTTAGGGGAGCCCTAGCCTTAGCCAAAGCCATGGGGCGCCCTAGCCTAAACCTAGGGGTTCCCTAGCCTAAGCATAGAGGTGAGCTAGCCTAAGCCTTGGAGTGCCCTAGGCTAAGGCTAGGGGTGCCCTAGCCTTAGTCTAGTGGAGCCCTAGCCTTACCCTAAGCTTAGGGGTGCCCTATCCTAAGCCTAGGGGTGCCCTAGCCTAAGCCTAGGGATGCCCTAGCGTTAGGGTAGAGGAGCCCTAGCCATAGCCTAAGCCTAGGCGTGCCCTAGCCTAAGCCTAGGGGTGCCCTAGCCTAAGTCTTGGGGTGCCCTAGCCTAAGCCTAGGTGTACCCTAGCCTTAGGCTAGGGGAGTACTCGCCTTAGCCGAAGCCTTGGGGTGCCCTAGCCTAAGCCTTGGGGTGCCCTAGCCTAAGCCTAGGGGTGCCCTACCCCAAGCCTAGAGATGCCCTAGCGTTAGGCTAGAGGAGCCCTAGCCTTACCCTAAGCCTAGGGGTGCCCAAGCCTAAGCCTAGGGGTGCCCTAGCCTAAGCCTAGGGATGCCCTAGCCTTAGGCTAGGGGAGCCCTAGCCTTAGTCTAAGCCTAGGGGCGCCCTAGCATAAGCCTAGGGGTGACCTACCCTAAGCCTAGGGGTGCCCTAGCTTAAGTCTAGGGGTGCCCTAGCCTAAGCCTAGGTGTACCCTAGCCTTAGGCTAGGGGAGACCTCGCCACAGCCGAAGGCTTGGGGTGCACTATCCTAAGCTTAGGGGTGCCCTAGCCTAAGCCTAGGGGTGCCCTAGCCCAAGGATGGGATGCCCAAGCGTTAGGCTAGAGGAGACCTAGACTTAGCCTAAGCTTAGGGGTGCCCCAGCCTAAGCCCAGGGGTGCCCTAGCCTGTCTAGGGGTGCCTAGCCTAAGCATAAGGGTGCCCTAACCTAGGCCTAGGGGTTCCCTACCTAAGCCTAGGGGTGCCCTAGCCTAAGCCTACGGGTGCCCTAGCGTAAGCCTAGGGGTGCCCTAGCCTTAGGCTAGGGAAGCCCTAGCCTTAGCCTAAGCCCAGGGGTGCCCTAGCATAAGCCTAAGGCTGCCCTATCCTAAGCCTAGGGGTGCCCTAGCCTAAGCCTAGGGGTGCCCTAGCCTAAGCCTAGGGGTGCTCTATCCTAAGCCTAGGGATGCCCTAGCCTAAGCTTAGGGGTGCCCTAGCCTAAGGCTAGGGGTGCCCTAGCCTTAGGCTAGGGGAGCCCTAGCCTTAGCCTAAGCCTAGGGGTGCCCTAGCCTAAGATAGGGGTGCCCTAGCCCAAGCCTAGCGGTGCCCTAGCCTAAGTCTTGGGGTGCCCTAGCCTAAGCCTAGATGTACCCTAGCCTTAGGCTAGGGGAGTCCTCACCTTAGCCGAAGCCTTGGGGTGCCCTAGCCTAAGCCTTCGGGTGCCCTAGCCTAAGCCTAGGGGTGTCCTAGCCCAAGCCTAGGGATGCCCTAGCGTTAGGCTAGAGGAGCCCTAGCCTTACCCTAAGCCTATGGGTGCCCTAGCCTAAGCCTTGGGGTGCCCTAGCCTAAGCCTAGGGGTGCCCTAGCCTAAGGCTAGGGGTGCCCCAGTCTTAGGCTAGGGGAGCCCTAGCCTTAGTCTAAGCCTAGGGGTGCCCTAGCCTAAGCCTAGGGGTGCCTTAGCCCAAGCCTAGGGATGCCCTAGCGTTAGGCTAGAGGAGCCCTAGCTTAGCCTAAGCCTAGGGGTGCCCTAGCCTAAGCCTAGGGGTGCCCTAGCCTAAGTCTAGGGGTGCCCTAGCCTAAGCCTAGGTGTACCCTAGCCTTAGGCTAGGGGAGACCTCGCCTCAGCCGAAGGCTTGGGGTGCCCTAGCCTAAGCCTAGGGGTGCCCTATCTTAAGCCTAGGGGTGCCCTAGCCCAAGCCTAGGGATGCCCTAGTGTTAGGCTAGAGGAGCCCTAGACTTAGCCTAAGCCTAGGGGTGCCCCAGCCTAAGCCTCGGGGTGCCCTTGACAAAGTCTAGGGGTGCCTAGCCTAAGCATAAGGGTGCCCTAACCTAAGCCTAGGGGTTCCCTAGCTAAGCCTAGGGGTGCCCTAGACTAAGCTTACGGGTGCCCTAGCCTAAGCCTAGGGGTGCCCTAAACTTAGGCTAGGGAAGCCCTAGCCTTAGCCTAAGCCTAGGGGTGCCCTAGCATAAGCCTAGGGGTGCTCTATCCTAAGGCTAGGGGTGCCCTAGCCTAAGCTTAGGGGTGCCCTAGCCTAAGCCTTGGGGTGCCCTAGCCTAAGCCTAGGGGTGCCCTATCCTAAGGTTAGGGGTGCCTTAGCCTTAGGCTAGGGGAGCACTAGCCTTAGCCTAAGCCTAGGGGTGCCCTAGCCTAAGATAAGGGTGCCCTAGCCTAAGCCTAGGGGTGCCCTAGCTTAAGCCTAGGGGTGCCCTAGCCTAAGCCTAGGGGTGCCCTAGCCTAAGACTAGGGGTGCCCTAGCCTAAGCTTAGGGGTGCCCTATCCTAAGCTTAGGGGCTCCCTATCCTAAGCCTAGGGGTGCCCTATCCTAAGACTAGGGGTCCCCTATCCTAAGCCTAGGGGTGCCCTTGCCTAATCCTAGGGGTGCCCTTGCCTAAGCCTAGGGGTGCCCTAGCCTTAGGCTAGCGGAGCCCTAGCCTTAGCCTAAGCCTAGGGGTGCCCTAGCCTAAGCCTAAAGGTGCCCTAGCCTAAGCCTACGGTTGTCCTAGCCTAAGCCTAGGGGCGCCCTAGCCTACACCTAGGGGTTCCCTAGCCTTAGCCTAAGCTTAGGGGTACCCTAGCCGAAGCCTAGGGATGCCCTAGCGTTAGGCTAGAGGAGCCCTAGGCTTAGCCTAAGCCTAGGGGTGTCCTAGCCTAAGCCTAGAGGTGCCCTAGCCTAAGTCTAGGGGTGTCCTAGCCTAAGCCTAGGGGTACCCTAGCCTTAGGCTAGAGGAGCCATAGCCTTAGCCTAAGCCTAGTGGTGCCCTAGCCTAAGCATAAGGGTGCCCTAGCCTAAGCCTAGGGGTGCCCTAGCCTTAGCCTAAACCAAGGGGGCCCTAGCCTCAGCCTAGGTGTGCCCTAGCCTAAGCCTAGGGGTGCCCTAGCCTGAGCCTACGGTTGCCCTAGCCTAAGCCTAGGGGTGCCCTAGCGTAAGGCTAGGGGTGCCCTAGCCTTAGTACAGTGGAGCCCTAGCCTTAGCCTAAGCCTAGGGGTGCCCTAGACTAAGACATGGGGTGCCGTAGCCTAAGCCTAGGGGTGCCCTAGCCTAAGCTTAGGGTTGCCCTACCCTAAACCTAGGGGTGCCCTAGTCTTAGGCTAGGGGAGCCCTAGCCTTAGCCTAAGCCTAGGGGTGCCCTAGCCTAAGCCTAGGGGTGCCCTAGCCTAAGCCTACGGGTTTCCTAGCCTAAGCCTAGGGGTGCCCTACCCTAAGCCTAGGGTTCCCCCAGCCTTAGGTTAGGGGAGACCTAGCCTTAGCCAAAGCCATGGGGCGCCCTAGCCTAAACCTAGGGGTTTCCTAGCCTAAGCATAGAGGTGAGCTAGCCTAAGCCTTGGAGTGCCCTAGGCTAAGGCTAGGGGAGCACTAGCCTTAGCCTAAGCCTAGGGGTGCCCAAGCCCAAGCCTAGGTGTACCCTAGCCTTAGGCTAGGGGAGTACTCACCTTAGCCGCAGACTTGGGGTGTCCTAGCCTAAGCCTTGGGGTGCCCTAGCCTAAGCCTAGGGGTGCCCTACCCAAAGCCTAGGGATGCCCTAGCGTTAGGCTAGAGGAGCCCTAGCCTTACCCTAAGCCTAGGGGTGCCCAAGCCCAAGCCTAGGGGTGCCCTAGCCTAAGCCTAGGGGTGCCCTAGCCTTAGGCTAGGGGAGCCCTAGCCTTAGTCTAAGCCTAGGGGCTCCCTAGCATAAGCCTAGGGGTGACCAAGCCTAAGCCTAGGGGTGCCCTAGCCTAAGTCTAGGGGTGCCCTAGCCTAAGCCTAGGGGTGCCCTAGCCTAAGTCTAGGGGTGCCCTAGCCTAAGTCTAGGGGTGCCCTAGCCTAAGTCAAGGGGTGCCCTAGCCTAAGCCTAGGGGTGCCCTAGCGTAAGCCTAGGGGTGCCTTAGCCCAAGCCTAGGGATGCCGTAGCGTTAGGCTAGAGGAACCCTAGCCTTACCCTAAGCCTAGGGGTGCCCTAGCCTAAGTCTAGGGGTGCCCTAGTATAAGCCTAGGGGTACCCTAGCCTTAGGATAGGGGAGCCCTAGCCTTAACCTAAGCCTAGGGGTGCCCCATATTAAACCTAGGGGTGCCCTAGCCTAAGTCTAGGGGTGCCTAGCCTAAGCATAGGGGTGCCCTATCCTAAGCCTAGGGGTTCCCTACCTAAGCTGAGGGGTGCCCTAGCCTAAGCCTAGGGGTGCCCTAGCCTTAGGCTAGGGAAGCCCTAACCTTAGCCTAAGCCTAGGGGTGCCCTAGCCTAAGCCTAGGGCTGCCCTAGCCTAAGCCTAGGGGTGCCCTAGCCTAAGCCTAGAGGTGCCCTAGCCTAAGCCTAGGGGTGCCCTAGCCTAAGCCTAGGGGTGCCCTAGCCTAAGCCTAGTGGTGCCCTATCCTAAGCCTAGGGGTGCCCTATCCTAAGCCTAGGGGTACCCTATCCCAAGCCTAGGGGTGCCCTAGCCCAAGCCTAGGGGTGCCCTTCCCGAAGCCTAGGGGTGCCCTAGCCTTAGGCTAGGGGAGCCCTAGCTTTAGCCTAAGACTAGGGGTGCCCTAGCCTAAGCCTAGGGGTGCCCTAGCCTAAGCCTACGGTTGTCCTAGCCTAAGCCTAGGGGTGCCCTAGCCTAAGCCTAGGGGTGCCCTAGCCTTAGGCTAGGGGATCCCTAGCCTTTGCCTGAGCCTTGGGGCGGCCTAGCCTAAAACTAGGGGTTCCCTAGGCTTAGGCTTGAGGAGCCCTAGCCTTAGCCTAAGCCTAGGGGTGTCCTAGCCTAAGCCTAGAGGTGCCCTAACCTAAGTCTAGGGGTGTCCTAGCCTAAGCCCAGGGGTACCCTAGCCTTAGGCTAGAGGAGCCATAGCCTTAGCCTAAGCCTAGGGGTGCCCTAGCCTAAGCCTAAGAGTGCCCTAGCCTAAGCCTAGCGGTCCCCTAGCCTAAGCCTAGGCATGCCCTAGCCTTAGCCTAAACCTAGGGGGCCCTAGCCTAAGCCTAGGGGTGCCCTAGCCTAAGATTAGGGGTGCCCTAGCCTAAGCCTACGGTTGACCTAGCCTAAGCCTAGGGGTTCCCTAGCGTAAGGCTAGGGGTGCCCTAGCCTTAGTACAGTGGAGCCCTAGCCTTAGCCTAATTCTAGGGGTGCCCTATTCTAAGACATGGGGTGCCCTATCCTAAGCCTAGGGTTGCCCTACCCTAAGCCTAGGGGTGCCCTAGCCTAAGCCTAGGGGTGCCCTATCCTAAGCCTACGGGTTTCCTAGCCTAAGCCTAGGGGTGCCCTACCCTAAGCCTAGGGTTCCCCTAGCCTTAGGCTAGGGGAGCCCTAGCCTTAACCAAAGCCTTGGGGCGCCCTAGCCTAAACCTAGGGGTTCCCTAGGCTAAGCCTAGGGGTGAGCTAGCCTAAGCCCAGGGGTGCCCTATCCTAAGGCTAGGGGTGCCCTAGCCTTAGGCTAGGGTAGCCCTAGCCTTAGTCTAAGCCTAGGGGTGCCCTAGCCCAAGCCTAGGGATGCCCTAGCGTTAGGCTAGGGGTGCCCTAGCCTAAGTCTTGGGGTGCCCTAGCCTAAGCCTAGGTGTACCCTAGCCTTAGTTTAGGGGAGTCCTCGCCTTAGCAGAAGCCTTTGGGTGCCCTAGACTAAGCCTTGGGGTGCCCTAGCCTAAGCCTAGGGGTGCCCTAGCCCAAGCCTATGGATGCCCTAGCGTTAGGCTAGAGGAGCCCTAGCCTTACCCTAAGCCTAGGGGTGACCTAGCCTAAGCCTAGGGGTGCCCTAGCCTAAGCCTAGGGGTGCCCTAGCCTTAGTCTAAGCCTAGGGGTGCCCTAGCCTTAGGCTAGGGGAGCCCTAGCCTTAGTCTAAGCCTAGGGGTGCCCTAGCCTAAGCCTAGGGGTGCCTTAGCCCAAGCCTAGGGATGCCCTAGCGTTAGGCTAGAGGAGCCCTAGCTTAGCCTAAGCCTAGGGGTGCCCTAGCCTAAGCCTAGGGGTGCCCTAGCCTAAGTCTAGGGGTGCCCTAGCCTAAGCCTAGGTGTACCCTAGCCTTAGGCTAGGGGAGACCTCGCCTCAGCCGAAGGCTTGGGGTGCCCTAGCCTAAGCCTAGGGGTGCCCTATCCTAAGCCTAGGGGTGCCCTAGCCCAAGCCTAGGGATGCCCTAGTGTTAGGCTAGAGGAGCCCTAGACTTAGCCTAAGCCTAGGGGTGCCCCAGCCTAAGCCTCGGGGTGCCCTTGACAAAGTCTAGGGGTGCCTAGCCTAAGCATAAGGGTGCCCTAACCTAAGCCTAGGGGTTCCCTAGCTAAGCCTAGGGGTGCCCTAGACTAAGCTTACGGGTGCCCTAGCCTAAGCCTAGGGGTGCCCTAAACTTAGGCTAGGGAAGCCCTAGCCTTAGCCTAAGCCTAGGGGTGCCCTAGCATAAGCCTAGGGGTGCTCTATCCTAAGGCTAGGGGTGCCCTAGCCTAAGCTTAGGGGTGCCCTAGCCTAAGCCTTGGGGTGCCCTAGCCTAAGCCTAGGGGTGCCCTATCCTAAGGTTAGGGGTGCCTTAGCCTTAGGCTAGGGGAGCACTAGCCTTAGCCTAAGCCTAGGGGTGCCCTAGCCTAAGATAAGGGTGCCCTAGCCTAAGCCTAGGGATGCCCTAGCGTTAGGCTAGAGGAGCCCTAGCTTAGCCTAAGCCTAGGGGTGCCCTAGCCTAAGCCTAGGGGTGCCCTAGCCTAAGTCTAGGGGTGCCCTAGCCTAAGCCTAGGTGTACCCTAGCCTTAGGCTAGGGGAGACCTCGCCTCAGCCGAAGGCTTGGGGTGCCCTAGCCTAAGCCTAGGGGTGCCCTATCCTAAGCCTAGGGGTGCCCTAGCCCAAGCCTAGGGATGCCCTAGTGTTAGGCTAGAGGAGCCCTAGACTTAGCCTAAGCCTAGGGGTGCCCCAGCCTAAGCCTCGGGGTGCCCTTGACAAAGTCTAGGGGTGCCTAGCCTAAGCATAAGGGTGCCCTAACCTAAGCCTAGGGGTTCCCTAGCTAAGCCTAGGGGTGCCCTAGACTAAGCTTACGGGTGCCCTAGCCTAAGCCTAGGGGTGCCCTAAACTTAGGCTAGGGAAGCCCTAGCCTTAGCCTAAGCCTAGGGGTGCCCTAGCATAAGCCTAGGGGTGCTCTATCCTAAGGCTAGGGGTGCCCTAGCCTAAGCTTAGGGGTGCCCTAGCCTAAGCCTTGGGGTGCCCTAGCCTAAGCCTAGGGGTGCCCTATCCTAAGGTTAGGGGTGCCTTAGCCTTAGGCTAGGGGAGCACTAGCCTTAGCCTAAGCCTAGGGGTGCCCTAGCCTAAGATAAGGGTGCCCTAGCCTAAGCCTAGGGGTGCCCTAGCTTAAGCCTAGGGGTGCCCTAGCCTAAGCCTAGGGGTGCCCTAGCCTAAGACTAGGGGTGCCCTAGCCTAAGCTTAGGGGTGCCCTATCCTAAGCTTAGGGGCTCCCTATCCTAAGCCTAGGGGTGCCCTATCCTAAGACTAGGGGTCCCCTATCCTAAGCCTAGGGGTGCCCTTGCCTAATCCTAGGGGTGCCCTTGCCTAAGCCTAGGGGTGCCCTAGCCTTAGGCTAGCGGAGCCCTAGCCTTAGCCTAAGCCTAGGGGTGCCCTAGCCTAAGCCTAAAGGTGCCCTAGCCTAAGCCTACGGTTGTCCTAGCCTAAGCCTAGGGGCGCCCTAGCCTACACCTAGGGGTTCCCTAGCCTTAGCCTAAGCTTAGGGGTGCCCTAGCCGAAGCCTAGGGATGCCCTAGCGTTAGGCTAGAGGAGCCCTAGGCTTAGCCTAAGCCTAGGGGTGTCCTAGCCTAAGCCTAGAGGTGCCCTAGCCTAAGTCTAGGGGTGTCCTAGCCTAAGCCTAGGGGTACCCTAGCCTTAGGCTAGAGGAGCCATAGCCTTAGCCTAAGCCTAGTGGTGCCCTAGCCTAAGCATAAGGGTGCCCTAGCCTAAGCCTAGGGGTGCCCTAGCCTTAGCCTAAACCAAGGGGGCCCTAGCCTCAGCCTAGGTGTGCCCTAGCCTAAGCCTAGGGGTGCCCTAGCCTGAGCCTACGGTTGCCCTAGCCTAAGCCTAGGGGTGCCCTAGCGTAAGGCTAGGGGTGCCCTAGCCTTAGTACAGTGGAGCCCTAGCCTTAGCCTAAGCCTAGGGGTGCCCTAGACTAAGACATGGGGTGCCGTAGCCTAAGCCTAGGGGTGCCCTAGCCTAAGCTTAGGGTTGCCCTACCCTAAACCTAGGGGTGCCCTAGTCTTAGGCTAGGGGAGCCCTAGCCTTAGCCTAAGCCTAGGGGTGCCCTAGCCTAAGCCTAGGGGTGCCCTAGCCTAAGCCTACGGGTTTCCTAGCCTAAGCCTAGGGGTGCCCTACCCTAAGCCTAGGGTTCCCCCAGCCTTAGGTTAGGGGAGACCTAGCCTTAGCCAAAGCCATGGGGCGCCCTAGCCTAAACCTAGGGGTTTCCTAGCCTAAGCATAGAGGTGAGCTAGCCTAAGCCTTGGAGTGCCCTAGGCTAAGGCTAGGGGAGCACTAGCCTTAGCCTAAGCCTAGGGGTGCCCAAGCCCAAGCCTAGGTGTACCCTAGCCTTAGGCTAGGGGAGTACTCACCTTAGCCGCAGACTTGGGGTGTCCTAGCCTAAGCCTTGGGGTGCCCTAGCCTAAGCCTAGGGGTGCCCTACCCAAAGCCTAGGGATGCCCTAGCGTTAGGCTAGAGGAGCCCTAGCCTTACCCTAAGCCTAGGGGTGCCCAAGCCCAAGCCTAGGGGTGCCCTAGCCTAAGCCTAGGGGTGCCCTAGCCTTAGGCTAGGGGAGCCCTAGCCTTAGTCTAAGCCTAGGGGCTCCCTAGCATAAGCCTAGGGGTGACCAAGCCTAAGCCTAGGGGTGCCCTAGCCTAAGTCTAGGGGTGCCCTAGCCTAAGCCTAGGGGTGCCCTAGCCTAAGTCTAGGGGTGCCCTAGCCTAAGTCTAGGGGTGCCCTAGCCTAAGTCAAGGGGTGCCCTAGCCTAAGCCTAGGGGTGCCCTAGCGTAAGCCTAGGGGTGCCTTAGCCCAAGCCTAGGGATGCCGTAGCGTTAGGCTAGAGGAACCCTAGCCTTACCCTAAGCCTAGGGGTGCCCTAGCCTAAGTCTAGGGGTGCCCTAGTATAAGCCTAGGGGTACCCTAGCCTTAGGATAGGGGAGCCCTAGCCTTAACCTAAGCCTAGGGGTGCCCCATATTAAACCTAGGGGTGCCCTAGCCTAAGTCTAGGGGTGCCTAGCCTAAGCATAGGGGTGCCCTATCCTAAGCCTAGGGGTTCCCTACCTAAGCTGAGGGGTGCCCTAGCCTAAGCCTAGGGGTGCCCTAGCCTTAGGCTAGGGAAGCCCTAACCTTAGCCTAAGCCTAGGGGTGCCCTAGCCTAAGCCTAGGGCTGCCCTAGCCTAAGCCTAGGGGTGCCCTAGCCTAAGCCTAGAGGTGCCCTAGCCTAAGCCTAGGGGTGCCCTAGCCTAAGCCTAGGGGTGCCCTAGCCTAAGCCTAGTGGTGCCCTATCCTAAGCCTAGGGGTGCCCTATCCTAAGCCTAGGGGTACCCTATCCCAAGCCTAGGGGTGCCCTAGCCCAAGCCTAGGGGTGCCCTTCCCGAAGCCTAGGGGTGCCCTAGCCTTAGGCTAGGGGAGCCCTAGCTTTAGCCTAAGACTAGGGGTGCCCTAGCCTAAGCCTAGGGGTGCCCTAGCCTAAGCCTACGGTTGTCCTAGCCTAAGCCTAGGGGTGCCCTAGCCTAAGCCTAGGGGTGCCCTAGCCTTAGGCTAGGGGATCCCTAGCCTTTGCCTGAGCCTTGGGGCGGCCTAGCCTAAAACTAGGGGTTCCCTAGGCTTAGGCTTGAGGAGCCCTAGCCTTAGCCTAAGCCTAGGGGTGTCCTAGCCTAAGCCTAGAGGTGCCCTAACCTAAGTCTAGGGGTGTCCTAGCCTAAGCCCAGGGGTACCCTAGCCTTAGGCTAGAGGAGCCATAGCCTTAGCCTAAGCCTAGGGGTGCCCTAGCCTAAGCCTAAGAGTGCCCTAGCCTAAGCCTAGCGGTCCCCTAGCCTAAGCCTAGGCATGCCCTAGCCTTAGCCTAAACCTAGGGGGCCCTAGCCTAAGCCTAGGGGTGCCCTAGCCTAAGATTAGGGGTGCCCTAGCCTAAGCCTACGGTTGACCTAGCCTAAGCCTAGGGGTTCCCTAGCGTAAGGCTAGGGGTGCCCTAGCCTTAGTACAGTGGAGCCCTAGCCTTAGCCTAATTCTAGGGGTGCCCTATTCTAAGACATGGGGTGCCCTATCCTAAGCCTAGGGTTGCCCTACCCTAAGCCTAGGGGTGCCCTAGCCTAAGCCTAGGGGTGCCCTATCCTAAGCCTACGGGTTTCCTAGCCTAAGCCTAGGGGTGCCCTACCCTAAGCCTAGGGTTCCCCTAGCCTTAGGCTAGGGGAGCCCTAGCCTTAACCAAAGCCTTGGGGCGCCCTAGCCTAAACCTAGGGGTTCCCTAGGCTAAGCCTAGGGGTGAGCTAGCCTAAGCCCAGGGGTGCCCTATCCTAAGGCTAGGGGTGCCCTAGCCTTAGGCTAGGGTAGCCCTAGCCTTAGTCTAAGCCTAGGGGTGCCCTAGCCCAAGCCTAGGGATGCCCTAGCGTTAGGCTAGGGGTGCCCTAGCCTAAGTCTTGGGGTGCCCTAGCCTAAGCCTAGGTGTACCCTAGCCTTAGTTTAGGGGAGTCCTCGCCTTAGCAGAAGCCTTTGGGTGCCCTAGACTAAGCCTTGGGGTGCCCTAGCCTAAGCCTAGGGGTGCCCTAGCCCAAGCCTATGGATGCCCTAGCGTTAGGCTAGAGGAGCCCTAGCCTTACCCTAAGCCTAGGGGTGACCTAGCCTAAGCCTAGGGGTGCCCTAGCCTAAGCCTAGGGGTGCCCTAGCCTTAGTCTAAGCCTAGGGGTGCCCTAGCCTTAGGCTAGGGGAGCCCTAGCCTTAGTCTAAGCCTAGGGGTGCCCTAGCCTAAGCCTAGGGGTGCCTTAGCCCAAGTCTAGGGATGCCCTAGCGTTAGGCTAGAGGAGCCCTAGCTTAGCCTAAGCCTAGGGGTTCCCTAGCCTAAGCCTAGGGGTGCCCTAGCCTAAGTCTAGGGGTGCCCTAGCCTAAGCCTAGGTGTACCCTAGCCTTAGGCTAGGGGAGACCTCGCCTCAGCCGAAGGCTTGGGGTGCCCTAACCTAAGCCTAGGGGTGCCCTAGGCTAAGCCTAGGCGTGCCCTAGCCCAAGCCTAGGGATGCCCTAGCGTTAGTTTAGAGGAGCCCTAGACTTAGCCTAAGCCTAGGGGTGCCCCAGCCAAAGCCTAGGGGTGCCCTAGCCTAAGTCTAGGAGTGCCTAGCCTAAGCATAAGGGTGCCCTAACCTAAGCCTAGGGGTTCCCTACCTAAGCCTAGGGGTGCCCTTGCCTAAGCTTACGGGTGCCCTAGCCTAAGCCTAGGGGTGCCCTAGCCTTAGGCTAGGGGTGCCCTAGCCTTAGGCTAGGGAAGCCCTAGCCTTAGCCTAAGCCTAGGGGTGCCCTAGCATAAGCCTAGGGCTGCCCTATCCTAAACCTAGGGGTGCCCTAGCCTAAGCCTAGGGGTGCCCTAGCCTAAGCCTAGGGGTGCTCTAACCTAAGCCTAGGGGTGCCCTAGCCTAAGCTTAGGGGTGCCCTAGCCTAAGGCCAGGGGTGCCCTAGCCTTAGGCTAGGGGAGCCCTAGCCTTAGCCTAAGCCTAGGGGTGCCCCAGCCTAAGATAGGGGTGCCCTAGCCTAAGCCTAGGGGTGCCCTAGTCTAAGAGTAAGGGTGCCCTAGCCTTAGACTAGGGGAGCCCTAGCCTTAGCCTAAGCCTAGGGGTGCCCTAGCCTAAGCCTAGGGGTGCCCTAGCCTAAGCCTAGGGGTGCCCTAGCCTTAGGCTAGGGGATCCCTAGCCTTAGCCTAAGCCTAGGGGTGCCCTAGCCTAAGTGTAGGGGTGCCCTAGCCTGAGCCTAGGGGTGCCCTAGCCTAAGCCTCGGGGTGCCTTAGCCTAAGCCTAGGGGTCCCCTAGCGTTAGCCTACGCCTTGGGGTGCCCTAGCCTAAACCTACGGGACTCCTAGCCATAGCCTAAGCCTAGGAGTGCCCTAGCCTGAGCCTAGGGGTGCCGTAGCCTTAGCCTAGGGGTGCCCTAGCCTAAGCCTAGGGGAGCCCTAGCTTTAGCCTAAGCCTAGTTGTGCCCTAGCCTAAATTTAGGGGTGCCCTAGCCTAAGCCTAGGGGTGCCTTAGCCTAAGCCTAGGGGTCCCCTATCCTTAGCCTAAACCTAGGGGTGCCCTAGCTTAAGCCTAGGCGTGCCCTAGCCTGAGCCTAGGGGTGCCCTAGCCTGAGCCTATGGGTGCCCTAGCCTGAGGCTTTGGGAGCCCTAGCTTTAGTCTAGCCTAGGATTGCCCTAGCCTAAGCCTAGGGGTGCCATAGCCTGAGTCTAGGGGTGCCCTAGCCTGAGGTTAGGGGAGCCGTAGCCTTAGTCCAAGCCTAAGGGTGCCCTAGCCTAAGCCTAGGGGTTCCCTAGCCGAAGCCTAGGGGTGCCCAACCTCAGCCTACGGGTGCCCTCGCCTTAGGCTTGGGGAGCCCTAGCCTTAGCGTAAGCCTAGGGGTGCCGTAGCCTAAGCCTAGGGATGCCCTAGCCTGAGCCTAGGGGTGCCCTAGCCTTAGGCTAGGGGAGCCCTAGCCTTAGCCTAAGCCTAGGGGTGCCCTTGCCTAAGCCTACAGGTGCCCTAGCCTAAGCCTAGGGGTGCCCTAGCCTAACACTAGGGGTGCCCTAGCCTTAGGCTAGGGGAGCACTAGCCTTAGCCTAAGCTTATGGGTGCTCTAGCCTAAGCCTATGGGTGCTCTAGCCTAAGCCTAGGGGTGCCCTAGCCTAAGCTTAGGGGTGGCCTAGCCTAAGCCTAAGGGTGCCCTAGCCTAAGCCTAGTGGTACCCTAGCCTTAGGCTAGGGGAGCCCTAGCCTTAGTCGAAGCCTTGGATTGCCCTAGCCTAAGACTAGGGGTGCCCTAGCCTAAGCTTAGGGGTGCCCTAGCCTAAGCCCAGGGGTCCCTAGCCTAAGCCTAGGGGTGTCCTAGTGTTAGTCGAGGGGAGCCCTAGCCTTAGCCTAATCCTAGGGGTGCCCTAGCCTAAGCCTAGGAGTGCCCTAGCCAAAGCCTAGGGGTGCCCTAGCCTTAGGATAGGGGAGACCTAGCCTTAGCCTAATCCTAAGGGTGCCCTAGCCTAAGCCTAGGAGTGCCCTAGCCAAAACCTAGGGGTGCCCTAGCCTTAGGATAGGGGAGACCTAGCCTTAGCCTAAGCCTACGGCTGCCCTAGCTTAAGCACAGGGGTGCCCTAGCCTAAGCCTCGGGGTGCCCTAGCCTTAGGCTAGGGGAGCCCTAGCCTTAGCCTAAGCCTATGGGTGCCCTAGCCTCAGCCTAGGGGTTCCCTAGCCTCAGCCTAGGGGTGCCCTAGCCTAAGTTTAGGAGTGCCCTAGCCTAAGCCTAGGGGTGCCTTAGACTAAGCCTAGGGGTGACCTAGCCTTAACCTAAGCCTAGGGGTGCCCTAGCCTAAGCCTAAGGGTGTCCTAACCTAAGACTAGGGTGCCCTTGCCTAAGCCTAGGGATGCCGTAGCCTAAGCCTAGGGGTCCCCTAGCCTTAGCCTAAGCCTAGGGGTGCCCTAGCCTAAACTTAGGGGTGCCGTAGTAGTTTAAGCCTAGGGGTGCCTTAGCCTAAGCCTAGGGGTCGCCTAGCCTTAGCCTAAGCCTATTGGTGCCCTAGCCTACGCCTATTGGTGCCCTAGCCTAAGCCTAGGGGTGCCCTAGCCATAGCCTAGGGGAGCCCTAGCCTTAGCCTAAGCTTAGTGGTGCCTGAGCCTAAGCCTAGGGTTGCCCAAGCCTAAGCCCAGAGGTGTCCTACGGTTGCCCTAGCCTGAGGCTAGGGGAGCCCTAGCCTGAGCCTACGGGTGCCCTAGGGTGAGGCTAGGGGAGCCCTAGCCTTTGTCTAGCCTATGATTGCCATAGCCTAAGCCGAGGGGTGCCCTATCCTAAGCCTACGGGTGCCCTCTCCTTAGGCTATGGGAGCCCTAGCCTTAGCCTAAGCCTAGGGGTGCCGTAGCCATAGCCTAGGGGAGCCCTAGCATTAACCTAAGCTTAGGGGTGGCCGAGCCTAAGCCTAGGGTTGCCCTAGCCTAAGCCTAGGGGTGCCCTAGCCTAAGCCTAGGGGTGCCCTAGCCATAGCCTAAGGGAGCCCTAGCCTAAGCTTAGGGGTGCCCGAGCCTAAGCCTAGAGTTGCCCTAGCCTAAGCCTAGGGGTGCCCTAGCCTAACCATAGTGGTACCCTAGCCTTAGGCTAGGGGAGCACTAGCCTTAGCCTAAGCCTAGGGGTGCCCTAGCCTAAGCCTAGGCGTGCCCTAGCCTAAGCCTAGTGGTGCCCTACCCTAAGCCTAGGGGTGCCCTAGCATAAGCCTAGGCTTGCCCTAGCCTTAGGCTTGCTGAGCCCTAGCCTAAGCCTAAGCCTAGGGGTGCCCTAGCCTAAGCCTAGGGGTGCCCTAGCCTAAGCCTAGGGGTGCGCTAGCCTAAGCCTAGGGGTGCCCTAGCCTTAGGCTAGGGGTGCCCAGGCCTTAGGATAGAGGAGCCCTAGCCTTAGACTAAGCCTATGGCTGCCCTAGCCTAAGC
Organism: Tenrec ecaudatus; assembly: GCF_050624435.1. Taxonomy (NCBI): domain Eukaryota; kingdom Metazoa; phylum Chordata; class Mammalia; order Afrosoricida; family Tenrecidae; genus Tenrec; species Tenrec ecaudatus. The sequence goes on from NW_027459491.1 coordinate 562,960, forward strand.
CTATGTCTGCCCTAGCCTAAGCCTAGGGTTGCCCTAGCCTAAGCCTAGGGGTGCCCTAGCCTAAGCCTAGGGGTGCCCTAGCCTAAGCCTAGGGGTGCCCTAGCCTAATCCTAGGGGTGCCCTAGCCTCAGCCTAGGGGTGCCCTAGCCTCAGCCTAGGGGTGCCCTAGCCTAAGGCTAGGGGTGCCCAGACCTTAGGATAGAGGAGCCCTAGCCTTAGCCTAACCCTAGTGGTGCCCTAGCCTTAGGCTAGGGGAGCACTCGCCTTAGCCTAAGCCTAATTGTGCCCTAGCCTAAGCCTAGGGGTGACCTAGCCTAAGCCAAGGGGTGCCCTAGCCTTAGAGTAAGAATAGGGGTACCCTAGCCTAAGCCTAGGGGTGCCCTAGCCTAACTCTAGGGGTGCCCAGGCCTTAGGCTAGAGGAGCCCTAGCCTTAGCCTAAGCCTATGGCTGCCCTAGCCTAAGCCTAGGGATGCCCTAGCCTAAACCTAGTGGTGCCCTAGCCTTAGGCTAGGGGAACACTAGCCTTAGCCTAAGCCTAGGGGTGCCCTAGCCTAAGCCTAGGCATGCCCTAGCCTAAGCCGAGGGGTGCCCTTCCCAAAGCCTTGGGGTTCCCCACCCTAAGCCCAGGGGTGCCCTAGCCTAAGCCTAGGCTTACCCTAGCCTTAGGCTAGCTGAGCCCTAGCATAAGCCTAAGCCTAGGGGTGCCCTTGCCTAAGCCTAGGGGTGCCCTAGCCTAAGCCTAGGGGTGCCATAGCCTTAGGCTAGAGGAGACCTAGCCTTAGCCTAAGCCTAGGGGAGCCCTAGCCTAAGACTAGGAGTGCCCTAGCCTAAGCCTTGGGGTGCCCTAGGGTTATGCTAGGGGAGCCCTAGCCTTAGCCTAAGCCTAGGAGTGCCCTAGTCTAAGCCTAGTGGTGCCCTATCCTAAGCCTAAGGGTGCCCTAGCCTAAGCCTAGGGGTGCCCAGGACTAAGGCTAGAGGAGCCCTAGCCTTAGCCTAAGCCTAGGGGTGCCCTAGCCCAAGCCTAGGGGTGCCGTAGCCTAAGCCTAGCGGTGTCCTAGCCTAAGCCTAGGGGTGCCCTAGCCTAAGCTTACGGGTGCCCTAGCCTAAGGCTAGGGGTGCCCTAGCCTTAGTCTAATGGAGCCCTTGCCTTAGTCTAAGCATAGGGGTGGACTACCCTAAGCCTAGATATGACCTAGCCTAAGCCTAGTGGTGCCCTACCCTAAGCCTAGGGGTGCCCTAGCCTAAGCCTAGGGGTGCCCTAGCCTTAGGCTAGCTGAGCCCTAGCGTTAGCCTAAGCCTGGGGGTGCCCTAGCCTAAGCCTAGGGGTGCCCTAGGGTTAGGCTAGGGGAGCCCAAGCCTTAGCCTAAGCCTACGGGTGCCCTAGCCTAAGCCTAGGGGTGCCCTAACCTAAGCCTAGGGGTGCCCTAGCGTAAGGCTAGTGGTGCCTTAGCCTAAGCCTAGGGGTGCCCTAGTCTTAGGCTAGGGGAGCCCTAGCCTTAGCCTTGTGGTGCCCTATCCTAAGCCTAGGGGTGCCCTAGCCTAAGCCTAGGGGTGCCCTAGCCTTAGGTTAGGGGAGCCCTAACCTTAGCCTAAGCCTTGGGGTGCGCTAGCCCAAGCCTAGGGGTGTCGTAGCCTAAGCCTTGTGGTGCCTAGCCTAAGCGTATGGGTGCCCTAGCCTAAGCCTAGGGGTGCCCAATCCTTAGCCTAAGCCTTGGGGTTCCCTAGCCTAAGACTAGGGGTGCCCTAGCCTAAGCCTAGGGGTGCCCAGGCCTTAGGCTAGAGGAGCCCTAGGCTTAGCCTAAGCCTATGGCTGCCGTAGCCTAAGCCTAGTGGTGCCCTAGCCTAACACTATGGGTGCCCTAGCCTTAGGCTAGGGGAGCACTAGCCTTAGCCTAAGCCTAAGGGTGCGCTAGCCTAAACTTAGGGGTGCCCTAGCCTAAGCCTAGGGGTGCCTTTGCCTAAGCCTAGGGGTCCCCTAGCCTTAGCCTAAGCCTAGGGGTGCCCTAGCCTAAGCCTATTGGTGCCCTAGCCTAAGCCAGGGGTGCCCTAGCCATAGCCTAGGGGAGCCCTAGCCTTAGCCAAAGCTGAGGGGTGCCCGAGCCTAAGCCTAGGGTTGCACTAGCCTAAGCCTAGGGGTGCCCTAGCCTTAGGCTAGGGGAGCCCTAGCCTTAGCCTACGCCTAGGGGTGCCCTAGCCTGAGCTTAGGGGTGCCCTAGCCTAAGCCTAGGGGTGCCCTAGCCTAAGCCTAGGGGTGCCCTAGACTTAGGCTAGCTGAGCCGTAGCCTTAGCCTAAGCTTAGGGGTGCCCTAGCCTAAGACTAGGGGTGCCCTAACCTAAGCCTTGGGGTGCCCTAGCCTAAGCCTAGCGGTGCCCCAGGGTTAGGCTAGGGGAGCCCTAGTCTTAGCCTAAGCTTAGGGGTGCCCTAGCCTAAGCCTAGGGGTGCCCTAGCCTAAGCCTAGGCATGCCGTAGCCTAAGCCGAGGGGTGCCCTACCCTAAGCCTAGGGATTCCCCTCCCTAAGCCCAGGGGTGCCCTAGCCTAAGCCTAGGCTTGCCCTAGCCTTAGGCTAGCTGAGCCCTAGCCTAAGCCTAAGCCTAGGGGTGCCCTTGCCCAAGCCTAGGGGTGCCCTAGCCTAAGCCTAGGGGTGCCATAGCCTTAGGCTAGAGGAGCCCTAGCCTTAACCTAAGCCTAGGGGAGCCCTAGCCTAAGACTAGGGGTGCCCTAGCCTAAGCCTTGGGGTGCCAAAGCCTAAGCCTAGGGGTGCCCTTGGGTTATGGTAGGGGAGCCCTAGCCTTAGCCTAAGCCTAGGGGTGCCCTAGCCTAAGCCTAGGGGTGCCCTAACCTAAGCCTAGGGGTGCCCTAGCCTAAGCCTATGGGTGCCCAAGTCTTAGGCTAGGGGAGCCCTAGACTTAGCCTAAGCCTAGGAGTGCCCTAGTCTAAGCCTAGTGGTGCCCTATCCTAAGCCTAGGGGAGCCCTAGCCTAAGCCTAGGGGTGCCCAGGCCTTAGGCTAGAGGAGCCCTAGCCTTAGCCTAAGCCTAGGGGTGCCCTAGCCCAAGCCTAGGGGTGCCGTAGCCTAAGCCTAGGGGTGCCCTAGCCTAAGCCTAGGGGTGCCGTAGCCTAAGCTTACGGGTACCCTAGCCTAAGGCTAGGGGTGCCCTAGCCTTAGTCTAATGGAGCCCTTGCCTTAGCCTAAGCATAGGGGTGCCCTACCCTAAGCCTAGATATGACCTAGCCAAAGCCTAGTGGTGCCCTACCCTAAGCCTAGGGGTGCCCTAGCCTAAGCCTAGAGGTGCCCTAGCCTTAGGCAAGCTGAGCCCTAGCCTTAGCCTAAGCCTAGGGGTGCCCTAGCCTAAGACTAAGGGTGCCCTAGCCTAAGCCTTGGGGTGCCCTAGCCTAAGCCTAGGGGTGCCCTAGGGTTAGGCTAGGGGAGCCCTAGCTTTAGCCTAAGCCTTCGGGTGCCCTAGCCTAAGCCTAGGGGTGCCCTAACCAAAGCCTAGGGGTGCCCTAGCGTAAGCCTAGTGGTGCCTTAGCCTAAGCCTAGGGGTGCCCTAATCTTAGGCTAGGGGAGCCCTAGCCTTAGGTTAGGGGAGCCCTAACCTTAGCCTAAGCCTTGGGGTGCCCTAGCCCAAGCCTAGGGGTGCCCTAGCCTTAGGTTAGGGGAGCCCTAACCTTAGCCTAAGCCTTGGGGTGCCCTAGCCCAAGCCTAGGGGTGTCATAGCCTAAGCCTAGGGGTGCCCTAGCCTAAGCGTAGGGGTGCCCTAGCCTAAGCCAAGGGGTGCCCAATCCTTAGCCTAAGCCTTGGGGTGGCCTAGCCTAAGACTAGGGGTGCCCTAGCCTAAGCTTATTGGTGCCCTAGCGTAAGCCTAGGGGTGCCCTAGCCTAAGCCTAGGGGTGCCCTAGCCTAACACTATGGGTGCCCTAGCCTTAGGCTAGGGGAGCACTAGCCTTAGCCTAAGCCTAAGGGTGCTAGCCTAAACTTAGGGGTGCCCTAGCCTAAGCCTAGGGGTGCCTTAGCCTAAGCCTAGGGGTCCCCTAGCTTTAGCCTAAGCCTAGGGGTGCCCTAGCCTAAGCCTATTGGTGCCCTAGCCTAAGCCTAGGGGTGCCCTAGCCATAGCCTAGGGGAGCCCTAGCCTTAGCCTAAGCTTAGGGGTGCCCGAGCCTAAGCCTAGGGTTGCACTAGCCTAAGCATAAGGGTGCCCTAGCCTTAGGCTAGGGGAGCCCTAGCCTTAGCCTACGCCTAGGGGTGCCCTAGCCTAAGCTTAGGGGTGCCCTAGCCTAAGCCTAGGGGTGCCCTAGCCTAAGCCTAGGGGTACACTAGCCTTAGGCTAGCTGAGCCGTAGTCTTAGCCTAAGCTTAGGGTTGCCCTAGCCTAAGACTAGGGGTGCCCTAGCCTAAGCCTTGGGGTGCCCTAGCCTAAGCCTAGGGGTGCCCCAGGGTTAGGCTAGGGGAGCCCTAGTCTTAGCCTAAGCCTAGGGGTGCCCTAGCCTAAGACTAGGGGTGCAATAGCCGAAGCCTAGGGGTGCCCTAGACTAAGCCTAGGGGTGCCCTAGCCTAAGCCTAGTGGTGCCCTAGCCTAAGCCTAGGGGTGCCCTAGCCTAAGCCTAGGGGTGCCCTAGCCTTAGGCTAGGGGAGCCCTAACCTTAGCCTAAGCCTTGGGGTGCCCTAGCCCAAGCCTAGGGGTGTCGTAGCCTAAGCATAGGGGTGCCCTAGCCTAAGGTTAGGGGTGCCCTAGCCTAAGCCTAGGGGTACCCTAGCCTAAGACAAGGGGTTACCTAGCCTTAGCCTAAGCCTAGGGGTGCCCTAGCCTAAGACAAGGGGTGCCCTAGACTAAGCTTATTGGTGCCCTAGCGTAAGCCTAGGGGTGCCCTAGCCTAAGCCTAGTGGTGCCCTAACCTAAGCCCAGGAGTGCCCTAGCCTAAGGCTAGGGGTGCCCAAGGCTTAGGCTAGAGGTGCCCTATCCTTAGCCTAAGCCTAGGGCTGCCCTAGCCTAAGCCTAGGGGTGCCCTAGCCTAAACCTAGGGGTGCCCTAGCCTAACACTATGGGTGCCCTTGCCTTAGGCTAGGGGAGCATTAGCCTTAGCCTAAGCCTAAGGGTGCCCTAACCTAAACTTAGGGGTGCCCTAGCCTAAGCCTAGGGGTGCCTTAGCCTAAGCCTAGGGGTCCCCTAGCCTTAGCCTAAGCCTAGGGGTGCGCTAGCCTAAGCCTAATGGTGCCCTAGCCTAAGCGTAGGGGTGCCCTAGCCATAGCCTAGGGGAGCCCTTGCCTTAGCTTAAGCTTAGAGGTGCCCGAGCCTAAGACAATGGGTTGCCCTAGCCTAAGCCTAGGGGTGCCCTAGCCTTAGGCTAGGTGAGCCCTAGCCATAGCCTACGCCTAGGGGTGCCCTAGCCTAAGCCTAGGGGTGTCCTAGCCTAAGCCTAGGATTGCCCTAGCCTAAGCCTAGGGGTGCCCTATCCTAAGCCTAGGGGTGCCCTAGCCTAAGGCTAGGGGTGCCCTAGCCTGAGGCTAGGGGAGCCGTAGCCTAAGGGTACGGGTGCCCTTGCCTAAGCCTAGGGATGCCTTAGCCTAAGCCTTAGGGTCCCCTAGCCTTAGCCTAAACCTAGGGGTGCCCTATCCTAAGCCTACGGGTGCCCTCACCTTAGGCTATGGGAGCCCTAGCCTTAGCCTAAGCCTAGGGGTGCCGTAGCCTAAACCTAGGGATGCCCTAGCCTGAGCCTAGGGGAGCACTAGCCTTAGACTACGGGATCCCTAGCCTTAGCCTAAGCCTAGGGGTGCCCTAGTCTAAGCCTAGGGGTGCCCTAGCCTAAGGCTAAGGGTGCCTTTGCCTAAGCCTACGGGTGCTCTAGCCTAAGCCTAGGGGTGCCCTACCCTAAGCCTAGATGTGACCTAGCCTAAGCCTAGGGGTGCCCTACCCTAAGCCTAGGGGTGCCCTAACCTAAGCCTAGGGGTGCCCTAGCCTTAGGCTAGCTGAGCCCTAGCCTTAGCCTAAGCTTAGGGGCGCCCTAGCCTAAGCCTAGGGGTGCCCTATCCTAAGCCTAGGGGTGCCCTAGCCTAAGCTTAGGGGGCCCTAGCCTAAGCCTAAGGGTGCCCTAGCCTACGCCTAGTGATGCCCTAGCCTTATGCTAGGGGAGCCATAGCCTTAGCCTAAGCCTAGGGGTGCCCTAGCCTAAGCCTTGGGGTGCCCTAGCCTAAGCTTAGGGGTGCCCTAGCCTAAGCCTAGGGGTCCCTAGCCTAAGCCTAGGGGTGCCCTAGGGTTAGGCTAGGGGAGCCCTAGCCTTAGCCTAATCCTAGGGTTGCCCTAGCCTAAGCCTAGGGGTGCCCTAGCCTAACCCTAGGGGTACCCTAGCCTTAGTCTAGGGGAGCACTAGCCTTAGCCTAAGCCTAGGGGTGCCCTAGCCTAAGCCTAGGCGTGCCCTAGCCTAAGCCTAGGGGTGCCCTACCCTAAGCCTAGGGGTGCCCTACCATAAGCCTAGGCTTGCCCTAGCCTTAGGCTACCTGAGCCTTAGCCTAAGCCTAAGCCTAGGGGTGCCCTAGCCTAAGCCTAGGGGTGCCCTAGCCTAAGCCTAGGGGTGCCCTAGCCTAAGCCTAGGGGTGCCCTAGACTAAGCCTTGGGGTGCCCTAGCCTTAGGCTAGGGGTGCCCAGGCCTTAGGATAGAGGAGCCCTAGCCTTAGCCTAAGCCTATGGCTGCCCTAGCCTAAGCCTATGGCTGCCCTAGCCTAAGCCTAGGGTTCCCCTCGCCTAAGCCTAGGGGTGCCCTAGCCTAAGCCTAGGGGTGCCCTAGCCTAAGCCTAGGGGTGCCCTAGCGTAAGCCTAGGCTTGCCCTAGCCTTAGGCTAGCTGAGCCCTAGCCTAAGCCTAAGCCTAGGGGTGCCCTAGCCTAAGCCTAGGGGTGCCCTAGCCTAAGCCTAGGGGTGCCCTAGCCTAAGCCTAGGGGTGCCCTAGCCTTAGGCTAGGGGTGCCCAGGCCTTAGGATAGAGGAGCCCTAGCCTTAGCCTAAGCCAATGGCTGCCCTAGTCTAAGCCTATGGCTGCCCTAGCCTAAGGCTAGGGTTGCCCTAGCCTAAGCCTAGGGGTGCCCTAGCCTAAGCCTAGGGGTGCCCTAGCCTAAGCCTAGGGGTGCCGTAGCCTAAGCCTAGGGGTGCCCAGGCCTTAGGATACAGGAGCCCTAGCCTTAGCCTAAGCCTATGGCTGCCCTAACCTAAGCTTAGGCGTGCCCCAGCCTAAGCTGAGGGGTGCCATACCCTAAGCCTAGGGGTGCCCTAGCCTAAGCCTTGGGGTGCCCTAGTCTTAGCCTAGGGGTGCCCTAACCTAAGCTTAGTGGTGCCTAGCCTAAGCCTAAGGGTGCCCTTGCCTAAGCCTAGTGGTGCCCTAGCCTTAGGCTAGGGGAGCCCTAGCCTTACCCTAAGCCTAGGGGTGCCCTAGCCTAAGACTAGGGGTGCCCTTGCCTAAGTTTAGGGGTTCCCTAGCCTAAGCCTAGGGGTCACTAGCCTAAGCCAAGGAGTGCCCTAGCCAAAGCCTAGGGGTGCCCTGGCCTTAGGATAGGGGAGACCTAGCCTTAGCCTAAGCCTACGGGTGCCCTAGCTTAAGCCTAGGGGTGCCCTAGCCTTAGGCTAGGGGAGCCCTAGCCTTACCCTAAGCCTATGGGTGCCCTAGCCTCAGCCTAGGGGTGCCCTTGCCTCAGCCTAGGGGTGCCCTAGCCTAAGCATAGGAGTGCCCTAGCCTAAGCCTAGGAGTGCCCTAGCCTAAGCCTAGTGGTGCCTTAGACTAAGCCTAGGGGTGATGTAGCCTTAGCCTAAGCCTAGGGGTGCCCTATTCTAAGCCTAAGGGTGCCCTATCCTAAGCCTAGGGTGCCCTTGCCTAAGCCTGGGGATGCCTTAGCCTAAACCTAGGTGTCCCCTAGCCTTAGCCTAAGCCTAGGGGTGCCCTAGCCAAAGCCTAGGGGTGCCATAGCCTAAGCCTAGGGGTGCCCTAGCCTAAGCCTAGGGGTACCCAGGCCTTAGGCTAGAGGAGCCCTAGCCTTAGCCTAAGCCTATGGCTGCCGTAGCCAAAGCCTAGGGGTGCCCTAGCCTATGCCTAGGGATGCCCTCGCCTATCCCTATGGGTACCCTAGCCTTAGGCTAGGGGAGCACTAGCCTTAGCCTAAGCCTAGGGGTGCTCTAGCGTAAACTTAGGGGTGCCCTAGCCATAGCCTAGGGGTGCCTTAGCCTAAGCCTAGGGGTCCCCTAGCCTTAGCCTTAGCCTAGGGGCGCCCTAGCCTAAGCCTATGGGTGCCCTAGCCTAAGCCTAGGGGTGCCCTAGCCATAGCCTAGGGGAGCCCTAGCCTAACCCTAGGGGTGCCCTAGCCTTAGGCTAGGGGAGCACTAACCTTAGCCTAAGCCTAGGGGTGCCCTAACCTAAGCCTAGGCGTGCCCTAGCCTAAGCCTAGTGGTGCCCTACCCTAAGGCTAGGGGTGCCCTACCCTAAGCCTAGGGGTGCCCTAGCCTAACCCTATGGGTGCCCTAGCCTTAGGCTAGGGGAGCACTAGCCTTAGCCTAAGCCTAGGGGTACCCTAGCCTAAGCCTATGGGTGCCCTAGCCTAAGCCTTGGGGTGTTATAGCCATAGCCTAGGGGAGCCCTACCCTTAGCCTAAGCTTAAGGGTGCCCGAGCCTAAGCCTACTGGTGCCCTGGCTTAAGCCTAGGGGTGCCCTAGCCTTAGGCTAGGGGAGTCCTAGCCTTAGCCTAAGCCTATGGGTGCCCTAGCCTCAGCCTCGGGGTGCCCTAGCCTGAGCCTAGGGGTGCCCTAGCCTAAGCCTAGGAGTGCCCTAGCGTAAGCCTAGGGGTGCCCTAGCCTAAGACTAGTGGTGCCTTAGACTAAGCCTAGGGGTGACCTACTCTTAGCCTAAGCCTTGGGGTGCCCTAGCCTAAGCCTAAGGGTGCCCTAACCTAAGCCTAGGGTGCCCTTGCCTAAGACTAGGGACGCCTTAGCCTAAGCCTAGGGGTCCCCAAGCCTTAGCCTAAGCCTAGGGTGCCCTAGCCTAAGCCTAGGGTGCCCTAGCCTAAGCCTAGGGGTGCCCTAGCTTAAGCCTAGTGGTGCCCTAGCCTTAGGCTAGGGGAGCCCTAGCCTTAGCCTAAGCCTAGGGGTGCCCTAGCCTAATTTAGGGGTGCCCTAGTCTAAGCCTAGGGGTCCCCTAGCGTAAGCCTAGGTGTGCCCTAGGGTTAGGCTAGGGGAGCCCTAGCCTTAGCCTAAGTCTACGGGTGCCCTAGTTTAAGCCTAGGGGTGCCCTAGCCTAAGCCTAGGGGTACCCTAGCCTTAGGCTATTGGAGCCCTAGCCTTAGCCAAAGCCTATGGGTGCCCTAGCTTCAGCCTAGGGGTGCCCTAGCCTAAGCCTAGGAGTGCACTAGCCTAAGCCTAGGGGTGCCCTAGCCTAAGCCTAGTGGTGCCTTAACCTAAGCCTAGGGGTGACCTAGCCTTAGCCTAAGCCTAGGGGTGCCCTAGCCTAAGCCTAGGGGTGCCCTAGGCTAAGCCTAGTGGTGCCTTAGCCTAAGCCTAGGGGTGACCTAGCCTTAGCCTTAGCCTAGGGGTGCCTTAGCCTAAGCCTAGGGGTCCCCTAGCCTTAGCCTAAGCATAGGGGTGCCCTAGCCTAAGCCTAGGAGTGCCCTAGCCTAAGCCTAGGGGTGCGCTAGCCTAAGTCAAGGGGTGCCCTAACCTAAGCCTAGGGGTGCCCAGGCCTTAGGATAGAGGAGCCCTAGCCTTAGCCTAAGCCTATGGCTGCCCTAGCCTAAGCCTATGGCTGCCCTAGCCTAAGCCTAGGGGTGCCCTAGCCTAACCTTAGGGGTACCCTAGCCTTAGCCTAGGGGAGCACTAGCCCTAGCCTAAGCCTAGTGGTGCCCTAGCCTAAGCCTAGGTGTGCCCTAGCCTAAGCCTAGGGGGGCCCTACCCTAAGCCTAGGGGTGCCCTAGCCTAAGCCTAGGCTTGCCCTAGCCTTAGGCTAGCTGAGCCCTAACCTAAGCCTAAGCCTATGGCTGCCCTAGCCTAACCCTAGGGTTACCCTAGCCTAAGCCTAGGGATGCCCTAGCCTAAGCCTAGGGGTGCCCTAGCCTAAGCCTAGGGGTGCCCTAGCCTAAGCCTAGGGGTGCCCTAGCCTAAGCCTAGGGGTGCCCTAGCCTAAGCCTAGGGGTGCCCAGGCCTTAGGATAGAGGAGCCCTAACCTTAGCCTAAGCCTATGGCTTCCCTAGCCTAAGCCTAGGGTTGCCCTAGCCTAAGCTTATGGGTGCCCTAGCCTAACCCTAGGGGTGCCCTAGCCTTAGGCTAGGGGAGCACTAGCCTTAGCCTAAGCCTAGGGGTGCCCTAGCCTAAGCCTAGGGGTGCCCTAGCCTAAGCCAAGGGGTGCCCAGCCTTAGACTAAGCCTAGGAGTGCCATAGCCTAAGCCAAGGGGTGCCCAGGCCTTAGGCTAGAGGAGCCCTAGCCTTAGCCTAAGCCTAGGGGTGCCCTAGCCTAAGCCTATGGCTGCCCTAGCCTAAGCCGAGGGGTGCCCTACCCTAAGCCTAGGGGTGCCCTACCCTAAGCCCAGGGGTGCCCTAGCATAAGCCTAGGCTTGCCCTAGCTTTAGGCTAGCTGAGCCCTAGCCTAAGCCTAAGCCTAGGGGTGCCCTTGCCTAAGCCTAGGGGTGCCCTAGCCTAAGCCTAGGGGTGCCATAGCCTTAGGCTAGAGGAGACCTAGCCTTAGCCTAAGCCTTGGGGTGCCCTAGCCTAAGCCAAGGGGTGCGCTAGCCTTAGACTAAGCCTAGGGGTGCCCTAGCCTAAGCCTAGGGGTGCCCAGGCCTTAGGCTAGAGGAGCCCTAGCCTTAGCCTAAGCCTATGGCTGCCCTAGCCTAAGCCTAGGGGTGCCCTAGCCTAAGCCTAGGGATGCCCTAGCCTAACCCTTGTGGTGCCCTAGCCTTAGACTAGGGGAACACTAGCCTTAGCAGAAGCCTAGAGGTGCCCTAGATTAAGCCTTGGCGTGCCCTATCCTAAGCCGAGGGGTGCCGTACCCTAAGCCTATGGGTGCCCTACCCTAAGCCCAGGGGTGCCCTAGCATAAGCCTAGGCTTGCCCTAGCCTTAGGCTAGCTGAGCCCTAGCCTAAGCCTAAGCCTAGGGGTGCCCTTGCCTAAGCCTAGGGGTGACCTAGCCTAAGCCTAGGGGTGCCATAGCCTTAGGCTAGAGTAGCCCTAGCCTTAGCCTAAGCCTTGGGGTGCCCTAGCCTAAGCCTAGGGGTGCCCTAGCGTTAGGCTAGGCAATCCCTAGCCTTAGCCTAAGCCTAGGGGTGCCCTAGCCTAAGCCTAGGGGTGCCCTACCCTAAGCCTAGGGGTGCCCTAAGCTAAGCCTAGGAGTGCCCTAGCCTTAGGCTAGCTGAGCCCTAACCTTAGCCTAAGCCTAGGGGTGCCCTAGCCTAAGCCTAGGGGTGCCCTATACTAAGCCTAGGGGTGCCCTAGCCTAAGCTTAGGGGGCCCTAGCCTAAGCCTAAGGGTGCCCTAGCCTAAGCCTAAGGGTGCCCTAGCCTACACCTAGTGGTGCCCTAGACTTAGGCTAGGGGAGCCCTAGCCTTAGCCTAAGCCTAGGGGTGCCCTAGACTAAGCCTTGGGGTGCCCTAGCCTAAGCTTAGGGGTGCCCTAGCCTAAGCCTAGGGGTCCCTAGCCTAAGCCTAGGGGTGCCCAAGGGTTAGGCTAGGGGAGCCCTAGCATTAGCCTAATCCTAGGGGTGCCCTAGCCTAAGCCTAGGAGTGCCCTAGCCAAAGCCTAGGGGTGCCCTAGCCTTTGGATAGGGGAGACCTAGCCTTAGCCAAAGCCTACTGGGGCCCTAGGTTAAGCCTAGGGGTGCCCTAGCCTTAGCCTAAGCCGAGGGGTGCCCTAGCCTCAGCCTAGGGGTGCCCTAGCCTCAGCCTAGGGGTGCCCTAGCCTAAGCCTAGGAGTGCCCTAGCCTACGCCTAGGGTGCCCTTGCCTAAGCGTATGGATGCCTTAGCCTAAGCCTAGGGGTCCCCTAGCCTTAGCCTAAGCCTAGGGTGCCCTAGCCTAAGCCTAGGTGTGCCCTAGCCTAAGCCTAGGTGTGCCCTAGCCTAAGCCTAGTGGTGCCCTAGCCTTTGGCTAGGGGAGCCCTAGCCTTAGCCTAAGCCTAGGGGTGCCCTAGCCTAAGACTATGGGTGCCCTAGCCTAATTTAGGGGTGCCCTAGCCTAAGCCTAGGGGTCCCTAGCGTAAGCCTAGGGGTGCCCTAGGGTTAGGCTAGGGGGAGCCCTAGCCTTAGCCTAAGTCTACGGGTGCCCTAGTTTAAGCCTAGGGGTGCCCTAGCCTTAGGCTATTGGAGCCCTAGCCTTAGCCTAAGCCTATGGGTGCCCTAGCTTCAGCCTAGGGTTGCCCTAGCCTAAGCCTAGGAATGCCCTAGCCTAAGCCTAGGGGTACCCTAGCCTAAGCCTAGTGGTTCCTTAGCCTAAGCCTAGGGGTTACCTAGCCTTAGCCTAAGCCTAGGGGTGCCCTTGCCTAAGCCTAGGGGTGCCCTAGCCTAAGCCTAGGTGTGCCCTAGCCTAAGCCTAGGGGTGCCCTAGCCTAAGCCTAGGGGTGCCCTAGCCTAAGCCTAGGGGTGCTCAGGCCTTAGGATAGAGGAGCCCTAATCTTAGCCTAAGCCTATGGCTGCATTAGCCTAAGCCTAGGGGTGCCCTAGCCTAAGACCATGGGTGCCCTAGCCTAATTTAGGGGTGCCCTAATCTAAGCCTAAGGGTCCCTAGCGTAAGCCTAGGGGTGCCCTAGGGTTAGGTTAGGGGGAGCCCTAGCCTTAGCCTAAGTCTACGGGTGCCCTAGTTTAAGCCTAGGGGTGCCCTAGCCTTAGGCTATTGGAGCCCTAGCCTTAGCCTAAGCCTATGGGTGCCCTAGCTTCAGCGTAGGGTTGCCCTAGCCTAAGCCTAGGAGTGCCCTAGCCTAAGCCTAGGGGTGCCCTAGCCTAAGCCTAGTGGTGCCTTAGCCTAAGCCTAGGGGTGACCTAGCCTTAGCCTAAGCCTAGGGGTGCCCTAGCCTAAGCCTAGGGGTGCCCTAGCCTAAGCCTAGTGGTGCCTTAGCCTAAGCCTAGGGGTGACCTAGCCTTAGCCTAAGCCTAGGGGTGCCTTAGCCTAAGCCTAGGGGTCCCCTAGCCTTAGCCTAAGCCTAGGGGTGCCCTAGCCTAAGCCTAGGTGTACCCTAGCCTAAGCCTAGGGGTGCCCTAGCCTAAGCCTAGTGGTGCCCTAGCCTAAGCCTAGGGGTGCTCAGGCCTTAGGATAGAGGAGCCCTAGCCTTGGCCTAAGCCTATGGCTGCCCTAGCCTAAGCCTAGGGTTGCCCTAGCCTAAGCCTAGGGGTGCCCTAGCCTAACCCTAGGGGTAACCTAGCCTTAGGCTAGGGGAGCATTAGCCTTAGCCGAAGCCTAGTGGTGCCCTAGCCTAAGCCTAGGTGTGCCCTAGCCTAAGCCTAGGGGTGCCCTACCCTAAACCTAGGGGTGCCCTAGCCTAAGCCTAGGCTTGCCCTAGCCTTAGGCTAGCTGAGCCCTAACCTAAGCCTAAGCCTATGGCTGCCCTAGCCTAACCCTAGGGTTACCCTAGCCTAAGCCTAGGGGTGCCCTAGCCTTAGGGTAGCTGAGCCCTAGCCTAAGCCTAAGCCTAGGGGTGCCCTTGCCTAAGCCTAGGGGTGCCCTAGCCTAAGCCTAGGGGTGCCATAGCCTTAGGCTAGAGGAGCCCTAGCCTTAGCCTAAGCCTTGGGGTGCCCTAGCCTAAGCCAAGGGGTGCACTAGCCTTAGACTAAGCCTAGGGGTGCCCTAGCCTAAGCCTAGGGGTGCCAAGGCCTTAGGCTAGAGGAGCCCTAGCCTTAGCCTAAGCCTATGGCTTCCCTAGCCTAAGCCTAGGGGTGCGCTAGCCTAAGCCTAGGGATGCCCTAGCCTAACCCTTGTGGTGCCCTAGCCTTAGACTAGGGGAACACTAGCCTAAGCCGAAGCCTAGGGGTACCCTAGATTAAGCCTAGGCGTACCCTATCCTAAGCCGAGGGATGCCCTACCCTAAGCCTATGGGTGCCCTACCCTAAGCCCAGGGGTGCCCTAGCATAAGCCTAGGCTTGCCCTAGCCTTAGGCTAGCTGAGCCCTAGCCTAAGCCTAAGCCTAGGGGTGCCCTTGCCTAAGCCTAGGGGTGCCCTAGCCTAAGCCTAGGAGTGCCCTAGCCAAAGCCTAGGGATGCCCTAGCCTTTGGATAGGGGAGACCTAGCCTTAGCCAAAGCCTACTGGTGCCCTAGCTTAAGCCTAGGGGTGCCCTAGCCTAAGCCTAGGGGTGCCCTAGCCTTAGGCTAGGGGAGCCCTAGCCTTAGCCTAAGCCGAGAGGTGCCCTAGCCTCAGCCTAGGGGTGCCCTAGCCTCAGCCTAGGGGTGCCCTAGCCTAAGCCTAGGAGTGCCCTAGCCTACGCCTAAGGTGCCCTTGCCTAAGCTTAGGGATGCCTTAGCCTAAGCCTAGGGGTCCCCTAGCCTTAGCCTAAGCCTAGGGTGCCCTAGCCTAAGCCTAGGTGTGCCCTAGCCTAAGCCTAGGGGTGCCCTAGCCTAAGCCTTGTGGTGCCCTAGCCTTTGGCTAGGGGAGCCCTAGCCTTAGCCTAAGCCTAGGGGTGCCCTAGCCTAATTTAGGGGTGCCCTAGCCTAAGCCTAGGGGTCCCTAGCGTAAGCCTTGGGGTGCCCTAGGGTTAGGCTAGGGGGAGCCCTAGCCTTAGCCTAAGTCTACGGGTGCCCTAGTTTAAGCCTATGGCTGCCCTAGCCTAAGCCTAGGGTTGCCCTAGCCTAAGCCTAGGGTTGCCCTAGCCTAAGCCTAGGGGTTCCCTAGCGTAAGCCTAGGGGTGCCGTAGCCTAAGCCTAGGGGTGCCCTAGCCTAAGCCTAGGGGTGCCCAAGCCTTAGGATAGAGTAGCCCTAGCCTTAGCCTAAGCCTATGGCTGCCCTAGCCTAAGCCTAGGCGTGCCCTAGCCTAAGCCGAGGGGTGCCCTACCCTAAGCCTAGGGGTGCCCTACCCTAAGCCCATGGGTGCCCTAGCCTAACCTAGGCTTGCCCTAACCTTAGGCTAGAGGAGACCTAGCCTTAGCCTAAGCCTAGTGGTGCCCTAGCCTAAGACTAGGGGTGCCCTAGCCTAAGCCTAGGGTGCCCTAGCCTAAGCCTAGGGATGCCCTAGGGTTAGGCTAGGGGAGCCCTAGCCTTAGCCTAAGCCTAGGGGTGGCCTAGCCTAAGCCTAGGGGTGCCCTAGCCTAAGCCTAGGGGTGCCCAAGCCTTAGGCTAGGGGAGCCTTAGACTTACCATAAGCCTAGGGGTACCTTAGTCTAAGCCTAGTGGTGCCCTATCCTAAGCCTAGGGGTGCCCTAACCTAAGCCTAGGGGTGCCGTAGCCTTAGGCTATAGGAGCCCTAACCTTAGCCTAAGCCTAGGGGTGCCCTAGCCCAAGCCTAGGGGTGCCATAGCCTAAGCCTAGGGGTGCCCTTGCCTAAGCCTAGGGGAGCCATAGCCTTAGGCTAGAGGAGCCCTAGCCTTAGCCTAAGCCTAGGGGTGCCCTAGCCTAAGACTAGGGGTGCCCTAGCCTAAGCCTTGGGGTGCCCTAGCCTAAGCCTAGGGGTGCCCTAGCGTTAGGCGTAGGCTAGGGCACCCTTATTCTAGCGTTAGGCTAGGCGATCCCTAGCCTTAGCCTAAGCCTAGGGGTGCCCTAGCCTAAGCCTAGTAGTGCCCTACCCTAGCCTAGGGGTGCCTTAACCGAAGCCTAGGGGTGCCCTAGCCTTAGGCTAGCTGAGCCCTAGCCTTAGCCTAAGCCTAGGGGTGCCCTAGCCTAAGCCTAGGGGTGCCCTAGCCTAAGCTTAGGGGGCCCTAACCTAAGCCTAAGGGTGCCCTAGCCTACGCCTAGTGGTGCCCTAGCCTTAGGCTAGGGGAGCCCTAGCCTTAGCCTAAGCCTAGGGGTGCCCTATCCTAAGACTTGGGGTGCCCTAGCCTAAGCTTAGGGGTGCCCTAGCCTAAGCCTAGGGGTCCCTAGCCTAAGCCTAAGGGTGCCCTAGGGTTAGGCTAGGGGAGCCCTAGCCTTAGCCTAATCCTAGGGGTGCCCTAGCCTAAGCCTAGGAGTGCCCTAGCCAAAGCCTAGGGGTGCCCTATCCTTTGGATAGGGGAGACCTAGCCTTAGCCAAAGCCTACTGGTGCCCTAGCTTAAGCCTAGGGTTGCCCTAGCCTAAACCTAGGGGTCCCCTAGCCTTAGGCTAGGGGAGCCTTAGCCTTAGCCTAAGCCTAGGGTTGCTCTAGCCTCATCCTAGGGGTGCCTTAGCCTCAGACTAGGGGTGCCCTAGCCTAAGCCTAGGAG
The DNA here is from genome assembly GCF_050624435.1 of Tenrec ecaudatus. Taxonomy (NCBI): domain Eukaryota; kingdom Metazoa; phylum Chordata; class Mammalia; order Afrosoricida; family Tenrecidae; genus Tenrec; species Tenrec ecaudatus. The sequence goes on from NW_027459491.1 coordinate 579,287, forward strand.
TGCCCTAACCAAAGCCTAGGGTGCCCTTGCCTAAGCCTAGGGATGCCTTAGCCTAAGCCTAGGGGTCCCCTAGCCTTAGCCTATGCCTAGGGTGCCCTAGCCTAAGCCTAGGTGTGCCCTAGCCTAAGCCTAGGGTGCCCTAGTCTAAGCCTAGTGGTGCCCTAGCCTTAGGCTAGGGGAGCCCTAGCCTTAGCCTAAGCCTAGGGGTGCCCTAACCTAAGACTATGGGTGCCCTAGCCTAATTTAGGGGTGCCCTAGCCTAAGCCTAGGGGTCCCCTAGCGTAAGCCTAGGGGTGCCCTAGGGTTAGGCTAGGGGGAGCCCTAGCCTTAGCCTAAGTCTGCGGGTGCCCTAGTTTAAGCCTAGGGGTGCCCTAGCCTTAGGCTATTGGAGCCCTAGCCTTAGCCTAAGCCTATGGTTGCCCTAGCTTCAGCCTTGGGGTGCCCTAGCCTAAGCCTAGGAGTGCCCTAGCCTAAACCTAGGGGTGCCCTAGCCTAAGCCTAGTGGTGCCTTAGCCTAAGCCTAGGGGTGACCTAGCCTTAGCCTAAGCCTAGGGGTGCCCTAGCCTAAGCCTAGGTGTGCCCTAGCCTAAGCCTAGTGGTGCCTTAGCCTAAGCCTAGGGGTGAAATAGCCTTAGCCTAAGCCTAGGGGTGCCTTAGCCTAAGCCTAGGGGTCCCCTAGCCTTAGCCTAAGCATAGGGGTGCCCTACCCAAGCCTAGGTGTGCCCTAGCCTAAGCCTAGGGGTGCCCTAGCCTAAGCCTAGGTGTGCCCTAGCCTAAGCCTTGGGGTGCCCTAGCCTAAGCCTATGGCTGCCCTAGCCTAAACCTAGGGTTGCCCTAGCCTAAGCCTAGGGGTGCCCTAGCCTAACACTAGGAGTGCCATAGCCTTAGGCTAGAGGAGCACTAGCCTTAGCCTAAGCCTTGGGGTGCCCTAGTCTAAGCCTAGGCGTGCCCTAGCCTAAGCCAAGGGGTGCCTTAGCCTAAGCCTAGGGGTGCCATAGCCTTAGGCTAGAGGAGCCCTAGCCTTAGCCTAAGCCTAGGGGTGCCCTAGCCTAAGAATAGGGGTGCCCTAGCCTAAGCTTAGGGGTGCCCTAGCCTAAGCCTTGGGGTGCCCTAGCCTAAGCTTAGGGGAGCCCTAGGTTTAGTCTAGGGGAGCCCTAGCCTTAGCCTAAGCCTAGGGGTGCCCTAGCCTAAGCCTAGGGGTGCCCTAGCCTAAGCCTAGGATTGCCCTAGCCTTAGGCTAGCTGAGCCCTAGCCTAAGCCTAAGCCTCGAGGTGCCCTAGCCTAAGCCTATGGGTGCCCTATTCTAAGCCTAGGGGTGCCATAGCGTTAGGCTAGAGGAGCCCTAGCCTTAGCCTAAGCCTAGGGGTGTCCTAGCCTAAGACAAGGGGTGCCCTAGCCTAAGCTTAGGGGTGCCCTAACCTAAGCCTTGCGGTGACCTAGCCTAAGCCTAGGGGTGCCCTAGGGTTAGGCTAGGGGAGCCCTAGCCTTAGCCTAAGCCTAGGGGTGCCCTAGCCCAAGCCTTGGGGTGCCCTAGCCTAAGCCTTGGGGTGCCCTAGCCTAAGCCTAGGGGTGCCTTAGCCTAAGCCTAGGGGTGCCCTACCCTAAGGCTAGGGGTGCCCTAGCCTTAGTCAAGTGGAGCCCTAGCCTTCGCCTAAGCCTAGGGGTGCCCTTTCCTAAGCCTAGATGTGCCCTAGCCTAAGCCGAAGGTGCCCTACCCTTCGCCTAGAGGTGCCCTAGCCTAAGCCTAGGGGTGCCCTAGCCTAAGCCTAGGCTTGCCCTAGCCTTAGGCTAGCTGAGCCCTAGCCTAAGCCTAAGACTTGGGGTGCCCTAGCCTAAGCCTAGGGGTGCCATAGCCTTACGCTAGAGGAGCCCTAGCCTTAGCCTAACCTTAGGGGTGCCGTAGCCTAAGAATACGAGTGCCCTAGCCTAAGCTTAGGGGTGCCCTAGCCTAAGCCTTGGGGTGCCCTAGCCTAAGCCTAGGGGTGCCCTATGGTTAGGCTAGGGGAGCCCCAGCCTTAGCCTAAGCCTAGGGGTTCCCTAGTCTAAGCCTAGGGGTGCCCTAGCCTAAGCCTAGGGGTGCCCTAGCCTAAGCCTAGGGGTGCCCTAGCCCAAGCCTAGTTGTGCCCTAAACTAAGCCGAGGGGTGCCCTACCCTAAGCCTAGGGGTGCCTTACCCTAGGCCTAGGGGTGCCCTAGCCTAAGCCTAGGTTTGCCCCAGCCTTAGGCTAGCTGAGCCCTAGCCTAAGTCTAAGCCTAGGGGTGCCCTAGCCTAAGCCTAGGGGTGCCCTAGCCTAAGCCTACGGGTGCCATAGCCTTAGGCTAGAGGAGCCCTTGCCTTAGACTAAGCCTAGGGGTGCCCTAGCCTAAGACTAGGGGTGCCCTAGCCTAAGCTTAGGGGTGCCCTAGCCTAAGCCTTGGGGTGCCCTAGCCTAAGCTTAGGGTTGCCCTAGGGTTAGTCTAGGGGAGCCCTAGCCTTAGCCTAAGCCTAGGGGTCCACTAGCCTAAGCCTAGGGGTGCCCTAGCCTAAGCCTAGGATTGCCCTAGCCTTAGGCTAGCTGAGCCCTAGCCTAAGCCTAAGCCTAGAGGTGCCCTAGCCTAAGCCTATGGGTGCCCTAGCCTAAGCCTAGGGGTGCCATAGCCTTAGGCTAGAGGACACCTAGCCTTAGCCTAAGCCTAGGGGTGTGCTAGCCTAAGACTAGGGGTGACTTAGCCTAAGCTTAGGGGTGCCCTAGCCTAAGCCTTGCGGTGACCTAGCCTAAGCCTAGGGGTGCCCTAGGGTTAGCCTAGGGGAGCCCTAGCCTTAGCCTAAGCCTAGGGGTGCCCTAGCCTAAGCCTAGGAGTGCCCTAGCCTAAGCCTAGGGCAGCCCTAGCCTTAGGCTAGGGGAGCCCTAACCTTAGCCTAAGCCTAGGGGTGCCCTAGCCTAAGCCAAGTGGTGCCCTATCCTAAGCCTAGGGGTGCCCTAGCCTAAGCCTAGGGGTGCCCTAGCCTTAGGCTAGGGGAGCCCTAACCTCAGCCTAAGCCTAGGGGTGCCCTAGCCCAAGCCTAGGGGTGCCCTAGCCTAAGCCAAGGGGTGCCTTAGCCTAAGCCTAGAGGTGCCCTAGCCTAAGGCTATGGGTGCCCTCGCCTTCGTCTAGTGGAGCCCTAGCCTTAGGCTAGCTGAGCCCTAGCCTAAGCCTAAGACTTGGGGTGCCCTAGCCTAAGAATAGGGGTGCCCTAGCCTAAGCTTAGGGGTGCCCTAGCCTAAGCCTTGGGGTGCCCTAGCCTAAGCCTAGGGGATTCCCTAGCCTAAGACTAGGGGTGCCCTAGCCCAAGCCTAGTAGTGCCCTAGCCTAAGCCGAGGGGTGCCCTACCCTAAGCCTAGGGGTGCCCTACACTAGGCCTAGGGGTGCCCTAGCCTACGCCTAGGCTTGCCCTAGCCTTAGGCTAGCTGAGCCCTAGCCTAAGTCAAAGCCTAGGGGTGCCGTAGCCTAAGCCTAGGGGTGCCCTAGCCTAAGCACACGGGTGCCAATGCCTTAGGCTAGAGGAGCCCTAGCCTTAGCCTAAACCTAGGGGTGCCCTAGCCTAAGACTAGGGGTGCCCTAGCCTAAGCTTAGGGGTGCCCTAGCCTAAGCCTTGGGGTGCCCTAGCCTAAGCCTAGGGGTGCCTTAGCCTAAGCCTAGGGGTGCCCTAGCCTAAGCCTAGGAGTGCCCTAACCAAAGCCTAGGGTGCCCTTGCCTAAGCCTAGGGATGCCTTAGCCTAAGCCTAGGGGTCCCCTAGCCTTAGCCTAAGCCTAGGGGTGCCCTAGCCTAAGCCTAGGTGTACCCTAGCCTAAGCCTAGGGGTGCCCTAGCCTAAGCCTAGTGGTGCCCTAGCCTAAGCCTAGGGGTGCTCAGGCCTTAGGATAGAGGAGCCCTAGCCTTGGCCTAAGCCTATGGCTGCCCTAGCCTAAGCCTAGGGTTGCCCTAGCCTAAGCCTAGGGGTGCCCTAGCCTAACCCTAGGGGTAACCTAGCCTTAGGCTAGGGGAGCATTAGCCTTAGCCGAAGCCTAGTGGTGCCCTAGCCTAAGCCTAGGTGTGCCCTAGCCTAAGCCTAGGGGTGCCCTACCCTAAACCTAGGGGTGCCCTAGCCTAAGCCTAGGCTTGCCCTAGCCTTAGGCTAGCTGAGCCCTAACCTAAGCCTAAGCCTATGGCTGCCCTAGCCTAACCCTAGGGTTACCCTAGCCTAAGCCTAGGGGTGCCCTAGCCTTAGGGTAGCTGAGCCCTAGCCTAAGCCTAAGCCTAGGGGTGCCCTTGCCTAAGCCTAGGGGTGCCCTAGCCTAAGCCTAGGGGTGCCATAGCCTTAGGCTAGAGGAGCCCTAGCCTTAGCCTAAGCCTTGGGGTGCCCTAGCCTAAGCCAAGGGGTGCACTAGCCTTAGACTAAGCCTAGGGGTGCCCTAGCCTAAGCCTAGGGGTGCCAAGGCCTTAGGCTAGAGGAGCCCTAGCCTTAGCCTAAGCCTATGGCTTCCCTAGCCTAAGCCTAGGGGTGCGCTAGCCTAAGCCTAGGGATGCCCTAGCCTAACCCTTGTGGTGCCCTAGCCTTAGACTAGGGGAACACTAGCCTTAGCCGAAGCCTAGGGGTACCCTAGATTAAGCCTAGGCGTACCCTATCCTAAGCCGAGGGATGCCCTACCCTAAGCCTATGGGTGCCCTACCCTAAGCCCAGGGGTGCCCTAGCATAAGCCTAGGCTTGCCCTAGCCTTAGGCTAGCTGAGCCCTAGCCTAAGCCTAAGCCTAGGGGTGCCCTTGCCTAAGCCTAGGGGTGCCCTAGCCTAAGCCTAGGAGTGCCCTAGCCAAAGCCTAGGGATGCCCTAGCCTTTGGATAGGGGAGACCTAGCCTTAGCCAAAGCCTACTGGTGCCCTAGCTTAAGCCTAGGGGTGCCCTAGCCTAAGCCTAGGGGTGCCCTAGCCTTAGGCTAGGGGAGCCCTAGCCTTAGCCTAAGCCGAGAAGTGCCCTAGCCTCAGCCTAGGGGTGCCCTAGCCTCAGCCTAGGGGTGCCCTAGCCTAAGCCTAGGAGTGCCCTAGCCTACGCCTAAGGTGCCCTTGCCTAAGCTTAGGGATGCCTTAGCCTAAGCCTAGGGTGCCCTAGCCTAAGCCTAGGTGTGCCCTAGCCTAAGCCTAGGGGTGCCCTAGCCTAAGCCTTGTGGTGCCCTAGCCTTTGGCTAGGGGAGCCCTAGCCTTAGCCTAAGCCTTGGGGTGCCCTAGCCTAATTTAGGGGTGCCCTAGCCTAAGCCTAGGGGTCCCTAGCGTAAGCCTTGGGGTGCCCTAGGGTTAGGCTAGGGGGAGCCCTAGCCTTAGCCTAAGTCTACGGGTGCCCTAGTTTAAGCCTAGGGGTGCCCTAGCCTAAGCCTAGGAGTGCCCTAGCCTAAGCCTAGTGGTGCCCTAGCCTAAACCTAGTGGTGCCTTAGCCTAAGCCTAGGGGTTACCTAGCCTTAGCCTAAGCCTAGGGGTGCCCTTGCCTAAGCCTAGGGGTGCCCTAGCCTTAGCCTAGGGGTGCTTTATCCTAAGCCTAGGGGTCCCCTAGCCTTAGCCTAAGCCTAGGGGTGCCCTAGCCTAAGCCTAGGTGTGCCCTAGCCTAAGCCTAGGTGTGCCCTAGCCTAAGCCTAGGGGTGCCCTAGCCTAAGCCTAGGGGTGCCCTAGCCTAAGCCTAGGGGTGCTCAGGCCTTAGGATAGAGGAGCCCTAATCTTAGCCTAAGCCTATGGCTGCCCTAGCCTAAGCCTAGGGTTGCCCTAGCCTAAGCCTAGGGGTGCCCTAGCCTAACCCTAGGGGTACCCTAGCCTTAGGCTAGGGGAGCACTAGCCTTAGCCTAAGCTTAGGGGTGCCCTAGCCTATGCCTAGGCGTGCCAAAGCCTAAGCCTAGGGGTGCCCTACCCTAAGCCTACGGGTGCCCTAGCCTAAGCCTAGGCTTGCCCTAGCCTTAGGCTAGCTGAGCCCAAGCCTAAGCCTAAGACTTGGGGTGCCCTAGCCTAAGCCTAGGGGTGCCCTAGCCTAAGCCTAGGGGTGCCATAGCCTTAGGCTAGAGGAGCCCTAGCCTTAGCCTAAGCCTAGGGGTGCCCTAGCCTAAGAATAGGGGTGCCCTAGCCTAAGCTTAGGGGTGCCCTAGCCTAAGCCATGGGGTGCCCTACCCTAAGCTTAGGGGAGCCCTAGGGTTAGTCTAGGGGAGCCCTAGCCTTAGCCTAAGCCTAGGGGTGCCCTAGCCTAAGCCTAGGGGTGCCCTATCCTAAGCCTAGGATTGCCCTAGCCTTAGGCTAGCTGAGCCCTAGCCTAAGCCTAAGCCTCGAGGTGCCCTAGCCTAAGCCTATGGGTGCCCTAGCCTAAGCCTAGGGGTGCCATAGCCTAAGCCTAGGCTTGCCCTAGCCTTAGGCTAGCTGAGCCCTAGCCTAAGCCTAAGACTTGGGGTGCCCTAGCCTAAGCTTAGGGGTGCCCTAGCCTAAGCCTTGCGGTGACCTAGCCTAAGCCTAGGGGTGCCCTAGGGTTAGGCTAGGGGAGCCCTAGCCTTAGCCTTAGCCTAGGGGTGCCCTAGCCCAAGCCTAGGGGTGCCCTAGCCTAAGTCTTGGGGTGCCCTAGCCTAAGCCTAGGGGTGCCTTAGCCTAAGCCTAGGGGTGCCCTAGCCTAAGGCTAGGGGTGCCCTAGCCTTAGTCAAGTGGAGCCCTAGCATTCGCCTAAGCCTAGGGGTGCCCTAGCCTAAGCCTAGAGGTGCCCTAGCCTAAGCCGAAGGTGCCCTACCCTTCGCCTAGGGGTACCCTATCCCAAGCCTAGGGGTGCCCTAGCCCAAGCCTAGGGGTGCCCTTCCCGAAGCCTAGGGGTGCCCTAGCCTTAGGCTAGGGGAGCCCTAGCTTTAGCCTAAGACTAGGGGTGCCCTAGCCTAAGCCTAGGGGTGCCCTAGCCTAAGCCTACGGTTGTCCTAGCCTAAGCCTAGGGGTGCCCTAGCCTAAGCCTAGGGGTGCCCTAGCCTTAGGCTAGGGGAGCCCTAGCCTTTGCCTGAGCCTTGGGGCGCCCTAGCCTAAAACTAGGGGTTCCCTAGGCTTAGGCTTGAGGAGCCCTAGCCTTAGCCTAAGCCTAGGGGTGTCCTAGCCTAAGCCTAGAGGTGCCCTAACCTAAGTCTAGGGGTGTCCTAGCCTAAGCCCAGGGGTACCCTAGCCTTAGGCTAGAGGAGCCATAGCCTTAGCCTAAGCCTAGGGGTGCCCTAGCCTAAGCCTAAGAGTGCCCTAGCCTAAGCCTAGCGGTCCCCTAGCCTAAGCCTAGGCATGCCCTAGCCTTCGCCTAAACCAAGGGGGCCCTAGCCTAAGCCTAGGGGTGCCCTAGCCTAAGATTAGGGGTGCCCTAGCCTAAGCCTACGGTTGACCTAGCCTAAGCCTAGGGGTTCCCTAGCGTAAGGCTAGGGGTGCCCTAGCCTTAGTACAGTGGAGCCCTAGCCTTAGCCTAATTCTAGGGGTGCCCTATTCTAAGACATGGGGTGCCCTATCCTAAGCCTAGGGTTGCCCTACCCTAAGCCTAGGGGTGCCCTAGCCTAAGCCTAGGGGTGCCCTATCCTAAGCCTACGGGTTTCCTAGCCTAAGCCTAGGGGTGCCCTACCCTAAGCCTAGGGTTCCCCTAGCCTTAGGCTAGGGGAGCCCTAGCCTTAACCAAAGCCTTGGGGCGCCCTAGCCTAAACCTAGGGGTTCCCTAGGCTAAGCCTAGGGGTGAGCTAGCCTAAGCCCAGGGGTGCCCTATCCTAAGGCTAGGGGTGCCCTAGCCTTAGGCTAGGGTAGCCCTAGCCTTAGTCTAAGCCTAGGGGTGCCCTAGCCCAAGCCTAGGGATGCCCTAGCGTTAGGCTAGGGGTGCCCTAGCCTAAGTCTTGGGGTGCCCTAGCCTAAGCCTAGGTGTACCCTAGCCTTAGTTTAGGGGAGTCCTCGCCTTAGCAGAAGCCTTTGGGTGCCCTAGACTAAGCCTTGGGGTGCCCTAGCCTAAGCCTAGGGGTGCCCTAGCCCAAGCCTATGGATGCCCTAGCGTTAGGCTAGAGGAGCCCTAGCCTTACCCTAAGCCTAGGGGTGACCTAGCCTAAGCCTAGGGGTGCCCTAGCCTAAGCCTAGGGGTGCCCTAGCCTTAGTCTAAGCCTAGGGGTGCCCTAGCCTTAGGCTAGGGGAGCCCTAGCCTTAGTCTAAGCCTAGGGGTGCCCTAGCCTAAGCCTAGGGGTGCCTTAGCCCAAGTCTAGGGATGCCCTAGCGTTAGGCTAGAGGAGCCCTAGCTTAGCCTAAGCCTAGGGGTTCCCTAGCCTAAGCCTAGGGGTGCCCTAGCCTAAGTCTAGGGGTGCCCTAGCCTAAGCCTAGGTGTACCCTAGCCTTAGGCTAGGGGAGACCTCGCCTCAGCCGAAGGCTTGGGGTGCCCTAACCTAAGCCTAGGGGTGCCCTAGGCTAAGCCTAGGCGTGCCCTAGCCCAAGCCTAGGGATGCCCTAGCGTTAGTTTAGAGGAGCCCTAGACTTAGCCTAAGCCTAGGGGTGCCCCAGCCAAAGCCTAGGGGTGCCCTAGCCTAAGTCTAGGAGTGCCTAGCCTAAGCATAAGGGTGCCCTAACCTAAGCCTAGGGGTTCCCTACCTAAGCCTAGGGGTGCCCTTGCCTAAGCTTACGGGTGCCCTAGCCTAAGCCTAGGGGTGCCCTAGCCTTAGGCTAGGGGTGCCCTAGCCTTAGGCTAGGGAAGCCCTAGCCTTAGCCTAAGCCTAGGGGTGCCCTAGCATAAGCCTAGGGCTGCCCTATCCTAAACCTAGGGGTGCCCTAGCCTAAGCCTAGGGGTGCCCTAGCCTAAGCCTAGGGGTGCTCTAACCTAAGCCTAGGGGTGCCCTAGCCTAAGCTTAGGGGTGCCCTAGCCTAAGGCCAGGGGTGCCCTAGCCTTAGGCTAGGGGAGCCCTAGCCTTAGCCTAAGCCTAGGGGTGCCCCAGCCTAAGATAGGGGTGCCCTAGCCTAAGCCTAGGGGTGCCCTAGTCTAAGAGTAAGGGTGCCCTAGCCTTAGACTAGGGGAGCCCTAGCCTTAGCCTAAGCCTAGGGGTGCCCTAGCCTAAGCCTAGGGGTGCCCTAGCCTAAGCCTAGGGGTGCCCTAGCCTTAGGCTAGGGGATCCCTAGCCTTAGCCTAAGCCTAGGGGTGCCCTAGCCTAAGTGTAGGGGTGCCCTAGCCTGAGCCTAGGGGTGCCCTAGCCTAAGCCTCGGGGTGCCTTAGCCTAAGCCTAGGGGTCCCCTAGCGTTAGCCTACGCCTTGGGGTGCCCTAGCCTAAACCTACGGGACTCCTAGCCATAGCCTAAGCCTAGGAGTGCCCTAGCCTGAGCCTAGGGGTGCCGTAGCCTTAGCCTAGGGGTGCCCTAGCCTAAGCCTAGGGGAGCCCTAGCTTTAGCCTAAGCCTAGTTGTGCCCTAGCCTAAATTTAGGGGTGCCCTAGCCTAAGCCTAGGGGTGCCTTAGCCTAAGCCTAGGGGTCCCCTATCCTTAGCCTAAACCTAGGGGTGCCCTAGCTTAAGCCTAGGCGTGCCCTAGCCTGAGCCTAGGGGTGCCCTAGCCTGAGCCTATGGGTGCCCTAGCCTGAGGCTTTGGGAGCCCTAGCTTTAGTCTAGCCTAGGATTGCCCTAGCCTAAGCCTAGGGGTGCCATAGCCTGAGTCTAGGGGTGCCCTAGCCTGAGGTTAGGGGAGCCGTAGCCTTAGTCCAAGCCTAAGGGTGCCCTAGCCTAAGCCTAGGGGTTCCCTAGCCGAAGCCTAGGGGTGCCCAACCTCAGCCTACGGGTGCCCTCGCCTTAGGCTTGGGGAGCCCTAGCCTTAGCGTAAGCCTAGGGGTGCCGTAGCCTAAGCCTAGGGATGCCCTAGCCTGAGCCTAGGGGTGCCCTAGCCTTAGGCTAGGGGAGCCCTAGCCTTAGCCTAAGCCTAGGGGTGCCCTTGCCTAAGCCTACAGGTGCCCTAGCCTAAGCCTAGGGGTGCCCTAGCCTAACACTAGGGGTGCCCTAGCCTTAGGCTAGGGGAGCACTAGCCTTAGCCTAAGCTTATGGGTGCTCTAGCCTAAGCCTATGGGTGCTCTAGCCTAAGCCTAGGGGTGCCCTAGCCTAAGCTTAGGGGTGGCCTAGCCTAAGCCTAAGGGTGCCCTAGCCTAAGCCTAGTGGTACCCTAGCCTTAGGCTAGGGGAGCCCTAGCCTTAGTCGAAGCCTTGGATTGCCCTAGCCTAAGACTAGGGGTGCCCTAGCCTAAGCTTAGGGGTGCCCTAGCCTAAGCCCAGGGGTCCCTAGCCTAAGCCTAGGGGTGTCCTAGTGTTAGTCGAGGGGAGCCCTAGCCTTAGCCTAATCCTAGGGGTGCCCTAGCCTAAGCCTAGGAGTGCCCTAGCCAAAGCCTAGGGGTGCCCTAGCCTTAGGATAGGGGAGACCTAGCCTTAGCCTAATCCTAAGGGTGCCCTAGCCTAAGCCTAGGAGTGCCCTAGCCAAAACCTAGGGGTGCCCTAGCCTTAGGATAGGGGAGACCTAGCCTTAGCCTAAGCCTACGGCTGCCCTAGCTTAAGCACAGGGGTGCCCTAGCCTAAGCCTCGGGGTGCCCTAGCCTTAGGCTAGGGGAGCCCTAGCCTTAGCCTAAGCCTATGGGTGCCCTAGCCTCAGCCTAGGGGTTCCCTAGCCTCAGCCTAGGGGTGCCCTAGCCTAAGTTTAGGAGTGCCCTAGCCTAAGCCTAGGGGTGCCTTAGACTAAGCCTAGGGGTGACCTAGCCTTAACCTAAGCCTAGGGGTGCCCTAGCCTAAGCCTAAGGGTGTCCTAACCTAAGACTAGGGTGCCCTTGCCTAAGCCTAGGGATGCCGTAGCCTAAGCCTAGGGGTCCCCTAGCCTTAGCCTAAGCCTAGGGGTGCCCTAGCCTAAACTTAGGGGTGCCGTAGTTTAAGCCTAGGGGTGCCTTAGCCTAAGCCTAGGGGTCGCCTAGCCTTAGCCTAAGCCTATTGGTGCCCTAGCCTACGCCTATTGGTGCCCTAGCCTAAGCCTAGGGGTGCCCTAGCCATAGCCTAGGGGAGCCCTAGCCTTAGCCTAAGCTTAGTGGTGCCTGAGCCTAAGCCTAGGGTTGCCCAAGCCTAAGCCCAGAGGTGTCCTACGGTTGCCCTAGCCTGAGGCTAGGGGAGCCCTAGCCTGAGCCTACGGGTGCCCTAGGGTGAGGCTAGGGGAGCCCTAGCCTTTGTCTAGCCTATGATTGCCATAGCCTAAGCCGAGGGGTGCCCTATCCTAAGCCTACGGGTGCCCTCTCCTTAGGCTATGGGAGCCCTAGCCTTAGCCTAAGCCTAGGGGTGCCGTAGCCATAGCCTAGGGGAGCCCTAGCATTAACCTAAGCTTAGGGGTGGCCGAGCCTAAGCCTAGGGTTGCCCTAGCCTAAGCCTAGGGGTGCCCTAGCCTAAGCCTAGGGGTGCCCTAGCCATAGCCTAAGGGAGCCCTAGCCTAAGCTTAGGGGTGCCCGAGCCTAAGCCTAGAGTTGCCCTAGCCTAAGCCTAGGGGTGCCCTAGCCTAACCATAGTGGTACCCTAGCCTTAGGCTAGGGGAGCACTAGCCTTAGCCTAAGCCTAGGGGTGCCCTAGCCTAAGCCTAGGCGTGCCCTAGCCTAAGCCTAGTGGTGCCCTACCCTAAGCCTAGGGGTGCCCTAGCATAAGCCTAGGCTTGCCCTAGCCTTAGGCTAGCTGAGCCCTAGCCTAAGCCTAAGCCTAGGGGTGCCCTAGCCTAAGCCTAGGGGTGCCCTAGCCTAAGCCTAGGGGTGCGCTAGCCTAAGCCTAGGGGTGCCCTAGCCTTAGGCTAGGGGTGCCCAGGCCTTAGGATAGAGGAGCCCTAGCCTTAGACTAAGCCTATGGCTGCCCTAGCCTAAGCCTATGTCTGCCCTAGCCTAAGCCTAGGGTTGCCCTAGCCTAAGCCTAGGGGTGCCCTAGCCTAAGCCTAGGGGTGCCCTAGCCTAAGCCTAGGGGTGCCCTAGCCTAATCCTAGGGGTGCCCTAGCCTCAGCCTAGGGGTGCCCTAGCCTCAGCCTAGGGGTGCCCTAGCCTAAGGCTAGGGGTGCCCAGACCTTAGGATAGAGGAGCCCTAGCCTTAGCCTAACCCTAGTGGTGCCCTAGCCTTAGGCTAGGGGAGCACTCGCCTTAGCCTAAGCCTAATTGTGCCCTAGCCTAAGCCTAGGGGTGACCTAGCCTAAGCCAAGGGGTGCCCTAGCCTTAGAGTAAGAATAGGGGTACCCTAGCCTAAGCCTAGGGGTGCCCTAGCCTAACTCTAGGGGTGCCCAGGCCTTAGGCTAGAGGAGCCCTAGCCTTAGCCTAAGCCTATGGGTGCCCTAGCCTAAGCCTAGGGATGCCCTAGCCTAAACCTAGTGGTGCCCTAGCCTTAGGCTAGGGGAACACTAGCCTTAGCCTAAGCCTAGGGGTGCCCTAGCCTAAGCCTAGGCATGCCCTAGCCTAAGCCGAGGGGTGCCCTTCCCAAAGCCTTGGGGTTCCCCACCCTAAGCCCAGGGGTGCCCTAGCCTAAGCCTAGGCTTACCCTAGCCTTAGGCTAGCTGAGCCCTAGCATAAGCCTAAGCCTAGGGGTGCCCTTGCCTAAGCCTAGGGGTGCCCTAGCCTAAGCCTAGGGGTGCCATAGCCTTAGGCTAGAGGAGACCTAGCCTTAGCCTAAGCCTAGGGGAGCCCTAGCCTAAGACTAGGAGTGCCCTAGCCTAAGCCTTGGGGTGCCCTAGGGTTATGCTAGGGGAGCCCTAGCCTTAGCCTAAGCCTAGGAGTGCCCTAGTCTAAGCCTAGTGGTGCCCTATCCTAAGCCTAAGGGTGCCCTAGCCTAAGCCTAGGGGTGCCCAGGACTAAGGCTAGAGGAGCCCTAGCCTTAGCCTAAGCCTAGGGGTGCCCTAGCCCAAGCATAGGGGTGCCGTAGCCTAAGCCTAGGGGTGTCCTAGCCTAAGCCTAGGGGTGCCCTAGCCTAAGCTTACGGGTGCCTTAGCCTAAGGCTAGGGGTGCCCTAGCCTTAGTCTAATGGAGCCCTTGCCTTAGTCTAAGCATAGGGGTGGACTACCCTAAGCCTAGATATGACCTAGCCTAAGCCTAGTGGTGCCCTACCCTAAGCCTAGGGGTGCCCTAGCCTAAGCCTAGGGGTGCCCTAGCCTTAGGCTAGCTGAGCCCTAGCGTTAGCCTAAGCCTGGGGGTGCCCTAGCCTAAGCCTAGGGGTGCCCTAGGGTTAGGCTAGGGGAGCCCAAGCCTTAGCCTAAGCCTACGGGTGCCCTAGCCTAAGCCTAGGGGTGCCCTAACCTAAGCCTAGGGGTGCCCTAGCGTAAGGCTAGTGGTGCCTTAGCCTAAGCCTAGGGGTGCCCTAGTCTTAGGCTAGGGGAGCCCTAGCCTTAGCCTTGTGGTGCCCTATCCTAAGCCTAGGGGTGCCCTAGCCTAAGCCTAGGGGTGCCCTAGCCTTAGGTTAGGGGAGCCCTAACCTTAGCCTAAGCCTTGGGGTGCGCTAGCCCAAGCCTAGGGGTGTCGTAGCCTAAGCCTTGTGGTGCCTAGCCTAAGCGTATGGGTGCCCTAGCCTAAGCCTAGGGGTGCCCAATCCTTAGCCTAAGCCTTGGGGTTCCCTAGCCTAAGACTAGGGGTGCCCTAGCCTAAGCTTATTGGTGCCCTAGCGTAAGCCTAGGGGTGCCCTAGCCTAAGCCTAGGGGTGCCCAGGCCTTAGGCTAGAGGAGCCCTAGGCTTAGCCTAAGCCTATGGCTGCCGTAGCCTAAGCCTAGTGGTGCCCTAGCCTAACACTATGGGTGCCCTAGCCTTAGGCTAGGGGAGCACTAGCCTTAGCCTAAGCCTAAGGGTGCGCTAGCCTAAACTTAGGGGTGCCCTAGCCTAAGCCTAGGGGTGCCTTTGCCTAAGCCTAGGGGTCCCCTAGCCTTAGCCTAAGCCTAGGGGTGCCCTAGCCTAAGCCTATTGGTGCCCTAGCCTAAGCCAGGGGTGCCCTAGCCATAGCCTAGGGGAGCCCTAGCCTTAGCCAAAGCTGAGGGGTGCCCGAGCCTAAGCCTAGGGTTGCACTAGCCTAAGCCTAGGGGTGCCCTAGCCTTAGGCTAGGGGAGCCCTAGCCTTAGCCTACGCCTAGGGGTGCCCTAGCCTGAGCTTAGGGGTGCCCTAGCCTAAGCCTAGGGGTGCCCTAGCCTAAGCCTAGGGGTGCCCTAGACTTAGGCTAGCTGAGCCGTAGCCTTAGCCTAAGCTTAGGGGTGCCCTAGCCTAAGACTAGGGGTGCCCTAGCCTAAGCCTTGGGGTGCCCTAGCCTAAGCCTAGCGGTGCCCCAGGGTTAGGCTAGGGGAGCCCTAGTCTTAGCCTAAGCTTAGGGGTGCCCTAGCCTAAGCCTAGGGGTGCCCTAGCCTAAGCCTAGGCATGCCGTAGCCTAAGCCGAGGGGTGCCCTACCCTAAGCCTAGGGATTCCCCTCCCTAAGCCCAGGGGTGCCCTAGCCTAAGCCTAGGCTTGCCCTAGCCTTAGGCTAGCTGAGCCCTAGCCTAAGCCTAAGCCTAGGGGTGCCCTTGCCCAAGCCTAGGGGTGCCCTAGCCTAAGCCTAGGGGTGCCATAGCCTTAGGCTAGAGGAGCCCTAGCCTTAACCTAAGCCTAGGGGAGCCCTAGCCTAAGACTAGGGGTGCCCTAGCCTAAGCCTTGGGGTGCCAAAGCCTAAGCCTAGGGGTGCCCTTGGGTTATGGTAGGGGAGCCCTAGCCTTAGCCTAAGCCTAGGGGTGCCCTAGCCTAAGCCTAGGGGTGCCCTAACCTAAGCCTAGGGGTGCCCTAGCCTAAGCCTAGAGGTGCCCTAGCCTTAGGCAAGCTGAGCCCTAGCCTTAGCCTAAGCCTAGGGGTGCCCTAGCCTAAGACTAAGGGTGCCCTAGCCTAAGCCTTGGGGTGCCCTAGCCTAAGCCTAGGGGTGCCCTAGGGTTAGGCTAGGGGAGCCCTAGCTTTAGCCTAAGCCTTCGGGTGCACTAGCCTAAGCCTAGGGGTGCCCTAACCAAAGCCTAGGGGTGCCCTAGCGTAAGCCTAGTGGTGCCTTAGCCTAAGCCTAGGGGTGCCCTAATCTTAGGCTAGGGGAGCCCTAGCCTTAGGTTAGGGGAGCCCTAACCTTAGCCTAAGCCTTGGGGTGCCCTAGCCCAAGCCTAGGGGTGCCCTAGCCTTAGGTTAGGGGAGCCCTAACCTTAGCCTAAGCCTTGGGGTGCCCTAGCCCAAGCCTAGGGGTGTCGTAGCCTAAGCCTAGGGGTGCCCTAGCCTAAGCGTAGGGGTGCCCTAGCCTAAGCCAAGGGGTGCCCAATCCTTAGCCTAAGCCTTGGGGTGGCCTAGCCTAAGACTAGGGGTGCCCTAGCCTAAGCTTATTGGTGCCCTAGCGTAAGCCTAGGGGTGCCCTAGCCTAAGCCTAGGGGTGCCCTAGCCTAACACTATGGGTGCCCTAGCCTTAGGCTAGGGGAGCACTAGCCTTAGCCTAAGCCTAAGGGTGCTAGCCTAAACTTAGGGGTGCCCTAGCCTAAGCCTAGGGGTGCCTTAGCCTAAGCCTAGGGGTCCCCTAGCCTTAGCCTAAGCCTAGGGGTGCCCTAGCCTAAGCCTATTGGTGCCCTAGCCTAAGCCTAGGGGTGCCCTAGCCATAGCCTAGGGGAGCCCTAGCCTTAGCCTAAGCTTAGGGGTGCCCGAGCCTAAGCCTAGGGTTGCACTAGCCTAAGCATAAGGGTGCCCTAGCCTTAGGCTAGGGGAGCCCTAGCCTTAGCCTACGCCTAGGGGTGCCCTAGCCTAAGCTTAGGGGTGCCCTAGCCTAAGCCTAGGGGTGCCCTAGCCTAAGCCTAGGGGTACACTAGCCTTAGGCTAGCTGAGCCGTAGTCTTAGCCTAAGCTTAGGGTTGCCCTAGCCTAAGACTAGGGGTGCCCTAGCCTAAGCCTTTGGGTGCCCTAGCCTAAGCCTAGGGGTGCCCCAGGGTTAGGCTAGGGGAGCCCTAGTCTTAGCCTAAGCCTAGGGGTGCCCTAGCCTAAGACTAGGGGTGCAATAGCCTAAGCCTAGGGGTGCCCTAGACTAAGCCTAGGGGTGCCCTAGCCTAAGCCAAGTGGTGCCCTAGCCTAAGCCTAGGGGTGCCCTAGCCTAAGCCTAGGGGTGCCCTAGCCTTAGGCTAGGGGAGCCCTAACCTTAGCCTAAGCCTTGGGGTGCCCTAGCCCAAGCCTAGGGGTGTCGTAGCCTAAGCATAGGGGTGCCCTAGCCTAAGGTTAGGGGTGCCCTAGCCTAAGCCTAGGGGTACCCTAGCCTAAGACAAGGGGTTACCTAGCCTTAGCCTAAGCCTAGGGGTGCCCTAGCCTAAGACAAGGGGTGCCCTAGACTAAGCTTATTGGTGCCCTAGCGTAAGCCTAGGGGTGCCCTAGCCTAAGCCTAGTGGTGCCCTAACCTAAGCCCAGGAGTGCCCTAGCCTAAGGCTAGGGGTGCCCAAGGCTTAGGCTAGAGGTGCCCTATCCTTAGCCTAAGCCTAGGGCTGCCCTAGCCTAAGCCTAGGGGTGCCCTAGCCTAAACCTAGGGGTGCCCTAGCCTAACACTTTGGGTGCCCTTGCCTTAGGCTAGGGGAGCATTAGCCTTAGCCTAAGCCTAAGGGTGCCCTAACCTAAACTTAGGGGTGCCCTAGCCTAAGCCTAGGGGTGCCTTAGCCTAAGCCTAGGGGTCCCCTAGCCTTAGCCTAAGCCTAGGGGTGCGCTAGCCTAAGCCTAATGGTGCCCTAGCCTAAGCGTAGGGGTGCCCTAGCCATAGCCTAGGGGAGCCCTTGCCTTAGCTTAAGCTTAGAGGTGCCCGAGCCTAAGACAATGGGTTGCCCTAGCCTAAGCCTAGGGGTGCCCTAGCCTTAGGCTAGGTGAGCCCTAGCCATAGCCTACGCCTAGGGGTGCCCTAGCCTAAGCCTAGGGGTGTCCTAGCCTAAGCCTAGGATTGCCCTAGCCTAAGCCTAGGTGTGCCCTATCCTAAGCCTAGGGGTGCCCTAGCCTAAGGCTAGGGGTGCCCTAGCCTGAGGCTAGGGGAGCCGTAGCCTAAGGGTACGGGTGCCCTTGCCTAAGCCTAGGGATGCCTTAGCCTAAGCCTTAGGGTCCCCTAGCCTTAGCCTAAACCTAGGGGTGCCCTATCCTAAGCCTACGGGTGCCCTCACCTTAGGCTATGGGAGCCCTAGCCTTAGCCTAAGCCTAGGGGTGCCGTAGCCTAAACCTAGGGATGCCCTAGCCTGAGCCTAGGGGAGCACTAGCCTTAGACTACGGGATCCCTAGCCTTAGCTTAAGCCTAGGGGTGCCCTAGTCTAAGCCTAGGGGTGCCCTAGCCTAAGGCTAAGGGTGCCTTTGCCTAAGCCTACGGGTGCTCTAGCCTAAGCCTAGGGGTGCCCTACCCTAAGCCTAGATGTGACCTAGCCTAAGCCTAGGGGTGCCCTACCCTAAGCCTAGGGGTGCCCTAACCTAAGCCTAGGGGTGCCCTAGCCTTAGGCTAGCTGAGCCCTAGCCTTAGCCTAAGCTTAGGGGCGCCCTAGCCTAAGCCTAGGGGTGCCCTATCCTAAGCCTAGGGGTGCCCTAGCCTAAGCTTAGGGGGCCCTAGCCTAAGCCTAAGGGTGCCCTAGCCTACGCCTAGTGATGCCCTAGCCTTATGCTAGGGGAGCCATAGCCTTAGCCTAAGCCTAGGGGTGCCCTAGCCTAAGCCTTGGGGTGCCCTAGCCTAAGCTTAGGGGTGCCCTAGCCTAAGCCTAGGGGTCCCTAGCCTAAGCCTAGGGGTGCCCTAGGGTTAGGCTAGGGGAGCCCTAGCCTTAGCCTAATCCTAGGGTTGCCCTAGCCTAAGCCTAGGGGTGCCCTAGCCTAACCCTAGGGGTACCCTAGCCTTAGTCTAGGGGAGCACTAGCCTTAGCCTAAGCCTAGGGGTGCCCTAGCCTAAGCCTAGGCGTGCCCTAGCCTAAGCCTAGGGGTGCCCTACCCTAAGCCTAGGGGTGCCCTACCATAAGCCTAGGCTTGCCCTAGCCTTAGGCTACCTGAGCCTTAGCCTAAGCCTAAGCCTAGGGGTGCCCTAGCCTAAGCCTAGGGGTGCCCTAGACTAAGCCTAGGGGTGCCCTAGACTAAGCCTTGGGGTGCCCTAGCCTTAGGCTAGGGGTGCCCAGGCCTTATGATAGAGGAGCCCTAGCCTTAGCCTAAGCCTATGGCTGCCCTAGCCTAAGCCTATGGCTGCCCTAGCCTAAGCCTAGGGTTCCCCTCGCGTAAGCCTAGGGGTGCCCTAGCCTAAGCCTAGGGGTGCCCTAGCCTAAGCCTAGGGGTGCCCTAGCGTAAGCCTAGGCTTGCCCTAGCCTTAGGCTAGCTGAGCCCTAGCCTAAGCCTAAGCCTAGGGGTGCCCTAGCCTAAGCCTAGGGGTGCCCTAGCCTAAGCCTAGGGGTGCCCTAGCCTAAGCCTAGGGGTGCCCTAGCCTTAGGCTAGGGGTGCCCAGGCCTTAGGATAGAGGAGCCCTAGCCTTAGCCTAAGCCAATGGCTGCCCTAGCCTAAGCCTATGGCTGCCCTAGCCTAAGGCTAGGGTTGCCCTAGCCTAAGCCTAGGGGTGCCCTAGCCTAAGCCTAGGGGTGCCCTAGCCTAAGCCTAGGGGTGCCGTAGCCTAAGCTTAGGGGTGCCCAGGCCTTAGGATACAGGAGCCCTAGCCTTAGCCTAAGCCTATGGCTGCCCTAACCTAAGCTTAGGCGTGCCCCAGCCTAAGCTGAGGGGTGCCATACCCTAAGCCTAGGGGTGCCCTAGCCTAAACCTTGGGGTGCCCTAGTCTTAGCCTAGGGGTGCCCTAACCTAAGCTTAGTGGTGCCCTAGCCTAAGCCTAAGGGTGCCCTTGCCTAAGCCTAGTGGTGCCCTAGCCTTAGGCTAGGGGAGCCCTAGCCTTACCCTAAGCCTAAGGGTGCCCTAGCCTAAGACTAGGGGTGCCCTTGCCTAAGTTTAGGGGTTCCCTAGCCTAAGCCTAGGGGTCACTAGCCTAAGCCAAGGAGTGCCCTAGCCAAAGCCTAGGGGTGCCCTGGCCTTAGGATAGGGGAGACCTAGCCTTAGCCTAAGCCTACGGGTGCCCTAGCTTAAGCCTAGGGGTGCCCTAGCCTTAGGCTAGGGGAGCCCTAGCCTTACCCTAAGCCTATGGGTGCCCTAGCCTCAGCCTAGGGGTGCCCTTGCCTCAGCCTAGTGGTGCCCTAGCCTAAGCATAGGAGTGCCCTAGCCTAAGCCTAGGAGTGCCCTAGCCTAAGCCTAGTGGTGCCTTAGACTAAGCCTAGGGGTGACGTAGCCTTAGCCTAAGCCTAGGGGTGCCCTATTCTAAGCCTAAGGGTGCCCTATCCTAAGCCTAGGGTGCCCTTGCCTAAGCCTGGGGATGCCTTAGCCTAAACCTAGGTGTCCCCTAGCCTTAGCCTAAGCCTAGGGGTGCCCTAGCCAAAGCCTAGGGGTGCCATAGCCTAAGCCTAGGGGTGCCCTAGCCTAAGCCTAGGGGTACCCAGGCCTTAGGCTAGAGGAGCCCTAGCCTTAGCCTAAGCCTATGGCTGCCGTAGCCAAAGCCTAGGGGTGCCCTAGCCTATGCCTAGGGATGCCCTCGCCTAACCCTATGGGTACCCTAGCCTTAGGCTAGGGGAGCACTAGCCTTAGCCTAAGCCTAGGGGTGCTCTAGCGTAAACTTAGGGGTGCCCTAGCCATAGCCTAGGGGTGCCTTAGCCTAAGCCTAGGGGTCCCCTAGCCTTAGCCTTAGCCTAGGGGCGCCCTAGCCTAAGCCTATGGGTGCCCTAGCCTAAGCCTAGGGGTGCCCTAGCCATAGCCTAGGGGAGCCCTAGCCTAACCCTAGGGGTGCCCTAGCCTTAGGCTAGGGGAGCACTAACCTTAGCCTAAGCCTAGGGGTGCCCTAACCTAAGCCTAGGCGTGCCCTAGCCTAAGCCTAGTGGTGCCCTACCCTAAGGCTAGGGGTGCCCTACCCTAAGCCTAGGGGTGCCCTAGCCTAACCCTATGGGTGCCCTAGCCTTAGGCTAGGGGAGCACTAGCCTTAGCCTAAGCCTAGGGGTACCCTAGCCTAAGCCTATGGGTGCCCTAGCCTAAGCCTTGGGGTGTTATAGCCATAGCCTAGGGGAGCCCTAGCCTTAGCCTAAGCTTAAGGGTGCCCGAGCCTAAGCCTAGGGTTACCCTAGCCTAAGCCTAGGGGTGCCCTAGCCTTAGGCTAGGGGAGCCCTAGCCTTAGCCTACGCCTAGGTGTGCCCTAGCCTAAGATTAGGGGTGCCCTAGCCTAAGCCTAGGCGTGCCCTAGCCTAAGCCTAGGGGTGCCCTAGTCTGAGCCTAGGGGTGCCTTAGCCTGAGCCAACGGGTGCCCTAGACTGAGGCTAGGGGAGCCCCAGCCGTAGTCTAGCCTACGATTGCCCTAGCCTAAGCCTAGGGGTGCCCTAGCCTAAGCCTACGGGTGCCCTAACCTGTGGCTAGGGGAGCCGTAGCCTAAGCCTACGGGTGCCCTTGCCTAAGCCTAGGGATGCCTTAGCCTAAGCCTAGGGGTCCCCTAGCCTTAGCCTAAGCCTAGGGGTGCCCTATCCTAAGCCTGCGGGTTCCCTCACCTTAGGCTAGGGTAGCCCTAGCCTTAGCCTAATCCTAGGGATGCCGTAGCCTAAGCCTATGGATGCCCTAGCCTGAGTCTAGGGGAGCCCTAGCCTTAGGCTAGGGGAGCCCTAGCCTTGGCCTAAGCCTAGGGGTGCCCTAGCCTAAGGCTAAGGGTGCCCTTGCCTAAGCCTACGGGTGCTCTAGACTAAGCCTAGGGGTGCCCTAGCCTTAGGCTAGGCGAGACCTAGCCTTAACCTAAGCATAGGGCTTCCCTAGCCTAAGCCTAGGGTGCCATAGCCTAACCCTAGGGGTGCCCTAGCCTTAGGCTAGGGGAGCACTAGCCTTAGCCTAAGCCTAGGGGTGCCCTAGCCTAAGCCTAGGGATGCCATCGCCTAACCCTATGGGTACCCTAGCCTTAGGCTAGGGGAGCACTAGCCTTAGCCTAAGCCAAGGGGTGCTCTAGCGTAAACTTAGGGGTGCCCTAGCCATAGCCTAGGGGTGCCTTAGCCTAAGCCTAGGGGTCCCCTAGCCTTAGCCTTAGCCTAGGGGCGCCCTAGCCTAAGCCTATGGGTGCCCTAGCCTAAGCCTAGGGGTGCCCTAGCCATAGCCTAGGGGAGCCCTAGCCTAACCCTAGGGGTGCCCTAGCCTTAGGCTAGGGGAGCACTAACCTTAGCCTAAGCCTAGGGGTGCCCTAACCTAAGCCTAGGCGTGCCCTAGCCTAAGCCTAGTGGTGCCCTACCCTAAGGCTAGGGGTGCCCTACCCTAAGCCTAGGGGTGCCCTAGCCTAACCCTATGGGTGTCCTAGCCTTAGGCTAGGGGAGCACTAGCCTTAGCCTAAGCCTAGGGGTACCCTAGCCTAAGCCTATGGGTGCCCTAGCCTAAGCCTTGGGGTGTCATAGCCATAGCCTAGGGGAGCCCTAGCCTTAGCCTAAGCTTAAGGGTGCCCGAGCCTAAGCCTAGGGTTACCCTAGCCTAAGCCTAGGGGTGCCCTAGCCTTAGGCTAGGGGAGCCCTAGCCTTAGCCTACGCCTAGGTGTGCCCTAGCCTAAGCTTAGGGGTGCCCTAGCCTAAGCCTAGGCGTGCCCTAGCCTAAGCCTAGGGGTGCCCTAGTCTGAGCCTAGGGGTGCCTTAGCCTGAGCCAACGGGTGCCCTAGACTGAGGCTAGGGGAGCCCTAGCCGTAGTCTAGCCTACGATTGCCCTAGCCTAAGCCTAGGGGTGCCCTAGCCTAAGCCTACGGGTGCCCTAACCTGTGGCTAGGGGAGCCGTAGCCTAAGCCTACGGGTGCCCTTGCCTAAGCCTAGGGATGCCTTAGCCTAAGCCTAGGGGTCCCCTAGCCTTAGCCTAAGCCTAGGGGTGCCCTATCCTAAGCCTGCGGGTTCCCTCACCTTAGGCTAGGGTAGCCCTAGCCTTAGCCTAATCCTAGGGATGCCGTAGCCTAAGCCTATGGATGCCCTAGCCTGAGTCTAGGGGAGCCCTAGCCTTAGGCTAGGGGAGCCCTAGCCTTGGCCTAAGCCTAGGGGTGCCCTAGCCTAAGGCTAAGGGTGCCCTTGCCTAAGCCTACGGGTGCTCTAGACTAAGCCTAGGGGTGCCCTAGCCTTAGGCTAGGCGAGACCTAGCCTTAACCTAAGCATAGGGCTTCCCTAGCCTAAGCCTAGGGTGCCATAGCCTAACCCTAGGGGTGCCCTAGCCTTAGGCTAGGGGAGCACTAGCCTTAGCCTAAGCCTAGGGGTGTCCTAGCCTAAGCCTAGGGGTGCCCTATCCTAAGCCTGGGGGTGCCCTAGCCTAAGCCTAAGGGTGCCCTAGCCTAGGCCTAGTGGTGCCCTAGCCTTAGGCTAGGGGAGCCCTAGCTTTAGCCTAAGCCTAGGGGTGACCAAGCCTAAGCCTTGGGGTGCCCTAGTCTAAGCTTAGGGGTGCCCTAGCCTAAGCCTAGGGGTCCCTAGCCTAAGCCTAGGTGTGCCCTAAGGTTAGGCTAGTGGAGCCCTAGCCTTAGCCTAATCCTAGGGTTGCCCTAGCCTAAGCCTAGGAGTGCCCTAGCCAAAGCATAGGGGTGCCCTAGCCTTAGGATAGGGGAGACCTAGCCTTAGCCTAAGCCTACTGGTGCCCTGGCTTAAGCCTAGGGGTGCCCTAGCCTTAGGCTAGGGGAGTCCTAGCCTTAGCCTAAGCCTATGGGTGCCCTAGCCTCAGCCTCGGGGTGCCCTAGCCTGAGCCTAGGGGTGCCCTAGCCTAAGCCTAGGAGTGCCCTAGCGTAAGCCTAGGGGTGCCCTAGCCTAAGACTAGTGGTGCCTTAGACTAAGCCTAGGGGTGACCTACTCTTAGCCTAAGCCTTGGGGTGCCCTAGCCTAAGCCTAAGGGTGCCCTAACCTAAGCCTAGGGTGCCCTTGCCTAAGACTAGGGACGCCTTAGCCTAAGCCTAGGGGTCCCCAAGCCTTAGCCTAAGCCTAGGGTGCCCAAGCCTAAGCCTAGGGTGCCCTAGCCTAAGCCTAGGGGTGCCCTAGCTTAAGCCTAGTGGTGCCCTAGCCTTAGGCTAGGGGAGCCCTAGCCTTAGCCTAAGCCTAGGGGTGCCCTAGCCTAATTTAGGGGTGCCCTAGTCTAAGCCTAGGGGTCCCCTAGCGTAAGCCTAGGTGTGCCCTAGGGTTAGGCTAGGGGAGCCCTAGCCTTAGCCTAAGTCTACGGGTGCCCTAGTTTAAGCCTAGGGGTGCCCTAGCCTAAGCCTAGGGGTACCCTAGCCTTAGGCTATTGGAGCCCTAGCCTTAGCCAAAGCCTATGGGTGCCCTAGCTTCAGCCTAGGGGTGCCCTAGCCTAAGCCTAGGAGTGCACAAGCCTAAGCCTAGGGGTGCCCTAGCCTAAGCCTAGTGGTGCCTTAACCTAAGCCTAGGGGTGACCTAGCCTTAGCCTAAGCCTAGGGGTGCCCTAGCCTAAGCCTAGGGGTGCCCTAGGCTAAGCCTAGTGGTGCCTTAGCCTAAGCCTAGGGGTGACCTAGCCTTAGCCTTAGCCTAGGGGTGCCTTAGCCTAAGCCTAGGGGTCCCCTAGCCTTAGCCTAAGCATAGGGGTGCCCTAGCCTAAGCCTAGGAGTGCCCTAGCCTAAGCCTAGGGGTGCGCTAGCCTAAGTCAAGGGGTGCCCTAGCCTAAGCCTAGGGGTGCCCAGGCCTTAGGATAGAGGAGCCCTAGCCTTAGCCTAAGCCTATGGCTGCCCTAGCCTAAGCCTATGGCTGCCCTAGCCTAAGCCTAGGGGTGCCCTAGCCTAACCTTAGGGGTACCCTAGCCTTAGCCTAGGGGAGCACTAGCCCTAGCCTAAGCCTAGTGGTGCCCTAGCCTAAGCCTAGGTGTGCCCTAGCCTAAGCCTAGGGGGGCCCTACCCTAAGCCTAGGGGTGCCCTAGCCTAAGCCTAGGCTTGCCCTAGCCTTAGGCTAGCTGAGCCCTAACCTAAGCCTAAGCCTATGGCTGCCCTAGCCTAACCCTAGGGTTACCCTAGCCTAAGCCTAGGGATTCCCTAGCCTAAGCCTAGGGGTGCCCTAGCCTAAGCCTAGGGGTGCCCTAGCCTAAGCCTAGGGGTGCCCTAGCCTAAGCCTAGGGGTGCCCTAGCCTAAGCCTAGGGGTGCCCAGGCCTTAGGATAGAGGAGCCCTAACCTTAGCCTAAGCCTATGGCTTCCCTAGCCTAAGCCTAGGGTTGCCCTAGCCTAAGCTTATGGGTGCCCTAGCCTAACCCTAGGGGTGCCCTAGCCTTAGGCTAGGGGAGCACTAGCCTTAGCCTAAGCCTAGGGGTGCCCTAGCCTAAGCCTAGGGGTGCCCTAGCCTAAGCCAAGGGGTGCCCAGCCTTAGACTAAGCCTAGGAGTGCCATAGCCTAAGCCAAGGGGTGCCCAGGCCTTAGGCTAGAGGAGCCCTAGCCTTAGCCTAAGCCTAGGGGTGCCCTAGCCTAAGCCTATGGCTGCCCTAGCCTAAGCCGAGGGGTGCCCTACCCTAAGCCTAGGGGTGCCCTACCCTAAGCCCAGGGGTGCCCTAGCATAAGCCTAGGCTTGCCCTAGCTTTAGGCTAGCTGAGCCCTAGCCTAAGCCTAAGCCTAGGGGTGCCCTTGCCTAAGCCTAGGGGTGCCCTAGCCTAAGCCTAGGGGTGCCATAGCCTTAGGCTAGAGGAGACCTAGCCTTAGCCTAAGCCTTGGGGTGCCCTAGCCTAAGCCAAGGGGTGCGCTAGCCTTAGACTAAGCCTAGGGGTGCCCTAGCCTAAGCCTAGGGGTGACCAGGCCTTAGGCTAGAGGAGCCCTAGCCTTAGCCTAAGCCTATGGCTGCCCTAGCCTAAGCCTAGGGGTGCCCTAGCCTAAGCCTAGGGATGCCCTAGCCTAACCCTTGTGGTGCCCTAGCCTTAGACTAGGGGAACACTAGCCTTAGCAGAAGCCTAGAGGTGCCCTAGATTAAGCCTTGGCGTGCCCTATCCTAAGCCGAGGGGTGCCGTACCCTAAGCCTATGGGTGCCCTACCCTAAGCCCAGGGGTGCCCTAGCATAAGCCTAGGCTTGCCCTAGCCTTAGGCTAGCTGAGCCCTAGCCTAAGCCTAAGCCTAGGGGTGCCCTTGCCTAAGCCTAGGGGTGACCTAGCCTAAGCCTAGGGGTGCCATAGCCTTAGGCTAGAGTAGCCCTAGCCTTAGCCTAAGCCTTGGGGTGCCCTAGCCTAAGCCTAGGGGTGCCCTAGCGTTAGGCTAGGCAATCCCTAGCCTTAGCCTAAGCCTAGGGGTGCCCTAGCCTAAGCCTAGGGGTGCCCTACCCTAAGCCTAGGGGTGCCCTAAGCTAAGCCTAGGGGTGCCCTAGCCTTAGGCTAGCTGAGCCCTAACCTTAGCCTAAGCCTAGGGGTGCCCTAGCCTAAGCCTAGGGGTGCCCTATACTAAGCCTAGGGGTGCCCTAGCCTAAGCTTAGGGGGCCCTAGCCTAAGCCTAAGGGTGCCCTAGCCTACACCTAGTGGTGCCCTAGCCTTAGGCTAGGGGAGCCCTAGCCTTAGCCTAAGCCTAGGGGTGCCCTAGACTAAGCCTTGGGGTGCCCTAGCCTAAGCTTAGGGGTGCCCTAGCCTAAGCCTAGGGGTCCCTAGCCTAAGCCTAGGGGTGCCCAAGGGTTAGGCTAGGGGAGCCCTAGCATTAGCCTAATCCTAGGGGTGCCCTAGCCTAAGCCTAGGAGTGCCCTAGCCAAAGCCTAGGGGTGCCCTAGCCTTTGGATAGGGGAGACCTAGCCTTAGCCAAAGCATACTGGGGCCCTAGGTTAAGCCTAGGGGTGCCCTAGCCTTAGCCTAAGCCGAGGGGTGCCCTAGCCTCAGCCTAGGGGTGCCCTAGCCTCAGCCTAGGGGTGCCCTAGCCTAAGCCTAGGAGTGCCCTAGCCTACGCCTAGGGTGCCCTTGCCTAAGCGTATGGATGCCTTAGCCTAAGCCTAGGGGTCCCCTAGCCTTAGCCTAAGCCTAGGGTGCCCTAGCCTAAGCCTAGGTGTGCCCTAGCCTAAGCCTAGGTGTGCCCTAGCCTAAGCCTAGTGGTGCCCTAGCCTTTGGCTAGGGGAGCCCTAGCCTTAGCCTAAGCCTAGGGGTGCCCTAGCCTAAGACTATGGGTGCCCTAGCCTAATTTAGGGGTGCCCTAGCCTAAGCCTAGGGGTCCCTAGCGTAAGCCTAGGGGTGCCCTAGGGTTAGGCTAGGGGGAGCCCTAGCCTTAGCCTAAGTCTACGGGTGCCCTAGTTTAAGCCTAGGGGTGCCCTAGCCTTAGGCTATTGGAGCCCTAGCCTTAGCCTAAGCCTATGGGTGCCCTAGCTTCAGCCTAGGGGTGCCCTAGCCTAAGCCTAGGAATGCCCTAGCCTAAGCCTAGGGGTACCCTAGCCTAAGCCTAGTGGTTCCTTAGCCTAAGCCTAGGGGTTACCTAGCCTTAGCCTAAGCCTAGGGGTGCCCTTGCCTAAGCCTAGGGGTGCCCTAGCCTAAGCCTAGGTGTGCCCTAGCCTAAGCCTAGGGGTGCCCTAGCCTAAGCCTAGGGGTGCCCTAGCCTAAGCCTAGGGGTGCTCAGGCCTTAGGATAGAGGAGCCCTAATCTTAGCCTAAGCCTATGGCTGCATTAGCCTAAGCCTAGGGGTGCCCTAGCCTAAGACCATGGGTGCCCTAGCCTAATTTAGGGGTGCCCTAATCTAAGCCTAAGGGTCCCTAGCGTAAGCCTAGGGGTGCCCTAGGGTTAGGTTAGGGGGAGCCCTAGCCTTAGCCTAAGTCTACGGGTGCCCTAGTTTAAGCCTAGGGGTGCCCTAGCCTTAGGCTATTGGAGCCCTAGCCTTAGCCTAAGCCTATGGGTGCCCTAGCTTCAGCGTAGGGTTGCCCTAGCCTAAGCCTAGGAGTGCCCTAGCCTAAGCCTAGGGGTGCCCTAGCCTAAGCCTAGTGGTGCCTTAGCCTAAGCCTAGGGGTGACCTAGCCTTAGCCTAAGCCTAGGGGTGCCCTAGCCTAAGCCTAGGGGTGCCCTAGCCTAAGCCTAGTGGTGCCTTAGCCTAAGCCTAGGGGTGACCTAGCCTTAGCCTAAGCCTAGGGGTGCCTTAGCCTAAGCCTAGGGGTCCCCTAGCCTTAGCCTAAGCCTAGGGGTGCCCTAGCCTAAGCCTAGGTGAACCCTAGCCTAAGCCTAGGGGTGCCCTAGCCTAAGCCTAGTGGTGCCCTAGCCTAAGCCTAGGGGTGCTCAGGCCTTAGGATAGAGGAGCCCTAGCCTTGGCCTAAGCCTATGGCTGCCCTAGCCTAAGCCTAGGGTTGCCCTAGCCTAAGCCTAGGGGTGCCCTAGCCTAACCCTAGGGGTAACCTAGCCTTAGGCTAGGGGAGCATTAGCCTTAGCCGAAGCCTAGTGGTGCCCTAGCCTAAGCCTAGGTGTGCCCTAGCCTAAGCCTAGGGGTGCCCTACCCTAAACCTAGGGGTGCCCTAGCCTAAGCCTAGGCTTGCCCTAGCCTTAGGCTAGCTGAGCCCTAACCTAAGCCTAAGCCTATGGCTGCCCTAGCCTAACCCTAGGGTTACCCTAGCCTAAGCCTAGGGGTGCCCTAGCCTTAGGGTAGCTGAGCCCTAGCCTAAGCCTAAGCCTAGGGGTGCCCTTGCCTAAGCCTAGGGGTGCCCTAGCCTAAGCCTAGGGGTGCCATAGCCTTAGGCTAGAGGAGCCCTAGCCTTAGCCTAAGCCTTGGGGTGCCCTAGCCTAAGCCAAGGGGTGCACTAGCCTTAGACTAAGCCTAGGGGTGCCCTAGCCTAAGGCTAGGGGTGCCAAGGCCTTAGGCTAGAGGAGCCCTAGCCTTAGCCTAAGCCTATGGCTTCCCTAGCCTAAGCCTAGGGGTGCGCTAGCCTAAGCCTAGGGATGCCCTAGCCTAACCCTTGTGGTGCCCTAGCCTTAGACTAGGGGAACACTAGCCTTAGCCGAAGCCTAGGGGTACCCTAGATTAAGCCTAGGCGTACCCTATCCTAAGCCGAGGGATGCCCTACCCTAAGCCTATGGGTGCCCTACCCTAAGCCCAGGGGTGCCCTAGCATAAGCCTAGGCTTGCCCTAGCCTTAGGCTAGCTGAGCCCTAGCCTAAGCCTAAGCCTAGGGGTGCCCTTGCCTAAGCCTAGGGGTGCCCTAGCCTAAGCCTAGGAGTGCCCTAGCCAAAGCCTAGGGATGCCCTAGCCTTTGGATAGGGGAGACCTAGCCTTAGCCAAAGCCTACTGGTGCCCTAGCTTAAGCCTAGGGGTGCCCTAGCCTAAGCCTAGGGGTGCCCTAGCCTTAGGCTAGGGGAGCCCTAGCCTTAGCCTAAGCCGAGAGGTGCCCTAGCCTCAGCCTAGGGGTGCCCTAGCCTCAGCCTAGGGGTGCCCTAGCCTAAGCCTAGGAGTGCCCTAGCCTACGCCTAAGGTGCCCTTGCCTAAGCTTAGGGATGCCTTAGCCTAAGCCTAGGGGTCCCCTAGCCTTAGCCTAAGCCTAGGGTGCCCTAGCCTAAGCCTAGGTGTGCCCTAGCCTAAGCCTAGGGGTGCCCTAGCCTAAGCCTTGTGGTGCCCTAGCCTTTGGCTAGGGGAGCCCTAGCCTTAGCCTAAGCCTAGGGGTGCCCTAGCCTAATTTAGGGGTGCCCTAGCCTAAGCCTAGGGGTCCCTAGCGTAAGCCTTGGGGTGCCCTAGGGTTAGGCTAGGGGGAGCCCTAGCCTTAGCCTAAGTCTACGGGTGCCCTAGTTTAAGCCTAGGGGTGCCCTAGCCTAAGCCTAGGAGTGCCCTAGCCTAAGCCTAGTGGTGCCCTAGCCTAAACCTAGTGGTGCCTTAGCCTAAGCCTAGGGGTTACCTAGCCTTAGCCTAAGCCTAGGGGTGCCCTTGCCTAAGCCTAGGGGTGCCCTAGCCTTAGCCTAGGGGTGCTTTATCCTAAGCCTAGGGGTCCCCTAGCCTTAGCCTAAGCCTAGGGGTGCCCTAGCCTAAGCCTAGGTGTGCCCTAGCCTAAGCCTAGGTGTGCCCTAGCCTAAGCCTAGGGGTGCCCTAGCCTAAGCCTAGGGGTGCCCTAGCCTAAGCCTAGGGGTGCTCAGGCCTTAGGATAGAGGAGCCCTAATCTTAGCCTAAGCCTATGGCTGCCCTAGCCTAAGCCTAGGGTTGCCCTAGCCTAAGCCTAGGGGTGCCCTAGCCTAACCCTAGGGGTACCCTAGCCTTAGGCTAGGGGAGCACTAGCCTTAGCCTAAGCTTAGGGGTGCCCTAGCCTATGCCTAGGCGTGCCAAAGCCTAAGCCTAGGGGTGCCCTACCCTAAGCCTACGGGTGCCCTAGCCTAAGCCTAGGCTTGCCCTAGCCTTAGGCTAGCTGAGCCCTAGCCTAAGCCTAAGCCTAGGGGTGCCATAGCCTAAGCCTAGGGGTGCCCTAGCCTAAGCCTAGGGGTGCCCTAGCCTAAGCCTAGGGGTGCCCTAGCCTTAGGCTAGGAGTGCCCAGGCCTTAGGATAGAGGAGACCTAGCCTTAGCCTAAGCCTATGGCTGCCCTAGCCTAAGCCTATGGCTGCCCTAGCCTAAGCCTAGGGTTGCCCTAGCCTAAGCCTAGGGTTGCCCTAGCCTAAGCCTAGGGGTTCCCTAGCGTAAGCCTAGGGGTGCCGTAGCCTAAGCCTAGGGGTGCCCTAGCCTAAGCCTAGGGGTGCCCAAGCCTTAGGATAGAGTAGCCCTAGCCTTAGCCTAAGCCTATGGCTGCCCTAGCCTAAGCCTAGGCGTGCCCTAGCCTAAGCCGAGGGGTGCCCTACCCTAAGCCTAGGGGTGCCCTACCCTAAGCCCATGGGTGCCCTAGCCTAACCTAGGCTTGCCCTAACCTTAGGCTAGAGGAGACCTAGCCTTAGCCTAAGCCTAGTGGTGCCCTAGCCTAAGACTAGGGGTGCCCTAGCCTAAGCCTAGGGTGCCCTAGCCTAAGCCTAGGGATGCCCTAGGGTTAGGCTAGGGGAGCCC
The DNA here is from genome assembly GCF_050624435.1 of Tenrec ecaudatus. Lineage (NCBI taxonomy): Eukaryota > Metazoa > Chordata > Mammalia > Afrosoricida > Tenrecidae > Tenrec > Tenrec ecaudatus. The sequence continues at coordinate 609,194 of NW_027459491.1, forward strand.
TAGCCTTAGCCTAAGCCTAGGGGTGGCCTAGCCTAAGCCTAGGGGTGCCCTAGCCTAAGCCTAGGGGTGCCCAAGCCTTAGGCTAGGGGAGCCTTAGACTTACCATAAGCCTAGGGGTACCTTAGTCTAAGCCTAGTGGTGCCCTATCCTAAGCCTAGGGGTGCCCTAACCTAAGCCTAGGGGTGCCGTAGCCTTAGGCTATAGGAGCCCTAACCTTAGCCTAAGCCTAGGGGTGCCCTAGCCCAAGCCTAGGGGTGCCATAGCCTAAGCCTAGGGGTGCCCTTGCCTAAGCCTAGGGGAGCCATAGCCTTAGGCTAGAGGAGCCCTAGCCTTAGCCTAAGCCTAGGGGTGCCCTAGCCTAAGACTAGGGGTGCCCTAGCCTAAGCCTTGGGGTGCCCTAGCCTAAGCCTAGGGGTGCCCTAGCGTTAGGCGTAGGCTAGGGCACCCTTATTCTAGCGTTAGGCTAGGCGATCCCTAGCCTTAGCCTAAGCCTAGGGGTGCCCTAGCCTAAGCCTAGTAGTGCCCTACCCTAGCCTAGGGGTGCCTTAACCGAAGCCTAGGGGTGCCCTAGCCTTAGGCTAGCTGAGCCCTAGCCTTAGCCTAAGCCTAGGGGTGCCCTAGCCTAAGCCTAGGGGTGCCCTAGCCTAAGCTTAGGGGGCCCTAACCTAAGCCTAAGGGTGCCCTAGCCTACGCCTAGTGGTGCCCTAGCCTTAGGCTAGGGGAGCCCTAGCCTTAGCCTAAGCCTAGGGGTGCCCTAGCCTAAGACTTGGGGTGCCCTAGCCTAAGCTTAGGGGTGCCCTAGCCTAAGCCTAGGGGTCCCTAGCCTAAGCCTAAGGGTGCCCTAGGGTTAGGCTAGGGGAGCCCTAGCCTTAGCCTAATCCTAGGGGTGCCCTAGCCTAAGCCTAGGAGTGCCCTAGCCAAAGCCTAGGGGTGCCCTATCCTTTGGATAGGGGAGACCTAGCCTTAGCCAAAGCCTACTGGTGCCCTAGCTTAAGCCTAGGGTTGCCCTAGCCTAAACCTAGGGGTCCCCTAGCCTTAGGCTAGGGGAGCCTTAGCCTTAGCCTAAGCCTAGGGTTGCTCTAGCCTCATCTTAGGGGTGCCTTAGCCTCAGACTAGGGGTGCCCTAGCCTAAGCCTAGGAGTGCCCTAACCAAAGCCTAGGGTGCCCTTGCCTAAGCCTAGGGATGCCTTAGCCTAAGCCTAGGGGTCCCCTAGCCTTAGCCTATGCCTAGGGTGCCCTAGCCTAAGCCTAGGTGTGCCCTAGCCTAAGCCTAGGGTGCCCTAGTCTAAGCCTAGTGGTGCCCTAGCCTTAGGCTAGGGGAGCCCTAGCCTTAGCCTAAGCCTAGGGGTGCCCTAACCTAAGACTATGGGTGCCCTAGCCTAATTTAGGGGTGCCCTAGCCTAAGCCTAGGGGTCCCCTAGCGTAAGCCTAGGGGTGCCCTAGGGTTAGGCTAGGGGGAGCCCTAGCCTTAGCCTAAGTCTGCGGGTGCCCTAGTTTAAGCCTAGGGGTGCCCTAGCCTTAGGCTATTGGAGCCCTAGCCTTAGCCTAAGCCTATGGTTGCCCTAGCTTCAGCCTTGGGGTGCCCTAGCCTAAGCCTAGGAGTGCCCTAGCCTAAACCTAGGGGTGCCCTAGCCTAAGCCTAGTGGTGCCTTAGCCTAAGCCTAGGGGTGACCTAGCCTTAGCCTAAGCCTAGGGGTGCCCTAGCCTAAGCCTAGGTGTGCCCTAGCCTAAGCCTAGTGGTGCCTTAGCCTAAGCCTAGGGGTGAAATAGCCTTAGCCTAAGCCTAGGGGTGCCTTAGCCTAAGCCTAGGGGTCCCCTAGCCTTAGCCTAAGCATAGGGGTGCCCTACCCAAGCCTAGGTGTGCCCTAGCCTAAGCCTAGGGGTGCCCTAGCCTAAGCCTAGGTGTGCCCTAGCCTAAGCCTTGGGGTGCCCTAGCCTAAGCCTATGGCTGCCCTAGCCTAAACCTAGGGTTGCCCTAGCCTAAGCCTAGGGGTGCCCTAGCCTAACACTAGGAGTGCCATAGCCTTAGGCTAGAGGAGCACTAGCCTTAGCCTAAGCCTTGGGGTGCCCTAGTCTAAGCCTAGGCGTGCCCTAGCCTAAGCCAAGGGGTGCCTTAGTCTAAGCCTAGGGGTGCCATAGCCTTAGGCTAGAGGAGCCCTAGCCTTAGCCTAAGCCTAGGGGTGCCCTAGCCTAAGAATAGGGGTGCCCTAGCCTAAGCTTAGGGGTGCCCTAGCCTAAGCCTTGGGGTGCCCTAGCCTAAGCTTAGGGGAGCCCTAGGTTTAGTCTAGGGGAGCCCTAGCCTTAGCCTAAGCCTAGGGGTGCCCTAGCCTAAGCCTAGGGGTGCCCTAGCCTAAGCCTAGGATTGCCCTAGCCTTAGGCTAGCTGAGCCCTAGCCTAAGCCTAAGCCTCGAGGTGCCCTAGCCTAAGCCTATGGGTGCCCTATTCTAAGCCTAGGGGTGCCATAGCGTTAGGCTAGAGGAGCCCTAGCCTTAGCCTAAGCCTAGGGGTGTCCTAGCCTAAGACAAGGGGTGCCCTAGCCTAAGCTTAGGGGTGCCCTAACCTAAGCCTTGCGGTGACCTAGCCTAAGCCTAGGGGTGCCCTAGGGTTAGGCTAGGGGAGCCCTAGACTTAGCCTAAGCCTAGGGGTGCCCTAGCCCAAGCCTTGGGGTGCCCTAGCCTAAGCCTTGGGGTGCCCTAGCCTAAGCCTAGGGGTGCCTTAGCCTAAGCCTAGGGGTGCCCTAGCCTAAGGCTAGGGGTGCCCTAGCCTTAGTCAAGTGGAGCCCTAGCCTTCGCCTAAGCCTAGGGGTGCCCTTTCCTAAGCCTAGGTGTGCCCTAGCCTAAGCCGAAGGTGCCCTACCCTTCGCCTAGAGGTGCCCTAGCCTAAGCCTAGGGGTGCCCTAGCCTAAGCCTAGGCTTGCCCTAGCCTTAGGCTAGCTGAGCCCTAGCCTAAGCCTAAGACTTGGGGTGCCCTAGCCTAAGCCTAGGGGTGCCATAGCCTTACGCTAGAGGAGCCCTAGCCTTAGCCTAACCTTAGGGGTGCCGTAGCCTAAGAATACGAGTGCCCTAGCCTAAGCTTAGGGGTGCCCTAGCCTAAGCCTTGGGGTGCCCTAGCCTAAGCCTAGGGGTGCCCTATGGTTAGGCTAGGGGAGCCCCAGCCTTAGCCTAAGCCTAGGGGTTCCCTAGTCTAAGCCTAGGGGTGCCCTAGCCTAAGCCTAGGGGTGCCCTAGCCTAAGCCTAGGGGTGCCCTAGCCCAAGCCTAGTTGTGCCCTAAACTAAGCCGAGGGGTGCCCTACCCTAAGCCTAGGGGTGCCTTACCCTAGGCCTAGGGGTGCCCTAGCCTAAGCCTAGGTTTGCCCGAGCCTTAGGCTAGCTGAGCCCTAGCCTAAGTCTAAGCCTAGGGGTGCCCTAGCCTAAGCCTAGGGGTGCCCTAGCCTAAGCCTACGGGTGCCATAGCCTTAGGCTAGAGGAGCCCTTGCCTTAGACTAAGCCTAGGGGTGCCCTAGCCTAAGACTAGGGGTGCCCTAGCCTAAGCTTAGGGGTGCCCTAGCCTAAGCCTTGGGGTGCCCTAGCCTAAGCTTAGGGTTGCCCTAGGGTTAGTCTAGGGGAGCCCTAGCCTTAGCCTAAGCCTAGGGGTCCACTAGCCTAAGCCTAGGGGTGCCCTAGCCTAAGCCTAGGATTGCCCTAGCCTTAGGCTAGCTGAGCCCTAGCCTAAGCCTAAGCCTAGAGGTGCCCTAGCCTAAGCCTATGGGTGCCCTAGCCTAAGCCTAGGGGTGCCATAGCCTTAGGCTAGAGGACACCTAGCCTTAGCCTAAGCCTAGGGGTGTGCTAGCCTAAGACTAGGGGTGACTTAGCCTAAGCTTAGGGGTGCCCTAGCCTAAGCCTTGCGGTGACCTAGCCTAAGCCTAGGGGTGCCCTAGGGTTAGCCTAGGGGAGCCCTAGCCTTAGCCTAAGCCTAGGGGTGCCCTAGCCTAAGCCTAGGAGTGCCCTAGCCTAAGCCTAGGGCAGCCCTAGCCTTAGGCTAGGGGAGCCCTAACCTTAGCCTAAGCCTAGGGGTGCCCTAGCCTAAGCCAAGTGGTGCCCTATCCTAAGCCTAGGGGTGCCCTAGCCTAAGCCTAGGGGTGCCCTAGCCTTAGGCTAGGGGAGCCCTAACCTCAGCCTAAGCCTAGGGGTGCCCTAGCCCAAGCCTAGGGGTGCCCTAGCCTAAGCCAAGGGGTGCCTTAGCCTAAGCCTAGAGGTGCCCTAGCCTAAGGCTATGGGTGCCCTCGCCTTCGTCTAGTGGAGCCCTAGCCTTAGGCTAGCTGAGCCCTAGCCTAAGCCTAAGACTTGGGGTGCCCTAGCCTAAGAATAGGGGTGCCCTAGCCTAAGCTTAGGGGTGCCCTAGCCTAAGCCTTGGGGTGCCCTAGCCTAAGCCTAGGGGATTCCCTAGCCTAAGACTAGGGGTGCCCTAGCCCAAGCCTAGTAGTGCCCTAGCCTAAGCCGAGGGGTGCCCTACCCTAAGCCTAGGGGTGCCCTACACTAGGCCTAGGGGTGCCCTAGCCTACGCCTAGGCTTGCCCTAGCCTTAGGCTAGCTGAGCCCTAGCCTAAGTCAAAGCCTAGGGGTGCCGTAGCCTAAGCCTAGGGGTGCCCTAGCCTAAGCACACGGGTGCCAATGCCTTAGGCTAGAGGAGCCCTAGCCTTAGCCTAAACCTAGGGGTGCCCTAGCCTAAGACTAGGGGTGCCCTAGCCTAAGCTTAGGGGTGCCCTAGCCTAAGCCTTGGGGTGCCCTAGCCTAAGCCTAGGGGTGCCTTAGCCTAAGCCTAGGGGTGCCCTAGCCTAAGCCTAGGAGTGCCCTAACCAAAGCCTAGGGTGCCCTTGCCTAAGCCTAGGGATGCCTTAGCCTAAGCCTAGGGGTCCCCTAGCCTTAGCCTAAGCCTAGGGGTGCCCTAGCCTAAGCCTAGGTGTACCCTAGCCTAAGCCTAGGGGTGCCCTAGCCTAAGCCTAGTGGTGCCCTAGCCTAAGCCTAGGGGTGCTCAGGCCTTAGGATAGAGGAGCCCTAGCCTTGGCCTAAGCCTATGGCTGCCCTAGCCTAAGCCTAGGGTTGCCCTAGCCTAAGCCTAGGGGTGCCCTAGCCTAACTCTAGGGGTAACCTAGCCTTAGGCTAGGGGAGCATTAGCCTTAGCCGAAGCCTAGTGGTGCCCTAGCCTAAGCCTAGGTGTGCCCTAGCCTAAGCCTAGGGGTGCCCTACCCTAAACCTAGGGGTGCCCTAGCCTAAGCCTAGGCTTGCCCTAGCCTTAGGCTAGCTGAGCCCTAACCTAAGCCTAAGCCTATGGCTGCCCTAGCCTAACCCTAGGGTTACCCTAGCCTAAGCCTAGGGGTGCCCTAGCCTTAGGGTAGCTGAGCCCTAGCCTAAGCCTAAGCCTAGGGGTGCCCTTGCCTAAGCCTAGGGGTGCCCTAGCCTAAGCCTAGGGGTGCCATAGCCTTAGGCTAGAGGAGCCCTAGCCTTAGCCTAAGCCTTGGGGTGCCCTAGCCTAAGCCAAGGGGTGCACTAGCCTTAGACTAAGCCTAGGGGTGCCCTAGCCTAAGGCTAGGGGTGCCAAGGCCTTAGGCTAGAGGAGCCCTAGCCTTAGCCTAAGCCTATGGCTTCCCTAGCCTAAGCCTAGGGGTGCGCTAGCCTAAGCCTAGGGATGCCCTAGCCTAACCCTTGTGGTGCCCTAGCCTTAGACTAGGGGAACACTAGCCTTAGCCGAAGCCTAGGGGTACCCTAGATTAAGCCTAGGCGTACCCTATCCTAAGCCGAGGGATGCCCTACCCTAAGCCTATGGGTGCCCTACCCTAAGCCCAGGGGTGCCCTAGCATAAGCCTAGGCTTGCCCTAGCCTTAGGCTAGCTGAGCCCTAGCCTAAGCCTAAGCCTAGGGGTGCCCTTGCCTAAGCCTAGGGGTGCCCTAGCCTAAGCCTAGGAGTGCCCTAGCCAAAGCCTAGGGATGCCCTAGCCTTTGGATAGGGGAGACCTAGCCTTAGCCAAAGCCTACTGGTGCCCTAGCTTAAGCCTAGGGGTGCCCTAGCCTAAGCCTAGGGGTGCCCTAGCCTTAGGCTAGGGGAGCCCTAGCCTTAGCCTAAGCCGAGAGGTGCCCTAGCCTCAGCCTAGGGGTGCCCTAGCCTCAGCCTAGGGGTGCCCTAGCCTAAGCCTAGGAGTGCCCTAGCCTACGCCTAAGGTGCCCTTGCCTAAGCTTAGGGATGCCTTAGCCTAAGCCTAGGGGTCCCCTAGCCTTAGCCTAAGCCTAGGGTGCCCTAGCCTAAGCCTAGGTGTGCCCTAGCCTAAGCCTAGGGGTGCCCTAGCCTAAGCCTTGTGGTGCCCTAGCCTTTGGCTAGGGGAGCCCTAGCCTTAGCCTAAGCCTAGGGGTGCCCTAGCCTAATTTAGGGGTGCCCTAGCCTAAGCCTAGGGGTCCCTAGCGTAAGCCTTGGGGTGCCCTAGGGTTAGGCTAGGGGGAGCCCTAGCCTTAGCCTAAGTCTACGGGTGCCCTAGTTTAAGCCTAGGGGTGCCCTAGCCTAAGCCTAGGAGTGCCCTAGCCTAAGCCTAGTGGTGCCCTAGCCTAAACCTAGTGGTGCCTTAGCCTAAGCCTAGGGGTTACCTAGCCTTAGCCTAAGCCTAGGGGTGCCCTTGCCTAAGCCTAGGGGTGCCCTAGCCTTAGCCTAGGGGTGCTTTATCCTAAGCCTAGGGGTCCCCTAGCCTTAGCCTAAGCCTAGGGGTGCCCTAGCCTAAGCCTAGGTGTGCCCTAGCCTAAGCCTAGGTGTGCCCTAGCCTAAGCCTAGGGGTGCCCTAGCCTAAGCCTAGGGGTGCCCTAGCCTAAGCCTAGGGGTGCTCAGGCCTTAGGATAGAGGAGCCCTAATCTTAGCCTAAGCCTATGGCTGCCCTAGCCTAAGCCTAGGGTTGCCCTAGCCTAAGCCTAGGGGTGCCCTAGCCTAACCCTAGGGGTACCCTAGCCTTAGGCTAGGGGAGCACTAGCCTTAGCCTAAGCTTAGGGGTGCCCTAGCCTATGCCTAGGCGTGCCAAAGCCTAAGCCTAGGGGTGCCCTACCCTAAGCCTACGGGTGCCCTAGCCTAAGCCTAGGCTTGCCCTAGCCTTAGGCTAGCTGAGCCCTAGCCTAAGCCTAAGCCTAGGGGTGCCATAGCCTAAGCCTAGGGGTGCCCTAGCCTAAGCCTAGGGGTGCCCTAGCCTAAGCCTAGGGGTGCCCTAGCCTTAGGCTAGGAGTGCCCAGGCCTTAGGATAGAGGAGACCTAGCCTTAGCCTAAGCCTATGGCTGCCCTAGCCTAAGCCTATGGCTGCCCTAGCCTAAGCCTAGGGTTGCCCTAGCCTAAGCCTAGGGTTGCCCTAGCCTAAGCCTAGGGGTTCCCTAGCGTAAGCCTAGGGGTGCCGTAGCCTAAGCCTAGGGGTGCCCTAGCCTAAGCCTAGGGGTGCCCTAGCCTAAGGCTAGGGGTGCCCTAGCCTTAGTCAAGTGGAGCCCTAGCCTTCGCCTAAGCCTAGGGGTGCCCTTTCCTAAGCCTAGATGTGCCCTAGCCTAAGCCGAAGGTGCCCTACCCTTCGCCTAGAGGTGCCCTAGCCTAAGCCTAGGGGTGCCCTAGCCTAAGCCTAGGCTTGCCCTAGCCTTAGGCTAGCTGAGCCCTAGCCTAAGCCTAAGACTTGGGGTGCCCTAGCCTAAGCCTAGGGGTGCCATAGCCTTACGCTAGAGGAGCCCTAGCCTTAGCCTAACCTTAGGGGTGCCGTAGCCTAAGAATACGAGTGCCCTAGCCTAAGCTTAGGGGTGCCCTAGCCTAAGCCTTGGGGTGCCCTAGCCTAAGCCTAGGGGTGCCCTATGGTTAGGCTAGGGGAGCCCCAGCCTTAGCCTAAGCCTAGGGGTTCCCTAGTCTAAGCCTAGGGGTGCCCTAGCCTAAGCCTAGGGGTGCCCTAGCCTAAGCCTAGGGGTGCCCTAGCCCAAGCCTAGTTGTGCCCTAAACTAAGCCGAGGGGTGCCCTAGCCTAAGCCTAGGGGTGCCCTAGCCTAACCCTAGGGGTACCCTAGCCTTAGGCTAGGGGAGCACTAGCCTTAGCCTAAGCTTAGGGGTGCCCTAGCCTATGCCTAGGCGTGCCAAAGCCTAAGCCTAGGGGTGCCCTACCCTAAGCCTACGGGTGCCCTAGCCTAAGCCTAGGCTTGCCCTAGCCTTAGGCTAGCTGAGCCCTAGCCTAAGCCTAAGCCTAGGGGTGCCATAGCCTAAGCCTAGGGGTGCCCTAGCCTAAGCCTAGGGGTGCCCTAGCCTAAGCCTAGGGGTGCCCTAGCCTTAGGCTAGGAGTGCCCAGGCCTTAGGATAGAGGAGACCTAGCCTTAGCCTAAGCCTATGGCTGCCCTAGCCTAAGCCTATGGCTGCCCTAGCCTAAGCCTAGGGTTGCCCTAGCCTAAGCCTAGGGTTGCCCTAGCCTAAGCCTAGGGGTTCCCTAGCGTAAGCCTAGGGGTGCCGTAGCCTAAGCCTAGGGGTGCCCTAGCCTAAGCCTAGGGGTGCCCTAGCCTAAGGCTAGGGGTGCCCTAGCCTTAGTCAAGTGGAGCCCTAGCCTTCGCCTAAGCCTAGGGGTGCCCTTTCCTAAGCCTAGATGTGCCCTAGCCTAAGCCGAAGGTGCCCTACCCTTCGCCTAGAGGTGCCCTAGCCTAAGCCTAGGGGTGCCCTAGCCTAAGCCTAGGCTTGCCCTAGCCTTAGGCTAGCTGAGCCCTAGCCTAAGCCTAAGACTTGGGGTGCCCTAGCCTAAGCCTAGGGGTGCCATAGCCTTACGCTAGAGGAGCCCTAGCCTTAGCCTAACCTTAGGGGTGCCGTAGCCTAAGAATACGAGTGCCCTAGCCTAAGCTTAGGGGTGCCCTAGCCTAAGCCTTGGGGTGCCCTAGCCTAAGCCTAGGGGTGCCCTATGGTTAGGCTAGGGGAGCCCCAGCCTTAGCCTAAGCCTAGGGGTTCCCTAGTCTAAGCCTAGGGGTGCCCTAGCCTAAGCCTAGGGGTGCCCTAGCCTAAGCCTAGGGGTGCCCTAGCCCAAGCCTAGTTGTGCCCTAAACTAAGCCGAGGGGTGCCCTACCCTAAGCCTAGGGGTGCCTTACCCTAGGCCTAGGGGTGCCCTAGCCTAAGCCTAGGTTTGCCCGAGCCTTAGGCTAGCTGAGCCCTAGCCTAAGTCTAAGCCTAGGGGTGCCCTAGCCTAAGCCTAGGGGTGCCCTAGCCTAAGCCTACGGGTGCCATAGCCTTAGGCTAGAGGAGCCCTTGCCTTAGACTAAGCCTAGGGGTGCCCTAGCCTAAGACTAGGGGTGCCCTAGCCTAAGCTTAGGGGTGCCCTAGCCTAAGCCTTGGGGTGCCCTAGCCTAAGCTTAGGGTTGCCCTAGGGTTAGTCTAGGGGAGCCCTAGCCTTAGCCTAAGCCTAGGGGTCCACTAGCCTAAGCCTAGGGGTGCCCTAGCCTAAGCCTAGGATTGCCCTAGCCTTAGGCTAGCTGAGCCCTAGCCTAAGCCTAAGCCTAGAGGTGCCCTAGCCTAAGCCTATGGGTGCCCTAGCCTAAGCCTAGGGGTGCCATAGCCTTAGGCTAGAGGACACCTAGCCTTAGCCTAAGCCTAGGGGTGTGCTAGCCTAAGACTAGGGGTGACTTAGCCTAAGCTTAGGGGTGCCCTAGCCTAAGCCTTGCGGTGACCTAGCCTAAGCCTAGGGGTGCCCTAGGGTTAGCCTAGGGGAGCCCTAGCCTTAGCCTAAGCCTAGGGGTGCCCTAGCCTAAGCCTAGGAGTGCCCTAGCCTAAGCCTAGGGCAGCCCTAGCCTTAGGCTAGGGGAGCCCTAACCTTAGCCTAAGCCTAGGGGTGCCCTAGCCTAAGCCAAGTGGTGCCCTATCCTAAGCCTAGGGGTGCCCTAGCCTAAGCCTAGGGGTGCCCTAGCCTTAGGCTAGGGGAGCCCTAACCTCAGCCTAAGCCTAGGGGTGCCCTAGCCCAAGCCTAGGGGTGCCCTAGCCTAAGCCAAGGGGTGCCTTAGCCTAAGCCTAGAGGTGCCCTAGCCTAAGGCTATGGGTGCCCTCGCCTTCGTCTAGTGGAGCCCTAGCCTTAGGCTAGCTGAGCCCTAGCCTAAGCCTAAGACTTGGGGTGCCCTAGCCTAAGAATAGGGGTGCCCTAGCCTAAGCTTAGGGGTGCCCTAGCCTAAGCCTTGGGGTGCCCTAGCCTAAGCCTAGGGGATTCCCTAGCCTAAGACTAGGGGTGCCCTAGCCCAAGCCTAGTAGTGCCCTAGCCTAAGCCGAGGGGTGCCCTACCCTAAGCCTAGGGGTGCCCTACACTAGGCCTAGGGGTGCCCTAGCCTACGCCTAGGCTTGCCCTAGCCTTAGGCTAGCTGAGCCCTAGCCTAAGTCAAAGCCTAGGGGTGCCGTAGCCTAAGCCTAGGGGTGCCCTAGCCTAAGCACACGGGTGCCAATGCCTTAGGCTAGAGGAGCCCTAGCCTTAGCCTAAACCTAGGGGTGCCCTAGCCTAAGACTAGGGGTGCCCTAGCCTAAGCTTAGGGGTGCCCTAGCCTAAGCCTTGGGGTGCCCTAGCCTAAGCCTAGGGGTGCCTTAGCCTAAGCCTAGGGGTGCCCTAGCCTAAGCCTAGGAGTGCCCTAACCAAAGCCTAGGGTGCCCTTGCCTAAGCCTAGGGATGCCTTAGCCTAAGCCTAGGGGTCCCCTAGCCTTAGCCTAAGCCTAGGGGTGCCCTAGCCTAAGCCTAGGTGTACCCTAGCCTAAGCCTAGGGGTGCCCTAGCCTAAGCCTAGTGGTGCCCTAGCCTAAGCCTAGGGGTGCTCAGGCCTTAGGATAGAGGAGCCCTAGCCTTGGCCTAAGCCTATGGCTGCCCTAGCCTAAGCCTAGGGTTGCCCTAGCCTAAGCCTAGGGGTGCCCTAGCCTAACTCTAGGGGTAACCTAGCCTTAGGCTAGGGGAGCATTAGCCTTAGCCGAAGCCTAGTGGTGCCCTAGCCTAAGCCTAGGTGTGCCCTAGCCTAAGCCTAGGGGTGCCCTACCCTAAACCTAGGGGTGCCCTAGCCTAAGCCTAGGCTTGCCCTAGCCTTAGGCTAGCTGAGCCCTAACCTAAGCCTAAGCCTATGGCTGCCCTAGCCTAACCCTAGGGTTACCCTAGCCTAAGCCTAGGGGTGCCCTAGCCTTAGGGTAGCTGAGCCCTAGCCTAAGCCTAAGCCTAGGGGTGCCCTTGCCTAAGCCTAGGGGTGCCCTAGCCTAAGCCTAGGGGTGCCATAGCCTTAGGCTAGAGGAGCCCTAGCCTTAGCCTAAGCCTTGGGGTGCCCTAGCCTAAGCCAAGGGGTGCACTAGCCTTAGACTAAGCCTAGGGGTGCCCTAGCCTAAGGCTAGGGGTGCCAAGGCCTTAGGCTAGAGGAGCCCTAGCCTTAGCCTAAGCCTATGGCTTCCCTAGCCTAAGCCTAGGGGTGCGCTAGCCTAAGCCTAGGGATGCCCTAGCCTAACCCTTGTGGTGCCCTAGCCTTAGACTAGGGGAACACTAGCCTTAGCCGAAGCCTAGGGGTACCCTAGATTAAGCCTAGGCGTACCCTATCCTAAGCCGAGGGATGCCCTACCCTAAGCCTATGGGTGCCCTACCCTAAGCCCAGGGGTGCCCTAGCATAAGCCTAGGCTTGCCCTAGCCTTAGGCTAGCTGAGCCCTAGCCTAAGCCTAAGCCTAGGGGTGCCCTTGCCTAAGCCTAGGGGTGCCCTAGCCTAAGCCTAGGAGTGCCCTAGCCAAAGCCTAGGGATGCCCTAGCCTTTGGATAGGGGAGACCTAGCCTTAGCCAAAGCCTACTGGTGCCCTAGCTTAAGCCTAGGGGTGCCCTAGCCTAAGCCTAGGGGTGCCCTAGCCTTAGGCTAGGGGAGCCCTAGCCTTAGCCTAAGCCGAGAGGTGCCCTAGCCTCAGCCTAGGGGTGCCCTAGCCTCAGCCTAGGGGTGCCCTAGCCTAAGCCTAGGAGTGCCCTAGCCTACGCCTAAGGTGCCCTTGCCTAAGCTTAGGGATGCCTTAGCCTAAGCCTAGGGGTCCCCTAGCCTTAGCCTAAGCCTAGGGTGCCCTAGCCTAAGCCTAGGTGTGCCCTAGCCTAAGCCTAGGGGTGCCCTAGCCTAAGCCTTGTGGTGCCCTAGCCTTTGGCTAGGGGAGCCCTAGCCTTAGCCTAAGCCTAGGGGTGCCCTAGCCTAATTTAGGGGTGCCCTAGCCTAAGCCTAGGGGTCCCTAGCGTAAGCCTTGGGGTGCCCTAGGGTTAGGCTAGGGGGAGCCCTAGCCTTAGCCTAAGTCTACGGGTGCCCTAGTTTAAGCCTAGGGGTGCCCTAGCCTAAGCCTAGGAGTGCCCTAGCCTAAGCCTAGTGGTGCCCTAGCCTAAACCTAGTGGTGCCTTAGCCTAAGCCTAGGGGTTACCTAGCCTTAGCCTAAGCCTAGGGGTGCCCTTGCCTAAGCCTAGGGGTGCCCTAGCCTTAGCCTAGGGGTGCTTTATCCTAAGCCTAGGGGTCCCCTAGCCTTAGCCTAAGCCTAGGGGTGCCCTAGCCTAAGCCTAGGTGTGCCCTAGCCTAAGCCTAGGTGTGCCCTAGCCTAAGCCTAGGGGTGCCCTAGCCTAAGCCTAGGGGTGCCCTAGCCTAAGCCTAGGGGTGCTCAGGCCTTAGGATAGAGGAGCCCTAATCTTAGCCTAAGCCTATGGCTGCCCTAGCCTAAGCCTAGGGTTGCCCTAGCCTAAGCCTAGGGGTGCCCTAGCCTAACCCTAGGGGTACCCTAGCCTTAGGCTAGGGGAGCACTAGCCTTAGCCTAAGCTTAGGGGTGCCCTAGCCTATGCCTAGGCGTGCCAAAGCCTAAGCCTAGGGGTGCCCTACCCTAAGCCTACGGGTGCCCTAGCCTAAGCCTAGGCTTGCCCTAGCCTTAGGCTAGCTGAGCCCTAGCCTAAGCCTAAGCCTAGGGGTGCCATAGCCTAAGCCTAGGGGTGCCCTAGCCTAAGCCTAGGGGTGCCCTAGCCTAAGCCTAGGGGTGCCCTAGCCTTAGGCTAGGAGTGCCCAGGCCTTAGGATAGAGGAGACCTAGCCTTAGCCTAAGCCTATGGCTGCCCTAGCCTAAGCCTATGGCTGCCCTAGCCTAAGCCTAGGGTTGCCCTAGCCTAAGCCTAGGGTTGCCCTAGCCTAAGCCTAGGGGTTCCCTAGCGTAAGCCTAGGGGTGCCGTAGCCTAAGCCTAGGGGTGCCCTAGCCTAAGCCTAGGGGTGCCCAAGCCTTAGGATAGAGTAGCCCTAGCCTTAGCCTAAGCCTATGGCTGCCCTAGCCTAAGCCTAGGCGTGCCCTAGCCTAAGCCGAGGGGTGCCCTACCCTAAGCCTAGGGGTGCCCTACCCTAAGACCATGGGTGCCCTAGCCTAACCTAGGCTTGCCCTAACCTTAGGCTAGAGGAGACCTAGCCTTAGCCTAAGCCTAGTGGTGCCCTAGCCTAAGACTAGGGGTGCCCTAGCCTAAGCCTAGGGTGCCCTAGCCTAAGCCTAGGGATGCCCTAGGGTTAGGCTAGGGGAGCCCTAGCCTTAGCCTAAGCCTAGGGGTGGCCTAGCCTAAGCCTAGGGGTGCCCTAGCCTTAGGCTAGGGGAGCCCTAGCCTTAGCCTAAGCCGAGAGGTGCCCTAGCCTCAGCCTAGGGGTGCCCTAGCCTCAGCCTAGGGGTGCCCTAGCCTAAGCCTAGGAGTGCCCTAGCCTACGCCTAAGGTGCCCTTGCCTAAGCTTAGGGATGCCTTAGCCTAAGCCTAGGGGTCCCCTAGCCTTAGCCTAAGCCTAGGGTGCCCTAGCCTAAGCCTAGGTGTGCCCTAGCCTAAGCCTAGGGGTGCCCTAGCCTAAGCCTTGTGGTGCCCTAGCCTTTGGCTAGGGGAGCCCTAGCCTTAGCCTAAGCCTAGGGGTGCCCTAGCCTAATTTAGGGGTGCCCTAGCCTAAGCCTAGGGGTCCCTAGCGTAAGCCTTGGGGTGCCCTAGGGTTAGGCTAGGGGGAGCCCTAGCCTTAGCCTAAGTCTACGGGTGCCCTAGTTTAAGCCTAGGGGTGCCCTAGCCTAAGCCTAGGAGTGCCCTAGCCTAAGCCTAGTGGTGCCCTAGCCTAAACCTAGTGGTGCCTTAGCCTAAGCCTAGGGGTTACCTAGCCTTAGCCTAAGCCTAGGGGTGCCCTTGCCTAAGCCTAGGGGTGCCCTAGCCTTAGCCTAGGGGTGCTTTATCCTAAGCCTAGGGGTCCCCTAGCCTTAGCCTAAGCCTAGGGGTGCCCTAGCCTAAGCCTAGGTGTGCCCTAGCCTAAGCCTAGGTGTGCCCTAGCCTAAGCCTAGGGGTGCCCTAGCCTAAGCCTAGGGGTGCCCTAGCCTAAGCCTAGGGGTGCTCAGGCCTTAGGATAGAGGAGCCCTAATCTTAGCCTAAGCCTATGGCTGCCCTAGCCTAAGCCTAGGGTTGCCCTAGCCTAAGCCTAGGGGTGCCCTAGCCTAACCCTAGGGGTACCCTAGCCTTAGGCTAGGGGAGCACTAGCCTTAGCCTAAGCTTAGGGGTGCCCTAGCCTATGCCTAGGCGTGCCAAAGCCTAAGCCTAGGGGTGCCCTACCCTAAGCCTACGGGTGCCCTAGCCTAAGCCTAGGCTTGCCCTAGCCTTAGGCTAGCTGAGCCCTAGCCTAAGCCTAAGCCTAGGGGTGCCATAGCCTAAGCCTAGGGGTGCCCTAGCCTAAGCCTAGGGGTGCCCTAGCCTAAGCCTAGGGGTGCCCTAGCCTTAGGCTAGGAGTGCCCAGGCCTTAGGATAGAGGAGACCTAGCCTTAGCCTAAGCCTATGGCTGCCCTAGCCTAAGCCTATGGCTGCCCTAGCCTAAGCCTAGGGTTGCCCTAGCCTAAGCCTAGGGTTGCCCTAGCCTAAGCCTAGGGGTTCCCTAGCGTAAGCCTAGGGGTGCCGTAGCCTAAGCCTAGGGGTGCCCTAGCCTAAGCCTAGGGGTGCCCAAGCCTTAGGATAGAGTAGCCCTAGCCTTAGCCTAAGCCTATGGCTGCCCTAGCCTAAGCCTAGGCGTGCCCTAGCCTAAGCCGAGGGGTGCCCTACCCTAAGCCTAGGGGTGCCCTACCCTAAGACCATGGGTGCCCTAGCCTAACCTAGGCTTGCCCTAACCTTAGGCTAGAGGAGACCTAGCCTTAGCCTAAGCCTAGTGGTGCCCTAGCCTAAGACTAGGGGTGCCCTAGCCTAAGCCTAGGGTGCCCTAGCCTAAGCCTAGGGATGCCCTAGGGTTAGGCTAGGGGAGCCCTAGCCTTAGCCTAAGCCTAGGGGTGGCCTAGCCTAAGCCTAGGGGTGCCCTAGCCTAAGCCTAGGGGTGCCCAAGCCTTAGGCTAGGGGAGCCTTAGACTTACCATAAGCCTAGGGGTACCTTAGTCTAAGCCTAGTGGTGCCCTATCCTAAGCCTAGGGGTGCCCTAACCTAAGCCTAGGGGTGCCGTAGCCTTAGGCTATAGGAGCCCTAACCTTAGCCTAAGCCTAGGGGTGCCCTAGCCCAAGCCTAGGGGTGCCATAGCCTAAGCCTAGGGGTGCCCTTGCCTAAGCCTAGGGGAGCCATAGCCTTAGGCTAGAGGAGCCCTAGCCTTAGCCTAAGCCTAGGGGTGCCCTAGCCTAAGACTAGGGGTGCCCTAGCCTAAGCCTTGGGGTGCCCTAGCCTAAGCCTAGGGGTGCCCTAGCGTTAGGCGTAGGCTAGGGCACCCTTATTCTAGCGTTAGGCTAGGCGATCCCTAGCCTTAGCCTAAGCCTAGGGGTGCCCTAGCCTAAGCCTAGTAGTGCCCTACCCTAGCCTAGGGGTGCCTTAACCGAAGCCTAGGGGTGCCCTAGCCTTAGGCTAGCTGAGCCCTAGCCTTAGCCTAAGCCTAGGGGTGCCCTAGCCTAAGCCTAGGGGTGCCCTAGCCTAAGCTTAGGGGGCCCTAGCCTAAGCCTAAGGGTGCCCTAGCCTACGCCTAGTGGTGCCCTAGCCTTAGGCTAGGGGAGCCCTAGCCTTAGCCTAAGCCTAGGGGTGCCCTAGCCTAAGACTTGGGGTGCCCTAGCCTAAGCTTAGGGGTGCCCTAGCCTAAGCCTAGGGGTCCCTAGCCTAAGCCTAAGGGTGCCCTAGGGTTAGGCTAGGGGAGCCCTAACCTTAGCCTAATCCTAGGGGTGCCCTAGCCTAAGCCTAGGAGTGCCCTAGCCAAAGCCTAGGGGTGCCCTATCCTTTGGATAGGGGAGACCTAGCCTTAGCCAAAGCCTACTGGTGCCCTAGCTTAAGCCTAGGGTTGCCCTAGCCTAAACCTAGGGGTCCCCTAGCCTTAGGCTAGGGGAGCCTTAGCCTTAGCCTAAGCCTAGGGTTGCTCTAGCCTCATCCTAGGGGTGCCTTAGCCTCAGACTAGGGGTGCCCTAGCCTAAGCCTAGGAGTGCCCTAACCAAAGCCTAGGGTGCCCTTGCCTAAGCCTAGGGATGCCTTAGCCTAAGCCTAGGGGTCCCCTAGCCTTAGCCTATGCCTAGGGTGCCCTAGCCTAAGCCTAGGTGTGCCCTAGCCTAAGCCTAGGGTGCCCTAGTCTAAGCCTAGTGGTGCCCTAGCCTTAGGCTTGGGGAGCCCTAGCCTTAGCCTAAGCCTAGGGGTGCCCTAACCTAAGACTATGGGTGCCCTAGCCTAATTTAGGGGTGCCCTACCCTAAGCCTAGGGGTCCCCTAGCGTAAGCCTAGGGGTGCCCTAGGGTTAGGCTAGGGGGAGCCCTAGCCTTAGCCTAAGTCTGCGGGTGCCCTAGTTTAAGCCTAGGGGTGCCCTAGCCTTAGGCTATTGGAGCCCTAGCCTTAGCCTAAGCCTATGGTTGCCCTAGCTTCAGCCTTGGGGTGCCCTAGCCTAAGCCTAGGAGTGCCCTAGCCTAAACCTAGGGGTGCCCTAGCCTAAGCCTAGTGGTGCCTTAGCCTAAGCCTAGGGGTGACCTAGCCTTAGCCTAAGCCTAGGGGTGCCCTAGCCTAAGCCTAGGTGTGCCCTAGCCTAAGCCTAGTGGTGCCTTAGCCTAAGCCTAGGGGTGAAATAGCCTTAGCCTAAGCCTAGGGGTGCCTTAGCCTAAGCCTAGGGGTCCCCTAGCCTTAGCCTAAGCATAGGGGTGCCCTACCCAAGCCTAGGTGTGCCCTAGCCTAAGCCTAGGGGTGCCCTAGCCTAAGCCTAGGTGTGCCCTAGCCTAAGCCTTGGGGTGCCCTAGCCTAAGCCTATGGCTGCCCTAGCCTAAACCTAGGGTTGCCCTAGCCTAAGCCTAGGGGTGCCCTAGCCTAACACTAGGAGTGCCATAGCCTTAGGCTAGAGGAGCACTAGCCTTAGCCTAAGCCTTGGGGTGCCCTAGTCTAAGCCTAGGCGTGCCCTAGCCTAAGCCAAGGGGTGCCTTAGCCTAAGCCTAGGGGTGCCATAGCCTTAGGCTAGAGGAGCCCTAGCCTTAGCCTAAGCCTAGGGGTGCCCTAGCCTAAGAATAGGGGTGCCCTAGCCTAAGCTTAGGGGTGCCCTAGCCTAAGCCTTGGGGTGCCCTAGCCTAAGCTTAGGGGAGCCCTAGGTTTAGTCTAGGGGAGCCCTAGCCTTAGCCTAAGCCTAGGGGTGCCCTAGCCTAAGCCTAGGGGTGCCCTAGCCTAAGCCTAGGATTGCCCTAGCCTTAGGCTAGCTGAGCCCTAGCCTAAGCCTAAGCCTCGAGGTGCCCTAGCCTAAGCCTATGGGTGCCCTATTCTAAGCCTAGGGGTGCCATAGCGTTAGGCTAGAGGAGCCCTAGCCTTAGCCTAAGCCTAGGGGTGTCCTAGCCTAAGACAAGGGGTGCCCTAGCCTAAGCTTAGGGGTGCCCTAACCTAAGCCTTGCGGTGACCTAGCCTAAGCCTAGGGGTGCCCTAGGGTTAGGCTAGGGGAGCCCTAGCCTTAGCCTAAGCCTAGGGGTGCCCTAGCCCAAGCCTTGGGGTGCCCTAGCCTAAGCCTTGGGGTGCCCTAGCCTAAGCCTAGGGGTGCCTTAGCCTAAGCCTAGGGGTGCCCTAGCCTAAGGCTAGGGGTGCCCTAGCCTTAGTCAAGTGGAGCCCTAGCCTTCGCCTAAGCCTAGGGGTGCCCTTTCCTAAGCCTAGATGTGCCCTAGCCTAAGCCGAAGGTGCCCTACCCTTCGCCTAGAGGTGCCCTAGCCTAAGCCTAGGGGTGCCCTAGCCTAAGCCTAGGCTTGCCCTAGCCTTAGGCTAGCTGAGCCCTAGCCTAAGCCTAAGACTTGGGGTGCCCTAGCCTAAGCCTAGGGGTGCCATAGCCTTACGCTAGAGGAGCCCTAGCCTTAGCCTAACCTTAGGGGTGCGGTAGCCTAAGAATACGAGTGCCCTAGCCTAAGCTTAGGGGTGCCCTAGCCTAAGCCTTGGGGTGCCCTAGCCTAAGCCTAGGGGTGCCCTAGGGTTAGCCTAGGGGAGCCCTAGCCTTAGCCTAAGCCTAGGGGTGCCCTAGCCTAAGCCTAGGAGTGCCCTAGCCTAAGCCTAGGGCAGCCCTAGCCTTAGGCTAGGGGAGCCCTAACCTTAGCCTAAGCCTAGGGGTGCCCTAGCCTAAGCCAAGTGGTGCCCTATCCTAAGCCTAGGGGTGCCCTAGCCTAAGCCTAGGGGTGCCCTAGCCTTAGGCTAGGGGAGCCCTAACCTCAGCCTAAGCCTAGGGGTGCCCTAGCCCAAGCCTAGGGGTGCCCTAGCCTAAGCCAAGGGGTGCCTTAGCCTAAGCCTAGAGGTGCCCTAGCCTAAGGCTATGGGTGCCCTCGCCTTCGTCTAGTGGAGCCCTAGCCTTAGGCTAGCTGAGCCCTAGCCTAAGCCTAAGACTTGGGGTGCCCTAGCCTAAGAATAGGGGTGCCCTAGCCTAAGCTTAGGGGTGCCCTAGCCTAAGCCTTGGGGTGCCCTAGCCTAAGCCTAGGGGATTCCCTAGCCTAAGACTAGGGGTGCCCTAGCCCAAGCCTAGTAGTGCCCTAGCCTAAGCCGAGGGGTGCCCTACCCTAAGCCTAGGGGTGCCCTACACTAGGCCTAGGGGTGCCCTAGCCTACGCCTAGGCTTGCCCTAGCCTTAGGCTAGCTGAGCCCTAGCCTAAGTCAAAGCCTAGGGGTGCCGTAGCCTAAGCCTAGGGGTGCCCTAGCCTAAGCACACGGGTGCCAATGCCTTAGGCTAGAGGAGCCCTAGCCTTAGCCTAAACCTAGGGGTGCCCTAGCCTAAGACTAGGGGTGCCCTAGCCTAAGCTTAGGGGTGCCCTAGCCTAAGCCTTGGGGTGCCCTAGCCTAAGCCTAGGGGTGCCTTAGCCTAAGCCTAGGGGTGCCCTAGCCTAAGCCTAGGAGTGCCCTAACCAAAGCCTAGGGTGCCCTTGCCTAAGCCTAGGGATGCCTTAGCCTAAGCCTAGGGGTCCCCTAGCCTTAGCCTAAGCCTAGGGTGCCCTAGCCTAAGCCTAGGGGTGCCCTAGTCTAAGCCTAGTGGTGCCCTAGCCTTAGGTTAGGGGAGCCCTAGCCTTAGCCTAAGCCTAGGGGTGCCCTAACCTAAGACTATGGGTGCCCTAGCCTAATTTAGGGGTGCCCTAGCCTAAGCCTAGGGGTCCCCTAGCGTAAGCCTAGGGGTGCCCTAAGGTTAGGCTAGGGGGAGCCCTAGCCTTAGCCTAAGTCTACGGGTGCCCTATTTTAAGCCTAGGGGTGCCCTAGCCTAAGCCTAGGGGTGCCCTAGCCTTAGGCTATTGGAGCCCTAGCCTTAGCCTAAGCCTATGGGTGCCCTAGCTTCAGATAGGGGTGCCCTAGCCTAAGCCTAGGAGTGCCCTAGCCTAAACCTAGGGGTGCCCTAGCCTAAGCCTAGTGGTGCCTTAGCCTAAGCCTAGGGGTGACCTAGCCTTAGCCTAAGCCTAGGGGTGCCCTAGCCTAAGCCTAGGGGTGCCCTAGCCTAAGCATAGTGGTGCCTTAGCCTAAGCCTAGGGGTGAAATAGCCTTAGCCTAAGCCTAGGGGTGCCTTAGCCTAAGCCTAGGGGTCCCCTAGCCTTAGCCAAAGCATAGGGGTGCCCTAGCCTAAGCCTAGGTGTGCCCTAGCCTAAGCCTAGGGGTGCCCTAGCCTAAGCCTAGGTGTGCCCTAGCCTAAGCCTTGGGGTGCCCTAGCCTAAGCCTATGGCTGCCCTAGCCTAAACCTAGGGTTGCCCTAGCCTAAGCCTAGGGGTGCCCTAGCCTAACCCTAAGGGTGCCATAGCCTTAGGCTAGAGGAGCACTAGCCTTAGCCTAAGCCTTGGGGTGCCCTAGTCTAAGCCTAGGCGTGACCTAGCCTAAGCCTAGTGGTGCCCTATCCTAAGCCTAGGGATGCCCTAGCCTAAGCCTAGGGGTGTCCTAGCCTTAGGCTAGGGGAGCCCTAACCTTAGCCTAAGCCTAGGGGTGCCCTTGCCCAAGCCTAGGGGTGCCCTAGCCTAAGCCTAGGGGTGCCTTAGCCTAAGCCTAGGGGTGCCCTAGCCTAACACTAGGGGTGCCATAGCCTTAGGCTAGAGGAGCACTAGCCTTAGCCTAAGCCTTGGGGTGCCCTAGTCTAAGCCTAGGCGTGCCCTAGCCTAAGCCTAGTGGTGCCCTATCCTAAGCCTAGGGGTGCCCTAGCCTAAGCCTAGGGGTGTCCTAGCCTTAGGCTAGGGGAGCCCTAACCTTAGCCTAAGCCTAGGGGTGCCCTAGCCCAAGCCTAGGGGTGCCCTAGCCTAAGCCAAGGGGTGCCTTAGCCTAAGCCTAGGGGTGCCCTTGCCTAAGGCTAGTGGAGCCCTAGCCTTAGGCTAGCTTAGCCCTAGCCTAAGCCTAAGACTTGGGGTGCCCTAGCCTAAGCCTAGGGGTGCCCTAGCCTAAGCCTAGGGGTGCCATAGCCTTAGGCTAGAGGAGCCCTAGCCTTAGCCTAAGCCTAGGGGTGCCCTAGCCTAAGAATAGGGGTGCCCTAGCCTAAGCTTAGGGGTGCCCTAGCCTAAGCCATGGGGTGCCCTACCCTAAGCTTAGGGGAGCCCTAGGGTTAGTCTAGGGGAGCCCTAGCCTTAGCCTAAGCCTAGGGGTGCCCTAGCCTAAGCCTAGGGGTGCCCTATCCTAAGCCTAGGATTGCCCTAGCCTTAGGCTAGCTGAGCCCTAGCCTAAGCCTAAGCCTCGAGGTGCCCTAGCCTAAGCCTATGGGTGCCCTAGCCTAAGCCTAGGGGTGCCATAGCCTAAGCCTAGGCTTGCCCTAGCCTTAGGCTAGCTGAGCCCTAGCCTAAGCCTAAGACTTGGGGTGCCCTAGCCTAAGCTTAGGGGTGCCCTAGCCTAAGCCTTGCGGTGACCTAGCCTAAGCCTAGGGGTGCCCTAGGGTTAGGCTAGGGGAGCCCTAGCCTTAGCCTTAGCCTAGGGGTGCCCTATCCCAAGCCTAGGGGTGCCCTAGCCTAAGTCTTGGGGTGCCCTAGCCTAAGCCTAGGGGTGCCTTAGCCTAAGCCTAGGGGTGCCCTAGCCTAAGGCTAGGGGTGCCCTAGCCTTAGTCAAGTGGAGCCCTAGCATTCGCCTAAGCCTAGGGGTGCCCTAGCCTAAGCCTAGGGGTGCCCTAGCCTAAGCCTAGATGTGCCCTACCCTTCGCCTAGGGGTGCCCTAGCCTAAGCCTAGGGGTGCCCTAGCCTAAGCCTAGGCTTGCCCTAGCCTTAGGCTAGCTGAGCCCTAGCCTAAGCCTAAGACTTGGGGTGCCCTAGCCTAAGCCTAGGTTGCCATAGCCTTAGGCTAGAGGAGCCCTAGCCTTAGCCTAAGCTTAGGGGTGCCCTAGCCTAAGAATACGGGTGCCCTAGCCTAAGCTTAGGGGTGCCCTAGCCTAAGCCTTGGGGTGCCCTAGCCTAAGCCTAGGGGTGCCCTATTGTTAGGCTAGGAGAGCCCTAGCCTTAGCCTAAGCCTAGGGGTTCCCTAGTCTAAGCCTAGGTGTGCCCTAGCCTAAGCCTAGGGGTGCCCTAGCCTAAGCCTAGGGGTGCCCTAGCCCAAGCCTAGTTGTGCCCTAGCCTAAGCCGAGGGGTGCTCTACCCTAAGCCTAGGGGTGCCCTACCCTAGGCCTAGGGGTGCCCTAGCCTAAGCCTAGGTTTGCCCTAGCCTTAGGCTAGCTGAGCCCTAGCCTAAGTCTAAGCCTAGGGGTGCCCTAGCCTAAGCCTAGGGGTGCCCTAGCCTAAGCCTATGGGTGCCATAGCCTTAGGCTAGAGGAGCCCTTGCCTTAGACTAAGCCTAGGGGTGCCCTAGCCTAAGACAAGGGGTGCCCTAGCCTAAGCTTAGGGGTGCCCTAGCCTAAGCCTTGGGGTGCCCTAGCCTAAGCTTACGGTTGCCCTAGGGTTAGTCTAGGGAGCCCTAGCCTTAGCCTAAGCCTAGGGGTGCCCTAGCCTAAGCTTAGGGGTGCCCTAGCCTAAGCCTTGGGGTGCCCTAGCCTAAGCCTAGGGGTGCCCTATGGTTAGGCTAGGAGAGCCCTAGCCTTAGCCTAAGCCTAGGGGTTCCCTAGTCTAAGCCTAGGTGTGCCCTAGCCTAAGCCTAGGGGTGCCCTAGCCTAAGCCTAGGGGTGCCCTAGCCCAAGCCTAGTTGTGCCCTAGCCTAAGCCGAGGGGTGCTCTACCCTAAGCCTAGGGGTGCCCTACCCTAGGCCTAGGGGTGCCCTAGCCTAAGCCTAGGTTTGCCCTAGCCTTAGGCTAGCTGAGCCCTAGCCTAAGTCTAAGCCTAGGGGTGCCCTAGCCTAAGCCTAGGGGTGCCCTAGCCTAAGCCTATGGGTGCCATAGCCTTAGGCTAGAGGAGCCCTTGCCTTAGACTAAGCCTAGGGGTGCCCTAGCCTAAGACAAGGGGTGCCCTAGCCTAAGCTTAGGGGTGCCCTAGCCTAAGCCTTGGGGTGCCCTAGCCTAAGCTTACGGTTGCCCTAGGGTTAGTCTAGGGAGCCCTAGCCTTAGCCTAAGCCTAGGGGTGCCCTAGCCTAAGCCTAGGAGTGCCCTAGCCTAAGCCTCGGGAAGCCCAAGCCTTAGGCTAGGGGAGCCCTAACCTTAGCCTAAGCCTAGGGGTGCCCTAGCCTAAGCCAAGTGGTGCCCTATCCTAAGCCTAGGGGTGCCCTAGCCTAAGCCTATTGGTGCCCTAGCCTTAGGCTAGGGGAGCCCTAACCTTAGCCTAAGCCTAGGGGTGCCCTAGCCCAAGCCTAGGGGTGCCCTAGCCTAAGCCAAGGGGTGCCTTAGCCTAAGCCTAGAGGTGCCCTAGCCTAAGGCTAGGGGTGCCCTAGCCTTAGTCTTGTGGAGCCCTAGCCTTAGGCTAGCTGAGCCCTAGCCTAAGCCTAAGACTTGGGGTGCCCTAGCCTAAGCCTAGGGGTGCCCTAGCCTAAGCCTAGGGGTGCCATAGCCTTAGGCTAGAGGAGCCCTAGCCTTAGCCTAAACCTAGGGGTGCCCTAGCCTAAGAATAGGGGTGCCCTAGCCTAAGCTTAGGGGTGCCCTATCCTAAGCCTTGGGGTGCCCTAGCCTAAGCCTAGGGGTGCCCTAGCCTAAGCCTACGGGTGCCCTAGCCCAAGCCTAGTTGTGCCCTAGCCTAAGCCGAGGGGTGCCCTACCCTAAGCCTAGGGGTGCCCTACACTAGGCCTAGGGGTGCCCTAGCCTACGCCTAGGCTTGCCCTAGCCTTAGGCTAGCTGAGCCCTAGCCTAAGTCAAAGCCTAGGGGTGCCCTAGCCTAAGCCTAGGGGTGCCCTAGCCTAAGCCCACGGGTGCCATAGCCTTAGGCTAGAGGAGCCCTAGCCTTAGCCTAAGCCTAGGGGTGCCCTAGCCTAAGACTAGGGGTGCCCTAGCCTAAGTTTAGGGGTGCCCTAGCCTAAGCCTTGGGGTGCCCTAGCCTAAGCTTAGGGGTGCCCTAGGGTTAGCTTAGGGGAGCCCTAGCATTAGCCTAAGCCTAGGGGTGCCCTAGCCTAAGCCTAGGGGTGCCCTAGCCTAAGCCTAGGATTGCCCTAGCCTTAGGCTAGCTGAGCCCTAGCCTTAGCCTAAGCCTAGGGGTGTCCTAGCCTAAGACTAGGGGTGCCCTAGCCTAAGCTTAGGGGTGCCCTAGCCTAAGCCTTGCGGTGACCTAGCCTAAGCCTAGGGGTGCCTTAGGGTTAGGCTAGGGGAGCCCTAGGCTTAGCCTAAGCCTAGGGGTGCCCTAGCCCAAGCCTAGGGGTGCCCTAGCCCAAGCCTAGGGGTGCCCTAGCCTAAGCCTAGGGGTGCCCTAGCCTAAGCTTAGGGGTGCCCTATCCTAAGCCTTGGGGTGCCCTAGCCTAAGCCTAGGGGTGCCCTAGCCTAAGCCTACGGGTGCCCTAGCCCAAGCCTAGTTGTGCCCTAGCCTAAGCCGAGGGGTGCCCTACCCTAAGCCTAGGGGTGCCCTACACTAGGCCTAGGGGTGCCCTAGCCTACGCCTAGGCTTGCCCTAGCCTTAGGCTAGCTGAGCCCTAGCCTAAGTCAAAGCCTAGGGGTGCCCTAGCCTAAGCCTAGGGGTGCCCTAGCCTAAGCCCACGGGTGCCATAGCCTTAGGCTAGAGGAGCCCTAGCCTTAGCCTAAGCCTAGGGGTGCCCTAGCCTAAGACTAGGGGTGCCCTAGCCTAAGTTTAGGGGTGCCCTAGCCTAAGCCTTGGGGTGCCCTAGCCTAAGCTTAGGGGTGCCCTAGGGTTAGCTTAGGGGAGCCCTAGCATTAGCCTAAGCCTAGGGGTGCCCTAGCCTAAGCCTAGGGGTGCCCTAGCCTAAGCCTAGGATTGCCCTAGCCTTAGGCTAGCTGAGCCCTAGCCTTAGCCTAAGCCTAGGGGTGTCCTAGCCTAAGACTAGGGGTGCCCTAGCCTAAGCTTAGGGGTGCCCTAGCCTAAGCCTTGCGGTGACCTAGCCTAAGCCTAGGGGTGCCTTAGGGTTAGGCTAGGGGAGCCCTAGGCTTAGCCTAAGCCTAGGGGTGCCCTAGCCCAAGCCTAGGGGTGCCCTAGCCCAAGCCTAGGGGTGCCCTAGCCTAAGCCTAGGGGTGCCCTAGCCTAAGCCTAGGGGTGCCCTAGCCCAAGCCTAGTTGTGCCCTAGCCTAAGCCGAGGGGTGCCCTACCCTAAGCCTAGGGGTGCCCTACACTAGGCCTAGGGGTGCCCTAGCCTACGCCTAGGCTTGCCCTAGCCTTAGGCTAGCTGAGCCCTAGCCTAAGTCAAAGCCTAGGGGTGCCCTAGCCTAAGCCTAGGGGTGCCCTAGCCTAAGCCCACAGGTGCCATAGCCTTAGGCTAGAGGAGCCCTAGCCTTAGCCTAAGCCTAGGGGTGCCCTAGCCTAAGACTAGGGGTGCCCTAGCCTAAGTTTAGGGGTGCCCTAGCCTAAGCCTTGGGGTGCCCTAGCCTAAGCTTAGGGGTGCCCTAGGGTTAGCCTAGGGGAGCCCTAGCATTAGCCAAAGCCTAGGGGTGCCCTAGCCTAAGCCTAGGGGTGCCCTAGCCTAAGCCTAGGATTCCCCTAGCCTTAGGCTAGCTGAGCCCTAGCCTTAGCCTAAGCCTAGGGGTGTCCTAGCCTAAGACTAGGGGTGCCCTAGCCTAAGCTTAGGGGTGCCCTAGCCTAAGCCTTGCGGTGACCTAGCCTAAGCCTAGGGGTGCCTTAGGGTTAGGCTAGGGGAGCCCTAGGCTTAGCCTAAGCCTAGGGGTGCCCTAGCCCAAGCCTAGGGGTGCCCTAGCCCAAGCCTAGGGGTGCCCTAGCCTAAGCCTAGGGGTGCACTAGCCTAAGCCTAGGGGTGCCTTAGCCTAAGCCTAGGGGTGCCCTAGCCTAAGGCTAGGGATGCCCTAGCCTTAGTCTAGTGGAGCCCTAGCCTTCGCCTAAGCCTAGGGGTGCCCTAGCCTAAGCCTAGGCTTGCCCTAGCCTTAGGCTAGCTGAGCCCTAGCCTAAGCCTAAGATTTGGGATGCCCTAGCCTAAGCCTAGGGGTGCCCTAGCCTAAGCCTATGGGTGCCATAGCCTTAGGCTAGAGGAGCCCTAGCCTTAGCCTAAGCCTAGGGGTGCCCTAGCCTAAGCCTAGGGGTGCCCTAGCCTAAGCCTAGGGGTGCCCTAGCCCAAGCCTAGTTGTGCCCTAGCCTAAGCCGAGGGGTGCCCTACCCTAAGCCTAGGGGTGCCCTACACTAGGCCTAGGGGTGCCCTAGCCTACGCCTAGGCTTGCCCTAGCCTTAGGCTAGCTGAGCCCTAGCCTAAGTCAAAGCCTAGGGGTGCCCTAGCCTAAGC
This sequence comes from Tenrec ecaudatus, assembly GCF_050624435.1. Lineage (NCBI taxonomy): Eukaryota > Metazoa > Chordata > Mammalia > Afrosoricida > Tenrecidae > Tenrec > Tenrec ecaudatus. Next base: position 635,316 of record NW_027459491.1, read on the forward strand.
CTAGGGGTGCCCTATCTTAAGCCCACGGGTGCCAATGCCTTAGGCTAGAGGAGCCCTAGCCTTAGCCTAAGCCTAGGGGTGCCCTAGCCTAAGACTAGGGGTGCCCTAGCCTAAGCTTAGGGGTGCCCTAGCCTAAGCCTTGGGGTGCCCTAGCCTAAGCCTAGGGGTGCCTTAGCCTAAGCCTAGGGGTGCCCTAGCCTAAGCCTAGGAGTGCCCTAACCAAAGCCTAGGGTGCCCTTGCCTAAGCCTAGGGATGCCTTAGCCTAAACCTAGGGGTCCCCTAGCCTTAGCCTAAGGCTAGGGTGCCCTTGCCTAAGCCTAGGGGTGCCCTAGCCTAAGCCTAGTGGTGCCTTAGCCTAAGCCTAGGCTTGCCCTAGCCTTAGGCTAGCTGAGCCCTAGCCTAAGCCTAAGACTTGGCTTGCCCTAGCCTAAGCCTAGGGGTGCCATAGCCTTAGGCTAGAGGAGCCCTAGCCTTAGCCTAAGCTTAGGGGTGCCCTAGCCTAAGAATACGGGTGCCCTAGCCTAAGCTTAGGGGTGCCTTAGCCTAAGCCTTGGGGTGCCCTAACCTAAGCCTAGGGGTGCCCTATGGTTAGGCTAGGGGAGCCCTAGCCTTAGCCTAAGCCTAGGGGTTCCCTAGTCTAAGCCTAGGGGTGCCCTAGCCTAAGTCTAGGGGTGCCCTAGCCTAAGCCTAGGGGTGCCCTAGCCCAAGCCTAGTTGTGCCCTAGCCTAAGCCGAGGAGTGCCCTACCCTAAGCCTAGGGGTGTCCTACCCTAGGCCTAGGGGTGCCCTAGCCTAAGCCTAGGTTTGCCCTAGCCTTAGGCTAGCTGAGCCCTAGCCTAAGCCTAAGCCTATGGGTGCCCTAGCCTAAGCCTAGGGGTGCCATAGCCTTAGGCTAGAGGACACCTAGCCTTAGCCTAAGCCTAGGGGTGCCCTAGCCTAAGCCTAGGGGTGCCCTAGCCTAAGACTAGGGGTGCCCTAGCCTAAACTTAGGGGTGCCCTAGCCTAAGCCTTGGGGTGCCCTAGCCTAAGCTTACGGTTGCCCTAGGGTTAGTATAGGGAGCCCTAGCCTTAGCCTAAGCCTAGGGGTCCACTAGCCTAAGCCTAGGGGTGCCCTAGCCTAAGCCTAGGATTGCCCTAGCCTTAGGCTAGCTGAGCCCTAGCCTAAGCCTAAGCCTAGAGGTGCCCTAGCCTAAGCCTATGGGTGCCCTAGCCTAAGCCTAGGGGTGCCATAGCCTTAGGCTAGAGGACACCTAGCCTTAGCCTAAGCCTAGGGGTGTGCTAGCCTAAGACTAGGGGTGACTTAGCCTAAGCTTAGGGGTGCCCTAGCCTAAGCCTTGCGGTGACCTAGCCTAAGCCTAGGGGTGCCCTAGGGTTAGCCTAGGGGAGCCCTAGCCTTAGCCTAAGCCTAGGGGTGCCCTAGCCTAAGCCTAGGAGTGCCCTAGCCTATGCCTAGGGAAGCCCTAGCCTTAGGCTAGGGGAGCCCTAACCTTAGCCTAAGCCTAGGGGTGCCCTAGCCTAAGCCAAGTGGTGCCCTATCCTAAGCCTAGGGGTGCCCTAGCCTAAGCCTAGGGGTGCCCTAGCCTTAGGCTAGGGGAGCCTTAACCTTAGCCTAAGCCTAGGGGTGCCCTAGCCCAAGCCTAGGGGTGCCCTAGCCTAAGCCAAGGGGTGCCTTAGCCTAAGCCTAGAGGTGCCCTAGCCTAAGGCTAGGGGTGCCCTAGCCTTAGTCTAGTGGAGCCCTAGCCTTAGGCTAGCTGAGCCCTAGCCTAAGCCTAAGACTTGGGGTGCCCTAGCCTAAGCCTAGGGGTGCCCTAGCCTAAGCCTAGGGGTGCCATAGCCTTAGGCTAGAGGAGCCCTAGCCTTAGCCTAAGCCTAGGGGTGCCCTAGCCTAAGAATAGGGGTGCCCTAGCCTAAGCTTAGGGGTGCCCTAGCCTAAGCCTAGGGGTGCCCTAGCCCAAGACTAGTTGTGCCCTAGCCTAAGCCGAGGGGTGCCTTACCCTAAGCCTAGGGGTGCCCTACACTAGGCCTAGGGGTGCCCTAGCCTACACCTAGGCTTGCCCTAGCCTTAGGCTAGCTGAGCCCTAGCCTAAGTCAAAGCCTAGGGGTGCCCTAGCCTAAGCCTAGGGGTGCCCTAGCCTAAGCCCACGGGTGCCATAGCCTTAGGCTAGAGGAGCCCTAGCCTTAGCCTAAGCCTAGGGGTGCCCTAGCCTAAGACTAGGGGTGCCCTAGCCTAAGCTTAGGGGTGCCCTAGCCTAAGCCTTGGGGTGCCCTAGCCTAAGCTTAAGGGTGCCCTAGGGTTAGTCTAGGGGAGCCCTAGCATTAGCCTAAGCCTAGGGGTGCCCTAGCCTAAGCCTAGGGGTGCCCTAGCCTAAGCCTAGGATTGCCCTAGCCTTAGGCTAGCTGAGCCCTAGCCTTAGCCTAAGCCTAGGGGTGCCCTAGCCTAAGCCTTGGGGTGCCTTAGCCTAAGCCTAGGGGTGCCCTAGCCTAAGGCTAGGGGTGCCCTAGCCTTAGTCTAGTGGAGCCCTAGCCTTCGCCTAAGCCTAGGGGTGCCCTAGCCTAAGCCTAGATGTGCCCTAGCCTAAGCCGAAGGTGCCCTACCCTTCGCCTAGGGGTGCCCTAGCTTAAGCCTAGGGGTGCCCTAGCCTAAGCCTAGGCTTGCCCTAGCCTTAGGCTAGCTGAGCCCTAGCCTAAGCCTAAGATTTGGGATGCCCTAGCCTAAGCCTAGGGGTGCCCTAGCCTAAGCCTAGGGGTGCCATAGCCTTAGGCTAGAGGAGCCCTAGCCTTAGCCTAAGCCTAGGGGTACCCTAGCCTAAGAATAGGGGTGCCCTAGCCTAAGCTTAGGGGTGCCCTAGCCTAAGCCTTGGGGTGCCCTAGCCTAAGTCTAGGGGTGCCCTAGCCTAAGCCTAGGGGTGCCCTAGCCCAAGCCTAGTTGTGCCCTAGCCTAAGCCGAGGGGTGCCCTACCCTAAGCCTAGGGGTGCCCTACACTAGGCCTAGGGGTGCCCTAGCCTACGCCTAGGCTTGCCCTAGCCTTAGGCTAGCTGAGCCCTAGCCTAAGTCAAAGCCTAGGGGTGCCCTAGCCTAAGCCTAGGGGTGCCCTATCCTAAGCCCACGGGTGCCAATGCCTTAGGCTAGAGGAGCCCTAGCCTTAGGCTAATCCTAGGGGTGCCCTAGCCTAAGACTAGGGGTGCCCTAGCCTAAGCTTAGGGGTGCCCTAGCCTAAGCCTAGGGGTGCCCTAGCCTAAGCCTACGGGTGCCCTAGCCCAAGCCTAGTTGTGCCCTAGCCTAAGCCGAGGGGTGCCCTACCCTAAGCCTAGGGGTGCCCTACACTAGGCCTAGGGGTGCCCTAGCCTACGCCTAGGCTTGCCCTAGCCTTAGGCTAGCTGAGCCCTAGCCTAAGTCAAAGCCTAGGGGTGCCCTAGCCTAAGCCTAGGGGTGCCCTAGCCTAAGCCCACGGGTGCCATAGCCTTAGGCTAGAGGAGCCCTAGCCTTAGCCTAAGCCTAGGGGTGCCCTAGCCTAAGACTAGGGGTGCCCTAGCCTAAGTTTAGGGGTGCCCTAGCCTAAGCCTTGGGGTCCTAGCCTAAGCTTAGGGGTGCCCTAGGGTTAGCCTAGGGGAGCCCTAGCATTAGCCTAAGCCTAGGGGTGCCCTAGCCTAAGCCTAGGGGTGCCCTAGCCTAAGCCTAGGATTGCCCTAGCCTTAGGCTAGCTGAGCCCTAGCCTTAGCCTAAGCCTAGGGGTGTCCTAGCCTAAGACTAGGGGTGCCCTAGCCTAAGCTTAGGGGTGCCCTAGCCTAAGCCTTGGGGTGCCCTAGCCTAAGCTTAAGGGTGCCCTAGGGTTAGTCTAGGGGAGCCCTAGCATTAGCCTAAGCCTAGGGGTGCCCTAGCCTAAGCCTAGGGGTGCCCTAGCCTAAGCCTAGGATTGCCCTAGCCTTAGGCTAGCTGAGCCCTAGCCTTAGCCTAAGCCTAGGGGTGCCCTAGCCTAAGCCTTGGGGTGCCTTAGCCTAAGCCTAGGGGTGCCCTAGCCTAAGGCTAGGGGTGCCCTAGCCTTAGTCTAGTGGAGCCCTAGCCTTCGCCTAAGCCTAGGGGTGCCCTAGCCTAAGCCTAGATGTGCCCTAGCCTAAGCCGAAGGTGCCCTACCCTTCGCCTAGGGGTGCCCTAGCTTAAGCCTAGGGGTGCCCTAGCCTAAGCCTAGGCTTGCCCTAGCCTTAGGCTAGCTGAGCCCTAGCCTAAGCCTAAGATTTGGGATGCCCTAGCCTAAGCCTAGGGGTGCCCTAGCCTAAGCCTAGGGGTGCCATAGCCTTAGGCTAGAGGAGCCCTAGCCTTAGCCTAAGCCTAGGGGTACCCTAGCCTAAGAATAGGGGTGCCCTAGCCTAAGCTTAGGGGTGCCCTAGCCTAAGCCTTGGGGTGCCCTAGCCTAAGCCTAGGGGTGCCCTAGCCTAAGCCTAGGGGTGCCCTAGCCCAAGCCTAGTTGTGCCCTAGCCTAAGCCGAGGGGTGCCCTACCCTAAGCCTAGGGGTGCCCTACACTAGGCCTAGGGGTGCCCTAGCCTACGCCTAGGCTTGCCCTAGCCTTAGGCTAGCTGAGCCCTAGCCTAAGTCAAAGACTAGGGGTGCCCTAGCCTAAGCCTAGTTGTGCCCTATCCTAAGCCCACGGGTGCCAATGCCTTAGGCTAGAGGAGCCCTAGCCTTAGCCTAATCCTAGGGGTGCCCTAGCCTAAGACTAGGGGTGCCCTAGCCTAAGCTTAGGGGTGCCCTAGCCTAAGCCTAGGGGTGCCCTAGCCTAAGCCCACGGGTGCCCTAGCCCAAGCCTAGTTGTGCCCTAGCCTAAGCCGAGGGGTGCCCTACCCTAAGCCTAGGGGTGCCCTACACTAGGCCTAGGGGTGCCCTAGCCTACGCCTAGGCTTGCCCTAGCCTTAGGCTAGCTGAGCCCTAGCCTAAGTCAAAGCCTAGGGGTGCCCTAGCCTAAGCCTAGGGGTGCCCTAGCCTAAGCCCACGGGTGCCATAGCCTTAGGCTAGAGGAGCCCTAGCCTTAGCCTAAGCCTAGGGGTGCCCTAGCCTAAGACTAGGGGTGCCCTAGCCTAAGTTTAGGGGTGCCCTAGCCTAAGCCTTGGGGTCCTAGCCTAAGCTTAGGGGTGCCCTAGGGTTAGCCTAGGGGAGCCCTAGCATTAGCCTAAGCCTAGGGGTGCCCTAGCCTAAGCCTAGGGGTGCCCTAGCCTAAGCCTAGGATTGCCCTAGCCTTAGGCTAGCTGAGCCCTAGCCTTAGCCTAAGCCTAGGGGTGTCCTAGCCTAAGACTAGGGGTGCCCTAGCCTAAGCTTAGGGGTGCCCTAGCCTAAGCCTTGCGGTGACCTAGCCTAAGCCTAGGGGTGCCTTAGGGTTAGGCTAGGGGAGCCCTAGGCTTAGCCTAAGTCTAGGGGTGCCCTAGCCCAAGCCTAGGGGTCCCCTAGCCCAAGCCTAGGGGTGCCCTAGCCTAAGCCTAGGGGTGCACTAGCCTAAGCCTAGGGGTGCCTTAGCCTAAGCCTAGGGGTGCCCTAGCCTAAGGCTAGGGGTGCCCTAGCCTTAGTCTAGTGGAGCCCTAGCCTTCGCCTAAGCCTAGGGGTGCCCTAGCCTAAGCCTAGGCTTGCCCTAGCCTTAGGCTAGCTGAGCCCTAGCCTAAGCCTAAGATTTGGGATGCCCTAGCCTAAGCCTAGGGGTGCCCTAGCCTAAGCCTATGGGTGCCATAGCCTTAGCCTAGAGGAGCCCTAGCCTTAGCCTAAGCCTAGGGGTGCCCTAGCCTAAGCCTAGGGGTGCCCTAGCCTAAGCCTAGGGGTGCCCTAGCCCAAGCCTAGTTGTGCCCTAGCCTAAGCCGAGGGGTGCCCTACCCTAAGCCTAGGGGTGCCCTACACTAGGCCTAGGGGTGCCCTAGCCTACGCCTAGGCTTGCCCTAGCCTTAGGCTAGCTGAGCCCTAGCCTAAGTCAAAGCCTAGGGGTGCCCTAGCCTAAGCCTAGGGGTGCCCTATCCTAAGCCCACGGGTGCCAATGCCTTAGGCTAGAGGAGCCCTAGCCTTAGCCTAAGCCTAGGGGTGCCCTAGCCTAAGACTAGGGGTGCCCTAGCCTAAGCTTAGGGGTGCCCTAGCCTAAGCCTTGGGGTGCCCTAGCCTAAGCCTAGGGGTGCCTTAGCCTAAGCCTAGGGGTGCCCTAGCCTAAGCCTAGGAGTGCCCTAACCAAAGCCTAGGGTGCCCTTGCCTAAGCCTAGGGATGCCTTAGCCTAAACCTAGGGGTCCCCTAGCCTTAGCCTAAGGCTAGGGTGCCCTAGCCTAAGCCTAGGGGTGCCCTAGCCTAAGCCTAGTGGTGCCTTAGCCTAAGCCTAGGCTTGCCCTAGCCTTAGGCTAGCTGAGCCCTACCCTAAGCCTAAGACTTGGGGTGCCCTAGCCTAAGCCTAGGGGTGCCATAGCCTTAGGCTAGAGGAGCCCTAGCCTTAGCCTAAGCTTAGGGGTGCCCTAGCCTAAGAATACGGGTGCCCTAGCCTAAGCTTAGGGGTGCCTTAGCCTAAGCCTTGGGGTGCCCTAACCTAAGCCTAGGGGTGCCCTATGGTTAGGCTAGGGGAGCCCTAGCCTTAGCCTAAGCCTAGGGGTTCCCTAGTCTAAGCCTAGGGGTGCCCTAGCCTAAGTCTAGGGGTGCCCTAGCCTAAGCCTAGGGGTGCCCTAGCCCAAGCCTAGTTGTGCCCTAGCCTAAGCCGAGGAGTGCCCTACCCTAAGCCTAGGGGTGCCCTACCCTAGGCCTAGGGGTGCCCTAGCCTAAGCCTAGGGGTGCCCTAGCCTAAGACTAGGGGTGCCCTAGCCTAAACTTAGGGGTGCCCTAGCCTAAGCCTTGGGGTGCCCTAGCCTAAGCTTACGGTTGCCCTAGGGTTAGTATAGGGAGCCCTAGCCTTAGCCTAAGCCTAGGGGTCCACTAGCCTAAGCCTAGGGGTGCCCTAGCCTAAGCCTAGGATTGCCCTAGCCTTAGGCTAGATGAGCCCTAGCCTAAGCCTAAGCCTAGAGGTGCCCTAGCCTAAGCCTATGGGTGCACTAGCCTAAGCCTAGGGGTGCCATAGCCTTAGGCTAGAGGACACCTAGCCTTAGCCTAAGCCTAGGGGTGTGCTAGCCTAAGACTAGGGGTGACTTAGCCTAAGCTTAGGGGTGCCCTAGCCTAAGCCTTGCGGTGACCTAGCCTAAGCCTAGGGGTGCCCTAGGGTTAGCCAAGGGGAGCCCTAGCCTTAGCCTAAGCCTAGGGGTGCCCTAGCCTAAGCCTAGGAGTGCCCTAGCCTAAGCCTAGGGAAGCCCTAGCCTTAGGCTAGGGGAGCCCTAACCTTAGCCTAAGCCTAGGGGTGCCCTAGCCTAAGCCAAGTGGTGCCCTATCCTAAGCCTAGGGGTGCCCTAGCCTAAGCCTAGGGGTGCCCTAGCCTTAGGCTAGGGGAGCCTTAACCTTAGCCTAAGCCTAGGGGTGCCCTAGCCCAAGCCTAGGGGTGCCGTAGCCTAAGCCAAGGGGTGCCTTAGCCTAAGCCTAGAGGTGCCCTAGCCTAAGGCTAGGGGTGCCCTAGCCTTAGTCTAGTGGAGCCCTAGCCTTAGGCTAGCTGAGCCCTAGCCTAAGCCTAAGACTTGGGGTGCCCTAGCCTAAGCCTAGGGGTGCCCTAGCCTAAGCCTAGGGGTGCCATAGCCTTAGGCTAGAGGAGCCCTAGCCTTAGCCTAAGCCTAGGGGTGCCCTAGCCTAAGAATAGGGGTGCCCTAGCCTAAGCTTAGGGGTGCCCTAGCCTAAGCCTAGGGGTGCCCTAGCCCAAGACTAGTTGTGCCCTAGCCTAAGCCGAGGGGTGCCCTACCCTAAGCCTAGGGGTGCCCTACACTAGGCCTAGGGGTGCCCTAGCCTACACCTAGGCTTGCCCTAGCCTTAGGCTAGCTGAGCCCTAGCCTAAGTCAAAGCCTAGGGGTGCCCTAGCCTAAGCCTAGGGGTACCTAGCCTAAGCCCACGGGTGCCATAGCCTTAGGCTAGAGGAGCCCTAGCCTTAGCCTAAGCCTAGGGGTGCCCTAGCCTAAGACTAGGGGTGCCCTAGCCTAAGCTTAGGGGTGCCCTAGCCTAAGCCTTGGGGTGCCCTAGCCTAAGCTTAGGGGTGCCCTAGGGTTAGTCTAGGGGAGCCCTAGCATTAGCCTAAGCCTAGGGGTGCCCTAGCCTAAGCCTAGGGGTGCCCTAGCCTAAGCCTAGGATTGCCCTAGCCTTAGGCTAGCTGAGCCCTAGCCTTAGCCTAAGCCTAGGGGTGCCCTAGCCTAAGCCTTGGGGTGCCTTAGCCTAAGCCTAGGGGTGCCCTAGCCTAAGGCTAGGGGTGCCCTAGCCTTAGTCTAGTGGAGCCCTAGCCTTCGCCTAAGCCTAGGGGTGCCCTAGCCTAAGCCTAGATGTGCCCTAGCCTAAGCCGAAGGTGCCCTACCCTTCGCCTAGGGGTGCCCTAGCTTAAGCCTAGGGGTGCCCTAGCCTAAGCCTAGGCTTGCCCTAGCCTTAGGCTAGCTGAGCCCTAGCCTAAGCCTAAGATTTGGGATGCCCTAGCCTAAGCCTAGGGGTGCCCTAGCCTAAGCCTAGGGGTGCCATAGCCTTAGGCTAGAGGAGCCCTAGCCTTAGCCTAAGCCTAGGGGTGCCCTAGCCTAAGAATAGGGGTGCCCTAGCTTAAGCTTAGGGGTGCCCTAGCCTAAGCCTTGGGGTGCCCTAGCCTAAGCCTAGGGGTGCCCTAGCCTAAGCCTAGGGGTGCCCTAGCCCAAGCCTAGTTGTGCCCTAGCCTAAGCCGAGGGGTGCCCTACCCTAAGCCTAGGGGTGCCCTACACTAGGCCTAGGGGTGCCCTAGCCTACGCCTAGGCTTGCCCTAGCCTTAGGCTAGCTGAGCCCTAGCCTAAGTCAAAGCCTAGGGGTGCCCTAGCCTAAGCCTAGGGGTGCCCTATCCTAAGCCCACGGGTGCCAATGCCTTAGGCTAGAGGAGCCCTAGCCTTAGCCTAATCCTAGGGGTGCCCTAGCCTAAGACTAGGGGTGCCCTAGCCTAAGCTTAGGGGTGCCATAGCCTAAGCCTTGGGGTGCCCTAGCCTAAGCCTAGGGGTGCCTTAGCCTAAGCCTAGGGGTGCCCTAGCCTAAGCCTAGGAGTGCCCTAACCAAAGCCTAGGGTGCCCTTGCCTAAGCCTAGGGATGTCTTAGCCTAAGCCTAGGGGTCCCCTAGCCTTAGCCTAAGCCTAGGGTGCCCTAGCCTAAGCCTAGGGGTGCCCTAGTCTAATCCTAGTGGTGCCCTAGCCTTAGGCTAGGGGAGCCCTAGCCTTAGCCTAAGCCTGGGGGTGCCCTAACCTAAGACTATGGGTGCCCTAGCCTAATTTAGGGGTGCCCTAGCCTAAGCCTAGGGGTGCCCTAGGGTTAGGCTAGGGGGAGCCCTAGCCTTAGCCTAAGTCTACGGGTGCCCTAGTTTAAGCCTAGGGGTGCCCTAGCCTAAGCCTAGGGGTGCCCTAGCCTTAGGCTATTGGAGCCCTAGCCTTAGCCTAAGACTATGGGTGCCCTAGCTTCAGCCTAGGGGTGCCCTAGCCTAAGCCTAGGAGTGCCCTAGCCTAAACCTAGGGGTGCCCTAGCCTAAGCCTAGTGGTGCCTTAGCCTAAGCCTAAGGGTGACCTAGCATCAGCCTAAGCCTAGGGGTGCCCTAGCCTAAGCCTAGGGGTGCCCTAGCCTAAGCCTAGTGGTGCCCTAGCCTAAGCCTAGGGGTGAAATAGCCTTAGCCTAAGCCTAGGGGTGCCTTTCCTAAGCCTATGGGTCCCCTAGCCTTAGCCTAAGCATAGGGGTGCCCTAGCATAAGCCTAGGTGTGCCCTAGCCTAAGCCTAGGTGTGCCCTAGCCTAAGCCTTGGGGTGCCCTAGCCTAAGCCTATGGCTGCCCTAGCCTAAACCTAGGGTTGCCCTAGCCTAAGCCTAGGGGTGCCATAGCCTTAGGCTAGAGGAGCACAAGCCTTAGCCTAAGCCTTGGGGTGCCCTAGTCTAAGCCTTGGGGTGCCCTAGCCTAAGCTTAGGGTTGCCCTAGGGTTAGTCTAGGGGAGCCCTAGCCTTAGCCTAAGCCTAGGGGTCCACTAGCCTAAGCCTAGGGGTGCCCTAGCCTAAGCCTAGGATTGCCCTAGCCTTAGGCTAGCTGAGCCCTAGCCTAAGCCTAAGCCTAGAGGTGCCCTAGCCTAAGCCTATGGGTGCCCTAGCCTAAGCCTAGGGGTGCCATAGCCTTAGGCTAGAGGACACCTAGCCTTAGCCTAAGCCTAGGGGTGTGCTAGCCTAAGACTAGGGGTGACTTAGCCTAAGCTTAGGGGTGCCCTAGCCTAAGCCTTGCGGTGACCTAGCCTAAGCCTAGGGGTGCCCTAGGGTTAGCCTAGGGGAGCCCTAGCCTTAGCCTAAGGCTAGGGGTGCCCTAGCCTAAGCCTAGGAGTGCCCTAGCCTAAGCCTAGGGCAGCCCTAGCCTTAGGCTAGGGGAGCCCTAACCTTAGCCTAAGCCTAGGGGTGCCCTAGCCTAAGCCAAGTGGTGCCCTATCCTAAGCCTAGGGGTGCCCTAGCCTAAGCCTAGGGGTTCCCTAGCCTTAGGCTAGGGGAGCCCTAACCTCAGCCTAAGACTAGGGGTGCCCTAGCCCAAGCCTAGGGGTGCCCTAGCCTAAGCCAAGGGGTGCCTTAGCCTAAGCCTAGAGGTGCCCTAGCCTAAGCCTAGGGGTGTCCTAGCCTTAGGCTAGGGGAGCCCTAACCTTAGCCTAAGCCTAGGGGTGCCCTAGCCCAAGCCTAGGGGTGCCCTAGCCTAAGCCAAGGGGTGCCTTAGCCTAAGCCTAGGGGTGACCTTGCCTAAGGCTAGTGGAGCCCTAGCCTTAGGCTAGCTTAGCCCTAGCCTAAGCCTAAGACTTGGGGTGCCCTAGCCTAAGCCTAGGGGTGCCCTAGCCTAAGCCTAGGGGTGCCATAGCCTTAGGCTAGAGGAGCCCTAGCCTTAGCCTAAGCCTAGGGGTGCCCTAGCCTAAGAATAGGGGTGCCCTAGCCTAAGCTTAGGGGTGCCCTAGCCTAAGCCATGGGGTGCCCTACCCTAAGCTTAGGGGAGCCCTAGGGTTAGTCTAGGGGAGCCCTAGCCTTAGCCTAAGCCTAGGGGTGCCCTAGCCTAAGCCTAGGGGTGCCCTATCCTAAGCCTAGGATTGCCCTAGCCTTAGGCTAGCTGAACCCTAGCCTAAGCCTAAGCCTCGAGGTGCCCTAGCCTAAGCCTATGGGTGCCCTAGCCTAAGCCTAGGGGTGCCATAGCCTAAGCCTAGGCTTGCCCTAGCCTTAGGCTAGCTGAGCCCTAGCCTAAGCCTAAGACTTGGGGTGCCCTAGCCTAAGCTTAGGGGTGCCCTAGCCTAAGCCTTGCGGTGACCTAGCCTAAGCCTAGGGGTGCCCTAGGGTTAGGCTAGGGGAGCCCTAGCCTTAGCCTTAGCCTAGGGGTGCCCTAGCCCAAGCCTAGGGGTGCCCTAGCCTAAGTCTTGGGGTGCCCTAGCCTAAGCCTAGGGGTGCCTTAGCCTAAGCCTAGGGGTGCCCTAGCCTAAGGCTAGGGGTGCCCTAGCCTTAGTCAAGTGGAGCCCTAGCATTCGCCTAAGCCTAGGGGTGCCCTAGCCTAAGCCTAGAGGTGCCCTAGCCTAAGCCGAAGGTGCCCTACCCTTCGCCTAGGGGTGCCCTAGCCTAAGCCTAGGGGTGCCCTAGCCTAAGCCTAGGATTGCCCTAGCCTTAGGCTAGCTGAGCCCTAGCCTAAGCCTAAGACTTGGGGTGCCCTAGCCTAAGCCTAGGGGTGCCATAGCCTTAGGCTAGAGCAGCCCTAGCCTTAGCCTAAGCTTAGGGGTGCCCTAGCCTAAGAATACGGGTGCCCTAGCCTAAGCTTAGGGGTGCCCTAGCCTAAGCCTTGTGGTGCCCTAGCCTAAGCCTAGGGGTGCCCTATGGTTAGGCTAGGAGAGCCCTAGCCTTAGCCTAAGCCTCGGGGTTCCCTAGTCTAAGCCTAGGTGTGCCCTAGCCTAAGCCTAGGGGTGCCCTAGCCTAAGCCTAGGGGTGCCCTAGCCCAAGCCTAGTTGTGCCCTAGCCTAAGCCGAGGGGTGACCTACCCTAAGCCTAGGGGTGCCCTACCCTAGGCCTAGGGGTGCCCTAGCCTAAGCCTAGGTTTGCCCTAGCCTTAGGCTAGCTGAGCCCTAGCCTATGTCTAAGCCTAGGGGTGCCCTAGCCTAAGCCTAGGGGTGCCCTAGCCCAAGCCTAGTTGTGCCCTAGCCTAAGCCGAGGGGTGCCCTAGCCTAAGCCTAGGGGTGCCCTACCCTAGGCCTAGGGGTGCCCTAGCCTAAGCCTAGGTTTGCCCTAGCCTTAGGCTAGCTGAGCCCTAGCCTAAGTCTAAGCCTAGGGGTGCCCTAGCCTAAGACAAGGGGTGCCCTAGCCTAAGCTTAGGGGTGCCCTAGCCTAAGCCTTGGGGTGCCCTAGCCTAAGCATACGGTTGCCCTAGGGTTAGTCTAGGGAGCCCTAGCCTTAGCCTAAGCCTAGGGGCCCACTAGCCTAAGCCTAGGGGTGCCCTAGCCTAAGCCTAGGATTGCCCTAGCCTTAGGCTAGCTGAGCCCTAGCCTAAGCCTAAGCCTAGAGGTGCCCTCGCCTAAGCCTATGGGTGCCCTAGCCTAAGCCTAGGGGTGCCCTAGACTTAGGCTAGAGGAGCCCTAGCCTTAGCCTAAGCCTAGGGGTGTCCTAGCCTAAGACTAGGTGTGCCCTAGCCTAAGCTTAGGGGTGCCCTAGCCTAAGCCTTGCGGTGACCTAGCCTAAGCCTAGGGGTGCCCTAGGGTTAGGCTAGGGGAGCCCTAGCCTTAGCCTAAGCCTAGGGGTGCCCTAGCCCAAGCCTAGGGGTGCCCTAGCCTAAGACTTCGGGTGCCCTAGCCTAAGCCTAGGGGTGCCTTAGCCTAAGCCTAGGGGTGCCCTAGCCTAAGCCTAGATGTGCCCTACCCTTCGCCTAGGGGTGCCCTAGCCTAAGCCTAGGGGTGCCCTAGCCTAAGCCTAGGCTTGCCCTAGCCTTAGGCTAGCTGAGCCCTAGCCTAAGCCTAAGACTTGGGGTGCCCTAGCCTAAGCCTAGGTTGCCATAGCCTTAGGCTAGAGGAGCCCTAGCCTTAGCCTAAGCTTAGGGGTGCCCTAGCCTAAGAATACGGGTGCCCTAGCCTAAGCTTAGGGGTGCCCTAGCCTAAGCCTTGGGGTGCCCTAGCCTAAGCCTAGGGGTGCCCTATGGTTAGGCTAGGAGAGCCCTAGCCTTAGCCTAAGCCTAGGGGTTCCCTAGTCTAAGCCTAGGTGTGCCCTAGCCTAAGCCTAGGGGTGCCCTAGCCTAAGCCTAGGGGTGCCCTAGCCCAAGCCTAGTTGTGCCCTAGCCTAAGCCGAGGGGTGCTCTACCCTAAGCCTAGGGGTGCCCTACCCTAGGCCTAGGGGTGCCCTAGCCTAAGCCTAGGTTTGCCCTAGCCTTAGGCTAGCTGAGCCCTAGCCTAAGTCTAAGCCTAGGGGTGCCCTAGCCTAAGCCTATGGGTGCCATAGCCTTAGGCTAGAGGAGCCCTTGCCTTAGACTAAGCCTAGGGGTGCCCTAGCCAAAGACAAGGGGTGCCCTAGCCTAAGCTTAGGGGTGCCCTAGCCTAAGCCTTGGGGTGCCCTAGCCTAAGCTTACGGTTGCCCTAGGGTTAGTCTAGGGAGCCCTAGCCTTAGCCTAAGCCTAGGGGTGCCCTAGCCTAAGCTTAGGGGTGCCCTAGCCTAAGCCTTGGGGTGCCCTAGCCTAAGCCTAGGGGTGCCCTATGGTTAGGCTAGGAGAGCCCTAGCCTTAGCCTAAGCCTAGGGGTTCCCTAGTCTAAGCCTAGGTGTGCCCTAGCCTAAGCCTAGGGGTGCCCTAGCCTAAGCCTAGGGGTGCCCTAGCCCAAGCCTAGTTGTGCCCTAGCCTAAGCCGAGGGGTGCTCTACCCTAAGCCTAGGGGTGCCCTACCCTAGGCCTAGGGGTGCCCTAGCCTAAGCCTAGGTTTGCCCTAGCCTTAGGCTAGCTGAGCCCTAGCCTAAGTCTAAGCCTAGGGGTGCCCTAGCCTAAGCCTAGGGGTGCCCTAGCCTAAACCTATGGGTGCCATAGCCTTAGGCTAGAGGAGCCCTTGCCTTAGACTAAGCCTAGGGGTGCCCTAGCCTAAGACAAGGGGTGCCCTAGCCTAAGCTTAGGGGTGCCCTAGCCTAAGCCTTGGGGTGCCCTAGCCTAAGCTTACGGTTGCCCTAGGGTTAGTCTAGGGAGCCCTAGCCTTAGCCTAAGCCTAGGGGTGCCCTAGCCTAAGCCTAGGAGTGCCCTAGCCTAAGCCTAGGGAAGCCCAAGCCTTAGGCTAGGGGAGCCCTAACCTTAGCCTAAGCCTAGGGGTGCCCTAGCCTAAGCCAAGTGGTGCCCTATCCTAAGCCTAGGGGTGCCCTAGCCTAAGCCTAGGGGTGCCCTAGCCTTAGGCTAGGGGAGCCCTAACCTTAGCCTAAGCCTAGGGGTGCCCTAGCCCAAGCCTAGGGGTGCCCTAGCCTAAGCCAAGGGGTGCCTTAGCCTAAGCCTAGAGGTGCCCTAGCCTAAGGCTAGGGGTGCCCTAGCCTTAGTCTAGTGGAGCCCTAGCCTTAGGCTAGCTGAGCCCTAGCCTAAGCCTAAGACTTGGGGTGCGCTAGCCTAAGCCTAGGGGTGCCCTAGCCTAAGCCTAGGGGTGCCATAGCCTTAGGCTAGAGGAGCCCTAGCCTTAGCCTAAACCTAGGGGTGCCCTAGCCTAAGAATAGGGGTGCCCTAGCCTAAGCTTAGGGGTGCCCTATCCTAAGCCTTGGGGTGCCCTAGCCTAAGCCTAGGGGTGCCCTAGCCTAAGCCTACGGGTGCCCTAGCCCAAGCCTAGTTGTGCCCTAGCCTAAGCCGAGGGGTGCCCTACCCTAAGCCTAGGGGTGCCCTACACTAGGCCTAGGGGTGCCCTAGCCTACGCCTAGGCTTGCCCTAGCCTTAGGCTAGCTGAGCCCTAGCCTAAGTCAAAGCCTAGGGGTGCCCTAGCCTAAGCCTAGGGGTGCCCTAGCCTAAGCCCACGGGTGCCATAGCCTTAGGCTAGAGGAGCCCTAGCCTTAGCCTAAGCCTAGGGGTGCCCTAGCCTAAGACTAGGGGTGCCCTAGCCTAAGTTTAGGGGTGCCCTAGCCTAAGCCTTGGGGTGCCCTAGCCTAAGCTTAGGGGTGCCCTAGGGTTAGCCTAGGGGAGCCCTAGCATTAGCCTAAGCCTAGGGGTGCCCTAGCCTAAGCCTAGGGGTGCCCTAGCCTAAGCCTAGGATTGCCCTAGCCTTAGGCTAGCTGAGCCCTAGCCTTAGCCTAAGCCTAGGGGTGTCCTAGCCTAAGACTAGGGGTGCCCTAGCCTAAGCTTAGGGGTGCCCTAGCCTAAGCCTTGCGGTGACCTAGCCTAAGCCTAGGGGTGCCTTAGGGTTAGGCTAGGGGAGCCCTAGGCTTAGCCTAAGCCTAGGGGTGCCCTAGCCCAAGCCTAGGGGTGCCCTAGCCCAAGCCTAGGGGTGCCCTAGCCTAAGCCTAGGGGTGCACTAGCCTAAGCCTAGGGGTGCCTTAGCCTAAGCCTAGGGGTGCCCTAGCCTAAGCCTAGGGGTGCCCTAGCCTAAGCCTAGGGGTGCCCTAGCCCAAGCCTAGTTGTGCCCTAGCCTAAGCCGAGGGGTGCCCTACCCTAAGCCTAGGGGTGCCCTACACTAGGCCTAGGGGTGCCCTAGCCTACGCCTAGGCTTGCCCTAGCCTAAGTCAAAGCCTAGGGGTGCCCTAGCCTAAGCCTAGGGGTGCCCTAGCCTAAGCCCACGGGTGCCATAGCCTTAGGCTAGAGGAGCCCTAGCCTTAGCCTAAGCCTAGGGGTGCCCTAGCCTAAGACTAGGGGTGCCCTAGCCTAAGTTTAGGGGTGCCCTAGCCTAAGCCTTGGGGTGCCCTAGCCTAAGCTTAGGGGTGCCCTAGGGTTAGCCTAGGGGAGCCCTAGCATTAGCCTAAGCCTAGGGGTGCCCTAGCCTAAGCCTAGGGGTGCCCTAGCCTAAGCCTAGGATTCCCCTAGCCTTAGGCTAGCTGAGCCCTAGCCTTAGCCTAAGCCTAGGGGTGTCCTAGCCTAAGACTAGGGGTGCCCTAGCCTAAGCTTAGGGGTGCCCTAGCCTAAGCCTTGCGGTGACCTAGCCTAAGCCTAGGGGTGCCTTAGGGTTAGGCTAGGGGAGCCCTAGGCTTAGCCTAAGCCTAGGGGTGCCCTAGCCCAAGCCTAGGGGTGCCCTAGCCCAAGCCTAGGGGTGCCCTAGCCTAAGCCTAGGGGTGCACTAGCCTAAGCCTAGGGGTGCCTTAGCCTAAGCCTAGGGGTGCCCTAGCCTAAGGCTAGGGATGCCCTAGCCTTAGTCTAGTGGAGCCCTAGCCTTCGCCTAAGCCTAGGGGTGCCCTAGCCTAAGCCTAGGCTTGCCCTAGCCTTAGGCTAGCTGAGCCCTAGCCTAAGCCTAAGATTTGGGATGCCCTAGCCTAAGCCTAGGGGTGCCCTAGCCTAAGCCTATGGGTGCCATAGCCTTAGGCTAGAGGAGCCCTAGCCTTAGCCTAAGCCTAGGGGTGCCCTAGCCTAAGCCTAGGGGTGCCCTAGCCTAAGCCTAGGGGTGCCCTAGCCCAAGCCTAGTTGTGCCCTAGCCTAAGCCGAGGGGTGCCCTACCCTAAGCCTAGGGGTGCCCTACACTAGGCCTAGGGGTGCCCTAGCCTACGCCTAGGCTTGCCCTAGCCTTAGGCTAGCTGAGCCCTAGCCTAAGTCAAAGCCTAGGGGTGCCCTAGCCTAAGCCTAGGGGTGCCCTATCTTAAGCCCACGGGTGCCAATGCCTTAGGCTAGAGGAGCCCTAGCCTTAGCCTAAGCCTAGGGGTGCCCTAGCCTAAGACTAGGGGTGCCCTAGCCTAAGCTTAGGGGTGCCCTAGCCTAAGCCTTGGGGTGCCCTAGCCTAAGCCTAGGGGTGCCTTAGCCTAAGCCTAGGGGTGCCCTAGCCTAAGCCTAGGAGTGCCCTAACCAAAGCCTAGGGTGCCCTTGCCTAAGCCTAGGGATGCCTTAGCCTAAACCTAGGGGTCCCCTAGCCTTAGCCTAAGGCTAGGGTGCCCTAGCCTAAGCCTAGGGGTGCCCTAGCCTAAGCCTAGTGGTGCCTTAGCCTAAGCCTAGGCTTGCCCTAGCCTTAGGCTAGCTGAGCCCTAGCCTAAGCCTAAGACTTGGGGTGCCCTAGCCTAAGCCTAGGGGTGCCATAGCCTTAGGCTAGAGGAGCCCTAGCCTTAGCCTAAGCTTAGGGGTGCCCTAGCCTAAGAATACGGGTGCCCTAGCCTAAGCTTAGGGGTGCCTTAGCCTAAGCCTTGGGGTGCCCTAACCTAAGCCTAGGGGTGCCCTATGGTTAGGCTAGGGGAGCCCTAGCCTTAGCCTAAGCCTAGGGGTTCCCTAGTCTAAGCCTAGGGGTGCCCTAGCCTAAGTCTAGGGGTGCCCTAGCCTAAGCCTAGGGGTGCCCTAGCCCAAGCCTAGTTGTGCCCTAGCCTAAGCCGAGGAGTGCCCTACCCTAAGCCTAGGGGTGTCCTACCCTAGGCCTAGGGGTGCCCTAGCCTAAGCCTAGGTTTGCCCTAGCCTTAGGCTAGCTGAGCCCTAGCCTAAGCCTAAGCCTAGAGGTGCCCTAGCCTAAGCCTATGGGTGCCCTAGCCTAAGCCTAGGGGTGCCATAGCCTTAGGCTAGAGGACACCTAGCCTTAGCCTAAGCCTAGGGGTGCCCTAGCCTAAGCCTAGGGGTGCCCTAGCCTAAGACTAGGGGTGCCCTAGCCTAAACTTAGGGGTGCCCTAGCCTAAGCCTTGGGGTGCCCTAGCCTAAGCTTACGGTTGCCCTAGGGTTAGTATAGGGAGCCCTAGCCTTAGCCTAAGCCTAGGGGTCCACTAGCCTAAGCCTAGGGGTGCCCTAGCCTAAGCCTAGGATTGCCCTAGCCTTAGGCTAGCTGAGTCCTAGCCTAAGCCTAAGCCTAGAGGTGCCCTAGCCTAAGCCTATGGGTGCCCTAGCCTAAGCCTAGGGGTGCCATAGCCTTAGGCTAGAGGACACCTAGCCTTAGCCTAAGCCTAGGGGTGTGCTAGCCTAAGACTAGGGGTGACTTAGCCTAAGCTTAGGGGTGCCCTAGCCTAAGCCTTGCGGTGACCTAGCCTAAGCCTAGGGGTGCCCTAGGGTTAGCCTAGGGGAGCCCTAGCCTTAGCCTAAGCCTAGGGGTGCCCTAGCCTAAGCCTAGGAGTGCCCTAGCCTATGCCTAGGGAAGCCCTAGCCTTAGGCTAGGGGAGCCCTAACCTTAGCCTAAGCCTAGGGGTGCCCTAGCCTAAGCCAAGTGGTGCCCTATCCTAAGCCTAGGGGTGCCCTAGCCTAAGCCTAGGGGTGCCCTAGCCTTAGGCTAGGGGAGCCTTAACCTTAGCCTAAGCCTAGGGGTGCCCTAGCCCAAGCCTAGGGGTGCCCTAGCCTAAGCCAAGGGGTGCCTTAGCCTAAGCCTAGAGGTGCCCTAGCCTAAGGCTAGGGGTGCCCTAGCCTTAGTCTAGTGGAGCCCTAGCCTTAGGCTAGCTGAGCCCTAGCCTAAGCCTAAGACTTGGGGTGCCCTAACCTAAGCCTAGGGGTGCCCTAGCCTAAGCCTAGGGGTGCCATAGCCTTAGGCTAGAGGAGCCCTAGCCTTAGCCTAAGCCTAGGGGTGCCCTAGCCTAAGAATAGGGGTGCCCTAGCCTAAGCTTAGGGGTGCCCTAGCCTAAGCCTAGGGGTGCCCTAGCCCAAGACTAGTTGTGCCCTAGCCTAAGCCGAGGGGTGCCCTACCCTAAGCCTAGGGGTGCCCTACACTAGGCCTAGGGGTGCCCTAGCCTACACCTAGGCTTGCCCTAGCCTTAGGCTAGCTGAGCCCTAGCCTAAGTCAAAGCCTAGGGGTGCCCTAGCCTAAGCCTAGGGGTGCCCTAGCCTAAGCCCACGGGTGCCATAGCCTTAGGCTAGAGGAGCCCTAGCCTTAGCCTAAGCCTAGGGGTGCCCTAGCCTAAGACTAGGGGTGCCCTAGCCTAAGCTTAGGGGTGCCCTAGCCTAAGCCTTGGGGTGCCCTAGCCTAAGCTTAAGGGTGCCCTAGGGTTAGTCTAGGGGAGCCCTAGCATTAGCCTAAGCCTAGGGGTGCCCTAGCCTAAGCCTAGGGGTGCCCTAGCCTAAGCCTAGGATTGCCCTAGCCTTAGGCTAGCTGAGCCCTAGCCTTAGCCTAAGCCTAGGGGTGCCCTAGCCTAAGCCTTGGGGTGCCTTAGCCTAAGCCTAGGGGTGCCCTAGCCTAAGGCTAGGGGTGCCCTAGCCTTAGTCTAGTGGAGCCCTAGCCTTCGCCTAAGCCTAGGGGTGCCCTAGCCTAAGCCTAGATGTGCCCTAGCCTAAGCCGAAGGTGCCCTACCCTTCGCCTAGGGTTGCCCTAGCTTAAGCCTAGGGGTTCCCTAGCCTAAGCCTAGGCTTGCCCTAGCCTTAGGCTAGCTGAGCCCTAGCCTAAGCCTAAGATTTGGGATGCCCTAGCCTAAGCCTAGGGGTGCCCTAGCCTAAGCCTAGGGGTGCCATAGCCTTAGGCTAGAGGAGCCCTAGCCTTAGCCTAAGCCTAGGGGTACCCTAGCCTAAGAATAGGGGTGCCCTATCCTAAGCTTAGGGGTGCCCTAGCCTAAGCCTTGGGGTGCCCTAGCCTAAGCCTAGGGGTGCCCTAGCCTAAGCCTAGGGGTGCCCTAGCCCAAGCCTAGTTGTGCCCTAGCCTAAGCCGAGGGGTGCCCTACCCTAAGCCTAGGGGTGCCCTACACTAGGCCTAGGGGTGCCCTAGCCTACGCCTAGGCTTGCCCTAGCCTTAGGCTAGCTGAGCCCTAGCCTAAGTCAAAGCCTAGGGGTGCCCTAGCCTAAGCCTAGGGGTGCCCTATCCTAAGCCCACGGGTGCCAATGCCTTAGGCTAGAGGAGCCCTAGCCTTAGCCTAATCCTAGGGGTGCCCTAGCCTAAGACTAGGGGTGCCCTAGCCTAAGCTTAGGGGTGCCCTAGCCTAAGCCTAGGGGTGCCCTAGCCTAAGCCTACGGGTGCCCTAGCCCAAGCCTAGTTGTGCCCTAGCCTAAGCCAAGGGGTGCCCTACCCTAAGCCTAGGGGTGCCCTACACTAGGCCTAGGGGTGCCCTAGCCTACGCCTAGGCTTGCCCTAGCCTTAGGCTAGCTGAGCCCTAGCCTAAGTCAAAGCCTAGGGGTGCCCTAGCCTAAGCCTAGGGGTGCCCTAGCCTAAGCCCACGGGTGCCATAGCCTTAGGCTAGAGGAGCCCTAGCCTTAGCCTAAGCCTAGGGGTGCCCTAGCCTAAGACTAGGGGTGCCCTAGCCTAAGTTTAGGGGTGCCCTAGCCTAAGCCTTGGGGTCCTAGCCTAAGCTTAGGGGTGCCCTAAGGTTAGCCTAGGGGAGCCCTAGCATTAGCCTAAGCCTAGGGGTGCCCTAGCCTAAGCCTAGGGGTGCCCTAGCCTAAGCCTAGGGGTGCCCTAGCCTTAGGCTAGCTGAGCCCTAGCCTTAGCCTAAGCCTAGGGGTGTCCTAGCCTAAGACTAGGGGTGCCCTAGCCTAAGCTTAGGGGTGCCCTAGCCTAAGCCTTGGGGTGCCCTAGCCTAAGCTTAAGGGTGCCCTAGGGTTAGTCTAGGGGAGCCCTAGCATTAGCCTAAGCCTAGGGGTGCCCTAGCCTAAGCCTAGGGGTGCCCTAGCCTAAGCCTAGGATTGCACTAGCCTTAGGCTAGCTGAGCCCTAGCCTTAGCCTAAGCCTAGGGGTGCCCTAGCCTAAGCCTTGGGGTGCCTTAGCCTAAGCCTAGGGGTGCCCTAGCCTAAGGCTAGGGGTGCCCTAGCCTTAGTCTAGTGGAGCCCTAGCCTTCGCCTAAGCCTAGGGGTGCCCTAGCCTAAGCCTAGATGTGCCCTAGCCTAAGCCGAAGGTGCCCTACCCTTCGCCTAGGGGTGCCCTAGCTTAAGCCTAGGGGTGCCCTAGCCTAAGCCTAGGCTTGCCCTAGCCTTAGGCTAGCTGAGCCCTAGCCTAAGCCTAAGATTTGGGATGCCCTAGCCTAAGCCTAGGGGTGCCCTAGCCTAAGCCTAGGGGTGCCATAGCCTTAGGCTAGAGGAGCCCTAGCCTTAGCCTAAGCCTAGGGGTACCCTAGCCTAAGAATAGGGGTGCCCTAGCCTAAGCTTAGGGGTGCCCTAGCCTAAGCCTTGGGGTGCCCTAGCCTAAGCCTAGGGGTGCCCTAGCCTAAGCCTAGGGGTGCCCTAGCCCAAGCCTAGTTGTGCCCTAGCCTAAGCCGAGGGGTGCCCTACCCTAAGCCTAGGGGTGCCCTACACTAGGCCTAGGGGTGCCCTAGCCTACGCCTAGGCTTGCCCTAGCCTTAGGCTAGCTGAGCCCTAGCCTAAGTCAAAGCCTAGGGGTGCCCTAGCCTAAGCCTAGTTGTGCCCTATCCTAAGCCCACGGGTGCCAATGCCTTAGGCTAGAGGAGCCCTAGCCTTAGCCTAATCCTAGGGGTGCCCTAGCCTAAGACTAGGGGTGCCCTAGCCTAAGCTTAGGGGTGCCCTAGCCTAAGCCTAGGGGTGCCCTAGCCTAAGCCTACGGGTGCCCTAGCCCAAGCCTAGTTGTGCCCTAGCCTAAGCCGAGGTGTGCCCTACCCTAAGCCTAGGGGTGCCCTACACTAGGCCTAGGGGTGCCCTAGCCTACGCCTAGGCTTGCCCTAGCCTTAGGCTAGCTGAGCCCTAGCCTAAGTCAAAGCCTAGGGGTGCCCTAGCCTAAGCCTAGGGGTGCCCTAGCCTAAGCCCACGGGTGCCATAGCCTTAGGCTAGAGGAGCCCTAGCCTTAGCCTAAGCCTAGGGGTGCCCTAGCCTAAGACTAGGGGTGCCCTAGCCTAAGTTTAGGGGTGCCCTAGCCTAAGCCTTGGGGTCCTAGCCTAAGCTTAGGGGTGCCCTAGGGTTAGCCTAGGGGAGCCCTAGCATTAGCCTAAGCCTAGGGGTGCCCTAGCCTAAGCCTAGGGGTGCCCTAGCCTAAGCCTAGGATTGCCCTAGCCTTAGGCTAGCTGAGCCCTAGCCTTAGCCTAAGCCTAGGGGTGTCCTAGCCTAAGACTAGGGGTGCCCTAGCCTAAGCTTAGGGGTGCCCTAGCCTAAGCCTTGCGGTGACCTAGCCTAAGCCTAGGGGTGCCTTAGGGTTAGGCTAGGGGAGCCCTAGGATTAGCCTAAGTCTAGGGGTGCCCTAGCCCAAGCCTAGGGGTCCCCTAGCCCAAGCCTAGGGGTGCCCTAGCCTAAGCCTAGGGGTGCACTAGCCTAAGCCTAGGGGTGCCTTAGCCTAAGCCTAGGGGTGCCCTAGCCTAAGGCTAGGGGTGCCCTAGCCTTAGTCTAGTGGAGCCCTAGCCTTCGCCTAAGCCTAGGGGTGCCCTAGCCTAAGCCTAGGCTTGCCCTAGCCTTAGGCTAGCTGAGCCCTAGCCTAAGCCTAAGATTTGGGATGCCCTAGCCTAAGCCTAGGGGTGCCCTAGCCTAAGCCTATGGGTGCCATAGCCTTAGCCTAGAGGAGCCCTAGCCTTAGCCTAAGCCTAGGGGTGCCCTAGCCTAAGCCTAGGGGTGCCCTAGCCTAAGCCTAGGGGTGCCCTAGCCCAAGCCTAGTTGTGCCCTAGCCTAAGCCGAGGGGTGCCCTACCCTAAGCCTAGGGGTGCCCTACA
Organism: Tenrec ecaudatus; assembly: GCF_050624435.1. Lineage (NCBI taxonomy): Eukaryota > Metazoa > Chordata > Mammalia > Afrosoricida > Tenrecidae > Tenrec > Tenrec ecaudatus. The sequence continues at coordinate 658,023 of NW_027459491.1, forward strand.
CTAGGCCTAGGGGTGCCCTAGCCTACGCCTAGGCTTGCCCTAGCCTTAGGCTAGCTGAGCCCTAGCCTAAGTCAAAGCCTAGGGGTGCCCTAGCCTAAGCCTAGGGGTGCCCTATCCTAAGCCCACGGGTGCCAATGCCTTAGGCTAGAGGAGCCCTAGCCTTAGCCTAAGCCTAGGGGTGCCCTAGCCTAAGACTAGGGGTGCCCTAGCCTAAGCTTAGGGGTGCCCTAGCCTAAGCCTTGGGGTGCCCTAGCCTAAGCCTAGGGGTGCCTTAGCCTAAGCCTAGGGGTGCCCTAGCCTAAGCCTAGGAGTGCCCTAACCAAAGCCTAGGGTGCCCTTGCCTAAGCCTAGGGATGCCTTAGCCTAAACCTAGGGGTCCCCTAGCCTTAGCCTAAGGCTAGGGTGCCCTAGCCTAAGCCTAGGGGTGCCCTAGCCTAAGCCTAGTGGTGCCTTAGCCTAAGCCTAGGCTTGCCCTAGCCTTAGGCTAGCTGAGCCCTACCCTAAGCCTAAGACTTGGGGTGCCCTAGCCTAAGCCTAGGGGTGCCATAGCCTTAGGCTAGAGGAGCCCTAGCCTTATCCTAAGCTTAGGGGTGCCCTAGCCTAAGAATACGGGTGCCCTAGCCTAAGCTTAGGGGTGCCTTAGCCTAAGCCTTGGGGTGCCCTAACCTAAGCCTAGGGGTGCCCTATGGTTAGGCTAGGGGAGCCCTAGCCTTAGCCTAAGCCTAGGGGTTCCCTAGTCTAAGCCTAGGGGTGCCCTAGCCTAAGTCTAGGGGTGCCCTAGCCTAAGCCTAGGGGTGCCCTAGCCCAAGCCTAGTTGTGCCCTAGCCTAAGCCGAGGAGTGCCCTACCCTAAGCCTAGGGGTGCCCTACCCTAGGCCTAGGGGTGCCCTAGCCTAAGCCTAGGGGTGCCCTAGCCTAAGACTAGGGGTGCCCTAGCCTAAACTTAGGGGTGCCCTAGCCTAAGCCTTGGGGTGCCCTAGCCTAAGCTTACGGTTGCCCTAGGGTTAGTATAGGGAGCCCTAGCCTTAGCCTAAGCCTAGGGGTCCACTAGCCTAAGCCTAGGGGTGCCCTAGCCTAAGCCTAGGATTGCCCTAGCCTTAGGCTAGATGAGCCCTAGCCTAAGCCTAAGCCTAGAGGTGCCCTAGCCTAAGCCTATGGGTGCACTAGCCTAAGCCTAGGGGTGCCATAGCCTTAGGCTAGAGGACACCTAGCCTTAGCCTAAGCCTAGGGGTGTGCTAGCCTAAGACTAGGGGTGACTTAGCCTAAGCTTAGGGGTGCCCTAGCCTAAGCCTTGCGGTGACCTAGCCTAAGCCTAGGGGTGCCCTAGGGTTAGCCAAGGGGAGCCCTAGCCTTAGCCTAAGCCTAGGGGTGCCCTAGCCTAAGCCTAGGAGTGCCCTAGCCTAAGCCTAGGGAAGCCCTAGCCTTAGGCTAGGGGAGCCCTAACCTTAGCCTAAGCCTAGGGGTGCCCTAGCCTAAGCCAAGTGGTGCCCTATCCTAAGCCTAGGGGTGCCCTAGCCTAAGCCTAGGGGTGCCCTAGCCTTAGGCTAGGGGAGCCTTAACCTTAGCCTAAGCCTAGGGGTGCCCTAGCCCAAGCCTAGGGGTGCCGTAGCCTAAGCCAAGGGGTGCCTTAGCCTAAGCCTAGAGGTGCCCTAGCCTAAGGCTAGGGGTGCCCTAGCCTTAGTCTAGTGGAGCCCTAGCCTTAGGCTAGCTGAGCCCTAGCCTAAGCCTAAGACTTGGGGTGCCCTAGCCTAAGCCTAGGGGTGCCCTAGCCTAAGCCTAGGGGTGCCATAGCCTTAGGCTAGAGGAGCCCTAGCCTTAGCCTAAGCCTAGGGGTGCCCTAGCCTAAGAATAGGGGTGCCCTAGCCTAAGCTTAGGGGTGCCCTAGCCTAAGCCTAGGGGTGCCCTAGCCCAAGACTAGTTGTGCCCTAGCCTAAGCCGAGGGGTGCCCTACCCTAAGCCTAGGGGTGCCCTACACTAGGCCTAGGGGTGCCCTAGCCTACACCTAGGCTTGCCCTAGCCTTAGGCTAGCTGAGCCCTAGCCTAAGTCAAAGCCTAGGGGTGCCCTAGCCTAAGCCTAGGGGTACCTAGCCTAAGCCCACGGGTGCCATAGCCTTAGGCTAGAGGAGCCCTAGCCTTAGCCTAAGCCTAGGGGTGCCCTAGCCCAAGACTAGGGGTGCCCTAGCCTAAGCTTAGGGGTGCCCTAGCCTAAGCCTTGGGGTGCCCTAGCCTAAGCTTAGGGGTGCCCTAGGGTTAGTCTAGGGGAGCCCTAGCATTAGCCTAAGCCTAGGGGTGCCCTAGCCTAAGCCTAGGGGTGCCCTAGCCTAAGCCTAGGATTGCCCTAGCCTTAGGCTAGCTGAGCCCTAGCCTTAGCCTAAGCCTAGGGGTGCCCTAGCCTAAGCCTTGGGGTGCCTTAGCCTAAGCCTAGGGGTGCCCTAGCCTAAGGCTAGGGGTGCCCTAGCCTTAGTCTAGTGGAGCCCTAGCCTTCGCCTAAGCCTAGGGGTGCCCTAGCCTAAGCCTAGATGTGCCCTAGCCTAAGCCGAAGGTGCCCTACCCTTCGCCTAGGGGTGCCCTAGCTTAAGCCTAGGGGTGCCCTAGCCTAAGCCTAGGCTTGCCCTAGCCTTAGGCTAGCTGAGCCCTAGCCTAAGCCTAAGATTTGGGATGCCCTAGCCTAAGCCTAGGGGTGCCCTAGCCTAAGCCTAGGGGTGCCATAGCCTTAGGCTAGAGGAGCCCTAGCCTTAGCCTAAGCCTAGGGGTGCCCTAGCCTAAGAATAGGGGTGCCCTAGCTTAAGCTTAGGGGTGCCCTAGCCTAAGCCTTGGGGTGCCCTAGCCTAAGCCTAGGGGTGCCCTAGCCTAAGCCTAGGGGTGCCCTAGCCCAAGCCTAGTTGTGCCCTAGCCTAAGCCGAGGGGTGCCCTACCCTAAGCCTAGGGGTGCCCTACACTAGGCCTAGGGGTGCCCTAGCCTACGCCTAGGCTTGCCCTAGCCTTAGGCTAGCTGAGCCCTAGCCTAAGTCAAAGCCTAGGGGTGCCCTAGCCTAAGCCTAGGGGTGCCCTATCCTAAGCCCACGGGTGCCAATGCCTTAGGCTAGAGGAGCCCTAGCCTTAGCCTAATCCTAGGGGTGCCCTAGCCTAAGACTAGGGGTGCCCTAGCCTAAGCTTAGGGGTGCCATAGCCTAAGCCTTGGGGTGCCCTAGCCTAAGCCTAGGGGTGCCTTAGCCTAAGCCTAGGGGTGCCCTAGCCTAAGCCTAGGAGTGCCCTAACCAAAGCCTAGGGTGCCCTTGCCTAAGCCTAGGGATGTCTTAGCCTAAGCCTAGGGGTCCCCTAGCCTTAGCCTAAGCCTAGGGTGCCCTAGCCTAAGCCTAGGGGTGCCCTAGTCTAAGCCTAGTGGTGCCCTAGCCTTAGGCTAGGGGAGCCCTAGCCTTAGCCTAAGACTGGGGGTGCCCTAACCTAAGACTATGGGTGCCCTAGCCTAATTTAGGGGTGCCCTAGCCTAAGCCTAGGGGTGCCCTAGGGTTAGGCTAGGGGGAGCCCTAGCCTTAGCCTAAGTCTACGGGTGCCCTAGTTTAAGCCTAGGGGTGCCCTAGCCTAAGCCTAGGGGTGCCCTAGCCTTAGGCTATTGGAGCCCTAGCCTTAGCCTAAGACTATGGGTGCCCTAGCTTCAGCCTAGGGGTGCCCTAGCCTAAGCCTAGGAGTGCCCTAGCCTAAACCTAGGGGTGCCCTAGCCTAAGCCTAGTGGTGCCTTAGCCTAAGCCTAAGGGTGACCTAGCATCAGCCTAAGCCTAGGGGTGCCCTTGCCTAAGCCTAGGGGTGCCCTAGCCTAAGCCTAGTGGTGCCCTAGCCTAAGCCTAGGGGTGAAATAGCCTTAGCCTAAGCCTAGGGGTGCCTTTCCTAAGCCTATGGGTCCCCTAGCCTTAGCCTAAGCATAGGGGTGCCCTAGCATAAACCTAGGTGTGCCCTAGCCTAAGCCTAGGTGTGCCCTAGCCTAAGCCTTGGGGTGCCCTAGCCTAAGCCTATGGCTGCCCTAGCCTAAACCTAGGGTTGCCCTAGCCTAAGCCTAGGGGTGCCATAGCCTTAGGCTAGAGGAGCACTAGCCTTAGCCTAAGCCTTGGGGTGCCCTAGTCTAAGCCTAGGCGTGCCCTAGCCTAAGCCTAGTGGTGCCCTATCCTAAGCCTAGGGGTGCCCTAGCCTAAGCCTAGGGGTGTCCTAGCCTTAGGCTAGGGGAGCCCTAACCTTAGCCTAAGCCTAGGGGTGCCCTAGCCCAAGCCTAGGGGTGCCCTAGCCTAAGCCTAGGGGTGCCTTAGCCTAAGCCTAGGGGTGCCCTAGCCTAACCCTAGGGGTGCCATAACCTTAGGCTAGAGGAGCACTAGCCTTAGCCTAAGCCTTGGGGTGCCCTAGTCTAAGCCTAGGCGTGCCCTAGCCTAAGCCTAGTGGTGCCCTATCCTAAGCCTAAGGGTGCCCTAGCCTAAGCCTAGGGGTGTCCTAGCCTTAGGCTAGGGGAGCCCTAACCTTAGCCTAAGCCTAGGGGTGCCCTAGCCCAAGCCTAGGGGTGCCCTAGCCTTAGGCTAGCTGAGCCCTAGCCTAAGCCTAAGACTTGGGGTGTCCTAGCCTAAGCCTAGGGGTGCCCTAGCCTAAGCATAGGGGTGCCATAGCCTTAGGCTAGAGGAGCCCTAGCCTTAGCCTAAGCCTAGGGGTGCCCTAGCCTAAGAATAGGGGTGCCCTAGCCTAAGCTTAGGGGTGCCCTAGCCTAAGCCTTGGGGTGCCTTGGCCTAAGCTTAGGGGAGCCCTAGGGTTAGTCTAGGGGAGCCCTAGCCTTAGCCTAAGCCTAGGGGTGCCCTAGCCTAAGCCTAGGGGTGCCCTATCCTAAGCCTAGGATTGCCCTAGCCTTAGGCTAGCTGAGCCCTAGCCTAAGCCTAAGCCTCGAGGTGCCCTAGCCTAAGACTATGGGTGCCCTAGCCTAAGCCTAGGGGTGCCATAGCCTTAGGCTAGAGGAGCCCTAGCCTTAGCCTAAGCCTAGGGGTGTCCTAGCCTAAGACTAGGGGTGCCCTAGCCTAAGCTTAGGGGTGCCCTAGCCTAAGCCTTGCGGTGACCTAGCCTAAGCCTAGGGTTGCCCAAGGGTTAGGCTAGGGGAGCCTTAGCCTTAGCTTAAGCCTAGGGGTGCCCTAGCCCAAGCCTAGGGGTGCCCTAGCCTAAGCCTTGGGGTGCTCTAGCCTAAGCCTAGGGGTGCCTTAGCCTAAGCCTAGGGGTGCCCTAGCCTAAGGCTAGGGGTGCCCTAGCCTTAGTCAAGTGGAGCCCTAGCCTTCGCCTAAACCTAGGGGTGCCCTAGCCTAAGCCTAGATGTGCCCTAGCCTAAGCCGAAGGTGCCCTACCCTTCGCCTAGGGGCGCCCTAGCCTAAGCCTAGGGGTGCCCTAGCCTAAGCCTAGGCTTGCCCTAGCCTTAGGCTAGCTGAGCCCTAGCCTAAGCCTAAGACTTGGGGTGCCCTAGCCTAAGCCTAGGGGTGCCATAGCCTTAGGCTAGAGGAGCCCTAGCCTTAGCCTAAGCTTAGGGGTGCCCTAGCCTAAGAATACGGGTGCCCTAGCCTAAGCTTAGGGGTGCCCTAGCCTAAGCCTTGGGGTGTCCTAGCCTAAGCCTAGGGGTGCCCTATGGTTAGGCTAGGGGAGCCCTAGCCTTAGCCTAAGCCTAGGGGTTCCCTAGTCTAAGCCTAGGGGTGCCCTAGCCTAAGCCTAGGGGTGCCCTAGCCTAAGCCTAGGGGTGCCCTAGCCCAAGCCTAGTTGTGCCCTAGCCTAAGCCGAGGGGTGCCCTACCCTAAGCCTAGGGGTGCCCTACCCTAGGCCTAGGGGTGCCCTAGCCTAAGCCTAGGTTTGCCCTAGCCTTAGGCTAGCTGAGCCCTAGCCTAAGTCTAAGCCTAGGGGTGCCCTAGCCTAACACTAGGGGTGCCCTAGCCTAAGCCTACGGGTGCCATAGCCTTAGGCTAGAGGAGCCCTTGCCTTAGACTAAGCCTAGGGGTGCCCTAGCCTACGACTAGGGGTGCCCTAGCCTAAACTTAGGGGTGCCCTAGCCTAAGCCTTGGGGTGCCCTAGCCTAAGCTTACGGTTGCCCTAGTGTTAGTCTAGGGAGCCCTAGCCTTAGCCTAAGCCTAGGGGTCCACTAGCCTAAGCCTAGGGGTGCCCTATCCTAAGCCTAGGATTGCCCTAGCCTTAGGCTAGCTGAGCCCTAGCCTAAGCCTAAGCCTAGAGGTGCCCTAGCCTAAGCCTATGGGTGCCCTAGCCTAAGCCTAGGGGTGCCATAGCCTTAGGCTAGAGGACACCTAGCCTTAGCCTAAGCCTAGGGGTGTCCTAGTCTAAGACTAGGGGTGACTTAGCCTAAGCTTAGGGGTGCCCTAGCCTAAGCCTTGCGGTGACCTAGCCTAAGCCTAGGGGTGCCCTAGGGTTAGCCTAGGGGAGCCCTAGCCTTAGCCTAAGCCTAGGGGTGCCCTAGCCTAAGCCTAGGAGTGCCCTAGCCTATGCCTAGGGAAGCCCTAGCCTTAGGCTAGGGGAGCCCTAACCTTAGCCTAAGCCTAGGGGTGCCCTAGCCTAAGCCAAGTGGTGCCCTATCCTAAGCCTAGGGGTGCCCTAGCCTAAGCCTAGTGGTGCCCTAGCCTTAGGCTAGGGGAGCCCTAACCTTAGCCTAAGCCTAGGAGTGCCCTAGCCCAAGTCTAGGGATGCCCTAGCCGAAGCCAAGGGGTGCCTTAGCCTAAGCCTAGAGGTGCCCTAGCCTAAGGCTAGGGGTGCCCTAGCCTTAGTCTAGTGGAGCCCTAGCCTTAGGCTAGCTGAGCCCTAGCCTAAGCCTAAGACTTGGGGTGCCCTAGCCTAAGCCTAGGGGTGCCCTAGCCTAAGCCTAGGGGTGCCATAGCCTTAGGCTAGAGGAGCCCTAGCCTTAGCCTAAGCCTAGGGGTGCCCTAGCCTAAGAATAGGGGTACCCTAGCCTAAGCTTATGGGTGCCCTAGGGTTAGTCTAGGCGAGCCCTAGCATTAGCCTAAGCCTAGGGGTGCCCTAGCCTAAGCCTAGGGGTGCCCTAGCCTAAGCCTAAGATTGCCCTAGCCTTAGGCTAGCTGAGCCCTAGCCTTAGCCTAAGCCTAGGGGTGCCCTAGCCTAAGCCTAGGGGTGCCTTAGCCTAAGCCTAGGGGTGCCCTAGCCTAAGGCTAGGGGTGCCCTAGCCTTAGTCTAGTGGAGCCCTAGCCTTCGCCTAAGCCTAGGGGTGCCCTAGCCTAAGCCTAGATGTGCCCTAGCCTAAGCCGAAGGTGCCCTACCCTTCGCCTAGGGGTGCCCCAGCTTAAGCCTAGGGGTGCCCTAGCCTAAGCCTAGGCTTGCCCTAACCTTAGGCTAGCTGAGCCCTAGCCTAAGTCTAAGCCTAGGGGTGCCCTAGCCTAACACTAGGGGTGCCCTAGCCTAAGCCTAGGGGTGCCATAGCCTTAGGCTAGAGGAGCCCTAGCCTTAGGCTAAGCCTAGGGGTGCCCTAGCCTAAGAATAGGGGTGCCCTAGCCTAAGCTTAGGGGTGCCCTAGTCTAAGCCTTGGGGTGCCCAAGCCTAAGCCTAGGGGTGCCCTATGGTTAGGCTAGGGGAGCCCTAGCCTTAGCCTAAGCCTAGGGGTGCCCTAGCCTAAGCCTAGGGGTGCCCTAGCCTAAGCCTAGGGGTGCCCTAGCTCAAGCCTAGTTGTGCCCTAGCCTAAGCCGAGGGGTGCCGTACCCTAAGCCTAGGGGTGCCCTACCCTAGGCCTAGGGGTGCCCTAGCCTAAGCCTAGGCTTGCCCTAGCCTTAGGCTAGCTGACCCTAGCCTAAGTCTAAGCCTAGGGGTGCCCTAGCCTAAGCCTAGGGGTGCCCTAGCCCAAGCCTACGGGTGCCATAGCCTTAGGCTAGAGGAGCCCTAGCCTTAGCCTAAGCCTAGGGGTGCCCTAGCCTAAGACTAGGGTTGCCCTAACCTAAGCCTTGGGGTTCCCTGGCCTAAGCTTAGGGGTGCCCTAGGATTACTCTAGGGGAGCCCTAGCCTTAGCCTAAGCCTAGGGGTGCCCTAGCCTAAGCCTAGGGGTGCCATAGCCTTAGGCTAGAGGAGCCCTAGCCTTAGCCTAAGCCTAGGGGTGCCCTAGCCTAAGAATAGGGGTGCCCTAGCCTAAGCTTAGGGGTGCCCTAGCCTAAGCCTTGGGGTGCCCTAGCCTAAGCTTAGGGGAGCCCTAGGGTTAGTCTAGGGGAGCCCTAGCCTTAGCCTAAGCCTAGGGGTGCCCTAGCCTAAGCCTAGGGGTGCCCTATCCTAAGCCTAGGATTGCCCTAGCCTTAGGCTAGCTGAGCCCTAGCCTAAGCCTAAGCGTCGAGGTGCCCTAGCCTAAGCCTATGGGTGCCCTAGCCTAAGCCTAGGGGTGCCATAGCCTTAGGCTAGAGGAGCCCTAGCCTTAGCCTAAGCCTAGGGGTGTCCTAGCCTAAGACTAGGGGTGCCCTAGCCTAAGCTTAGGGGTGCCCTAGCCTAAGCCTTGCGGTGACATAGCCTAAGCCTAGGGGTGCCCAAGGGTTAGGCTAGGGGAGCCCTAGACTTAGCCTAAGCCTAGGGGTGCCCTAGCCCAAGCCTAGGGGTGCCCTAGCCTAAGCCTTGGGGTGCCCTAGCGTAAGCCTAGGGGTGCCTTAGCCTAAGCCTAAGGGTGCCCTAGCCTAAGGCTAGGGGTGCCCTAGCCTTAGTCAAGTGGAGCCCTAGCCTTCGCCTAAGCCTAGGAGTGCCCTAGCCTAAGCCTAGATGTGCCCTAGCCTAAGCCGAAGGTGCCCTACCCTTCGCCTAGGGGTGCCCTAGCCTAAGCCTAGGGGTGCCCTAGCCTAAGCCTAGGCTTGCCCTAGCCTTAGGCTAGCTGAGCCCTAGCCTAAGCCTAAGACTTGGGGTGCCCTAGCCTAAGCCTAGGGGTGCCATAGCCTTAGGCTAGAGGAGCCCTAGCCTTAGCCTAAGCTTAGGGGTGCCCTAGCCTAAGAATAAGGGTGCCCTAGCCTAAGCTTAGGGGTGCCCTAGCCTAAGCCTTGGGGTGTCTTAGCCTAAGCCTAGGGGTGCCCTATGGTTAGGCTAGGGGAGCCCTAGCCTTAGCCTAAGCCTAGGGGTTCCCTAGTCTAACCCTAGGGGTGCCCTAGCCTAAGCCTAGGGGTGCCCTAGCCTAAGCCTAGGGGTACCCTAGCCCAAGCCTAGTTGTGCCCTAGCCTAAGCCGAGGGGTGCCCTACCCTAAGCCTAGGGGTGCCCTACCCTAGGCCTAGGGGTGCCCTAGCCTAAGCCTAGGTTTGCCCTAGCCTTAGGCTAGCTGAGCCCTAGCCTAAGTCTAAGCCTAGTGGTGCCCTAGCCTAACACTAGGGGTGCCCTAGCCTAAGCCTACGGGTGCCATAGCCTTAGGCTAGAGGAGCCCTTGCCTTAGACTAAGCCTAGGGGTGCCCTAGCCTAAGACTAGGGGTGCCCTAGCCTAAACTTAGGGGTGCCCTAGCCTAAGCCATGGGGTGCCCTAGCCTAAGCTTAGGGGAGCCCTAGGGTTAGTCTAGGGGAGCCCTAGCCTTAGCCTAAGCCTAGGGGTGCCCTAGCCTAAGCCTAGGGGTGCCCTATCCTAAGCCTAGGATTGCCCTAGCCTTAGGCTAGCTGAGCCCTAGCCTAAGCCTAAGCCTCGAGGTGCCCTAGCCTAAGCCTATGGGTGCCCTAGCCTAAGCCTAGGGGTGCCATAGCCTTAGGCTAGAGGAGCCCTAGCCTTAGCCTAAGCCTAGGGGTGTCCTAGCCTAAGACTAGGGGTGCCCTAGCCTAAGCTTAGGGGTGCCCTAGCCTAAGCCTTACGGTGACCTAGCCTAAGCCTAGGGGTGCCCAAGGGTTAGGCTAGGGGAGCCCTAGCCTTAGCCTAAGCCTAGGGGTGCCCTAGCCCAAGCCTAGGGGTGCCCTAGCCTAAGCCTTGGGGTGCCCTAGCCTAAGCCTAGGGGTGCCTTAGCTTAAGCCTAGGGGTGCCCTAGCCTAAGGCTAGGGGTGCCCTAGCCTTAGTCAAGTGGAGCCCTAGCCTTCGCCTAAGCCTATGGGTGCCCTAGCCTAAGCCTAGATGTGCCCTAGCCTAAGCAGAAGGTGCCCTACCCTTCCCCTAGGGGTGCCCTAGCCTAAGCCTAGGGGTGCCCTAGCCTAAGCCTAGGCTTGCCCTAGCCTTAGGCTAGCTGAGACCTAGCCTAAGCCTAAGACTTGGGGTGCCCTAGCCTAAGCCTAGGGGTGCCATAGCCTTAGGCGAGAGGAGCCCTAGCCTTAGCCTAAGCTTAGGGGTGCCCTAGCCTAAGAATACGGGTGCCCTAGCCTAAGCTTAGGGGTGCCCTAGCCTAAAACTTGGGGTGTCCTAGCCTAAGCCTAGGGGTGCCCTATGGTTAGGCTAGGGGAGCCCTAGACTTAGCCTAAGCCTAGGGGTTCCCTAGTCTAAGCCTAGGGGTGGCCTAGCCTAAGCCTAGGGGTGCCCTAGCCTAAGCCTAGGGGTGCCCTAGCCCAAGCCTAGTTGTGCCCTAGCCTAAGCCGAGGGGTGCCCTACCCTAAGCCTATGGGTGCCCTACCCTAGGCCTAGGGGTGCCCTAGCCTAAGCCTAGGTTTGCCCTAGCCTTAGGCTAGCTGAGCCCTAGCCTAAGTCTAAGCCAAGGGGTGCCCTAGCCTAAGCCTACGGGTGCCATAGCCTTAGGCTAGAGGAGCCCTTGCCTTAGACTAAGCCTAGGGGTGCCCCAGCCTAAGACTAGGGGTGCCCTAGCCTAAACTTAGGGGTGCCCTAGCCTAAGCCTTGGGGTGCCCTAGCCTAAGCTTAGGGGAGCCCTAGGGTTAGTCTAGGGGAGCCCTAGCCTTAGCCTAAGCCTAGGGGTGCCCTAGCCTAAGCCTAGGGGTGCCCTATCCTAAGCCTAGGATTGCCCTAGCCTTAGGCTAGCTGAGCCCTAGCCTAAGCCTAAGCCTCGAGGTGCCCTAGCCTAAGCCTATGGGTGCCCTAGCCTAAGCCTAGGGGTGCCATAGCCTTAGGCTAGAGGAGCCCTAGCCTTAGCCTAAGCCTAGGGGTGCCCTAGCCTAAGCCTTGCGGTGACCTAGCCTAAGCCTAGGGGTGCCCAAGGGTTAGGCTAGGGGAGCCCTAGCCTTAGCCTAAGCCTAGGGGTGCCATAGCCCAAGCCTAGGGGTGCCCTAGCCTAAGCCTTGGGGTGCCCTAGCCTAAGCCTAGGGGTGCCTTAGCCTAAGCCTAGGGGTGCCCTAGCCTAAGGCTTGGGGTGCCCCAGCCTTAGGCAAGTGGAGCCCTAGCCTTCGCCTAAGCCTAGGGGTGCCCTAGCCTAAGCCTAGATGTGCCCTAGCCTAAGCCGAAGGTGCCCTACCCTTCGCCTAGGGGTGCCGTAGCCTAAGCCTAGGGGTGCCCTAGCCTAAGCCTAGGCTTGCCCTAGCCTTAGGCTAGCTGAGCCCTAGCCTAAGCCTAAGACTTGGGGTGCCCTAGCCTAAGCCTAGGGGTGCCATAGCCTTAGGCTAGAGGAGCCCTAGCCTTAGCCTAAGCTTAGGGGTGCCCTAGCCTAAGAATACGGGTGCCCTAGACTAAGCTTAGGGGTGCCCTAGCCTAAGCCTTGGGGTGTCCTAGCCTAAGCCTAGGGGTGCCCTATGGTTAGGCTAGGGGAGCCCTAGCCTTAGCCTAAGCCTAGGGGTTCCCGAGTCTAAGCCTAGGGGTGCCCTAGCCTAAGCCTAGGGGTGCCCTAGCCTAAGCCTAGGGGTGCCCTAGCCCAAGCCTAGTTGTGCCCTAGCCTAAGCCGAGGGGTGCCCTACCCTAAGCCTAGGGGTGCCCTACCCTAGGCCTAGGGGTGCCCTAGCCTAAGCCTAGGTTTGCCCTAGCCTTAGGCTAGCTGAGCCCTAGCCTAAGTCTAAGCCTAGGGGTGCCCTAGCCTAACACTAGGGGTGCCCTAGCCTAAGCCTACGGGTGCCATAGCCTTAGGCTAGAGGAGCCCTTGCCTTAGACTAAGCCTAGGGGTGCCCTAGCCTAAGACTAGGGGTGCCCCAGCCTAAACTTAGGGGTGCCCTAGCCTAAGCCTTGGGGTGCCCTAGCCTAAGCTTACGGTTGCCCTAGGGTTAGTCTAGGGAGCCCTAGCCTTAGCCTAAGCCTAGGGGTCCACTAGCCTAAGCCTAGGGGTGTCCTAGCCTAAGCCTAGCATTGCCCTAGCCTTAGGCTAGCTGAGCCCTAGCCTAAGCCTAAGCCTAGAGGTGCCCTAGCCTAAGCCTATGGGTGCCCTAGCCTAAGCCTAGGGGTGCCATAGCCTTAGGCTAGAGGACACCTAGCCTTAGCCTAAGCCTAGGGGTGTCCTAGCCTAAGACTAGGGGTGACTTAGCCTAAGCTTAGGGGTGCCCTAGCCTAAGCCTTGCGGTGACCTAGCCTAAGCCTAGGGGTGTCCTAGGGTTAGCCTAGGGGAGCCCTAGCCTTAGCCTAAGCCTAGGGGTGCCCTAGCCTAAGCCTAGGAGTGCCCTAGCCTAAGCCTAGGGAAGCCCTAGCCTTAGGCTAGGGGAGCCCTAACCTTAGCCTAAGCCTAGGGGTGCCCTAGCCTAAGCCAAGTGGTGCCCTTCCCTAAGCCTAGGGGTGCCCTAGCCTAAGCCTAGGGGTGCCCTAGCCTTAGGCTAGGGGAGCCCTAACCTTAGCCTAAGCCTAGGGGTGCCCTAGCCCAAGCCTAGGGATGCCCTAGCCGAAGCCAAGGGGTGCCTTAGCCTAAGCCTAGAGGTGCCCTAGCCTAAGGCTAGGGGTGCCCTAGCCTTAGTCTAGTGGAGCCCTAGCCTTAGGCTAGCTGAGCCCTAGCCTAAGCCTAAGACTTGGGGTGCCCTAGCCTAAGCCTAGGGGTGCCCTAGCCTAAGCCTAGGGGTGCCATAGCCTTAGGCTAGAGGAGCCCTAGCCTTAGCCTAAGCCTAGGGGTGCCCTAGCCTAAGAATAGGGGTGCCCTAGCCTAAGCTTATGGGTGCCCTGGGGTTAGTCTAGGGGAGCCCTAGCATTAGCCTAAGCCTAGGGGTGCCCTAGCCTAAGCCTAGGGGTGCCCTAGCCTAAGCCTAAGATTGCCCTAGCCTTAGGCTAGCTGAGCCCTAGCCTTAGCCTAAGCCTAGGGGTGCCCTAGCCTAAGCCTAGGGGTGCCATAGCCTAAGCCTAGGGGTGCCCTAGCCTAAGGCTAGGGGTGCCCTAGCCTTAGTCTAGTGGAGCCCTAGCCTTCGCCTAAGCCTAGGGGTGCCCTAGCCTAAGCCTAGATGTGCCCTAGCCTAAGCCGAAGGTGCCCTACCCTTCGCCTAGGGGTGCCCTAGCTTAAGCCTAGGGGTGCCCTAGCCTAAGCCTAGGCTTGCCCTAGCCTTAGGCTAGCTGAGCCCTAGCCTAAGCATAAGACTTGGGGTGCCCTAGCCTAAGCCTAGGGGTGCCCTAGCCTAAGCCTAGGGGTGCCATAGCCTTAGGCTAGAGGAGCCCTAGCCTTAGGCTAAGCCTAGGGGTGCCCTAACCTAAGAATAGGGGTGCCCTAGCCTAAGCTTAGGGGTGCCCTAGCCTAAGCCTTGGGGTGCCCAAGCCTAAGCCTAGGGGTGCCCTATGGTTAGGCTAGGGGAGCCCTAGCCTTAGCCTAAGCCTAGGGGTGCCCTAGCCTAAGCCTAGGGGTGCCCTAGCCTAAGCCTAGGGGTGCCCTAGCCTAAGCCTAGGGGTGCCCTAGCCCAAGCCTAGTTGTGCCCTAGCCTAAGCCTAGGGGTGCCCTACCCTAAGCCTAGGGGTGCCCTACCCTAGGCCTAGGGGTGCCCTAGCCTAAGGCTAGGCTTGCCCTAGCCTTAGGCTAGCTGAACCTAGCCTAAGTATAAGCCTAGGGGTGCCCTAGCCTAAGCCTAGGGGTGCCCTAGCCCAAGCCTACGGGTGCCATAGCCTTAGGCTAGAGGAGCCCTAGCCTTAGCCTAAGCCTAGGGGTGCCCTAGCCTAAGAATAGGGGTGCCCTAACCTAAGCCTTGGGGTTCCCTGGCCTAAGCTTAGGGGTGCCCTAGGATTACTGTAGGGGAGCCCTAGCCTTAGCCTAAGCCTAGGGGTGCACTAGCCTAAGCCTAAGGGTGCCCTAGCCTAAGCCTAGGATTGCCCTAGCCTTAGGCTAGCTGAGCCCTAGCCTAAGCCTAAGCCTAGAGGTGCCCTAGCCTAAGCCTATGGGTGCCCTAGCCTAACCCTAGGGGTGCCATAGCCTTAGGCTAGAGGAGCCCGAACCTTAGCCTAAGCCTAGGGGTGTCCTAGCCTAAGACTAGGGGTGCCCTAGCCTAAGCTTAGGGGTGCCCTAGCCTAAGCCTTGCGGTGACCAAGCCTAAGCCTAGGGGTGCCCTAGGGTTAGGCTAGGGGAGCCCTAGCCTTAGCCTAAGACTAGGGGTGCCCTAGCCTAAGCTTAGGGGTGCCCTATCCTAAGCCTAGGGGTGCCCTAGCCTAAGCCTAGGGGTGCCCTAGCCTTAGGCTAGGGGAGCCCTAACCTTAGCCTAAGTCTAGGGTTGCCCTAGCCCAAGCCTAGGGGTGCCCTAGCCTAAGCCTAAGGGTGCCCTAGCCTAAGCCTAGGGGTGCCCTAGCCTAAGCCTAGGGGTGCCATAGCCTTAGGCTAGAGGAGCCCTAGCCTTAGCCTAAGCCTAGGAGTGCCCTAGCCTAAGACTAGGGGTGCCATAGCCTAAGCTTAGGGGTGCCCTAGCCTAAGCCTTGGGGTGCCCTAAACTAAGCCTAGGGGTGCCCTAGGGTTACTCTAGGGGAGCCCTAGCCTTAGCCTAAGCCTAGGGGTGCCCTAGCCTAAGCCTAGGGGTGCCCTACCCTAAGCCTAGGGATGCCCTAGCCTAAGCCTAGGGGTGCCCTAGCCTAAGCCTAGGGGTGCCCTAGCCTAAGCCTAGGGGTGCCCTAGTCTTAGGCTAGAGGATGCCTAGCCTTCCCTAAGCCTAGGCCTGCCTTGGCCTAAGCCTAGGGGTGCCCTACCCTAAGCCTAGGGATGCCCTAGCCTAAGCCTAGATGTGCCCTACCCTAAGCCTAGGAGTGCCCTACCCTAAGCCTAGGGGTGCCATAGCCTAAGCATAGGGGTACCCTAGCCTAAGATTAGGGGTTCCCTAGCCTAAGGCTAGGGGTGACCTAGCATTAGGCTAGGGGAGTCCTAGCCTTAGTCTAAGCCTAGGGGTGCCCTAGCCTAAGCCTAGGGGTGCCGTAGCCCAAGCCTAGGGATGCCCTAGCTTTAGGCTAGAGGAGCCCCATCCTTAGCCTAAGCCTAGGGGTGCCCTAGTCTAAGCCTAGGGGTGCCATAGCCTAAGCCAAGGGGTGCCCTAGCCTAAGTCTATGGGTGCCCTAGCCTAAGCCTAGGGGTACCCTAGCCTTAGGCTAGAGGAGCCCTAGCCTTAGCCTAAGCCTAGGGGTGCCCCAGCCTAAGGATAGGGTTGCCCTAGCCTAAGTCTAGGGGTGCCTAGCCTAAGCATAGAAGTGCGCTAACCTAAGCCTAGGGGGATCCCTACCTAATTCTAGGGGTGCCCTAGCCTAAGCCCACGGGAGCCCTAACCTAAGCCTTGGGGTTCCCTGGCCTAAGCTTAGGTGTGCCCTAGGATTACGCTAGGGGAGCCCTAGGCTTAGCCTAAGCCTAGGGGTGCACTAGCCTAAGCATAAGGGTGCCCTAGCCTAAGCCTAGGATTGCCCTAGCCTTAGGCTAGCTGAGCCCTAGCCTAAGCCTAAGCCTAGAGGTGTACTAGCCTAAGCCTATGGGTGCCCTAGCCTAACCCTAGGGGTGCCATAGCCTTAGGCTAGAGGAGCCCGAACCTTAGCCTAAGCCTAGGGGTGTCCTAGCCTAAGACTAGGGGTGCCCTAGCCTAAGCCTAGGGGTGCCCTAGCCTAAGCCTAGGAGTGCCCTAGCCTAAGCCTAGGGAAGCCCTAGCCTTAGGCTAGGGGAGCCCTAACCTTAGCCTAAGCCTAGGGGTGCCCTAGCCTAAGCCAAGTGGTGCCCTTCCCTAAGCCTAGGGGTGCCCTAGCCTAAGCCTAGGGGTGCCCTAGCCTTAGGCTAGGGGAGCCCTAACCTTAGCCTAAGCCTAGGGGTGCCCTAGCCCAAGCCTAGGGATGCCCTAGCCGAAGCCAAGGGGTGCCTTAGCCTAAGCCTAGAGGTGCCCTAGCCTAAGGCTAGGGGTGCCCTAGCCTTAGTCTAGTGGAGCCCTAGCCTTAGGCTAGCTGAGCCCTAGCCTAAGCCTAAGACTTGGGGTGCCCTAGCCTAAGCCTAGGGGTGCCCTAGCCTAAGCCTAGGGGTGCCATAGCCTTAGGCTAGAGGAGCCCTAGCCTTAGCCTAAGCCTAGGGGTGCCCTAGCCTAAGAATAGGGGTGCCCTAGCCTAAGCTTATGGGTGCCCTGGGGTTAGTCTAGGGGAGCCCTAGCATTAGCCTAAGCCTAGGGGTGCCCTAGCCTAAGCCTAGGGGTGCCCTAGCCTAAGCCTAAGATTGCCCTAGCCTTAGGCTAGCTGAGCCGTAGCCTTAGCCTAAGCCTAGGGGTGCCCTAGCCTAAGCCTAGGGGTGCCTTAGCCTAAGCCTAGGGGTGCCCTAGCCTAAGGCTAGGGGTGCCCTAGCCTTAGTCTAGTGGAGCCCTAGCCTTCGCCTAAGCCTAGGGGTGCCCTACCCTAAGCCTAGATGTGCCCTAGCCTAAGCCGAAGGTGCCCTCCCCTTCGCCTAGGGGTGCCCTAGCTTAAGCCTAGGGGTGCCCTAGCCTAAGCCTAGGCTTGCCCTAGCCTTAGGCTAGCTGAGCCCTAGCCTAAGCATAAGACTTGGGGTGCCCTAGCCTAAGCCTAGGGGTGCCCTAGCCTAAGCCTAGGGGTGCCATATCCTTAGGCTAGAGGAGCCCTAGCCTTAGGCTAAGCCTAGGGGTGCCCTAGCCTAAGAATAGGGGTGCCCTAGCCTAAGCTTAGGGGTGCCCTAGCCTAAGCCTTGGGGTGCCCAAGCCTAAGCCTAGGGGTGCCCTATGGTTAGGCTAGGGGAGCCCTAGCCTTAGCCTAAGCCTAGGGGTGCCCTAGCCTAAGCCTAGGGGTGCCCTAGCCTAAGCCTAGGGGTGCCCTAGCCTAAGCCTAGGGGTGCCCTAGCCCAAGCCTAGTTGTGCCCTAGCCTAAGCCGAGGGGTGCCCTACCCTAAGCCTAGGGGTGCCCTACCCTAGGCCTAGGGGTGCCCTAGCCTAAGGCTAGGCTTGCCCTAGCCTTAGGCTAGCTGACCCTAGCCTAAGTATAAGCCTAGGGGTGCCCTAGCCTAAGCCTAGGGGTGCCCTAGCCCAAGCCTACGGGTGCCATAGCCTTAGGCTAGAGGAGCCCTAGCCTTAGCCTAAGCCTAGGGGTGCCCTAGCCTAAGAATAGGGGTGCCCTAACCTAAGCCTTGGGGTTCCCTGGCCTAAGCTTAGGGGTGCCCTAGGATTACTCTAGGGGAGCCCTAGCCTTAGCCTAAGCCTAGGGGTGCACTAGCCTAAGCCTAAGGGTGCCCTAGCCTAAGCCTAGGATTGCCCTAGCCTTAGGCTAGCTGAGCCCTAGCCTAAGCCTAAGCCTAGAGGTGCCCTAGCCTAAGCCTATGGGTGCCCTAGCCTAACCCTAGGGGTGCCATAGCCTTAGGCTAGAGGAGCCCGAACCTTAGCCTAAGCCTAGGGGTGTCCTAGCCTAAGACTAGGGGTGCCCTAGCCTAAGCTTAGGGGTGCCCTAGCCTAAGCCTTGCGGTGACCAAGCCTAAGCCTAGGGGTGCCCTAGGGTTAGGCTAGGGGAGCCCTAGCCTTAGCCTAAGACTAGGGGTGCCCTAGCCTAAGCTTAGGGGTGCCCTATCCTAAGCCTAGGGGTGCCCTAGCCTAAGCCTAGGGGTGCCCTAGCCTTAGGCTAGGGGAGCCCTAACCTTAGCCTAAGTCTAGGGTTGCCCTAGCCCAAGCCTAGGGGTGCCCTAGCCTAAGCCTAAGGGTGCCCTAGCCTAAGCCTAGGGGTGCCCTAGCCTAAGCCTAGGGGTGCCCTAGCCTAAGCCTAGGGGTGCCATAGCCTTAGGCTAGAGGAGCCCTAGCCTTAGCCTAAGCCTAGGAGTGCCCTAGCCTAAGACTAGGGGTGCCATAGCCTAAGCTTAGGGGTGCCCTAGCCTAAGCCTTGGGGTGCCCTAAACTAAGCCTAGGGGTGCCCTAGGGTTACTCTAGGGGAGCCCTAGCCTTAGCCTAAGCCTAGTGGTGCCCTAGCCTAAGCCTAGGGGTGCCCTACCCTAAGCCTAGGGATGCCCTAGCCTAAGCCTAGGGGTGCCCTAGCCTAAGCCTAGGGGTGCCCTAGCCTAAGCCTAGGGGTGCCCTAGTCTTAGGCTAGAGGATGCCTAGCCTTCCCTAAGCCTAGGCCTGCCTTGGCCTAAGCCTAGGGGTGCCCTAGCCTAAGCTTTGGTGCCCTAATCTAAGCCTAGGGGTGCCCTCGCATAAGCCTAGGGGTGCCCTAGCCTAATCCTAGTGGTGCCCTGACCTAAGCATAGGGGTGCTCTAGCCTAAGCCTAGTGGTGCCCTAGCCTAAGCCTAGGGGTGCACTAGCCTAAGCCTAGGGGTGCCCTAGCCTTAGCCTAAGACTAGGGGTGCCCTAGACTAAGCCTAGATGTGCCCTACCCTAAGCCTAGGGGTGCCCTACCCTAAGCCTAGGGGTGCCATAGCCTAAGCATAGGGGTACCCTAGCCTAAGATTAGGGGTTCCCTAGCCTAAGGCTAGGGGTGACCTAGCATTAGGCTAGGGGAGTCCTAGCCTTAGTCTAAGCCTAGGGGTGCCCTAGCCTAAGCCTAGGGGTGCCGTAGCCCAAGCCTAGGGATGCCCTAGCTTTAGGCTAGAGGAGCCCTATCCTTAGCCTAAGCCTAGGGGTGCCCTAGTCTAAGCCTAGGGGTGCCATAGCCTAAGCCAAGGGGTGCCCTAGCCTAAGTCTATGGGTGCCCTAGCCTAAGCCTAGGGGTACCCTCGCCTTAGGCTAGAGGAGCCCTAGCCTTAACCTAAGCCTAGGGGTGCCCCAGCCTAAGGATAGGGTTGCCCTAGCCTAAGTCTAGGGGTGCCTAGCCTAAGCATAGAAGTGCGCTAACCTAAGCCTAGGGGGATCCCTACCTAATTCTAGGGGTGCCCTAGCCTAAGCCCACGGGTGCCCTAACCTAAGCCTTGGGGTTCCCTGGCCTAAGCTTAGGGGTGCCCTAGGATTACTCTAGGGGAGCCCTAGGCTTAGCCTAAGCCTAGGGGTGCACTAGCCTAAGCATAAGGGTGCCCTAGCCTAAGCCTAGGATTGCCCTAGCCTTAGGCTAGCTGAGCCCTAGCCTAAGCCTAAGCCTAGAGGTGTACTAGCCTAAGCCTATGGGTGCCCTAGCCTAACCCTAGGGGTGCCATAGCCTTAGGCTAGAGGAGCCCGAACCTTAGCCTAAGCCTAGGGGTGTCCTAGCCTAAGACTAGGGGTGCCCTAGCCTAAGCTTAGGGGTGCCCTAGCCTAAGCCTTGCGGTGACCAAGCCTAAGCCTAGGGGTGCCCTAGGGTTAGGCTAGGGGAGCCCTAGCCTTAGCCTAAGCCTAGGGGTGCCCTAGCCTAAGCTTAGGGGTGCCCTATCCTAAGCCTAGGGGTGCCCTAGCCTAAGCCTAGGGGTGCCCTAGCCTTAGGCTAGGGGAGCCCTAACCTTAGCCTAAGTCTAGGGTTGCCCTAGCCCAAGCCTAGGGGTGCCCTAGCCTAAGCCTAAGGGTGCCCTAGCCTAAGCCTAGGGGTGCCCTAGCCTAAGCCTAGGGGTGCCATAGCCTTAGGCTAGAGGAGCCCTAGCCTTAGCCAAAGCCTAGGAGTGCCCTAGCCTAAGACTAGGGGTGCCATAGCCTAAGCTTAGGGGTGCCCTAGCCTAAGCCTTGGGGTGCCCTAAACTAAGCCTAGGGGTGCCCTAGGGTTACTCTAGGGGAGCCCTAGCCTTAGCCTAAGCCTAGGGGTGCCCTACCCTAAGCCTAGGGGTGCCCTACCCTAAGCCTAGGATGCCCTAGCCTAAGCCTAGGGGTGCCCTAGCCTAAGCCTAGGGGTGCCCTAGCCTAAGCCTAGGGGTGCCCTAGTCTTAGGCTAGAGGATGCCTAGCCTTCCCTAAGCCTAGGCCTGCCTTAGCCTAAGCCTAGGGGTGCCCTAGCCTAAGCTTTGGTGCCCTAATCTAAGCCTAGGGGTGCCCTCGCATAAGCCTAGGGGTGCCCTAGCCTAATCCTAGTGGTGCCCTGACCTAAGCATAGGGGTGCTCTAGCCTAAGCCTAGTGGTGCCCTAGCCTAAGCCTAGGGGTGCACTAGCCTAAGCCTAGGGGTGCCCTAGCCTTAGCCTAAGACTAGGGGTGCCCTAGCCTAAGCCTAGATGTGCCCTAGCCTAAGCCTAGGGGTGCCCTACCCTAAGCCTAGGGGTGCCATAGCCTAAGCATAGGGGTGCCCTAGCCTAAGATTAGGGGTTCCTTAGCCTAAGGCTAGGGGTGACCTAGCATTAGGCTAGGGGAGTCCTAGCCTTAGTCTAAGCCTAGGGGTGCCCTAGCCTAAGCCTAGGGGTGCCGTAGCCCAAGCCTAGGGATGCCCTAGCTTTAGGCTAGAGGAGCCCTATCCTTAGCCTAAGCCTAGGGGTGCCCTAGTCTAAGCCTAGGGGTGCCATAGCCTAAGCCAAGGGGTGCCCTAGCCTAAGTCTATGGGTGCCCTAGCCTAAGCCTAGGGGTACCCTAGCCTTAGGCTAGGGGAGCCCTAGCCTTAGCCTAAGCCTAGGGGTGCCCCAGCCTAAGGATAGGGTTGCCCTAGCCTAAGTCTAGGGGTGCCTAGCCTAAGCATAGAAGTGCGCTAACCTAAGCCTAGGGGGATCCCTACCTAATTCTAGGGGTGCCCTAGCCTAAGCCCACGGGTGCCCTAGCCTAAGCTTAGGGGTGCCCTAGCCTAAGCCTTGGGGTACCCTAGCCTAAGCCTAGGGGTGCCCTATGGTTAGGCTAGGGGAGCCCTAGCATTAGCCTAAGCCTAGGGGTTCCCTAGTCTAAGCCTAGGGGTGCCCTAGCCTAAGCCTAGGGGTGCCCTAGCCTAAGCCTAGGGGTGCCCTAGCCCAAGCCTAGTTGTGCCCTAGCCTAAGCCGAGGGGTGCCCTACCCTAAGCCTAGGGGTGCCTTACCCTAGGCCTAGGGTTGCCCTAGCCTAAGCCTAGGTTTGCCCTAGCCTTAGGCTAGCTGAGCCCTAGCCTAAGTCTAAGCCTAGGGGTGCCTTAGCCTAAGCCTAGGGGTGCCCTAGCCTAAGCCTACGGGTGCCATAGCCTTAGGCTAGAGGAGCCCTTGCCTTAGACTAAGCCTAGGGGTGCCCTAGCCTAAGAATAGGGGTGCCCTAGCCTAAGCATAGGGGTGCCCTAGCCTAAGCCTTGGGGTGCCCTAGCCTAAGCTTAGGGTTGCCCTAGGGTTAGTCTAGGGGAGCCCTAGCCTTAGCCTAAGCCTAGGGGTCCACTAGCCTAAGCCTAGGGGTGTCCTAGCCTAAGCCTAGGATTGCCCTAGCCTTAGGCTAGCAGAGCCCTAGCCTAAGCCTAAGCCTAGAGGTGCCCTAGCCTAAGCCTATGGGTGCCCTAGCCTAAGCCTAGGGGTGCCATAGCCTTAGGCTAGAGGACACCTAGCCTTAGCCTAAGCCTAGGGGTGTGCTAGCCTAAGACTAGGGGTGACTTAGCCTAAGCTTAGGGGTGCCCTAGCCTAAGCCTTGCGGTGACCTAGCCTAAGCCTAGGGGTGCCCTAGGGTTAGCCTAGGGGAGCCCTAGCCTTAGCCTAAGCCTAGGGGTGCCCTAGCCTAAGCCTAGGAGTGCCCTAGCCTAAGCCTAGGGAAGCCCTAGCCTTGGCTAGGGGAGCCCTAACCTTAGCCTAAGCCTAGGGGTGCCCTAGCCTAAGACTAGGGGTGCCCCAGCCTAAACTTAGGGGTGCCCTAGCCTAAGCCTTGGGGTGCCCTAGCCTAAGCTTACGGTTGCCCTAGGGTTAGTCTAGGGAGCCCTAACCTTAGCCTAAGCCTAGGGGTCCACTAGCCTAAGCCTAGGGGTGTCCTAGCCTAAGCCTAGCATTGCCCTAGCCTTAGGCTAGCTGAGCCCTAGCCTAAGCCTAAGCCTAGAGGTGCCCTAGCCTAAGCCTATGGGTGCCCTAGCCTAAGCCTAGGGGTGCCATAGCCTTAGGCTAGAGGACACCTAGCCTTAGCCTAAGCCTAGGGGTGTCCTAGCCTAAGACTAGGGGTGACTTAGCCTAAGCTTAGGGGTGCCCTAGCCTAAGCCTTGCGGTGACCTAGCCTAAGCCTAGGGGTGTCCTAGGGTTAGCCTAGGGGAGCCCTAGCCTTAGCCTAAGCCTAGGGGTGCCCTAGCCTAAGCCTAGGAGTGCCCTAGCCTAAGCCTAGGGAAGCCCTAGCCTTAGGCTAGGGGAGCCCTAACCTTAGCCTAAGCCTAGGGGTGCCCTAGCCTAAGCCAAGTGGTGCCCTTCCGTAAGCCTAGGGGTGCCCTAGCCTAAGCCTAGGGGTGCCCTAGCCTTAGGCTAGGGGAGCCCTAACCTTAGCCTAAGCCTAGGGGTGCCCTAGCCCAAGCCTAGGGATGCCCTAGCCGAAGCCAAGGGGTGCCTTAGCCTAAGCCTAGAGGTGCCCTAGCCTAAGGCTAGGGGTGCCCTAGCCTTAGTCTAGTGGAGCCCTAGCCTTAGGCTAGCTGAGCCCTAGCCTAAGCCTAAGACTTGGGGTGCCCTAGCCTAAGCCTAGGGGTGCCCTAGCCTAAGGCTAGGGGTGCCATAGCCTTAGGCTAGAGGAGCCCTAGCCTTAGCCTAAGCCTAGGGGTGCCCTAGCCTTAGGCTAGGGGAGCCCTAACCTTAGCCTAAGCCTAGGGGTGCCCTAGCCCAAGCCTAGGGATGCCCTAGCCGAAGCCAAGGGGTGCCTTAGCCTAAGCCTAGAGGTGCCCTAGCCTAAGCCTAGGGGTGCCCTACCCTAAGCCTAGGGGTGCCATAGCCTAAGCATAGGGGTGCCCTAGCCTAAGATTAGGGGTTCCCTAGCCTAAGGCTAGGGGTGACCTAGCATTAGGCTAGGGGAGTCCTAGCCTTAGTCTAAGCCTAGGGGTGCCCTAGCCTAAGCCTAGGGGTGCCGTAGCCCAAGCCTAGGGATGCCCTAGCTTTAGGCTAGAGGAGCCCTATCCTTAGCCTAAGCCTAGGGGTGCCCTAGTCTAAGCCTAGGGGTGCCATAGCCTAAGCCAAGGGGTGCCCTAGCCTAAGTCTATGGGTGCCCTAGCCTAAGCCTAGGGGTACCCTAGCCTTAGGCTAGGGGAGCCCTAGCCTTAGCCTAAGCCTAGGGGTGCCCCAGCCTAAGGATAGGGTTGCCCTAGCCTAAGTCTAGGGGTGCCTAGCCTAAGCATAGAAGTGCGCTAACCTAAGCCTAGGGGGATCCCTACCTAATTCTAGGGGTGCCCTAGCCTAAGCCCACGGGTGCCCTAGCCTAAGCTTAGGGGTGCCCTAGCCTAAGCCTTGGGGTACCCTAGCCTAAGCCTAGGGGTGCCCTATGGTTAGGCTAGGGGAGCCCTAGCATTAGCCTAAGCCTAGGGGTTCCCTAGTCTAAGCCTAGGGGTGCCCTAGCCTAAGCCTAGGGGTGCCCTAGCCTAAGCCTAGGGGTGCCCTAGCCCAAGCCTAGTTGTGCCCTAGCCTAAGCCGAGGGGTGCCCTACCCTAAGCCTAGGGGTGCCTTACCCTAGGCCTAGGGTTGCCCTAGCCTAAGCCTAGGTTTGCCCTAGCCTTAGGCTAGCTGAGCCCTAGCCTAAGTCTAAGCCTAGGGGTGCCTTAGCCTAAGCCTAGGGGTGCCCTAGCCTAAGCCTACGGGTGCCATAGCCTTAGGCTAGAGGAGCCCTTGCCTTAGACTAAGCCTAGGGGTGCCCTAGCCTAAGAATAGGGGTGCCCTAGCCTAAGCATAGGGGTGCCCTAGCCTAAGCCTTGGGGTGCCCTAGCCTATGCTTAGGGTTGCCCTAGGGTTAGTCTAGGGGAGCCCTAGCCTTAGCCTAAGCCTAGGGGTCCACTAGCCTAAGCCTAGGGGTGTCCTAGCCTAAGCCTAGGATTGCCCTAGCCTTAGGCTAGCAGAGCCCTAGCCTAAGCCTAAGCCTAGAGGTGCCCTAGCCTAAGCCTATGGGTGCCCTAGCCTAAGCCTAGGGGTGCCATAGCCTTAGGCTAGAGGACACCTAGCCTTAGCCTAAGCCTAGGGGTGTGCTAGCCTAAGACTAGGGGTGACTTAGCCTAAGCTTAGGGGTGCCCTAGCCTAAGCCTTGCGGTGACCTAGCCTAAGCCTAGGGGTGCCCTAGGGTTAGCCTAGGGGAGCCCTAGCCTTAGCCTAAGCCTAGGGGTGCCCTAGCCTAAGCCTAGGAGTGCCCTAGCCTAAGCCTAGGGAAGCCCTAGCCTTAGGCTAGGGGAGCCCTAACCTTAGCCTAAGCCTAGGGGTGCCCTAGCCTAAGACTAGGGGTGCCCCAGCCTAAACTTAGGGGTGCCCTAGCCTAAGCCTTGGGGTGCCCTAGCCTAAGCTTACGGTTGCCCTAGGGTTAGTCTAGGGAGCCCTAGCCTTAGCCTAAGCCTAGGGGTCCACTAGCCTAAGCCTAGGGGTGTCCTAGCCTAAGCCTAGCATTGCCCTAGCCTTAGGCTAGCTGAGCCCTAGCCTAAGCCTAAGCCTAGAGGTGCCCTAGCCTAAGCCTATGGGTGCCCTAGCCTAAGCCTAGGGGTGCCATAGCCTTAGGCTAGAGGACACCTAGCCTTAGCCTAAGCCTAGGGGTGTCCTAGCCTAAGACTAGGGGTGACTTAGCCTAAGCTTAGGGGTGCCCTAGCCTAAGCCTTGCGGTGACCTAGCCTAAGCCTAGGGGTGTCCTAGGGTTAGCCTAGGGGAGCCCTAGCCTTAGCCTAAGCCTAGGGGTGCCCTAGCCTAAGCCTAGGAGTGCCCTAGCCTAAGCCTAGGGAAGCCCTAGCCTTAGGCTAGGGGAGCCCTAACCTTAGCCTAAGCCTAGGGGTGCCCTAGCCTAAGCCAAGTGGTGCCCTTCCGTAAGCCTAGGGGTGCCCTAGCCTAAGCCTAGGGGTGCCCTAGCCTTAGGCTAGGGGAGCCCTAACCTTAGCCTAAGCCTAGGGGTGCCCTAGCCCAAGCCTAGGGATGCCCTAGCCGAAGCCAAGGGGTGCCTTAGCCTAAGCCTAGAGGTGCCCTAGCCTAAGGCTAGGGGTGCCCTAGCCTTAGTCTAGTGGAGCCCTAGCCTTAGGCTAGCTGAGCCCTAGCCTAAGCCTAAGACTTGGGGTGCCCTAGCCTAAGCCTAGGGGTGCCCTAGCCTAAGGCTAGGGGTGCCATAGCCTTAGGCTAGAGGAGCCCTAGCCTTAGCCTAAGCCTAGGGGTGCCCTAGCCTTAGGCTAGGGGAGCCCTAACCTTAGCCTAAGCCTAGGGGTGCCCTAGCCCAAGCCTAGGGATGCCCTAGCCGAAGCCAAGGGGTGCCTTAGCCTAAGCCTAGAGGTGCCCTAGCCTAAGGCTAGGGGTGCCCTAGCCTTAGTCTAGTGGAGCCCTAGCCTTAGGCTAGCTGAGCCCTAGCCTAAGCCTAAGACTTGGGGTGCCCTAGCCTAAGCCAAGTGGTGCCCTTCCCTAAGCCTAGGGGTGCCCTAGCCTAAGCCTAGGGGTGCCCTAGCCTTAGGCTAGGGGAGCCCTAACCTTAGCCTAAGCCTAGGGGTGCCCTAGCCCAAGCCTAGGGATGCCCTAGCCGAAGCCAAGGGGTGCCTTAGCCTAAGCCTAGAGGTGCCCTAGCCTAAGGCTAGGGGTGCCCTAGCCTTAGTCTAGTGGAGCCCTAGCCTTAGGCTAGCTGATCCCTAGCCTAAGCCTAAGACTTGGGGTGCCCTAGCCTAAGCCTAGGGGTGCCCTAGCCTAAGGCTAGGGGTGCCATAGCCTTAGGCTAGAGGAGCCCTAGCCTTAGCCTAAGCCTAGGGGTGCCCTAGCCTAAGAATAGGGGTGCCCTAGCCTAAGCTTATGGGTGCCCTGGGGTTAGTCTAGGGGAGCCCTAGCATTAGCCTAAGCCTAGGGGTGCCCTAGCCTAAGCCTAGGGGTGCCCTAGCCTAAGCCTAAGATTGCCCTAGCCTTAGGCTAGCTGAGCCCTAGCCTTAGCCTAAGCCTAGGGGTGCCCTAGCCTAAGCCTAGGGGTGCCTTAGCCTAAGCCTAGGGGTGCCCTAGCCTAAGGCTAGGGGTGCCCTAGCCTTAGTCTAGTGGAGCCCTAGCCTTCGCCTAAGCCTAGGGGTGCCCTAGCCTAAGCCTAGATGTGCCCTAGCCTAAGCCGAAGGTGCCCTACCCTTCGCCTAGGGGTGCCCTAGCTTAAGCCTAGGGGTGCCCTAGCCTAAGCCTAGGCTTGCCCTAGCCTTAGGCTAGCTGAGCCCTAGCCTAAGCATAAGACTTGGGGTGCCCTAGCCTAAGCCTAGGGGTGCCCTAGCCTAAGCCTAGGGGTGCCATAGCCTTAGGCTAGAGGAGCCCTAGCCTTAGGCTAAGCCTAGGGGTGCCCTAGCCTAAGAATAGGGGTGCCCTAGCCTAAGCTTAGGGGTGCCCTAGCCTAAGCCTTGGGGTGCCCAAGCCTAAGCCTAGGGGTGCCCTATGGTTAGGCTAGGGGAGCCCTAGCCTTAGCCTAAGCCTAGGGGTGCCCTAGCCTAAGCCTAGGGGTGCCCTAGCCTAAGCCTAGGGGTGCCCTAGCCTAAGCCTAGGGGTGCCCTAGCCCAAGCCTAGTTGTGCCCTAGCCTAAGCCGAGGGGTGCCCTACCCTAAGCCTAGGGGTGCCCTACCCTAGGCCTAGGGGTGCCCTAGCCTAAGGCTAGGCTTGCCGTAGCCTAAGGCTAGGCTTGCCCTAGCCTTAGGCTAGCTGACCCTAGCCTAAGTATAAGCCTAGGGGTGCCCTAGCCTAAGCCTAGGGGTGCCCTAGCCCAAGCCTACGGGTGCCATAGCCTTAGGCTAGAGGAGCCCTAGCCTTAGCCTAAGCCTAGGGGTGCCCTAGCCTAAGAATAGGGGTGCCCTAACCTAAGCCTTGGGGTTCCCTGGCCTAAGCTTAGGGGTGCCCTAGGATTACTCTAGGGGAGCCCTAGCCTTAGCCTAAGCCTAGGGGTGCACTAGCCTAAGCCTAAGGGTGCCCTAGCTTAACCCTAGGGGTGCCATAGCCTTAGGCTAGAGGAGCCCGAACCTTAGCCTAAGCCTAGGGGTGTCCTAGCCTAAGACTAGGGGTGCCCTAGCCTAAGCTTAGGGGTGCCCTAGCCTAAGCCTTGCGGTGACCAAGCCTAAGCCTAGGGGTGCCCTAGGGTTAGGCTAGGGGAGCCCTAGCCTTAGCCTAAGACTAGGGGTGCCCTAGCCTAAGCTTAGGGGTGCCCTATCCTAAGCCTAGGGGTGCCCTAGCCTAAGCCTAGGGGTGCCCTAGCCTTAGGCTAGGGGAGCCCTAACCTTAGCCTAAGTCTAGGGTTGCCCTAGCCCAAGCCTAGGGGTGCCCTAGCCTAAGCCTAAGGGTGCCCTAGCCTAAGCCTAGGGGTGCCCTAGCCTAAGCCTAGGGGTGCCATAGCCTTAGGCTAGAGGAGCCCTAGCCTTAGCCTAAGCCTAGGAGTGCCCTAGCCTAAGACTAGGGGTGCCATAGCCTAAGCTTAGGGGTGCCCTAGCCTAAGCCTTGGGGTGCCCTAAACTAAGCCTAGGGGTGCCCTAGGGTTACTCTAGGGGAGCCCTAGCCTTAGCCTAAGCCTAGGGGTGCCCTAGCCTAAGCCTAGGGGTGCCCTACCCTAAGCCTAGGGATGCCCTAGCCTAAGCCTAGGGGTACCCTAGCCTAAGCCTAGGGGTGCCCTAGCCTAAGCCTAGGGGTGCCCTAGTCTTAGGCTAGAGGATGCCTAGCCTTCCCTAAGCCTAGGCCTGCCTTGGCCTAAGCCTAGGGGTGCCCTAGCCTAAGCTTTGGTGCCCTAATCTAAGCCTAGGGGTGCCCTCGCATAAGCCTAGGGGTGCCCTAGCCTAATCCTAGTGGTGCCCTGACCTAAGCATAGGGGTGCTCTAGCCTAAGCCTAGTGGTGCCCTAGCCTAAGCCTAGGGGTGCACTAGCCTAAGCCTAGGGGTGCCCTAGCCTTAGCCTAAGACTAGGGGTGCCCTAGCCTAAGCCTAGATGTGCCCTACCCTAAGCCTAGGGGTGCCCTACCCTAAGCCTAGGGGTGCCATAGCCTAAGCATTGGGGTACCCTAGCCTAAGATTAGGGGTTCCCTAGCCTAAGGCTAGGGGTGACCTAGCATTAGGCTAGGGGAGTCCTAGCCTTAGTCTAAGCCTAGGGGTGCCCTAGCCTAAGCCTAGATGTGCCCTAGCCTAAGCCGAAGGTGCCCTACCCTTCGCCTAGGGGTGCCCTAGCTTAAGCCTAGGGGTGCCCTAGCCTAAGCCTAGGCTTGCCCTAGCCTTAGGCTAGCTGAGCCCTAGCCTAAGCATAAGACTTGGGGTGCCCTAGCCTAAGCCTAGGGGTGCCCTAGCCTAAGCCTAGGGGTGCCATAGCCTTAGGCTAGAGGAGCCCTAGCCTTAGGCTAAGCCTAGGGGTGCCCTAGCCTAAGAATAGGGGTGCCCTAGCCTAAGCTTAGGGGTGCCCTAGCCTAAGCCTTGGGGTGCCCAAGCCTAAGCCTAGGGGTGCCCTATGGTTAGGCTAGGGGAGCCCTAGCCTTAGCCTAAGCCTAGGGGTGCCCAAGCCTAAGCCTAGGGGTGCCCTAGCCTAAGCCTAGGGGTGCCCTAGCCTAAGCCTAGGGGTGCCCTAGCCCAAGCCTAGTTGTGCCCTAGCCTAAGCCGAGGGGTGCCCTACCCTAAGCCTAGGGGTGCCCTACCCTAGGCCTAGGGGTGCCCTAGCCTAAGGCTAGGCTTGCCGTAGCCTAAGGCTAGGCTTGCCCTAGCCTTAGGCTAGCTGACCCTAGCCTAAGTATAAGCCTAGGGGTGCCCTAGCCTAAGCCTAGGGGTGCCCTAGCCCAAGCCTACGGGTGCCATAGCCTTAGGCTAGAGGAGCCCTAGCCTTAGCCTAAGCCTAGGGGTGCCCTAGCCTAAGAATAGGGGTGCCCTAACCTAAGCCTTGGGGTTCCCTGGCCTAAGCTTAGGGGTGCCCTAGGATTACTCTAGGGGAGCCCTAGCCTTAGCCTAAGCCTAGGGGTGCACTAGCCTAAGCCTAAGGGTGCCCTAGCTTAACCCTAGGGGTGCCATAGCCTTAGGCTAGAGGAGCCCGAACCTTAGCCTAAGCCTAGGGGTGTCCTAGCCTAAGACTAGGGGTGCCCTAGCCTAAGCTTAGGGGTGCCCTAGCCTAAGCCTTGCGGTGACCAAGCCTAAGCCTAGGGGTGCCCTAGGGTTAGGCTAGGGGAGCCCTAGCCTTAGCCTAAGACTAGGGGTGCCCTAGCCTAAGCTTAGGGGTGCCCTATCCTAAGCCTAGGGGTGCCCTAGCCTAAGCCTAGGGGTGCCCTAGCCTTAGGCTAGGGGAGCCCTAACCTTAGCCTAAGTCTAGGGTTGCCCTAGCCCAAGCCTAGGGGTGCCCTAGCCTAAGCCTAAGGGTGCCCTAGCCTAAGCCTAGGGGTGCCCTAGCCTAAGCCTAGGGGTGCCATAGCCTTAGGCTAGAGGAGCCCTAGCCTTAGCCTAAGCCTAGGAGTGCCCTAGCCTAAGACTAGGGGTGCCATAGCCTAAGCTTAGGGGTGCCCTAGCCTAAGCCTTGGGGTGCCCTAAACTAAGCCTAGGGGTGCCCTAGGGTTACTCTAGGGGAGCCCTAGCCTTAGCCTAAGCCTAGGGGTGCCCTAGCCTAAGCCTAGGGGTGCCCTACCCTAAGCCTAGGGATGCCCTAGCCTAAGCCTAGGGGTACCCTAGCCTAAGCCTAGGGGTGCCCTAGCCTAAGCCTAGGGGTGCCCTAGTCTTAGGCTAGAGGATGCCTAGCCTTCCCTAAGCCTAGGCCTGCCTTGGCCTAAGCCTAGGGGTGCCCTAGCCTAAGCTTTGGTGCCCTAATCTAAGCCTAGGGGTGCCCTCGCATAAGCCTAGGGGTGCCCTAGCCTAATCCTAGTGGTGCCCTGACCTAAGCATAGGGGTGCTCTAGCCTAAGCCTAGTGGTGCCCTAGCCTAAGCCTAGGGGTGCACTAGCCTAAGCCTAGGGGTGCCCTAGCCTTAGCCTAAGACTAGGGGTGCCCTAGCCTAAGCCTAGATGTGCCCTACCCTAAGCCTAGGGGTGCCCTACCCTAAGCCTAGGGGTGCCATAGCCTAAGCATTGGGGTACCCTAGCCTAAGATTAGGGGTTCCCTAGCCTAAGGCTAGGGGTGACCTAGCATTAGGCTAGGGGAGTCCTAGCCTTAGTCTAAGCCTAGGGGTGCCCTAGCCTAAGCCTAGGGGTGCCGTAGCCCAAGCCTAGGGATGCCCTAGCTTTAGGCTAGAGGAGCCCTATCCTTAGCCTAAGCCTAGGGGTGCCCTAGTCTAAGCCTAGGGGTGCCATAGCCTAAGCCAAGGGGTGCCCTAGCCTAAGTCTATGGGTGCCCTAGCCTAAGCCTAGGGGTACCCTAGCCTTAGGCTAGAGGAGCCCTAGCCTTAGCCTAAGCCTAGGGGTGCCCCAGCCTAAGGATAGGGTTGCCCTAGCCTAAGTCTAGGGGTGCCTAGCCTAAGCATAGAAGTGCGCTAACCTAAGCCTAGGGGGATCCCTACCTAATTCTAGGGGTGCCCTAGCCTAAGCCCACGGGTGCCCTAACCTAAGCCTTGGGGTTCCCTGGCCTAAGCTTAGGGGTGCCCTAGGATTACTCTAGGGGAGCCCTAGGCTTAGCCTAAGCCTAGGGGTGCACTAGCCTAAGCATAAGGGTGCCCTAGCCTAAGCCTAGGATTGCCCTAGCCTTAGGCTAGCTGAGCCCTAGCCTAAGCCTAAGCCTAGAGGTGTACTAGCCTAAGCCTATGGGTGCCCTAGCCTAACCCTAGGGGTGCCATAGCCTTAGGCTAGAGGAGCCCGAACCTTAGCCTAAGCCTAGGGGTGTCCTAGCCTAAGACTAGGGGTGCCCTAGCCTAAGCTTAGGGGTGCCCTAGCCTAAGCCTTGCGGTGACCAAGCCTAAGCCTAGGGGTGCCCTAGGGTTAGGCTAGGGGAGCCCTAGCCTTAGCCTAAGCCTAGGGGTGCCCTAGCCTAAGCTTAGGGGTGCCCTATCCTAAGCCTAGGGGTGCCCTAGCCTAAGCCTAGGGGTGCCCTAGCCTTAGGCTAGGGGAGCCCTAACCTTAGCCTAAGTCTAGGGTTGCCCTAGCCCAAGCCTAGGGGTGCCCTAGCCTAAGCCTAAGGGTGCCCTAGCCTAAGCCTAGGGGTGCCCTAGCCTAAGCCTAGGGGTGCCATAGCCTTAGGCTAGAGGAGCCCTAGCCTTAGCCAAAGCCTAGGAGTGCCCTAGCCTAAGACTAGGGGTGCCATAGCCTAAGCTTAGGGGTGCCCTAGCCTAAGCCTTGGGGTGCCCTAAACTAAGCCTAGGGGTGCCCTAGGGTTACTCTAGGGGAGCCCTAGCCTTAGCCTAAGCCTAGAGGTGCCCTACCCTAAGCCTAGGGGTGCCCTACCCTAAGCCTAGGATGCCCTAGCCTAAGCCTAGGGGTGCCCTAGCCTAAGCCTAGGGGTGCCCTAGCCTAAGCCTAGGGGTGCCCTAGTCTTAGGCTAGAGGATGCCTAGCCTTCCCTAAGCCTAGGCCTGCCTTAGCCTAAGCCTAGGGGTGCCCTAGCCTAAGCTTTGGTGCCCTAATCTAAGCCTAGGTGTGCCCTCGCATAAGCCTAGGGGTGCCCTAGCCTAATCCTAGTGGTGCCCTGACCTAAGCATAGGGGTGCTCTAGCCTAAGCTTAGTGGTGCCCTAGCCTAAGCCTAGGGGTGCACTAGCCTAAGCCTAGGGGTGCCCTAGCCTTAGCCTAAGACTAGGGGTGCCCTAGCCTAAGCCTAGATGTGCCCTAGCCTAAGCCTAGGGGTGCCCTACCCTAAGCCTAGGGGTGCCATAGCCTAAGCATAGGGGTGCCCTAGCCTAAGATTAGGGGTTCCCTAGCCTAAGGCTAGGGGTGACCTAGCATTAGGCTAGGGGAGTCCTAGCCTTAGTCTAAGCCTAGGGGTGCCCTAGCCTAAGCCCAGGGGTGCCGTAGCCCAAGCCTAGGGATGCCCTAGCTTTAGGCTAGAGGAGCCCTATCCTTAGCCTAAGCCTAGGGGTGCCCTAGTCTAAGCCTAGGGGTGCCATAGCCTAAGCCAAGGGGTGCCCTAGCCTAAGTCTATGGGTGCCCTAGCCTAAGCCTAGGGGTACCCTAGCCTTAGGCTAGGGGAGCCCTAGCCTTAGCCTAAGCCTAGGGGTGCCCCAGCCTAAGGATAGGGTTGCCCTAGCCTAAGTCTAGGGGTGCCTAGCCTAAGCATAGAAGTGCGCTAACCTAAGCCTAGGGGGATCCCTACCTAATTCTAGGGGTGCCCTAGCCTAAGCCCACGGGTGCCCTAGCCTAAGCTTAGGGGTGCCCTAGCCTAAGCCTTGGGGTACCCTAGCCTAAGCCTAGGGGTGCCCTATGGTTAGGCTAGGGGAGCCCTAGCATTAGCCTAAGCCTAGGGGTTCCCTAGTCTAAGCCTAGGGGTGCCCTAGCCTAAGCCTAGGGGTGCCCTAGCCTAAGCCTAGGGGTGCCCTAGCCCAAGCCTAGTTGTGCCCTAGCCTAAGCCGAGGGGTGCCCTACCCTAAGCCTAGGGGTGCCTTACCCTAGGCCTAGGGTTGCCCTAGCCTAAGCCTAGGTTTGCCCTAGCCTTAGGCTAGCTGAGCCCTAGCCTAAGTCTAAGCCTAGGGGTGCCTTAGCCTAAGCTTAGGGGTGCCCTAGCCTAAGCCTACGGGTGCCATAGCCTTAGGCTAGAGGAGCCCTTGCCTTAGACTAAGCCTAGGGGTGCCCTAGCCTAAGAATAGGGGTGCCCTAACCTAAGCATAGGGGTGCCCTAGCCTAAGCCTTGGGGTGCCCTAGCCTAAGCTTAGGGTTGCCCTAGGGTTAGTCTAGGGGAGCCCTAGCCTTAGCCTAAGCCTAGGGGTCCACTAGCCTAAGCCTAGGGGTGTCCTAGCCTAAGCCTAGGATTGCCCTAGCCTTAGGCTAGCAGAGCCCTAGCCTAAGCCTAAGCCTAGAGGTGCCCTAGCCTAAGCCTATGGGTGCCCTAGCCTAAGCCTAGGGGTGCCATAGCCTTAGGCTAGAGGACACCTAGCCTTAGCCTAAGCCTAGGGGTGTGCTAGCCTAAGACTAGGGGTGACTTAGCCTAAGCTTAGGGGTGCCCTAGCCTAAGCCTTGCGGTGACCTAGCCTAAGCCTAGGGGTGCCCTAGGGTTAGCCTAGGGGAGCCCTAGCCTTAGCCTAAGCCTAGGGGTGCCCTAGCCTAAGCCTAGGAGTGCCCTAGCCTAAGCCAAGGGAAGCCCTAGCCTTAGGCTAGGGGAGCCCTAACCTTAGCCTAAGCCTAGGGGTGCCCTAGCCTAAGACTAGGGGTGCCCCAGCCTAAACTTAGGGGTGCCCTAGCCTAAGCCTTGGGGTGCCCTAGCCTAAGCTTACGGTTGCCCTAGGGTTAGTCTAGGGAGCCCTAGCCTTAGCCTAAGCCTAGGGGTCCACTAGCCTAAGCCTAGGGGTGTCCTAGCCTAAGCCTAGCATTGCCCTAGCCTTAGGCTAGCTGAGCCCTAGCCTAAGCCTAAGCCTAGAGGTGCCCTAGCCTAAGCCTATGGGTGCCCTAGCCTAAGCCTAGGGGTGCCATAGCCTTAGGCTAGAGGACACCTAGCCTTAGCCTAAGCCTAGGGGTGTCCTAGCCTAAGACTAGGGGTGACTTAGCCTAAGCTTAGGGGTGCCCTAGCCTAAGCCTTGCGGTGACCTAGCCTAAGCCTAGGGGTGTCCTAGGGTTAGCCTAGGGGAGCCCTAGCCTTAGCC
Organism: Tenrec ecaudatus; assembly: GCF_050624435.1. Lineage (NCBI taxonomy): Eukaryota > Metazoa > Chordata > Mammalia > Afrosoricida > Tenrecidae > Tenrec > Tenrec ecaudatus. The sequence goes on from NW_027459491.1 coordinate 691,838, forward strand.
TAAGCCTAGGGGTGCCCTAGCCTAAGCCTAGGAGTGCCCTAGCCTAAGCCTAGGGAAGCCCTAGCCTTAGGCTAGGGGAGCCCTAACCTTAGCCTAAGCCTAGGGGTGCCCTAGCCTAAGCCAAGTGGTGCCCTTCCCTAAGCCTAGGGGTGCCCTAGCCTAAGCCTAGGGGTGCCCTAGCCTTAGGCTAGGGGAGCCCTAACCTTAGCCTAAGCCTAGGGGTGCCCTAGCCCAAGCCTAGGGATGCCCTAGCCGAAGCCAAGGGGTGCCTTAGCCTAAGCCTAGAGGTGCCCTAGCCTAAGGCTAGGGGTGCCCTAGCCTTAGTCTAGTGGAGCCCTAGCCTTAGGCTAGCTGAGCCCTAGCCTAAGCCTAAGACTTGGGGTGCCCTAGCCTAAGCCTAGGGGTGCCCTAGCCTAAGCCTAGGGGTGCCATAGCCTTAGGCTAGAGGAGCCCTAGCCTTAGCCTAAGCCTAGGGGTGCCCTAGCCTAAGAATAGGGGTGCCCTAGCCTAAGCTTATGGGTGCCCTGGGGTTAGTCTAGGGGAGCCCTAGCAATAGCCTAAGCCTAGGGGTGCCCTAGCCTAAGCCTAGGGGTGCCCTAGCCTAAGCCTAAGATTGCCCTAGCCTTAGGCTAGCTGAGCCCTAGCCTTAGCCTAAGCCTAGGGGTGCCCTAGCCTAAGCCTAGGGGTGCCTTAGCCTAAGCCTAGGGGTGCCCTAGCCTAAGGCTAGGGGTGCCATAGCCTTAGGCTAGAGGAGCCCTAGCCTTAGGCTAAGCCTAGGGGTGCCCTAGCCTAAGAATAGGGGTGCCCTAGCCTAAGCTTAGGGGTGCCCTAGCCTAAGCCTTGGGGTGCCCAAGCCTAAGCCTAGGTGTGCCCTATGGTTAGGCTAGGGGAGCCCTAGCCTTAGCCTAAGCCTAGGGGTGCCCTAGCCTAAGCCTAGGGGTGCCCTAGCCTAAGCCTAGGGGTGCCCTAGCCTAAGCCTAGGGGTGCCCTAGCCCAAGCCTAGTTGTGCCCTAGCCTAAGCCGAGGGGTGCCCTACCCTAAGCCTAGGGGTGCCCTACCCTAGGCCTAGGGGTGCCCTAGCCTAAGCCTAGGCTTGCCCTAGCCTTAGGCTAGCTGACCCTAGCCTAAGTATAAGCCTAGGGGTGCCCTAGCCTAAGCCTAGGGGTGCCCTAGCCCAAGCCTACGGGTGCCATAGCCTTAGGCTAGAGGAGCCCTAGCCTTAGCCTAAGCCTAGGGGTTCCCTAGCCTAAGACTAGGGGTGCCCTAACCTAAGCCTTGGGGTTCCCTGGCCTAAGCTTAGGGGTGCCCTAGGATTACTCTTGGGGAGCCCTAGCCTTAGCCTAAGCCTAGGGGTGCACTAGCCTAAGCCTAAGGGTGCCCTAGCCTAAGCCTAGGATTGCCCTAGCCTTAGGCTAGCTGAGCCCTAGCCTAAGCCTAAGCCTAGAGGTGCCCTAGCCTAAGCCTATGGGTGCCCTAGCCTAACCCTAGGGGTGCCATAGCCTTAGGCTAGAGGAGCCCGAACCTTAGCCTAAGCCTAGGGGTGTCCTAGCCTAAGACTAGGGGTGCCCTAGCCTAAGCTTAGGGGTGCCCTAGCCTAAGCCTTGCGGTGACCAAGCTTAAGCCTAGGGGTGCCCTAGGGTTAGGCTAGGGGAGCCCTAGCCTTAGCCTAAGACTAGGGGTGCCCTAGCCTAAGCTTAGGGGTGCCCTATCCTAAGCCTAGGGGTGCCCTAGCCTAAGCCTAGGGGTGCCCTAGCCTTAGGCTAGGGGAGCCCTAACCTTAGCCTAAGTCTAGGGTTGCCCTAGCCCAAGCCTAGGGGTGCCCTAGCCTAAGCCTAAGGGTGCCCTAGCCTAAGCCTAGGGGTGCCCTAGCCTAAGCCTAGGGGTGCCATAGCCTTAGGCTAGAGGAGCCCTAGCCTTAGCCTAAGCCTAGGAGTGCCCTAGCCTAAGACTAGGGGTGCCATAGCCTAAGCTTAGGGGTGCCCTAGCCTAAGCCTTGGGGTGCCCTAAACTAAGCCTAGGGGTGCCCTAGGGTTACTCTAGGGGAGCCCTAGCCTTAGCCTAAGCCTAGGGGTGCCCTAGCCTAAGCCTAGGGGTGCCCTACCCTAAGCCTAGGGATGCCCTAGCCTAAGCCTAGGGGTGCCCTAGCCTAAGCCTAGGGGTGCCCTAGCCTAAGCCTAGGGGTGCCCTAGCCTAAGCCTAGGGGTGCCCTAGCCTAAGCCTAGGGGTGCCCTAGTCTTAGGCTAGAGGATGCCTAGCCTTCCCTAAGCCTAGGCCTGCCTTGGCCTAAGCCTAGGGGTGCCCTAGCCTAAGCTTTGGTGCCCTAATCTAAGCCTAGGGGTGCCCTCGCATAAGCCTAGGGGTGCCCTAGCCTAATCCTAGTGGTGCCCTGACCTAAGCATAGGGGTGCTCTAGCCTAAGCCTAGTGGTGCCCTAGCCTAAGCCTAGGGGTGCACTAGCCTAAGCCTAGGGGTGCCCTAGCCTTAGCCTAAGCCTAGGGGTGCCCTAGCCTTAGCCTAAGACTAGGGGTGCCCTAGCCTAAGCCTAGATGTGCCCTAGCCTAAGCCTAGGGGTGCCCTACCCTAAGCCTAGGGGTGCCATAGCCTAAGCATAGGGGTACCCTAGCCTAAGATTAGGGGTTCCCTAGCCTAAGGCTAGGGGTGACCTAGCATTAGGCTAGGGGAGTCCTAGCCTTAGTCTAAGCATAGGGGTGCCCTAGCCTAAGCCTAGGGGTGCCGTAGCCCAAGCCTAGGGATGCCCTAGCTTTAGGTTAGAGGAGCCCTATCCTTAGCCTAAGCCTAGGGGTGCCCTAGTCTAAGCCTAGGGGTGCCATAGCCTAAGCCAAGGGGTGCCCTAGCCTAAGTCTATGGGTGCCCTAGCCTAAGCCTAGGGGTACCCTAGCCTTAGGCTAGAGGAGCCCTAGCCTTAGCCTAAGCCTAGGGGTGCCCCAGCCTAAGGATAGGGTTGCCCTAGCCTAAGTCTACGGGTGCCTAGCCTAAGCATAGAAGTGCGCTAACCTAAGCCTAGGGGGATCCCTACCTAATTCTAGGGGTGCCCTAGCCTAAGCCCACGGGTGCCCTAACCTAAGCCTTGGGATTCCCTGGCCTAAGCTTAGGGGTGCCCTAGGATTACTCTAGGGGAGCCCTAGGCTTAGCCTAAGCCTAGGGGTGCACTAGCCTAAGCATAAGGGTGCCCTAGCCTAAGCCTAGGATTGCCCTAGCCTTAGGCTAGCTGAGCCCTAGCCTAAGCCTAAGCCTAGAGGTGTACTAGCCTAAGCCTATGGGTGCCCTAGCCTAACCCTAGGGGTGCCATAGCCTTAGGCTAGAGGAGCCCGAACCTTAGCCTAAGCCTAGGGGTGTCCTAGCCTAAGACTAGGGGTGCCCTAGCCTAAGCTTAGGGGTGCCCTAGCCTAAGCCTTGCGGTGACCAAGCCTAAGCCTAGGGGTGCCCTAGGGTTAGGCTAGGGGAGCCCTAGCCTTAGCCTAAGCCTAGGGGTGCCCTAGCCTAAGCTTAGGGGTGCCCTATCCTAAGCCTACGGGTGCCCTAGCCTAAGCCTAGGGGTGCCCTAGCCTTAGGCTAGGGGAGCCCTAACCTTAGCCTAAGTCTACTGTTGCCCTAGCCCAAGCCTAGGGGTGCCCTAGCCTAAGCCTAAGGGTGCCCTAGCCTAAGCCTAGGGGTGCCCTAGCCTAAGCCTAGGGGTGCCATAGCCTTAGGCTAGAGGAGCCCTAGCCTTAGCCTAAGCCTAGGAGGGCCCTAGCCTAAGACTAGGGGTGCCATAGCCTAAGCTTAGGGGTGCCCTAGCCTAAGCCTTGGGGTGCCCTAAACTAAGCCTAGGGGTGCCCTAGGGTTACTCTAGGGGAGCCCTAGCCTTAGCCTAAGCCTAGGGGTCCCCTACCCTAAGCCTAGGGGTGCCCTACCCTAAGCCTAGGATGCCCTAGCCTAAGCCTAGGGGTGCCCTAGCCTAAGCCTAGGGGTGCCCTAGCCTAAGCCTAGGGGTGCCCTAGTCTTAGGCTAGAGGATGCCTAGCCTTCCCTAAGCCTAGGCCTGCCTTAGCCTAAGCCTAGGGGTGCCCTAGCCTAAGCTTTGGTGCCCTAATCTAAGCCTAGGGGTGCCCTCGCATAAGCCTAGGGGTGCCCTAGCCTAATCCTAGTGGTGCCCTGACCTAAGCATAGGGGTGCTCTAGCCTAAGCCTAGTGGTGCCCTAGCCTAAGCCTAGGGGTGCACTAGCCTAAGCCTAGGGGTGCCCTAGCCTTAGCCTAAGACTAGGGGTGCCCTAGCCTAAGCCTAGATGTGCCCTAGCCTAAGCCTAGGGGTGCCCTACCCTAAGCCTAGGGGTGCCATAGCCTAAGCATAGGGGTGCCCTAGCCTAAGATTAGGGGTTCCCTAGCCTAAGGCTAGGGGTGACCTAGCATTAGGCTAGGGGAGTCCTAGCCTTAGTCTAAGCCTAGGGGTGCCCTAGCCTAAGCCTAGGGGTGCCGTAGCCCAAGCCTAGGGATGCCCTAGCTTTAGGCTAGAGGAGCCCTATCCTTAGCCTAAGCCTAGGGGTGCCCTAGTCTAAGCCTAGGGGTGCCATAGCCTAAGCCAAGGGGTGCCCTAGCCTAAGTCTATGGGTGCCCTAGCCTAAGCCTAGGGGTACCCTAGCCTTAGGCTAGGGGAGCCCTAGCCTTAGCCTAAGCCTAGGGGTGCCCCAGCCTAAGGATAGGGTTGCCCTAGCCTAAGTCTAGGGGTGCCTAGCCTAAGCATAGAAGTGCGCTAACCTAAGCCTAGGGGGATCCCTACCTAATTCTAGGGGTGCCCTAGCCTAAGCCCACGGGTGCCCTAGCCTAAGCTTAGGGGTGCCCTAGCCTAAGCCTTGGGGTACCCTAGCCTAAGCCTAGGGGTGCCCTATGGTTAGGCTAGGGGAGCCCTAGCATTAGCCTAAGCCTAGGGGTTCCCTAGTCTAATCCTAGGGGTGCCCTAGCCTAAGCCTAGGGGTGCCCTAGCCTAAGCCTAGGGGTGCCCTAGCCCAAGCCTAGTTGTGCCCTAGCCTAAGCCGAGGGGTGCCCTACCCTAAGCCTAGGGGTGCCATAGCCTAAGCATAGGGGTTCCCTAGCCTAAGGCTAGGGGTGACCTAGCCTTAGGCTAGGGGAGTCCTAGCCTTAGTCTAAGCCTAGGGGTGCCCTAGCCTAAGCCTAGGGGTGCCGTAGCCCAAGCCTAGGGATGCCCTAGCTTTAGGCTAGAGGAGCCCTATCCTTAGCCTAAGCCTAGGGGTGCCCTAGTATAAGCCTAGGGGTGCCATAGCCTAAGCCAAGGGGTGCCCTAGCCTAAGTCTATGGGTGCCCTAGCCTAAGCCTAGGGGTACCCTAGCCTTAGGCTAGGGGAGCCCTAGCCTTAGCCTAAGCCTAGGGGTGCCCCAGCCTAAGGCTAGGGTTGCCCTAGCCTAAGTCTAGGGGTGCCTAGCCTAAGCATAGAAGTGCGCTAACCTAAGCCTAGGGGGATCCCTACCTAATTCTAGGGGTGCCCTAGCCTAAGCCCACGGGTGCCCTAGCCTAAGCTTAGGGGTGCCCTAGCCTAAGCCTTGGGGTACCCTAGCCTAAGCCTAGGGGTGCCCTATGGTTAGGCTAGGGGAGCCCTAGCATTAGCCTAAGCCTAGGGGTTCCCTAGTCTAAGCCTAGGGGTGCCCTAGCCCAAGCCTAGGGGTGCCCTAGCCTAAGCCTAGGGGTGCCCTAGCCCAAGCCTAGTTGTGCCCTAGCCTAAGCCGAGGGGTGCCCTACCCTAAGCCTAGGGGTGCCTTACCCTAGGCCTAGGGTTGCCCTAGCCTAAGCCTAGGTTTGCCCTAGCCTTAGGCTAGCTGAGCCCTAGCCTAAGTCTAAGCCTAGGGGTGCCTTAGCCTAAGCCTAGGGGTGCCCTAGCCTAAGCCTACGGGTGCCATAGCCTTAGGCTAGAGGAGCCCTTGCCTTAGACTAAGCCTAGGGGTGCCCTAGCCTAAGAATAGGGGTGCCCTAGCCTAAGCATAGGGGTGCCCTAGCCTAAGCCTTGGGGTGCCCTAGCCTAAGCTTAGGGTTGCCCTAGGGTTAGTCTAGGGGAGCCCTAGCCTTAGCCTAAGCCTAGGGGTCCACTAGCCTAAGCCTAGGGGTGTCCTAGCCTAAGCCTAGGATTGCCCTAGCCTTAGGCTAGCAGAGCCCTAGCCTAAGCCTAAGCCTAGAGGTGCCCTAGCCTAAGCCTATGGGTGCCCTAGCCTAAGCCTAGGGGTGCCATAGCCTTAGGCTAGAGGACACCTAGCCTTAGCCTAAGCCTAGGGGTGTGCTAGCCTAAGACTAGGGGTGACTTAGCCTAAGCTTAGGGGTGCCCTAGCCTAAGCCTTGCGGTGACCTAGCCTAAGCCTAGGGGTGCCCTAGGGTTAGCCTAGGGGAGCCCTAGCCTTAGCCTAAGCCTAGGGGTGCCCTAGCCTAAGCCTAGGAGTGCCCTAGCCTAAGCCTAGGGAAGCCCTAGCCTTAGGCTAGGGGAGCCCTAACCTTAGCCTAAGCCTAGGGGTGCCCTAGCCTAAGCCAAGTGGTGCCCTATCCTAAGCCTAGGGGTGTCCTAGCCTAAGCCTAGGGGTGCCCTAGCCTTACGCTAGGGGAGCCCTAACCTTAGCCTAAGCCTAGGGGTGCCCTAGCCCAAGCCTAGGGGTGACCTAGCCTAAGCCAAGGGGTGCCTTAGCCTAAGCCTAGAGGTGCCCTAGCCTAAGGCTAGGGGTGCCCTCGCCTTGGTCTAGTGGAGCCCTAGCCTTAGGCTAGCTGAGCCCTAGCCTAAGCCTAAGACTTGGGGTGCCCTAGCCTAAGCCGAGGGGTGCCCTACCCTAAGCCTAGGGGTGCCCTACACTAGGCCTAGGGGTGCCCTAGCCTACGCCTAGGCTTGCCCTAGCCTTAGGCTAGCTGAGCCCTAGCCTAAGTCAAAGCCTAGGGGTGCCCTAGCCTAAACCTAGGGGTGCCCTAGCCTAAGCCCACGGGTGCCAATGCCTTAGGCTAGAGGAGCCCTAGCCTTAGCCTAAGCCTAGGGGTGCCCTAGCCTAAGACTAGGGGTGCCCTAGCCTAAGCTTAGGGGTGCCCTAGCCTAAGCCTTGGGGTGCCCTAGCCTAAGCCTAGGGGTGCCCTAGCCTAAGCCTAGGAGTGCCCTAACCAAAGCCTAGGGTGCCCTTGCCTAAGCCTAGGGATGCCTTAGCCTAAGCCTAGGGGTCCCCTAGCCTTAGCCTAAGCCTAGGGTGCCCTAGCCTAAGCCTATGGGTGCCCTAGCCTAAGCCTAGGGGTGCCATAGCCTTAGGCTAGAGGACACCTAGCCTTAGCCTAAGCCTAGGGGTGTGCTAGCCTAAGACTAGGGGTGACTTAGCCTAAGCTTAGGGGTGCCCTAGCCTAAGCCTTGCGGTGACCTAGCCTAAGCCTAGGGGTGCCCTAGGGTTAGCCTAGGGGAGCTCTAGCCTTAGCCTAAGCCTAGGGTTGCCCTAGCCTAAGCCTAGGATTGCCCTAGCCTTAGGCTAGCAGAGCCCTAGCCTAAGCCTAAGCCTAGAGGTGCCCTAGCCTAAGCCTATGGGTGCCCTAGCCTAAGCCTAGGGGTGCCATAGCCTTAGGCTAGAGGACACCTAGCCTTAACCTAAGCCTAGGGGTGTGCTAGCCTAAGACTAGGGGTGACTTAGCCTAAGCTTAGGGGTGCCCTAGCCTAAGCCTTGTGGTGACCTAGCCTAAGCCTAGGGGTGCCCTAGGGTTAGCCTAGGGGAGCCCTAGCCTTAGCCTAAGCCTAGGGGTGCCCTAGCCTAAGCCTAGGAGTGCCCTAGCCTAAGCCTAGGGAAGCCATAGCCTTAGGCTAGGGGAGCCCTAACCTTAGCCTAAGCCTAGGGGTGCCCTAGCCTAAGCCAAGTGGTGCCCTATCCTAAGCCTAGGGGTGTCCTAGCCTAAGCCTAGGGGTGCCCTAGCCTTAGGCTAGGGGAGCCCTAACCTTAGCCTAAGCCTAGGGGTGCCCTAGCCCAAGCCTAGGGGTGACCTAGCCTAAGCCAAGGGGTGCCTTAGCCTAAGCCTAGAGGTGCCCTAGCCTAAGGCTAGGGGTGCCCTCGCCTTGGTCTAGTGGAGCCCTAGCCTTAGGCTAGCTGAGCCCTAGCCTAAGCCTAAGACTTGGGGTGGCCTAGCCTAAGAATAGGGGTGCCCTAGCCTAAGCTTAGGGGTGCCCTAGCCTAAGCCTTGGGGTGCCCTAGCCTAAGCCTAGGGGTGCCCTAGTATAAGCCTAGGGGTGCCATAGCCTAAGCCAAGGGGTGCCCTAGCCTAAGTCTATGGGTGCCCTAGCCTAAGCCTAGGGGTACCCTAGCCTTAGGCTAGGGGAGCCCTAGCCTTAGCCTAAGCCTAGGGGTGCCCCAGCCTAAGGCTAGGGTTGCCCTAGCCTAAGTCTAGGGGTGCCTAGCCTAAGCATAGAAGTGCGCTAACCTAAGCCTAGGGGGATCCCTACCTAATTCTAGGGGTGCCCTAGCCTAAGCCCACGGGTGCCCTAGCCTAAGCTTAGGGGTGCCCTAGCCTAAGCCTTGGGGTACCCTAGCCTAAGCCTAGGGGTGCCCTATGGTTAGGCTAGGGGAGCCCTAGCATTAGCCTAAGCCTAGGGGTTCCCTAGTCTAAGCCTAGGGGTGCCCTAGCCCAAGCCTAGGGGTGCCCTAGCCTAAGCCTAGGGGTGCCCTAGCCCAAGCCTAGTTGTGCCCTAGCCTAAGCCGAGGGGTGCCCTACCCTAAGCCTAGGGGTGCCTTACCCTAGGCCTAGGGTTGCCCTAGCCTAAGCCTAGGTTTGCCCTAGCCTTAGGCTAGCTGAGCCCTAGCCTAAGTCTAAGCCTAGTGGTGCCTTAGCCTAAGCCTAGGGGTGCCCTAGCCTAAGCCTACGGGTGCCATAGCCTTAGGCTAGAGGAGCCCTTGCCTTAGACTAAGCCTAGGGGTGCCCTAGCCTAAGAATAGGGGTGCCCTAGCCTAAGCATAGGGGTGCCCTAGCCTAAGCCTTGGGGTGCCCTAGCCTAAGCTTAGGGTTGCCCTAGGGTTAGTCTAGGGGAGCCCTAGCCTTAGCCTAAGCCTAAGGGTCCACTAGCCTAAGCCTAGGGGTGTCCTAGCCTAAGCCTAGGATTGCCCTAGCCTTAGGCTAGCAGAGCCCTAGCCTAAGCCTAAGCCTAGAGGTGCCCTAGCCTAAGCCTATGGGTGCTCTAGCCTAAGCCTAGGGGTGCCATAGCCTTAGGCTAGAGGACACCTAGCCTTAGCCTAAGCCTAGGGGTGTGCTAGCCTAAGACTAGGGGTGACTTAGCCTAAGCTTAGGGGTGCCCTAGCCTAAGCCTTGCGGTGACCTAGCCTAAGCCTAGGGGTGCCCTTGGGTTAGCCTAGGGGAGCCCTAGCCTTAGCCTAAGCCTAGGGGTGCCCTAGCCTAAGCCTAGGAGTGCCCTAGCCTAAGCCTAGGGAAGCCCTAGCCTTAGGCTAGGGGAGCCCTAACCTTAGCCTAAGCCTAGGGGTGCCCTAGCCTAAGCCAAGTGGTGCCCTATCCTAAGCCTAGGGGTGTCCTAGCCTAAGCCTAGGGGTGCCCTAGCCTTACGCTAGGGGAGCCCTAACCTTAGCCTAAGCCTAGGGGTGCCCTAGCCCAAGCCTAGGGGTGACCTAGCCTAAGCCAAGGGGTGCCTTAGCCTAAGCCTAGAGGTGCCCTAGCCTAAGGCTAGGGGTGCCCTCGCCTTGGTCTAGTGGAGCCCTAGCCTTAGGCTAGCTGAGCCCTAGCCTAAGCCTAAGACTTGGGGTGCCCTAGCCTAAGAATAGGGGTGCCCTAGCCTAAGCTTAGGGGTGCCCTAGCCTAAGCCTTGGGGTGCCTTAGCCTAAGCCTAGGGGTGCCCTAGCCTAAGCCTAGGGGTGCCCTAGCCCAAGCCTAGTTGTGCCCTAGCCTAAGCCGAGGGGTGCCCTACCCTAAGCCTTGGGGTGCCCTACACTAGGCCTAGGGGTGCCCTAGCCTACGCCTAGGCTTGCCCTAGCCTTAGGCTAGCTGAGCCCTAGCCTAAGTCAAAGCCTAGGGGTGCCCTAGCCTAAACCTAGGGGTGCCCTAGCCTAAGCCCACGGGTGCCAATGCCTTAGGCTAGAGGAGCCCTAGCCTTAGCCTAAGCCTAGGGGTGCCCTAGCCTAAGACTAGGGGTGCCCTAGCCTAAGCTTAGGGGTGCCCTAGCCTAAGCCTTGGGGTGCCCTAGCCTAAGCTTAGGGGTGCCCTAGCCTAAGCCTAGGAGTGCCCTAACCAAAGCCTAGGGTGCCCTTGCCTAAGCCTAGGGATGCCTTAGCCTAAGCCTAGGGGTCCCCTAGCCTTAGCCTAAGCCTAGGGTGCCCTAGCCTAAGCCTATGGGTGCCCTAGCCTAAGCCTAGGGGTGCCATAGCCTTAGGCTAGAGGACACCTAGCCTTAGCCTAAGCCTAGGGGTGTGCTAGCCTAAGACTAGGGGTGACTTAGCCTAAGCTTAGGGGTGCCCTAGCCTAAGCCTTGCGGTGACCTAGCCTAAGCCTAGGGGTGCCCTAGGGTTAGCCTAGGGGAGCTCTAGCCTTAGCCTAAGCCTAGGGTTGCCCTAGCCTAAGCCTAGGATTGCCCTAGCCTTAGGCTAGCAGAGCCCTAGCCTAAGCCTAAGCCTAGAGGTGCCCTAGCCTAAGCCTATGGGTGCCCTAGCCTAAGCCTAGGGGTGCCATAGCCTTAGGCTAGAGGACACCTAGCCTTAACCTAAGCCTAGGGGTGTGCTAGCCTAAGACTAGGGGTGACTTAGCCTAAGCTTAGGGGTGCCCTAGCCTAAGCCTTGCGGTGACCTAGCCTAAGCCTAGGGGTGCCCTAGGGTTAGCCTAGGGGAGCCCTAGCCTTAGCCTAAGCCTAGGGGTGCCCTAGCCTAAGCCTAGGAGTGCCCTAGCCTAAGCCTAGGGAAGCCATAGCCTTAGGCTAGGGGAGCCCTAACCTTAGCCTAAGCCTAGGGGTGCCCTAGCCTAAGCCAAGTGGTGCCCTATCCTAAGCCTAGGGGTGTCCTAGCCTAAGCCTAGGGGTGCCCTAGCTTTAGGCTAGGGGAGCCCTAACCTTAGCCTAAGCCTAGGGGTGCCCTAGCCCAAGCCTAGGGGTGACCTAGCCTAAGCCAAGGGGTGCCTTAGCCTAAGCCTAGAGGTGCCCTAGCCTAAGGCTAGGGGTGCCCTCGCCTTGGTCTAGTGGAGCCCTAGCCTTAGGCTAGCTGAGCCCTAGCCTAAGCCTAAGACTTGGGGTGCCCTAGCCTAAGAATAGGGGTGCCCTAGCCTAAGCTTAGGGGTGCCCTAGCCTAAGCCTTGGGGTGCCCTAGCCTAAGCCTAGGGGTGCCCTAGCCTAAGCCTAGGGGTGCCCTAGCCCAAGCCTAGTTGTGCCCTAGCCTAAGCCGAGGGGTGCCCTACCCTAAGCCTAGGGGTGCCCTACACTAGGCCTAGGGGTGCCCTAGCCTACGCCTAGGCTTGCCCTAGCCTTAGGCTAGCTGAGCCCTAGCCTAAGTCAAAGCCTAGGGGTGCCCTAGCCTAAACCTAGGGGTGCCCTAGCCTAAGCCCACGGGTGCCAATGCCTTAGGCTAGAGGAGCCCTAGCCTTAGCCTAAGCCTAGGGGTGCCCTAGCCTAAGACTAGGGGTTCCCTAGCCTAAGCTTAGGGGTGCCCTAGCCTAAGCCTTGGGGTGCCCTAGCCTAAGCCTAGGGGTGCCCTAGCCTAAGCCTAGGAGTGCCCTAACCAAAGCCTAGGGTGCCCTTGCCTAAGCCTAGGGATGCCTTAGCCTAAGCCTAGGGGTCCCCTAGCCTTAGCCTAAGCCTAGGGTGCCCTAGCCTAAGCCTAGGGGTGCCCTAGTCTAAGCCTATTGGTGCCCTAGCCTTAGGCTAGGGGAGCCCTAGCCTTAGCCTAAACCTAGGGGTGCCCTAACCTAAGACTATGGGTGCCCTAGCCTAATTTAGGAGTGCCCTAGCCTAAACCTAGGGTTGCCCTAGCCTAAGCCTAGTGGTGCCTTAGCCTAAGCCTAGGGGTGACCTAGCCTTAGCCTAAGCCTAGGGGTGCCCTAGCCTAAGCCTTGGGGTGCCCTAGCCTAAGCCTAGTGGTGCCTTAGCCTAAGCCTAGGGGTGAAATAGCCTTGGCCTAAGCCTAGGGGTGCCTTAGCCTAAGCCTAGGGGTCCCCTAGCCTTAGCCTAAGCATAGGGGTGCCCTAGCCTAAGCCTAGGTGTGCCCTAGCCTAAGCCTAGGGGTGCCCTATGGTTAGGCTAGGGGAGCCCTAGCATTAGCCTAAGCCTAGGGGTTCCCTAGTCTAAGGCTAGGGGTGCCCTAGCCCAAGCCTAGGGGTGCCCTAGCCTAAGCCTAGGGGTGCCCTAGCCCAAGCCTAGTTGTGCCCTAGCCTAAGCCGAGGGGTGCCCTACCCTAAGCCTAGGGGTGCCTTACCCTAGGCCTAGGGTTGCCCTAGCCTAAGCCTAGGTTTGCCCTAGCCTTAGGCTAGCTGAGCCCTAGCCTAAGTCTAAGCCTAGGGGTGCCTTAGCCTAAGCCCAGGGGTGCCCTAGCCTAAGCCTACGGGTGCCATAGCCTTAGGCTAGAGGAGCCCTTGCCTTAGACTAAGCCTAGGGGTGCCCTAGCCTAAGAATAGGGGTGCCCTAGCCTAAGCATAGGGGTGCCCTAGCCTAAGCCTTGGGGTGCCCTAGCCTAAGCTTAGGGTTGCCCTCGGGTTAGTCTAGGGGAGCCCTAGCCTTAGCCTAAGCCTAGGGGTCCACTAGCCTAAGCCTAGGGGTGTCCTAGCCTAAGCCTAGGATTGCCCTAGCCTTAGGATAGCAGAGCCCTAGCCTAAGCCTAAGCCTAGAGGTGCCCTAGCCTAAGCCTATGGGTGCCCTAGCCTAAGCCTAGGGGTGCCATAGCCTTAGGCTAGAGGACACCTAGCCTTAGCCTAAGCCTAGGGGTGTGCTAGCCTAAGACTAGGGGTGACTTAGCCTAAGCTTAGGGGTGCCCTAGCCTAAGCCTTGCGGTGACCTAGCCTAAGCCTAGGGGTGCCCTAGGGTTAGCCTAGGGGAGCCCTAGCCTTAGCCTAAGCCTAGGGGTGCCCTAGCCTAAGCCTAGGAGTGCCCTAGCCTAAGCCTAGGGAAGCCCTAGCCTTAGGCTAGGGGAGCCCTAACCTTAGCCTAAGCCTAGGGGTGCCCTAGCCTAAGCCAAGTGGTGCCCTATCCTAAGCCTAGGGGTGTCCTAGCCTAAGCCTATGGGTGCCCTAGCCTTACGCTAGGGGAGCCCTAACCTTAGCCTAAGCCTAGGGGTGCCCTAGCCCAAGCCTAGGGGTGACCTAGCCTAAGCCAAGGGGTGCCTTAGCCTAAGCCTAGAGGTGCCCTAGCCTAAGGCTAGGGGTGCCCTCGCCTTGGTCTAGTGGAGCCCTAGCCTTAGGCTAGCTGAGCCCTAGCCTAAGCCTAAGACTTGGGGTGCCCTAGCCTAAGAATAGGGGTGCCCTAGCCTAAGCTTAGGGGTGCCCTAGCCTAAGCCTTGGGGTGCCCTAGCCTAAGCCTAGGGGTGCCCTAGCCTAAGCCTAGGGGTGCCCTAGCCCAAGCCTAGTTGTGCCCTAGCCTAAGCCGAGGGGTGCCCTACCCTAAGCCTAGGGGTGCCCTACACTAGGCCTAGGGGTGCCCTAGCCTACGCCTAGGCTTGCCCTAGCCTTAGGCTAGCTGAGCCCTAGCCTAAGTCAAAGCCTAGGGGTGCCCTAGCCTAAACCTAGGGGTGCCCTAGCCTAAGCCCACGGGTGCCAATGCCTTAGGCTAGAGGAGCCCTAGCCTTAGCCTAAGCCTAGGGGTGCCCTAGCCTAAGACTAGGGGTGCCCTAGCCTAAGCTTAGGGGTGCCCTAGCCTAAGCCTTGGGGTGCCCTAGCCTAAGCCTAGGGGTGCCCTAGCCTAAGCTAAGGAGTGCCCTAACCAAAGCCTAGGGTGCCCTTGCCTAAGCCTAGGGATGCCTTAGCCTAAGCCTAGGGGTCCCCTAGCCTTAGCCTAAGCCTAGGGTGCCCTAGCCTAAGCCTATGGGTGCCCTAGCCTAAGCCTAGGGGTGCCATAGCCTTAGGCTAGAGGACACCTAGCCTTAGCCTAAGCCTAGGGGTGTGCTAGCCTAAGACTAGGGGTGACTTAGCCTAAGCTTAGGGGTGCCCTAGCCTAAGCCTTGCGGTGACCTAGCCTAAGCCTAGGGGTGCCCTAGGGTTAGCCTAGGGGAGCTCTAGCCTTAGCCTAAGCCTAGGGTTGCCCTAGCCTAAGCCTAGGATTGCCCTAGCCTTAGGCTAGCAGAGCCCTAGCCTAAGCCTAAGCCTAGAGGTGCCCTAGCCTAAGCCTATGGGTGCCCTAGCCTAAGCCTAGGGGTGCCATAGCCTTAGGCTAGAGGACACCTAGCCTTAACCTAAGCCTAGGGGTGTGCTAGCCTAAGACTAGGGGTGACTTAGCCTAAGCTTAGGGGTGCCCTAGCCTAAGCCTTGCGGTGACCTAGCCTAAGCCTAGGGGTGCCCTAGGGTTAGCCTAGGGGAGCCCTAGCCTTAGCCTAAGCCTAGGGGTGCCCTAGCCTAAGCCTAGGAGTGCCCTAGCCTAAGCCTAGGGAAGCCATAGCCTTAGGCTAGGGGAGCCCTAACCTTAGCCTAAGCCTAGGGGTGCCCTAGCCTAAGCCAAGTGGTGCCCTATCCTAAGCCTAGGGGTGTCCTAGCCTAAGCCTAGGGGTGCCCTAGCCTTAGGCTAGGGGAGCCCTAACCTTAGCCTAAGCCTAGGGGTGCCCTAGCCCAAGCCTAGGGGTGACCTAGCCTAAGCCAAGGGGTGCCTTAGCCTAAGCCTAGAGGTGCCCTAGCCTAAGGCTAGGGGTGCCCTCGCCTTGGTCTAGTGGAGCCCTAGCCTTAGGCTAGCTGAGCCCTAGCCTAAGCCTAAGACTTGGGGTGCCCTAGCCTAAGAATAGGGGTGCCCTAGCCTAAGCTTAGGGGTGCCCTAGCCTAAGCCTTGGGGTGCCCTAGCCTAAGCCTAGGGTTGCCCTAGCCCAAGCCTAGTTGTGCCCTAGCCTAAGCCGAGGGGTGCCCTACCCTAAGCCTAGGGGTGCCCTACACTAGGCCTAGGGGTGCCGTAGCCTACGCCTAGGCTTGCCCTAGCCTTAGGCTAGCTGAGCCCTAGCCTAAGTCAAAGCCTAGGGGTGCCCTAGCCTAAACCTAGGGGTGCCCTAGCCTAAGCCCACGGGTGCCAATGCCTTAGGCTAGAGGAGCCCTAGCCTTAGCCTAAGCCTAGGGGTGCCCTAGCCTAAGACTAGGGGTGCCCTAGCCTAAGCTTAGGGGTGCCCTAGCCTAAGCCTTGGGGTGCCCTAGCCTAAGCCTAGGGGTGCCCTAGCCTAAGCCTAGGAGTGCCCTAACCAAAGCCTAGGGTGCCCTTGCCTAAGCCTAGGGATGCCTTAGCCTAAGCCTAGGGGTCCCCTAGCCTTAGCCTAAGCCTAGGGTGCCCTAGCCTAAGCCTAGGGGTGCCCTAGTCTAAGCCTATTGGTGCCCTAGCCTTAGGCTAGGGGAGCCCTAGCCTTAGCCTAAGCCTAGGGGTGCCCTAACCTAAGACTATGGGTGCCCTAGCCTAATTTAGGAGTGCCCTAGCCTAAACCTAGGGTTGCCCTAGCCTAAGCCTAGTGGTGCCTTAGCCTAAGCCTAGGGGTGACCTAGCCTTAGCCTAAGCCTAGGGGTGCCCTAGCCTAAGCCTTGGGGTGCCCTAGCCTAAGCCTAGTGGTGCCTTAGCCTAAGCCTAGGGGTGAAATAGCCTTGGCCTAAGCCTAGGGGTGCCTTAGCCTAAGCCTAGGGGTCCCCTAGCCTTAGCCTAAGCATAGGGGTGCCCTAGCCTAAGCCTAGGTGTGCCCTAGCCTAAGCCTAGGGGTGCCCTAGCCTAAGCCTAGGTGTGCCCTAGCCTAAGCCTTGGGGTGCCCTAGCCTAAGCCTATGGCTGCCCTAGCCTAAACCTAGGGTTGCCCTAGCCTAAGCCTAGGGGTGCCCTAGCCTAACCCTAGGGGTGCCATAGCCTTAGGCTAGAGGAGCACTAGCCTTAGCCTAAGCCTTGGGGTGCCCTAGTCTAAGCCTAGGCGTGCCCTAGCCTAAGCCTAGTGGTGCCCTATCCTAAGCCTAGGGGTGCCCTAGCCTAAGCCTAGGGGTGTCCTAGCCTTAGGCTAGGGGAGCCCTAACCTTAGCCTAAGCCTAGGGGTGCCCTAGCCCAAGCCTAGGGTTGCCCTAACCTAAGCCTAGGGGTGCCTTAGCCTAAGCCTAGGGGTGCCCTAGCCTAACCCTAGGGGTGCCATAGCCTTAGGCTAGAGGAGCACTAGCCTTAGCCTAAGCCTTGGTGTGCCCTAGTCTAAGCCTAGGCGTGCCCTAGCCTAAGCCTAGTGGTGCCCTATCCTAAGCCTAGGGGTGCCCTAGCCTAAGCCTAGGGGTGTCCTAGCCTTAGGCTAGGGGAGCCCTAACCTTAGCCTAAGCCTAGGGGTGCCCTAGCCCAAGCCTAGGGGTGCCCTAGCCTAAGCCAGGGGTGCCTTAGCCTAAGCCTAGGGGTGCCCTTGCCTAAGGCTAGTGGAGCCCTAGCCTTAGGCTAGCTTAGCCCTAGCCTAAACCTAAGACTTGGGGTTCCCTAGCCTAAGCCTAGGGGTGCCCTAGCCTAAGCCTAGGGGTGCCCTAGCCTAAGCCTAGGGGTGCCATAGCCTTAGGCTAGAGGAGCCCTAGCCTTAGCCTAAGCCTAGGGGTGCCCTAGCCTAAGAATAGGGGTGCCCTAGCCTAAGCTTAGGGGTGACCTAGCCTAAGCCTTAGGGTGCCCTAGCCTAAGCCTAGGGGTGCCCTAGCCTAAGCCTAGGGGTGCCCTAGCCCAAGCCTAGTTGTGCCCTAGCCAAAGCCGAGGGGTGCCCTACCCTAAGCCTAGGGGTGCCTTACACTAGGCCTAGGGGTGCCCTAGCCTACGCCTAGGCTTGCCCTAGCCTTAGGCTAGCTGAGCCCTAGCCTAAATCAAAGCCTAGGGGTGCCCTAGCGTAAGCCTAGGGGTGCCCTAGCCTAAGCCCACGGGTGCCATAGCCTTAGGCTAGCTGAGCCCTAGCCTTAGCCTAAGCCTAGGGGTGTCCTAGCCTAAGACTAGGGGTGCCCTAGCCTAAGTTTAGGGGTGCCCTAGCCTAAGCCTTGCGGTGACCTAGCCTAAGCCTAGGGGTGCCTTAGGGTTAGGCTAGGGGAGCCCTAGGCTTAGCCTAAGCCTAGAGGTGCCCTAGCCCAAGACTAGGGGTGCCCTAGCCTAAGCCTAGGGGTGCCCTAGCCTAAGCCCAGGGGTGCCTTAGCCTAAGCCTAGGGGTGCCCTAGCCTAAGGCTAGGGGTGCCCTAGCCTTAGTCTAGTGGAGCCCTAGCCTTCGCCTAAGCCTAGGGGTGCCCTAGCCTAAGCCTAGATGTGCCCTAGCCTAAGCCGAAGGTGCCCTACCCTTCGCCTAGGGGTGCCCTAGCTTAAGCCTAGGGGTGCCCTAGCCTAAGCCTAGGCTTGCCCTAGCCTTAGGCTAGCTGAGCCCTAGCCTAAGCATAAGACTTGGGGTGCCCTAGCCTAAGCCTAGGGGTGCCCTAGCCTAAGCCTAGGGGTGCCATAGCCTTAGGCTAGAGGAGCCCTAGCCTTAGCCTAAGCCTAGGGGTGCCCTAGCCTAAGAATAGGGGTGCCCTAGCCTAAGCTTAGGGGTGCCCTAGCCTAAGCCTTGGGGTGCCCAAGCCTAAGCCTAGGGGTGCCCTATGGTTAGGCTAGGGGAGCCCTAGCCTTAGCCTAAGCCTAGGGGTGCCCTAGCCTAAGCCTAGTGGTGCCCTAGCCTAAGCCTAGGGGTGCCCTAGCCTAAGCCTAGGGGTGCCCTAGCCTAAGCCTAGGGGTGCCCTAGCCCAAGCCTAGTTGTGCCCTAGCCTAAGCCGAGGGGTGCCCTACCCTAAGCCTAGGGGTGCCCTACCCTAGGCCTAGGGGTGCCCTAGCCGAAGCCTAGGCTTGCCCTAGCCTTAGGCTAGCTGACCCTAGCCTAAGTCTAAGCCTAGGGGTGCCCTAGCCTAAGCCTAGGGGTGCCCTAGCCTAAGCCTACGGGTGCCATAGCCTTAGGCTGGAGGAGCCCTAGCCTTAGCCTAAGCCTAGGGGTGCCCTAGCCTAAGACTAGGGGTGCCCTAGCCTAAGCTTAGGGGTGCCCTAACCTAAGCCTTGGGGTTCCCTAGCCTAAGCTTAGGGGTGCCCTAGGATTACTCTAGGGTAGCCCTAGCCTTAGCCTAAGCCTAGGGGTGCCCTAGCCTAAGCCTAAGGGTGCCCTAGCCTAAGCCTAGGATTGCCCTAGCCTTAGGCTAGAGGAGCCCTAACCTTAGCCTAAGCCTAGGGGTGTCCTAGCCTAAGACTAGGGGTGCCCTAGCCTAAGCTTAGGGGTGCCCTAGCCTAAGCCTTGCGGTGACCAAGCCTAAGCCTAGGGGTGCCCTAGGGTTAGGCTAGGGGAGCCCTAGCCTTAGCCTAAGCCTAGGAGTGCCCTAGCCTCAGACTAGGGGTGCCATAGCCTAAGCTTAGGGGTGCCCTAGCCTAAGCCTTGGGGTGCCCTTAACTAAGCCTCGGGGTGCCCTAGGGTTACTCTAGGGGAGCCCTAGCCTTAGCCTAAGCCTAGGGGTGCCCTAGCCTAAGCCTAGGGGTGCCCTACCCTAAGCCTAGGGATGCCCTAGCCTAAGCCTAGGGGTGCCCTAGCCTAAGCCTAGGGGTGCCCTAGCCTTAGGCTAGAGGATCCCTAGCCTTCCCTAAGCCTAGGCCTGCCTTAGTCTAAGCCTAAGGGTGCCCTAGCCTAAGCTTGGGTGCCCTAATCTAAGCCTAGGAGTGCCCTCGCATAAGCCTAGGGGTGCCCTAGCCTAATCCTAGTGGTGCCCTGACCTAAGCATAGGGGTGCCCTAGCCTAAGCCTAGTGGTGCCCTAGCCTAAGCCTAGGGGTGCACTAGCCTAAGCCTAGGGGTGCCCTAGCCTTAGCCTAAGACTAGGGGTGCCCTAGCCTAAGCCTAGATGTGCCCTAGCCTAAGCCTAGGGGTGCCCTACCCTAAGCCTAGGGGTGCCATAGCCTAAGCATAGGGGTGCCCTAGCCTAAGCTTAGGGGTTCCCTAGCCTAAGGCTAGGGGTGACCTAGCCTTAGGCTAGGGGAGTCCTAGCCTTAGTCTAAGCCTAGGGGTGCCCTAGCCTAAGCCTAGGGGTGCCGTAGCCCAAGCCTAGGGATGCCCTAGCTTTAGGCTAGAGGAGCCCTATCCTTAGCCTAAGCCTAGGGGTGCCCAAGTCTAAGCCTAGGGGTGCCCTAGCCTAAGCCAAGGGGTGCCCTAGCCTAAGTCTATGGGTGCCCTAGCCTAAGCCTAGGGGTACCCTAGCCTTAGGCTAGGGGAGCCCTAGCCTTAGCCTAAGCCTAGGGGTGCCCCAGCCTAAGGCTAGGGTTGCCCTAGCCTAAGTCTAGGGGTGCCTAGCCTAAGCATAGAAGTGCCCTAACCTAAGCCTAGGGGGATCCCTACCTAATTCTAGGGGTGCCCTAGCCTAAGCCCACGGGTGCCCTAGCCTAAGCCTAGGGGTGCCCTAGCCTAAGTCTAGGGGTGCCGAGCCTAAGCATAGGGGTACCCTAACCTAAGCCTAGGGGTTCCCTACCTAAGCCTAGGGGTGCCCTAGCCTAAGCCTACGTGTGCTCTAGCCTAAGCCTAGGGGTGCCATAGCCTTAGGTTAGGGAAGCCCTAGCCTAAGCCTAGGGGTTCCCTAGCCTAAGCCTAGGGGTGCCCTAGCCTAAGCCTAGGGGTGCCCTAGCCTAAGCCTAGGGGTGCCCTAACCTAAGCCTAGGTGTGACCTAGCCTTAAGCTAGGGGAGCCCTAGCCTTAACCTAAGCCTAGGGGTGCCCTAGCCTAAGCCTAGGGGTGCCCTAATCTAAGCCTAAGGGTGCTCTAACCTTAGACTAGGGGAGCCCTACCCTTAGCCTAAGCCTAGGGGTGCCCTAGCCTAAGCCTAGGGTGCCCTAGCCTAAGCTTAAGGGTGCCCTAGCCTTAGGCTAGGGGAGCCCAACCTTAGCCTAAACCTAAGGGTGCCCTAGCCTAAGCATAGGTGTGCTCTAGCCTAAGCCTATGGGTGCCCTAGCCTAAGCCTAGGGGTGCCCTAACTTAAGCCTAGGGGTGACCTAGCCTACGCCTAGGGGTGCCTTAGCCTTAGGCTAGGGGATCCCTAGCCTTAGCCTAAGCCTAGGGGTACCCTAGCCTAAGCCTAGGGGTGCCATAGCCTAAACCTAGGGGTGCCCTAGCCTGAGCCTAGGGGTGCCCTAGCCTGAGCCTGCGGGTGCCCTAGCCTGAGACTAGGGGAGCCCTAGCCTTAGTTTAGCCTAGCATTACCATAGCTTAAGCCTAGGGGTGCCATAGCCTGAGTGTAGGGGTGCCCTAGTCTGAGCCTAGGGGTGCCCTAGCCTTAGCATAGGGGTGCCCTAGCCTAAGTCTAGGGGTGCCTTAGCCTAAGCCTAGGGGTCCCCTAACCTTAGTCTAAGCCTAGGGGTGCCCTAGCCTAAGCCTAGATGTGCCCTAGCCTAAGCCTCGAGGTGCCTTAACCTAAGCCTCGGGGTCCCCTAGCCTTAGCCTATGCCTAGGGGTGCCCAAGCCTAAGCCTAGGTGTGCCCGAGCCTAAGCCTAGGGGTGCCTTAGCCTAATCCTAGGGGTCCCCTAGCCTTAGCCTAAGCCTAGGGGTGCCCTAGCCTGAGCCTAGGGGTGCCATAGCCTTAGCCTAGGGGCTCCCTAGCCTAAGCCTAGGGGAGCCCTAGCTTTAACCTAAGCCTATGGGTGCCCTAGCCTAAACCTAGTGGTGCCCTAGCCTAAGCCTAGGGGTCCCCTAGCCTTAGCCTAAGCCTAGGGGTACCCTAGCCTAAGCCTAGGGGTGCCATAGCCTAAACCTAGGGGTGCCCTAGCCTGAGCCTAGGGGTGCCCTAGCCTGAGCCTGCGGGTGCCCTAGCCTGAGACTAGGGGAGCCCTATCCTTAGTTTAGCCTAGCATTACCATAGCTTAAGCCTAGGGGTGCCATAACCTGAGTCTAGGGGTGCCCTAGGCTGAGGCTAGGGGAGCCGTAGAATTAGTCTAAGCCTAGGGGTGCCCTAGCCTAAGCCTAGGGGTGCCCTAGCCTAAGCCTAAGGGTGCCCTAGCCTAAGCCTACGGGTGCCCTAGCCTAAGCCTAGGGGTGCCCGAGCCTATGGCAAAAGGTGCCCTTGCCTAAGCCTAAGGGTGCTCTAGCCTAAGCCTAGGGGTGCCCTAGCCTACGCCTAGGGGTGCCATAGCCTAAGCCTAGGGGTGCCCTAGCCTAAGCCTAGGGGTGCCCAGGCCTTATTCTAGGGGAGCCCTAGCCTTAACCTAAGCCTATGGCTGCCGTAGCCTAAGCCTAGGCTACCTAGGCTAAGCCAAGGGGTGCCCTAACCTAAGCCTAGGGGTGCCCTAGCCTTAGGCTAGTGGAGCACTAGCCTTAGCCTAAGCCTTGGTGTGCCCTATCCTAAGCCTAGGGGTTCCCTAGCCAAAGCCTAGGGTTTCCCTAGCCTATGCCTAGGGGTGCCCTAGCCTTAGGCTCGGTGAGCCCTAGCCTTAGCCTAAGCCTAGGGTTGCCCTAGCCTAAGCTTAGGGGTGCCCTAGCCTATGCCTAGGTGTGCCCTAGCCTTAGGCTAGGTGAGCCCTAGCCTTAGCCTAAGCCTAAGGTTGCCCTAACCTACGCCTAGGGGTGCCCTAGCCTAAGAATAGGGTGCCCTAGCCTAAGCCTATGGGTGCCCTAGCCTAAGCCTAGGGGTGCCCTAGCCTAAGCCTAGGGGTGCCCTAGGGTTAGGCTAGGGGAGCCCTAGCCTTAGCCTAAGCCTAGGGGTGCCCTAGCCTAAGCCTAGCGGTGCTCTAGCCTAAGCCAAGGGGTGCCCTAGCCTAAGCCTAGGGGTCCCCTAGTCTTAGGCTAGAGGAGCCCTAGCCTTAGCCTAAGCCTAGGGGTGTCCTAGCCTAAGCCTAGGGGTGCCCTAGCCTTAGGCTAGGGGAGCCCTAGCCTTAGCCTAAGCCTAGGGCTGCCCAAGCCTAAGCCTAGGGGTGCCCAGGCCTAAGCCTAGGGGTGCCCTAGCCTTAGCCTAAGCCTAGGGGTGCCCTAGCCTAAGCCTAGGGGTGCCCAAGCCTTAGGCTAGGGGAGCCCTAGCCTTAGTCTAGTAGAGCCCTAGCCTTAGCCTAAGCCTAGGGGTGCCCTAGCCTAAGCCTAGGGGTGCCCTAACCTAAGCCTAGGGGTGCCCTAGCCTAAGCCTAGGGGTGCCCAAGCTTAAGGCTAGGGGTGCCCTAGCCTAAGCCTAGCGGTGCCCTAGCCTAAGCCTAGGGGTGCCCTAGCCTAAGCGTAGGGGTGCCCTACCCAAAGCCTAGGGGTGCCCTAGCCTAAGCCTAGGGGTGCCTTAGCCTTAAGCTAGGGGATCCTTAGCCTTAGCCTAAGCCTAGGGGAGCCCTAGCCTAAGCCTAGGGGTTCCCAAGCCTAAGTCTAGGGGAGGCCTAGCCTAAGCCTAGGGGTGCCCAAGCCTAATCCTAGGGGTACCCTACCCTAAGCCTAGGGGTACCCTAGCCTAAGCCTAGGCCTGCCCTAGCCTAAGCCTAGGGGTGCCCTAGCCTACGCCTAGGGCTGCCCTAGCCTACGCCTAGGGGTGCCCTAACCTAAGCCTAGGGGTGCCCTAGCCTAAGCATAGGGGTGCCCTATCCTTAGGCTAGGAGAGCCTTAGCCTTATCCTAATCCTAGGGGTGCCCTAGCCTAAGCCTAGGGGTGCCCTAGCCTTAAGCTAGGGGAGCCTTAACCATAGCGTAAGCCTAGGGGTGCCTTATCCTAATCCTAGGGGTGCCCTAGCCTAAGCCTAGGGGTGCCCTAGCCTGAGCCTAGGGGTGTCCTAGCCTGAGCATACGTGTGCCCTAGCCTGAGGCTAGGGGAGCCCTAGAGTTAGTCTAGCCTAGGATTGCCCTAACCTAAGCCTAGGGGTGTCATAGCCTGAGTCTAGGGGTGCACTATCCAGAGGATAGGGGAGCCCAAGCCTTAGCCTAAGCCTAGGGGGCCCTAGCCTAAGCCTATGGGTGCCCTAGCCTTAGGCTAGGGGAGCCCAAGCTTTAGTCTAAGCCTAGGGGTGCCGTAGCCAAAGCCTAGGGGTGCCCTAGCCTAAGCCTAGGGGTGCACTAGCCTAAGCCTATGGGTGCCCTAGCCTTAGGCTAGGGGACCCTAGCTTTAGCCTAAGCCTAGCGGTGCCATAGCCAAAGCCTAGGGGTGCCCTAGCCTAAGCCTAACGGTTCCTTAGCCTTAGGCTAGGGGATCCTTAGCCTTACCCTAAGCCTAGGAAAGCCCTAGCCTAAGCCTAGGGGTGCCCAAGCCTAAGCCTAGGGGTGCGCTAGCCTTAGGCTAGTGTAGCACTAGCCTTAGCCTAAGCCTTGGTGTGCCCTATCCTAAGCCTAGGGGTTCCCTAGCCAAAGCCTAGGGTTTCCCTAGCCTATGCCTAGGGGTGCCCTAGCCTTAGGCTCGGTGAGCCCTAGCCTTAGCCTAAGCCTAGGGTTGCCCTAGCCTAAGCCAAGGGGTGCCCTAACCTAAGCCTAGGGGTGCCCTAGCCTTAGGCTAGTGGAGCACTAGCCTTAGCCTAAGCCTTGGTGTGCCCTATCCTAAGCCTAGGGGTTCCCTAGCCAAAGCCTAGGGTTTCCCTAGCCTATGCCTTGGGGTGCCCTAGCCTTAGGCTCGGTGAGCCCTAGCCTTAGCCTAAGCCTAGGGTTGCCCTAGCCTAAGATTAGGGGTGCCCTAGCCTATGCCTAGGTGTGCCCTAGCCTTAGGCTAGGTGAGCCCTAGCCTTAGCCTAAGCCTAAGGTTGCCCTAGCCTACGCCTAGGGGTGCCCTAGCCTAAGAATAGGGTGCCCTAGCCTAAGCCTATGGGTGCCCTAGCCTAAGCCTAGGGGTGCCCTAGCCTAAGCCTAGGGGTGCCCTAGGGTTAGGCTAGGGGAGCCCTAGCCTTAGCCTAAGCCTAGGGGTGCCCTAGCCTAAGCCTAGCGGTGCTCTAGCCTAAGCCAAGGGGTGCCCTAGCCTAAGCCTAGGGGTCCCCTAGTCTTAGGCTAGAGGAGCCCTAGCCTTAGCCTAAGCCTAGGGGTGTCCTAGCCTAAGCCTAGGGGTGCCCTAGCCTTAGGCTAGGGGAGCCCTAGCCTTAGCCTAAGCCTAGGGCTGCCCAAGCCTAAGCCTAGGGGTGCCCAAGCCTAAGCCTAGGGGTGCCCTAGCCTTAGCCTAAGCCTAGGGGTGCCCTAGCCTAAGCCTAGGGGTGCCCAAGCCTTAGGCTAGGGGAGCCCTAGCCTTAGTCTAGTAGAGCCCTAGCCTTAGCCTAAGCCTAGGGGTGCCCTAGCCTAAGCCTAGGGGTGCCCTAACCTAAGCCTAGGGGTGCCCTAGCCTAAGCCTAGGGGTGCCCAAGCTTAAGGCTAGGGGTGCCCTAGCCTAAGCCTAGCGGTGCCCTAGCCTAAGCCTAGGGGTGCCCTAGCCTAAGCGTAGGGGTGCCCTACCCAAAGCCTAGGGGTGCCCTAGCCTAAGCCTAGGGGTGCCTTAGCCTTAAGCTAGGGGATCCTTAGCCTTAGCCTAAGCCTAGGGGAGCCCTAGCCTAAGCCTAGGGGTTCCCAAGCCTAAGTCTAGGGGAGGCCTAGCCTAAGCCTAGGGGTGCCCAAGCCTAATCCTAGGGGTACCCTACCCTAAGCCTTGGGGTACCCTAGCCTAAGCCTAGGCCTGCCCTAGCCTAAGCCTAGGGGTGCCCTAGCCTACGCCTAGGGCTGCCCTAGCCTACGCCTAGGGGTGCCCTAACCTAAGCCTAGGGGTGCCCTAGCCTAAGCATAGGGGTGCCCTATCCTTAGGCTAGGAGAGCCTTAGCCTTATCCTAATCCTAGGGGTGCCCTAGCCTAAGCCTAGGGGTGCCCTAGCCTTAAGCTAGGGGAGCCTTAACCATAGCGTAAGCCTAGGGGTGCCTTATCCTAATCCTAGGGGTGCCCTAGCCTCAGCCTAGGGGTGCCCTAGCCTGAGCCTAGGGGTGTCCTAGCCTGAGCATACGTGTGCCCTAGCCTGAGGCTAGGGGAGCCCTAGAGTTAGTCTAGCCTAGGATTGCCCTAACCTAAGCCTAGGGGTGTCATAGCCTGAGTCTAGGGGTGCACTATCCAGAGCATAGGGGAGCCCAAGCCTTAGCCTAAGCCTAGGGGGCCCTAGCCTAAGCCTATGGGTGCCCTAGCCTTAGGCTAGGGGAGCCCAAGCTTTAGTCTAAGCCTAGGGGTGCCGTAGCCAAAGCCTAGGGGTGCCCTAGCCTAAGCCTAGGGGTGCACTAGCCTAAGCCTATGGGTGCCCTAGCCTTAGGCTAGGGGACCCTAGCTTTAGCCTAAGCCTAGCGGTGCCGTAGCCAAAGCCTAGGGTGCCCTAGCCTAAGCCTAACGGTTCCTTAGCCTTAGGCTAGGGGATCCTTAGCCTTACCCTAAGCCTAGGAAAGCCCTAGCCTAAGCCTAGGGGTGCCCAAGCCTAAGCCTAGGGGTGCGCTAGACTTAGGCTAGGGGAGCCCTACCCTTAGCCTAAGCCTAGGGGTTCCCTAGCCGAAGCCTAGGGCTGCCCTAGCCTGAGCCTAGGGGTGCCGTAGCCTTAGGCTAGGGGAGCCCTAGCCTTAGCCTAAGCCTAGGTGTGCCCTAGTCTAAGCCTAGGGGTGCCCTATCCTGAGCCTAGAGGTACCCTAGTCTGAGGCTAGGGGAGCCCTAGCCTTAGCCTAAGCCTATAATTGCCCTATCCTAAGCTTAGGGGTGCCCTAGCCTGAGTCTAGGGGTGCCCTAGCCTGAGGCTATGGGAGCCTTAGCCTTAGCCTAAGCCTAGGGGATCCCTATCTAAAGCCTAGGGGTGCCCTAGCCTAAGCCTAGGGCTGCGCTAGCCTGAGCCTAGGGGTGCCCTAGCCTTAGGCAAGGGGAGCCCTAGCCTTAGCCTAAGCCTAGGGGTGCCATAGCCTAAGCCTAGGGGTGCCCTAGCCTAAGACTAGGGGTGCCCTAGCCTAAGCTTAGGGGTGCCCTAGCCTAAGCCTAGGGGTGCCCTAGCCTTAGGCTAGGGGAGACCTAGCCTTAGCCTAAGCCTAGGGGTGCCCTAGCCTAAGCTTAGGGGTGCCCTATCCTAAGCCTAGGGGTGCCCTAGCCTAAGCCTAGGGGTGCCCTAGCCTAAGCCTAGCGGTACCCTAGGCTTAGGCTAGGGGAGCCCTGGCCTTAGTCTAAGCCTAGAGGCACCCTAGCCTAAACCTAGGGGTGCCCTAGCCTAAGCTTAGGGGTTCCCTAGCCTTAGGCTAGGGGAACCCTAGC
This sequence comes from Tenrec ecaudatus, assembly GCF_050624435.1. Classification (NCBI taxonomy): domain Eukaryota; kingdom Metazoa; phylum Chordata; class Mammalia; order Afrosoricida; family Tenrecidae; genus Tenrec; species Tenrec ecaudatus. The sequence goes on from NW_027459491.1 coordinate 718,127, forward strand.
CTTAGTCTAAGACTAGTGGTGCCCTAGCCTAAGCTTAGGGGTGCCCTAGCCAAAGCCTAGGGGTTCCCTAGCCTTAGGCTAGGGGAGACCTAGCCTTAGCCTAAGCCTAGGGGTGCCCTAGCCTAAGCTTATGGGTGCCCTATCCTAAGCCTAGGGGTGCCCTAGCCTAAGCCTAGGGGTGCCTAAGCCTAAGCCTAGGGGCACCCTAGCCTAAACCTAGGGGTGCCCTAGCCTAAGCTTAGGGGTGCCCTATCCTTAGGCTAGGGGAGTCCTCCCCTTACCCGAAGCCTAGGGATGCCCTAGGGTAAGCCTAGGGGTGCCCTAGCCTAAGCCTAGTGATGCCCTAGGCCAAGCCTAAGGATGCCCTAGCGTTAGGCTAGAGGAGGCCTAGCCTTAGCCTAAGCCTAGGGGTGCCCTAGCCTAAGTCTAGGGCTGCCCTAGCCTAAGCCTAGGGGTGCCCTAGCCTAAGTCTAGGGCTGCCCTAGCCTAAGCCTAGGGGTGCCCTAGGCTTAGGCTAGGGGAGCCCTAGCCTTAGCGTAAGCCTAGGGCTGCCCCAGCCTAAGCCTAGGGGTGCCCTAGCCTACGTCTAGGGGTGCCCTAGCCTAAGCATAGGGGTGCTCTAACCTAAGCCAGGGGTTCCCTACCTAAGCCTAGGGGTGCCCTAGCCTAAGCCTAGGGGTGCCCTCGCCTTAGGCTAGGGAAGCCCTAGCCTTAGTTTAAGCCTAGGGGTGCACTAGCCTAAGCCTAGGGCTGCCTAGCCTAAGCCTAGGTGTACCCTAGCCTACGCCTAGGGGTGCCCTAGCCTAAGCTTAGGGGTGCCCTAGCCTAAGCCTAGGGGTGCCCTAGCCTAAGCCTAGTGGTGTCCTAGCCTAAGCCATTGGAAGTCCTAGCCTTAGCCTAAGCCTAGGGGTGCACTAGCCTAAGCCTAGGGCTGCCTAGCCTAATCCTAGGGGTACCCTAGCCTATGCCTAGGGGTGCCCTAGCCTAAGTTAGGGGTGCCCTAGCCTAAGCCTAGGGGTGCCCTAGCCTAAGCCTAGTGGTGTCCTAGCCTAAGCCTAGGGAAGCCCTAGCCTTAGCCTAAGCCTAGGGGTGCCCTAGCCTAAGACTAGGGGTGACCTAGCATAAGCCTAGTGTTTCCCTAGCCTAAGCCTAGGGGTGCCCTAGCCTAAGGCTAGGTGTGCCCTAGCCTTAGTCTAGTGGATCCCTAGCCTTAGCCTAAGCCTAGGGGTGCCCTATCCTAAGCCATGGGTTGCCTTAGCCTAAGCCTAGGGGTGCCCTAGCCTAAGCCTAGGGTTGCCCTAACCTAAGCCTAGGGGTGCCCTAGCCTTAGGCTAGGGGAGCACTAGCCTTAGCCTAAGCCTAGGGGTGCCTTAGCCAAGCCTAGGGGTGCCCTAGCCTATGCCTACGGGTGTCCTAGCCTAAGACTAGGGGTGCATTACCCTAAGCCTATGGGTGCCCTAGCCTTAGGCTAGGGGAGCCCTAGCCTTAGCCTAAGCCTTGGGGTGCCCTAGCCTAAGCCAAGGGGTGCCCTAGCCTAACCTTAGGGGTGCCCTAGCCCAAGTAGGGATGCCCTAGCGTTAGGCTAGAGGAGCCCTAGCCTTAGCCTAAGCCTAGGGGTGCCCTAGCCTAAGCCTAGGGGTGCCCTAGCCTAAGTCTAGGGGTGCCCTAGCCTAAGCCTAGGGGTGCCCTAGCCTTAGGCTAGGGGAGCCCTAGCCTTAGCCAAAGCCTAAAGGTGCCCTAGCCTAAGACTAGGGGTGCCGTAGCCTAAGCCTAGGGGTGCACTAGCCTAAGCCTTGGGGTGCCCAAGGGTTAGGCTAGGGGAGCCCAAGCCTTAGCCTAAGCCTAGGGGTGCCCTAGCCTAAGACTAGGGGTGCCCTAGCCTTAGGCTAGGGGAGCCCTAGCCTTAGCCTAAGCCTAGGGGTGCCATAGCCTAAGCCTAGGGGTGCCCTAGCCTAAGCCTAGGGGTGCCCTAGCCTAAGCTTAGGGGTGCCCTAGCCTAAGCCTAGGGGTGCCCTAGCTTTTGGCTAGGGGAGACCTAGCCTTAGCCTAAGCCTAGGGGTGCACTAGCCTAAGCTTAGGGGTGCCCTATCCTAAGCCTAGGGGTGCCCTAGCCTAAGCCTAGGGGTGCCCTAACCTAAGCCTAGGGGTGCCCTAGCCTTAGGCTAGCGGAACCCTAGCCTTAGCCTAAGCCTAGGGGTGCCCTAGCCTAAGCCTAGGGGTGCCCTAGCCTAAGCCTAGGGGTGCCCTAGCCTAAGCTTAGGGGTTCCCTAGCCTTAGGCTAGGGGAGCCCTAGCCTTAGTCTAAGACTAGTGGTGCCCTAGCCTAAGCTTAGGGGTGCCCTAGCCAAAGTCTAGGGGTGCCCTAGCCTTAGGCTAGGGGGGACCTAGCCTTAGCCTAAGCCTAGGGGTGCCCTAGCCTAAGCTTAGGGGTGCCCTATCCTAAGCCTAGGGGTGCCCTAGCCTAAAACTAGGGGTGCCCTAGCCTAAGCTTAGGGGTGCCCTATCCTTAGGCTAGGGGAGTCCTTCCCCTTACCCGAAGCCTAGGGATGCCCTAGGGTAAGCCTAGGGGTGCCCTAGCCTAAGCCTAGTGATGCCCTAGGCCATGCCTAAGGATGCCCTAGCGTTAGGCTAGAGGAGGCCTAGCCTTAGCCTAAGCCTAGGGGTGCCCTAGCCTAAGTCTAGGGCTGCCCTAGCCTAAGCCTAGGGGTGCCCTAGGCTTAGGCTAGGGGAGCCCTAGCCTTAGCCTAAGCCTAGGGCTGCCCCAGCCTAAGCCTAGGGGTGCCCTAACCTACGTCTAGAGGTGCCCTAGCCTAAGCATAGGGGTGCTCTAACCTAAGCCAGTGGTTCCCTACCTAAGCCTAGGGGTGCCCTAGCCTAAGCCTAGTGGTGCCCTCGCCTTAGGCTAGGGAAGCCCTAGCCTTAGCCTAAGCCTAGGGATGCACTAGCCTAAGCCTAGGGCTGCCTAGACTAAGCCTAGGGGTACCCTAGCCTACGCCTAGGGGTGCCCTAGCCTAAGCTTAGGGGTGCCCTAGCCTAAGCCTAGGGGTGCCCTAGCCTAAGCCTAGTGGTGTCCTAGCCTAAGCCATTGGAAGCCCTAGCCTTAGCCTAAGCCTAGGGGTGCCCTAGCCTAAGACTAGGGGTGCCCTAGCATAAGCCTAGTGTTTCCCTAGCCTAAGCCTAGGGGTGCCTTGGCCTAAGGCTAGGTGTGCCCTAGCCTTAGACTAGTGGATCCCTAGCCTTAGGCTAAGCCTAGGGGTGCCCTATCCTAAGCCATGGGGTGCCTTAGCCTAAGCCTAGGGGTGCCCTAGCCTAAGCCTAGGGTTGCCCTACCCTAAGCCTAGGGGTGCCCTAGCCTTGGGCTAGGGGAGCCCTAGCCTTAGCCTAAGCCTAGGGGTGCCCTAGCCAAGCCTAGGGGTGCCCTAGCCTAAGCCTACGGGTGTCCTAGCCTAAGACTAGGGGTGCATTACCCTAAGCCTAGGGGTGCCCTAGCCTTAGGCTAGGGGAGCCCTATCCTTAGCCTAAGCCTTGGGGTGCCCTAGCCTAAGCCAAGGGGTGCCCTAGCCTAAGCTTAGGGTTGCCCTAGCCCAAGTAGGGATGCCCTAGCGTTAGGCTAGAGGAGCCCTAGCCTTAGCCTAAGCCTAGGGGTGCCCAAGCCTAAGCCTAGGGGTGCCCTAGCCTAAGTCTAGGGGTGCCCTAGCCTAAGCCTAGGGGTACACTAGCCTTAGGCTAGGGGAGCCCTAGCCTTAGCCTAAGCCTAGGGGTGCCCCAGCCTAAGCCTAGGGGTGCCCTAGCCTAAGCCTAGGGGTGCCCTAGCCTAAGCCGAGGGGTGCCCTAGCCTAAGCCGAGGGGTGCCCTAGCCTAAGCCTAGGGGTGCCCTAGCCTTAGGCTAGGGGAGCCCCAGCCTTAGCCTAAGCCTAGGGATGCCCCAGCCCAAGCCTAGGGGTGCCCTAGCCTAAGCCTAGGGGTGCCCTAGCCTAAGCCTAAGGGTGCCCTAACCCAAGCCTAGGGATGCCCTAGCGTTAGGCTAGAGGAGCCCTAGCCTTAGCCTAAGCCTAGGGGTGCCCTAGCCTAAGTCTACGGGTGTCCTAGCCTAAGGCTATGGGCGCCCTACCCTAAGCCTAGGGGTTCCCTAGCCTAAGCCTAGGGGTGCCCTAGGCTAAGGCTTGGGGTGCCCTAGCCTTAGTCTAGTGGAGCCCTAGCATTAGCCTAAGCTTACGTGTGCCCTATCTTAAGCCTAGGGGTGTCCTAGCCTAAGTCTAAAGGTGCCCTAGCCTAAGGCTAGTTGTGCCCTAGCCTTAGGCTAGGGGAACCCTAGCCTTAGTTTAAGCCTAGGGGTGCCCTAGCCCAAGCCTAGGGATGCCCTAGCGTTAGGCTAGAGGAGCCCTAGCCTTATCCTAAGCCTAGGGGTGCCCTAGCCTAAGCCTAGGGGTGCCCTAGCCTAAGCATAGGGGTGCCCTAGCCTAAGCCTAGGTGTACCCTAGCCTTAGGCTAGGGGTGTCCTCGCCATAGCCGAAGCCTTGGGGTGCCCTAGCCTAAGCCTAGGGGTGTCCTAGCCTTAGGCTAGGGGAGCCCTAACCTTAGCCTAAGCCTAGGGGTGCCTTAGCCTAAGCCTAGGGGTGCCCTTGCCTAAGGCTAGTGGAGCCCTAGCCTCAGGCTAGCTGAGCCCTAGCCTAAGCCTAAGACTTGGGGTGCCCTAGCCTAAGCCTAGGGGTGCCCTAGCCTAAGCCTAGGGGTGCCATAGCCTTAGGCTAGAGGAGCCCTAGCCTTAGCCTAAGCCTAGGGGTGTCCTAGCCTAAGACTAGGGGTGCCCTAGCCTAAGCTTAGGGGTGCCCTAGCCTAAGCCTTGCGGTGACCCAGCCTAAGCATTGGGGTGCCCTAGGGTTAGGCTAGGGGAGCCCTAACCTTAGCCTAAGCCTAGGGGTGCCCAAGCCCAAGCCTAGGGGTGCCCTAGCCTAAGCCTTGGGGTGCCCTAGCCTAAGCCTAGGGGTGCATTAGCCTAAGCCTAGGGGTGCCCTAGCCTAAGGCTAGGGGTGCCCTAGCCTTAGTCAAGTGGAGCCCTAGCCTTCGCCTAAGCCTAGGGGTGCCCTAGCCTAAGCCTAGATGTGCCCTAGCCTAAGCCGAAGGTGCCCTACCCTTCGCCTAGGGGTGCCCTAGCCTAAGCCTAGGGGTGCCCTAGCCTAAGCCTAGGCTTGCCCTAGCCTTAGGCTAGCTGAGCCCTAGCCTAAGCCTAAGACTTGGGGTGCCCTAGCCTAAGCCTAGGGGTGCCATAGCCTTAGGCTAGAGGAGCCCTAGCCTTAGCCTAAGCTTAGGGGTGCCCTAGCCTAAGAATACGGGTGCCCTAGCCTAAGCTTAGGGGTGCCCTAGCCTAAGCCTTGGGGTGCCCTAGCCTAAGCCTAGGGGTGCCCTATGGTTAGGCTAGGGGAGCCCTAGCCTTAGCCTAAGCCTAGGGGTGTCCTAGCCTAATTCTAGGGGTGCCCTAGCCTTAGGCTAGGGGAGCCCTAGCCTTAGCCTAAGCCTAGGGCTGCCCAAGCCTAAGCCTAGGGGTGCCCAAGCCTAAGCCTAGGGGTGCCCTAGCCTTAGCCTAAGCCTAGGGGTGCCCTAGCCTAAGCCTAGGGGTGCCCAAGCCTTAGGCTAGGGGAGCCCTAGCCTTAGTCTAGTAGAGCCCTAGCCTTAGCCTAAGCCTAGGGGTGCCCTAGCCTAAGCCTAGGGGTGCCCTAACCTAAGCCTAGGGGTGCCCTAGCCTAAGCCTAGGGGTGCCCAAGCTTAAGGCTAGGGGTGCCCTAGCCTAAGCCTAGCGGTGCCCTAGCCTAAGCCTAGGGGTGCCCTAGCCTAAGCGTAGGGGTGCCCTACCCAAAGCCTAGGGGTGCCCTAGCCTAAGCCTAGGGGTGCCTTAGCCTTAAGCTAGGGGATCCTTAGCCTTAGCCTAAGCCTAGGGGAGCCCTAGCCTAAGCCTAGGGGTTCCCAAGCCTAAGTCTAGGGGAGGCCTAGCCTAAGCCTAGGGGTGCCCAAGCCTAATCCTAGGGGTACCCTACCCTAAGCCTTGGGGTACCCTAGCCTAAGCCTAGGCCTGCCCTAGCCTAAGCCTAGGGGTGCCCTAGCCTACGCCTAGGGCTGCCCTAGCCTACGCCTAGGGGTGCCCTAACCTAAGCCTAGGGGTGCCCTAGCCTAAGCATAGGGGTGCCCTATCCTTAGGCTAGGAGAGCCTTAGCCTTATCCTAATCCTAGGGGTGCCCTAGCCTAAGCCTAGGGGTGCCCTAGCCTTAAGCTAGGGGAGCCTTAACCATAGCGTAAGCCTAGGGGTGCCTTATCCTAATCCTAGGGGTGCCCTAGCCTCAGCCTAGGGGTGCCCTAGCCTGAGCCTAGGGGTGTCCTAGCCTGAGCATACGTGTGCCCTAGCCTGAGGCTAGGGGAGCCCTAGAGTTAGTCTAGCCTAGGATTGCCCTAACCTAAGCCTAGGGGTGTCATAGCCTGAGTCTAGGGGTGCACTATCCAGAGCATAGGGGAGCCCAAGCCTTAGCCTAAGCCTAGGGGGCCCTAGCCTAAGCCTATGGGTGCCCTAGCCTTAGGCTAGGGGAGCCCAAGCTTTAGTCTAAGCCTAGGGGTGCCGTAGCCAAAGCCTAGGGGTGCCCTAGCCTAAGCCTAGGGGTGCACTAGCCTAAGCCTATGGGTGCCCTAGCCTTAGGCTAGGGGACCCTAGCTTTAGCCTAAGCCTAGCGGTGCCGTAGCCAAAGCCTAGGGGTGCCCTAGCCTAAGCCTAACGGTTCCTTAGCCTTAGGCTAGGGGATCCTTAGCCTTACCCTAAGCCTAGGAAAGCCCTAGCCTAAGTCTAGGGGTGCCCAAGCCTAAGCCTAGGGGTGCGCTAGACTTAGGCTAGGGGAGCCCTACCCTTAGCCTAAGCCTAGGGGTTCCCTAGCCTAAGCCTAGGGCTGCCCTAGCCTGAGCCTAGGGGTGCCGTAGCCTTAGGCTAGGGGAGCCCTAGCCTTAGCCTAAGCCTAGGTGTGCCCTAGTCTAAGCCTAGGGGTGCCCTATCCTGAGCCTAGAGGTACCCTAGTCTGAGGCTAGGGGAGCCCTAGCCTTAGCCTAAGCCTATAATTGCCCTATCCTAAGCTTAGGGGTGCCCTAGCCTGAGTCTAGGGGTGCCCTAGCCTGAGGCTATGGGAGCCTTAGCCTTAGCCTAAGCCTAGGGGATCCCTATCTAAAGCCTAGGGGTGCCCTAGCCTAAGCCTAGGGCTGCGCTAGCCTGAGCCTAGGGGTGCCCTAGCCTTAGGCAAGGGGAGCCCTAGCCTTAGCCTAAGCCTAGGGGTGCCATAGCCTAAGCCTAGGGGTGCCCTAGCCTAAGCCTAGGGGTGCCCTAGCCTAAGCTTAGGGGTGCCCTAGCCTAAGCCTAGGGGTGCCCTAGCCTTAGGCTAGGGGAGACCTAGCCTTAGCCTAAGCCTAGGGGTGCCCTAGCCTAAGCTTAGGGGTGCCCTATCCTAAGCCTAGGGGTGCCCTAGCCTAAGCCTAGGGGTGCCCTAGCCTAAGCCTAGCGGTACCCTAGGCTTAGGCTAGGGGAGCCCTGGCCTTAGTCTAAGCCTAGAGGCACCCTAGCCTAAACCTAGGGGTGCCCTAGCCTAAGCTTAGGGGTTCCCTAGCCTTAGGCTAGGGGAACCCTAGCCTTAGTCTAAGACTAGTGGTGCCCTAGCCTAAGCTTAGGGGTGCCCTAGCCAAAGCCTAGGGGTGCCCTAGCCTTAGGCTAGGGGAGACCTAGCCTTAGCCTAAGCCTAGGGGTGCCCTAGCCTAAGCTTATGGGTGCCCTATCCTAAGCCTAGGGGTGCCCTAGCCTAAGCCTAGGGGTGCCTAAGCCTAAGCCTAGGGGTACCCTAGCCTAAACCTAGGGGTGCCCTAGCCTAAGCTTAGGGGTGCCCTATCCTTAGGCTAGGGGAGTCCTCCCCTTACCCGAAGCCTAGGGATGCCCTAGGGTAAGCCTAGGGGTGCCCTAGCCTAAGCCTAGTGATGCCCTAGGCCAAGCCTAAGGATGCCCTAGCGTTAGGCTAGAGGAGGCCTAGCCTTAGCCTAAGCCTAGGGGTGCCCTAGCCTAAGTCTAGGGCTGCCCTAGCTTAAGCCTAGGGGTGCCCTAGCCTAAGTCTAGGGCTGCCCTAGCCTAAGCCTAGGGGTGCCCTAGGCTTAGGCTAGGGGAGCCCTAGCCTTAGCCTAAGCCTAGGGCTGCCCCAGCCTAAGCCTAGGGGTGCCCTAGCCTACGTCTAGGGGTGCCCTAGCCTAAGCATAGGGGTGCTCTAACCTAAGCCAGGGGTTCCCTACCTAAGCCTAGGGGTGCCCTAGCCTAAGCCTAGGGGTGTCATAGCCTTAGGATAGAGGAGCCCTAGCCTTAGCCTAAGCCTAGGGGTACCCTAGCCTACGCCTAGGGGTGCCCTAGCCTAAGCTTAGGGGTGCCCTAGCCTAAGCCTAGGGGTGCCCTAGCCTAAGCCTATTGGTGTCCTAGCCTAAGCCATTGGAAGCGCTAGCCTTAGCCTAAGCCTAGGGGTGCCCTAGCCTAAGACTAGGGGTGCCCTAGCATAAGCCTAGTGTTTCCCTAGCCTAAGCCTAGGGGTGCCTTGGCCTAAGGCTAGGTGTGCCCTAGCCTTAGACTAGTGGATCCCTAGCCTTAGGCTAAGCCTAGGGGTGCCCTATCCTAAGCCATGGGGTGCCTTAGCCTAAGCCTAGGGGTGCCCTAGCCTAAGCCTAGGGTTGCCCTACCCTAAGCCTAGGGGTGCCCTAGCCTTGGGCTAGGGGAGCCCTAGCCTTAGCCTAAGCCTAGGGGTGCCCTAGCCAAGCCTAGGGGTGCCCTAGCCTAAGCCTACGGGTGTCCTAGCCTAAGACTAGGGGTGCATTACCCTAAGCCTAGGGGTGCCCTAGCCTTAGGCTAGGGGAGCCCTATCCTTAGCCTAAGCCTTGGGGTGCCCTAGCCTAAGCCAAGGGGTGCCCTAGCCTAAGCTTAGGGTTGCCCTAGCCCAAGTAGGGATGCCCTAGCGTTAGGCTAGAGGAGCCCTAGCCTTAGCCTAAGCCTAGGGGTGCCCAAGCCTAAGCCTAGGGGTGCCCTAGCCTAAGTCTAGGGGTGCCCTAGCCTAAGCCTAGGGGTGCCCTAACCCAAGCCTAGGGATGCCCTAGCGTTAGGCTAGAGGAGCCCTAGCCTTAGCCTAAGCCTAGGGGTGCCCTAGCCTAAGTCTACGGGTGTCCTAGCCTAAGGCTATGGGCGCCCTACCCTAAGCCTAGGGGTTCCCTAGCCTAAGCCTAGGGGTGCCCTAGGCTAAGGCTTGGGGTGCCCTAGCCTTAGTCTAGTGGAGCCCTAGCATTAGCCTAAGCTTACGTGTGCCCTATCTTAAGCCTAGGGGTGTCCTAGCCTAAGTCTAAAGGTGCCCTAGCCTAAGGCTAGTTGTGCCCTAGCCTTAGGCTAGGGGAACCCTAGCCTTAGTTTAAGCCTAGGGGTGCCCTAGCCCAAGCCTAGGGATGCCCTAGCGTTAGGCTAGAGGAGCCCTAGCCTTATCCTAAGCCTAGGGGTGCCCTAGCCTAAGCCTAGGGGTGCCCTAGCCTAAGCATAGGGGTGCCCTAGCCTAAGTCTAGGTGTACCCTAGCCTTAGGCTAGGGGTGTCCTCGCCATAGCCGAAGCCTTGGGGTGCCCTAGCCTAAGCCTAGGGGTGTCCTAGCCTTAGGCTAGGGGAGCCCTAACCTTAGCCTAAGCCTAGGGGTGCCTTAGCCTAAGCCTAGGGGTGCCCTTGCCTAAGGCTAGTGGAGCCCTAGCCTCAGGCTAGCTGAGCCCTAGCCTAAGCCTAAGACTTGGGGTGCCCTAGCCTAAGCCTAGGGGTGCCCTAGCCTAAGCCTAGGGGTGCCATAGCCTTAGGCTAGAGGAGCCCTAGCCTTAGCCTAAGCCTAGGGGTGTCCTAGCCTAAGACTAGGGGTGCCCTAGCCTAAGCTTAGGGGTGCCCTAGCCTAAGCCTTGCGGTGACCCAGCCTAAGCATTGGGGTGCCCTAGGGTTAGGCTAGGGGAGCCCTAACCTTAGCCTAAGCCTAGGGGTGCCCAAGCCCAAGCCTAGGGGTGCCCTAGCCTAAGCCTTGGGGTGCCCTAGCCTAAGCCTAGGGGTGCATTAGCCTAAGCCTAGGGGTGCCCTAGCCTAAGGCTAGGGGTGCCCTAGCCTTAGTCAAGTGGAGCCCTAGCCTTCGCCTAAGCCTAGGGGTGCCCTAGCCTAAGCCTAGATGTGCCCTAGCCTAAGCCGAAGGTGCCCTACCCTTCGCCTAGGGGTGCCCTAGCCTAAGCCTAGGGGTGCCCTAGCCTAAGCCTAGGCTTGCCCTAGCCTTAGGCTAGCTGAGCTGTAGCCTAAGCCTAAGACTTGGGGTGCCCTAGCCTAAGCCTAGGGGTGCCATAGCCTTAGGCTAGAGGAGCCCTAGCCTTAGCCTAAGCTTAGGGGTGCCCTAGCCTAAGAATACGGGTGCCCTAGCCTAAGCTTAGGGGTGCCCTAGCCTAAGCCTTGGGGTGCCCTAGCCTAAGCCTAGGGGTGCCCTATGGTTAGGCTAGGGGAGCCCTAGCCTTAGCCTAAGCCTAGGGGTGTCCTAGCCTAAGCCTAGGGGTGCCCTAGCCTTAGGCTAGGGGAGCCCTAGCCTTAGCCTAAGCCTAGGGCTGCCCAAGCCTAAGCCTAGGGGTGCCCAAGCCTAAGCCTAGGGGTGCCCTAGCCTTAGCCTAAGCCTAAGGGTGCCCTAGCCTAAGCCTAGGGGTGCCCAAGCCTTAGGCTAGGGGAGCCCTAGCCTTAGTCTAGTAGAGCCCTAGCCTTAGCCTAAGCCTAGGGGTGCCCTAGCCTAAGCCTAGGGGTGCCCTAACCTAAGCCTAGGGGTGCCCTAGCCTAAGCCTAGGGGTGCCCAAGCTTAAGGCTAGGGGTGCCCTAGCCTAAGCCTAGCGGTGCCCTAGCCTAAGCCTAGGGGTGCCCTAGCCTAAGCGTAGGGGTGCCCTACCCAAAGCCTAGGGGTGCCCTAGCCTAAGCCTAGGGGTGCCTTAGCCTTAAGCTAGGGGATCCGTAGCCTTAGCCTAAGCCTAGGGGAGCCCTAGCCTAAGCCTAGGGGTTCCCAAGCCTAAGTCTAGGGGAGGCCTAGCCTAAGCCTAGGGGTGCCCAAGCCTAATCCTAGGGGTACCCTACCCTAAGCCTTGGGGTACCCTAGCCTAAGCCTAGGCCTGCCCTAGCCTAAGCCTAGGGGTGCCCTAGCCTACGCCTAGGGCTGCCCTAGCCTACGCCTAGGGGTGCCCTAACCTAAGCCTAGGGGTGCCCTAGCCTAAGCATAGGGGTGCCCTATCCTTAGGCTAGGAGAGCCTTAGCCTTATCCTAATCCTAGGGGTGCCCTAGCCTAAGCCTAGGGGTGCCCTAGCCTTAAGCTAGGGGAGCCTTAACCATAGCGTAAGCCTAGGGGTGCCTTATCCTAATCCTAGGGGTGCCCTAGCCTCAGCCTAGGGGTGCCCTAGCCTGAGCCTAGGGGTGTCCTAGCCTGAGCATACGTGTGCCCTAGCCTGAGGCTAGGGGAGCCCTAGAGTTAGTCTAGCCTAGGATTGCCCTAACCTAAGCCTAGGGGTGTCATAGCCTGAGTCTAGGGGTGCACTATCCAGAGCATAGGGGAGCCCAAGCCTTAGCCTAAGCCTAGGGGGCCCTAGCCTAAGCCTATGGGTGCCCTAGCCTTAGGCTAGGGGAGCCCAAGCTTTAGTCTAAGCCTAGGGGTGCCGTAGCCAAAGCCTAGGGGTGCCCTAGCCTAAGCCTAGGGGTGCACTAGCCTAAGCCTATGGGTGCCCTAGCCTTAGGCTAGGGGACCCTAGCTTTAGCCTAAGCCTAGCGGTGCCGTAGCCAAAGCCTAGGGGTGCCCTAGCCTAAGCCTAACGGTTCCTTAGCCTTAGGCTAGGGGATCCTTAGCCTTACCCTAAGCCTAGGAAAGCCCTAGCCTAAGCCTAGGGGTGCCCAAGCCTAAGCCTAGGGGTGCGCTAGACTTAGGCTAGGGGAGCCCTACCCTTAGCCTAAGCCTAGGGGTTCCCTAGCCTAAGCCTAGGGCTGCCCTAGCCTGAGCCTAGGGGTGCCGTAGCCTTAGGCTAGGGGAGCCCTAGCCTTAGCCTAAGCCTAGGTGTGCCCTAGTCTAAGCCTAGGGGTGCCCAATCCTGAGCCTAGAGGTACCCTAGTCTGAGGCTAGGGGAGCCCTAGCCTTAGCCTAAGCCTATAATTGCCCTATCCTAAGCTTAGGGGTGCCCTAGCCTGAGTCTAGGGGTGCCCTAGCCTGAGGCTATGGGAGCCTTAGCCTTAGCCTAAGCCTAGGGGATCCCTATCTAAAGCCTAGGGGTGCCCTAGCCTAAGCCTAGGGCTGCGCTAGCCTGAGCCTAGGGGTGCCCTAGCCTTAGGCAAGGGGAGCCCTAGCCTTAGCCTAAGCCTAGGGGTGCCATAGCCTAAGCCTAGGGGTGCCCTAGCCTAAGCCTAGGGGTGCCCTAGCCTTAGGCTAGGGGAGACCTAGCCTTAGCCTAAGCCTAGGGGTGCCCTAGCCTAAGCTTAGGGGTGCCCTATCCTAAGCCTAGGGGTGCCCTAGCCTAAGCCTAGGGGTGCCCTAGCCTAAGCCTAGCGGTACCCTAGGCTTAGGCTAGGGGAGCCCTGGCCTTAGTCTAAGCCTAGAGGCACCCTAGCCTAAACCTAGGGGTTCCCTAGCCTAAGCTTAGGGGTTCCCTAGCCTTAGGCTAGGGGAACCCTAGCCTTAGTCTAAGACTAGTGGTGCCCTAGCCTAAGCTTAGGGGTGCCCTAGCCAAAGCCTAGGGGTGCCCTAGCCTTAGGCTAGGGGAGACCTAGCCTTAGCCTAAGCCTAGGGGTGCCCTAGCCTAAGCTTATGGGTGCCCTATCCTAAGCCTAGGGGTGCCCTAGCCTAAGCCTAGGGGTGCCTAAGCCTAAGCCTAGGGGCACCCTAGCCTAAACCTAGGGGTGCCCTAGCCTAAGCTTAGGGGTGCCCTATCCTTAGGCTAGGGGAGTCCTCCCCTTACCCGAAGCCTAGGGATGCCCTAGGGTAAGCCTAGGGGTGCCCTAGCCTAAGCCTAGTGATGCCCTAGGCCAAGCCTAAGGATGCCCTAGCGTTAGGCTAGAGGAGGCCTAGCCTTAGCATAAGCCTAGGGGTGCCCTAGCCTAAGTCTAGGGCTGCCCTAGCTTAAGCCTAGGGGTGCCCTAGCCTAAGTCTAGGGCTGCCCTAGCCTAAGCCTAGGGGTGCCCTAGGCTTAGGCTAGGGGAGCCCTAGCCTTAGCCTAAGCCTAGGGCTGCCCCAGCCTAAGCCTAGGGGTGCCCTAGCCTACGTCTAGGGGTGCCCTAGCCTAAGCATAGGGGTGCTCTAACCTAAGCCAGGGGTTCCCTACCTAAGCCTAGGGGTGCCCTAGCCTAAGCCTAGGGGTGCCCTCGCCTTAGGCTAGGGAAGCCCTAGCCTTAGTTTAAGCCTAGGGGTGCACTAGCCTAAGCCTAGGGCTGCCTAGCCTAAGCCTAGGTGTACCCTAGCCTACGCCTAAGGGTGCCCTAGCCTAAGCTTAGGGGTGCCCTAGCCTAAGCCTAGGGGTGCCCTAGCCTAAGCCTAGTGGTGTCCTAGCCTAAGCCATTGGAAGTCCTAGCCTTAGCCTAAGCCTAGGGGTGCACTAGCCTAAGCCTAGGGCTGCCTAGCCTAATCCTAGGGGTACCCTAGCCTATGCCTAGGGGTGCCCTAGCCTAAGTTAGGGGTGCCCTAGCCTAAGCCTAGGGGTGCCCTAGCCTAAGCCTAGTGGTGTCCTAGCCTAAGCCTAGGGAAGCCCTAGCCTTAGCCTAAGCCTAGGGGTGCCCTAGCCTAAGACTAGGGGTGACCTAGCATAAGCCTAGTGTTTCCCTAGCCTAAGCCTAGGGGTGCCCTAGCCTAAGGCTAGGTGTGCCCTAGCCTTAGTCTAGTGGATCCCTAGCCTTAGCCTAAGCCTAGGGGTGCCCTATCCTAAGCCATGGGTTGCCTTAGCCTAAGCCTAGGGGTGCCCTAGCCTAAGCCTAGGGTTGCCCTAACCTAAGCCTAGGGGTGCCCTAGCCTTAGGCTAGGGGAGCACTAGCCTTAGCCTAAGCCTAGGGGTGCCTTAGCCAAGCCTAGGGGTGCCCTAGCCTAAGCCTACGGGTGTCCTAGCCTAAGACTAGGGGTGCATTACCCTAAGCCTATGGGTGCCCTAGCCTTAGGCTAGGGGAGCCCTAGCCTTAGCCTAAGCCTTGGGGTGCCCTAGCCTAAGCCAAGGGGTGCCCTAGCCTAACCTTAGGGGTGCCCTAGCCCAAGTAGGGATGCCCTAGCGTTAGGCTAGAGGAGCCCTAGCCTTAGCCTAAGCCTAGGGGTGCCCTAGCCTAAGCCTAGGGGTGCCCTAGCCTAAGTCTAGGGGTGCCCTAGCCTAAGCCTAGGGGTACACTAGCCTTAGGCTAGGGGAGCCCTAGCCTTAGCCTAAGCCTAGGGGTGCCCCAGCCAAACCTAGGGGTGCCCCAGCCTAAGCCTAGGGGTGCCCTAGCCTAAGCTGAGGGGTGCCCTAGCCTAAGCCTAGGGGTGCCCTAGCCTAAGCCTAGGGGTGCCCTAGCCTTAGGCTAGGGGAGCCCTAGCCTTAGCCAAAGCCTAAAGGTGCCCTAGCCTAAGACTAGGGGTGCCGTAGCCTAAGCCTAGGGGTGCACTAGCCTAAGCCTTGGGGTGCCCAAGGGTTAGGCTAGGGGAGCCCAAGCCTTAGCCTAAGCCTAGGGGTGCCCTAGCCTAAGACTAGGGGTGCCCTAGCCTTAGGCTAGGGGAGCCCTAGCCTTAGCCTAAGCCTAGGGGTGCCATAGCCTAAGCCTAGGGGTGCCCTAGCCTAAGCCTAGGGGTGCCCTAGCCTAAGCTTAGGGGTGCCCTAGCCTAAGCCTAGGGGTGCCCTAGCTTTTGGCTAGGGGAGACCTAGCCTTAGCCTAAGCCTAGGGGTGCACTAGCCTAAGCTTAGGGGTGCCCTATCCTAAGCCTAGGGGTGCCCTAGCCTAAGCCTAGGGGTGCCCTAACCTAAGCCTAGGGGTGCCCTAGCCTTAGGCTAGCGGAACCCTAGCCTTAGCCTAAGCCTAGGGGTGCCCTAGCCTAAGCCTAGGGCTGCCCTAGCCTAAGCCTAGGGGTGCCCTAGCCTAAGCTTAGGGGTTCCCTAGCCTTAGGCTAGGGGAGCCCTAGCCTTAGTCTAAGACTAGTGGTGCCCTAGCCTAAGCTTAGGGGTGCCCTAGCCAAAGTCTAGGGGTGCCCTAGCCTTAGGCTAGGGGGGACCTAGCCTTAGCCTAAGCCTAGGGGTGCCCTAGCCTAAGCTTAGGGGTGCCCTATCCTAAGCCTAGGGGTGCCCTAGCCTAAAACTAGGGGTGCCCTAGCCTAAGCTTAGGGGTGCCCTATCCTTAGGCTAGGGGAGTCCTTCCCCTTACCCGAAGCCTAGGGATGCCCTAGGGTAAGCCTAGGGGTGCCCTAGCCTAAGCCTAGTGATGCCCTAGGCCATGCCTAAGGATGCCCTAGCGTTAGGCTAGAGGAGGCCTAGCCTTAGCCTAAGCCTAGGGGTGCCCTAGCCTAAGTCTAGGGCTGCCCTAGCCTAAGCCTAGGGCTGCCCTAGGCTTAGGCTAGGGGAGCCCTAGCCTTAGCCTAAGCCTAGGGCTGCCCCAGCCTAAGCCTAGGGGTGCCCTAACCTACGTCTAGAGGTGCCCTAGCCTAAGCATAGGGGTGCTCTAACCTAAGCCAGTGGTTCCCTACCTAAGCCTAGGGGTGCCCTAGCCTAAGCCTAGGGGTGCCCTCGCCTTAGGCTAGGGAAGCCCTAGCCTTAGCCTAAGCCTAGGGATGCACTAGCCTAAGCCTAGGGCTGCCTAGACTAAGCCTAGGGGTACCCTAGCCTACGCCTAGGGGTGCCCTAGCCTAAGCTTAGGGGTGCCCTAGCCTAAGCCTAGGGGTGCCCTAGCCTAAGCCTAGTGGTGTCCTAGCCTAAGCCATTGGAAGCCCTAGCCTTAGCCTAAGCCTAGGGGTGCCCTAGCCTAAGACTAGGGGTGCCCTAGCATAAGCCTAGTGTTTCCCTAGCCTAAGCCTAGGGGTGCCTTGGCCTAAGGCTAGGTGTGCCCTAGCCTTAGACTAGTGGATCCCTAGCCTTAGCCTAAGCCTAGGGGTGCCCTATCCTAAGCCATGGGGTGCATTAGCCTAAGCCTAGGGGTGCCCTAGCCTAAGCCTAGGGTTGCCCTACCCTAAGCCTAGGGGTGCCCTAGCCTTGGGCTAGGGGAGCCCTAGCCTTAGCCTAAGCCTAGGGGTGCCCTAGCCAAGCCTAGGGGTGCCCTAGCCTAAGCCTACGGGTGTCCTAGCCTAAGACTAGGGGTGCATTACCCTAAGCCTAGGGGTGCCCTAGCCTTAGGCTAGGGGAGCCCTATCCTTATCCTAAGCCTTGGGGTGCCCTAGCCTAAGCCAAGGGGTGCCCTAGCCTAAGCTTAGGGTTGCCCTAGCCCAAGTAGGGATGCCCTAGCGTTAGGCTAGAGGAGCCCTAGCCTTAGCCTAAGCCTAGGGGTGCCCAAGCCTAAGCCTAGGGGTGCCCTAGCCTAAGTCTAGGGGTGCCCTAGCCTAAGCCTAGGGGTACACTAGCCTTAGGCTAGGGGAGCCCTAGCCTTAGCCTAAGCCTAGGGGTGCCCCAGCCTAAGCCTAGGGGTGCCCTAGCCTAAGCCTAGGGGTGCCCTAGCCTAAGCCGAGGGGTGCCCTAGCCTAAGCCGAGGGGTGCCCTAGCCTAAGCCTAGGGGTGCCCTAGCCTTAGGCTAGGGGAGCCCCAGCCTTAGCCTAAGCCTAGGGATGCCCCAGCCCAAGCCTAGGGGTGCCCTAGCCTAAGCCTAGGGGTGCCCTAGCCTAAGCCTAGGGGTGCCCTAACCCAAGCCTAGGGATGCCCTAGCGTTAGGCTAGAGGAGCCCTAGCCTTAGCCTAAGCCTAGGGGTGCCCTAGCCTAATTCTACGGGTGTCCTAGCCTAAGGCTATGGGCGCCCTACCCTAAGCCTAGGGGTTCCCTAGCCTAAGCCTAGGGGTGCCCTAGGCTAAGGCTTGGGGTGCCCTAGCCTTAGTCTAGTGGAGCCCTAGCATTAGCCTAAGCTTACGTGTGCCCTATCTTAAGCCTAGGGGTGTCCTAGCCTAAGTCTAAAGGTGCCCTAGCCTAAGGCTAGTTGTGCCCTAGCCTTAGGCTAGGGGAACCCTAGCCTTAGTTTAAGCCTAGGGGTGCCCTAGCCCAAGCCTAGGGATGCCCTAGCGTTAGGCTAGAGGAGCCCTAGCCTTATCCTAAGCCTAGGGGTGCCCTAGCCTAAGCCTAGGGGTGCCCTAGCCTAAGCATAGGGGTGCCCTAGCCTAAGCCTAGGTGTACCCTAGCCTTAGGCTAGGGGTGTCCTCGCCATAGCCGAAGCCTTGGGGTGCCCTAGCCTAAGCCTAGGGGTGTCCTAGCCTTAGGCTAGGGGAGCCCTAACCTTAGCCTAAGCCTAGGGGTGCCTTAGCCTAAGCCTAGGGGTGCCCTTGCCTAAGGCTAGTGGAGCCCTAGCCTCAGGCTAGCTGAGCCCTAGCCTAAGCCTAAGACTTGGGGTGCCCTAGCCTAAGCCTAGGGGTGCCCTAGCCTAAGCCTAGGGGTGCCATAGCCTTAGGCTAGAGGAGCCCTAGCCTTAGCCTAAGCCTAGGGGTGTCCTAGCCTAAGACTAGGGGTGCCCTAGCCTAAGCTTAGGGGTGCCCTAGCCTAAGCCTTGCGGTGACCCAGCCTAAGCATTGGGGTGCCCTAGGGTTAGGCTAGGGGAGCCCTAACCTTAGCCTAAGCCTAGGGGTGCCCAAGCCCAAGCCTAGGGGTGCCCTAGCCTAAGCCTTGGGGTGCCCTAGCCTAAGCCTAGGGGTGCATTAGCCTAAGCCTAGGGGTGCCCTAGCCTAAGGCTAGGGGTGCCCTAGCCTTAGTCAAGTGGAGCCCTAGCCTTCGCCTAAGCCTAGGGGTGCCCTAGCCTAAGCCTAGATGTGCCCTAGCCTAAGCCGAAGGTGCCCTACCCTTCGCCTAGGGGTGCCCTAGCCTAAGCTTAGGGGTGCCCTAGCCTAAGCCTAGGCTTGCCCTAGCCTTAGGCTAGCTGAGCCCTAGCCTAAGCCTAAGACTTGGGGTGCCCTAGCCTAAGCCTAGGGGTGCCATAGCCTTAGGCTAGAGGAGCCCTAGCCTTAGCCTAAGCTTAGGGGTGCCCTAGCCTAAGAATACGGGTGCCCTAGCCTAAGCTTAGGGGTGCCCTAGCCTAAGCCTTGGGGTGCCCTAGCCTAAGCCTAGGGGTGCCCTATGGTTAGGCTAGGGGAGCCCTAGCCTTAGCCTAAGCCTAGGGGTTCCCTAGTCTAAGCCTAGGGGTGGCCTAGCCTAAGCCTAGGGGTGCCCTAGCCTAAGCCTAGGGGTGCCCTAGCCAAAGCCTAGTTGTGCCCTAGCCTAAGCCGAGGGGTGCCCTACCCTAAGCCTAGGGATGCCCTACCCTAGGGCTAGGGGTGCCCTAGCCTAAGCCTAGGGTTGCCCTAGCCTAAGCCTACGGGTGCCATAGCCTTAGGCTAGAGGAGCCCTTGCCTTAGACTAAGCCAAGGGGTGCCTTAGCCTAAGACTAGGGGTGCCCTAGCCTAAGCTTAGGGGTGCCCTAGCCTAAGCCTTGGGGTGCCCTAGCCTAAGCTTACGGTTGCCCTAGGGTTAGTCTAGGGAGCCCTAGCCTTAGCCTAAGCCTAGGGGTCCACTAGCCTAAGCCTAGGGGTGCCCTAGCCTAAGCCTAGGATTGCCCTAGCCTTAGGCTAGCTGAGCCCTAGCCTAAGCCTAAGCCTAGAGGTGCCCTAGCCTAAGCCTATGGGTGCCCTAGCCTAAGCCTAGGGGTGCCATAGCCTTAGGCTAGAGGACACCTAGCCTTAGCCTAAGCCTAGGGGTGTCCTAGCCTAAGACTAGGGGTGACTTAGCCTAAGCTTAGGGGTGCCCTAGCCTAAGCCTTGCGGTGACCTAGCCTAAGCCTAGGGGTGCCCTAGGGTTAGCCTAGGGGAGCCCTAGCCTTAGCCTAAGCCTAGGGGTGCCCTAGCCTAAGCCTAGGAGTGCCCTAGCCTAAGCCTAGGGAAGCCCTAGCCTTAGGCTAGGGGAGCCCTAACCTTAGCCTAAGCCTAGGGGTGCCCTAGCCTAAGCCAAGTGGTGCCCTATCCTAAGCCTAGGGTTGCCCTAGCCTAAGCCTAGGGGTGCCCTAGCCTTAGGCTAGGGGAGCCCTAACCTTAGCCTAAGCCTAGGGGTGCCCTAGCCCAAGCCTAGGGGTGCCCTAGCCTAAGCCAAGGTGTGCCTTAGCCTAAGCCTAGAGGTGCCCTAGCCTAAGGCTAGGGGTGCCCTAGCCTTAGTCTAGTGGAGCCCTAGCCTTAGGCTAGCTGAGCCCTAGCCTAAGCCTAAGACTTGGGGTGCCCTAGCCTAAGCCTAGGGGTGCCCTAGCCTAAGCCTAGGGGTGCCATAGCCTTAGGCTAGAGGAGCCCTAGCCTTAGCCTAAGCCTAGGGGTGCCCTAGCCTAAGAATAGGGGTGCCCTAGCCTAAGCTTAGGGGTGCCCTAGCCTAAGCCTTGGGGTGCCCTAGGCTAAGCCTAGGGGTGCCCTAGCCTAAGCCTAGGGGTGCCCTAGCCCAAGCCTAGTTGTGCCCTAGCCTAAGCCGAGGGGTGCCCTACCCTAAGCCTAGGGGTGCCTTACACTAGGCCTAGGGGTGCCCTATCCTACGCCTAGGCTTGCCCTAGCCTTAGGCTAGCTGAGCCCTAGCCTAAGTCAAAGCCTAGGGGTGCCCTAGCCTAAGCCTAGGGGTGCCCTAGCCTAAGCCCACGGGTGCCATAGCCTTAGGCTAGCTGAGCCCTAGCCTTAGCCTAAGCCTAGGGGTGTCCTAGCCTAAGACTAGGGGTGCCCTAGCCTAAGCTTAGGGGTGCCCTAGCCTAAGCCTTGCGGTGACCTAGCCTAAGCCTAGGGGAGCCTTAGGGTTAGGCTAGGGGAGTCCTAGGCTTAGCCTAAGCCTAGGGGTGCCCTAGCCCAAGCCTAGGGGTGCCCTAGCCTAAGCCTAGGGGTGCCCTAGCCTAAGCCTAGGGGTGCCTTAGCCTAAGCCTAGGGGTGCCCTATCCTAAGGCTAGGGGTGCCCTAGCCTTAGTCTAGTGGAGCCCTAGCCTTCGCCTAAGCCTAGGGGTGCCCTAGCCTAAGCCTAGATGTGCCCTAGCCTAAGCCGAAGGTGCCCTACCCTTCGCCTAGGGGTGCCCTAGCTTAAGCCTAGGGGTGCCCTAGCCTAAGCCTAGGCTTGCCCTAGCCTTAGGCTAGCTGAGCCATAGCCTAAGCATAAGACTTGGGGTGCCCTAGCCTAAGCCTAGGGGTGCCCTAGCCTAAGCCTAGGGGTGCCATAGCCTTAGGCTAGAAGAGCCCTAGCCTTAGCCTAAGCCTAGGGGTGCCCTAGCCTAAGAATAGGGGTGCCCTAGCCTAAGCTTAGGGGTGCCCTAGCCTAAGCCTTGGGGTGCCCAAGCCTAAGCCTAGGGGTGCCTTATGGTTAGGCTAGGGGAGCCCTAGCCTTAGCCTAAGCCTAGGGGTGCCCTAGCCTAAGCCTAGTGGTGCCCTAGCCTAAGCCTAGGGGTGCCCTAGCCTAAGCCTAGGGGTGCCCTAGCCTAAGCCTAGGGGTGCCCTAGCCCAAGCCTAGTTGTGCCCTAGCCTAAGCCGAGGGGTGCCCTACCCTAAGCGTAGGGGTGCCCTACCCTAGGCCTAGGGGTGCCCTAGCCGAAGCCTAGGCTTGCCCTAGCCTTAGGCTAGCTGACCCTAGCCTAAGTCTAAGCCTAGGGGTGCCCTAGCCTAAGCCTAGGGGTGCCCTAGCCTAAGCCTACGGGTGCCATAGCCTTAGGCTGGAGGAGCCCTAGCCTTAGCCTAAGCCTAGGGGTGCCCTAGCCTAAGACTAGGGGTGCCCTAGCCTAAGCTTAGGGGTGCCCTAACCTAAGCCTTGGGGTTCCCTATCCTAAGCCTAGGGGTGCCCTACCCTAAGCCTAGGGGTGCCATAGCCTAAGCATAGGGGTGCCCTAGCCTAAGCTTAGGGGTTCCCTAGCCTAAGGCTAGGGGTGACCTAGCCTTAGGCTAGGGGAGTCCTAGCCTTAGTCTAAGCCTAGGGGTGCCCTAGCCTAAGCCTAGGGGTGCCGTAGCCCAAGCCTAGGGATGCCCTAGCTTTAGGCTAGAGGAGCCCTATCCTTAGCCTAAGCCTAGGGGTGCCCAAGCCTAAGCCTAGATGTGCCGTAGCCTAAGCCGAAGGTGCCCTACCCTTCGCCTAGGGGTGCCCTAGCCTAAGCCTAGGGGTGCCCTAGCCTAAGCCTAGGCTTGCCCTAGCCTTAGGCTAGCTGAGCCCTAGCCTAAGCCTAAGACTTGGGGTGCCCTAGCCTAAGCCTAGGGGTGCCATAGCCTTAGGCTAGAGGAGCCCTAGCCTTAGCCTAAGCTTAGGGGTGCCCTAGCCTAAGAATACGGGTGCCCTAGCCTAAGCTTAGGGGTGCCCTAGCCTAAGCCTTGGGGTGCCCTAGCCTAAGCCCAGGGGTGCCCTATGGTTAGGCTAGGGGAGCCCTAGCCTTAGCCTAAGCCTAGGGGTTCCCTAGTCTAAGCCTAGGGGTGGCCTAGCCTAAGCCTAGGGGTGCCCTAGCCTAAGCCTAGGGGTGCCCTAGCCAAAGCCTAGTTGTGCCCTAGCCTAAGCCGAGGGGTGCCCTACCCTAAGCCTAGGGATGCCCTACCCTAGGCCTAGGGGTGCCCTAGCCTAAGCCTAGGGTTGCCCTAGCCTTAGGCTAGCTGAGCCCTAGCCTAAGTCTAAGCCTAGGGGTGCCCTAGCCTAAGCCTAGGGGTGCCCTAGCCTAAGCCTACGGGTGCCATAGCCTTAGGCTAGAGGAGCCCTTGCCTTAGACTAAGCCAAGGGGTGCCTTAGCCTAAGACTAGGGGTGCCCTAGCCTAAGCTTAGGGGTGCCCTAGCCTAAGCCTTGGGGTGCCCTAGCCTAAGCTTACGGTTGCCCTAGGGTTAGTCTAGGGAGCCCTAGCCTTAGCCTAAGCCTAGGGGTCCACTAGCCTAAGCCTAGGGGTGCCCTAGCCTAAGCCTAGGATTGCCCTAGCCTTAGGCTAGCTGAGCCCTAGCCTAAGCCTAAGCCTAGAGGTGCCCTAGCCTAAGCCTATGGGTGCCCTAGCCTAAGCCTAGGGGTGCCATAGCCTTAGGCTAGAGGACACCTAGCCTTAGCCTAAGCCTAGGGGTGTCCTAGCCTAAGACTAGGGGTGACTTACCTAAGCTTAGGGGTGCCCTAGCCTAAGCCTTGCGGTGACCTAGCCTAAGCCTAGGGGTGCCCTAGGGTTAGCCTAGGGGAGCCCTAGCCTTAGCCTAAGCCTAGGGGTGCCCTAGCCTAAGCCTAGGAGTGCCCTAGCCTAAGCCTAGGGAAGCCCTAGCCTTAGGCTAGGGGAGCCCTAACCTTAGCCTAAGCCTAGGGGTGCCCTAGCCTAAGCCAAGTGGTGCCCTATCCTAAGCCTAGGGTTGCCCTAGCCTAAGCCTAGGGGTGCCCTAGCCTTAGGCTAGGGGAGCCCTAACCTTAGCCTAAGCCTAGGGGTGCCCTAGCCCAAGCCTAGGGGTGCCCTAGCCTAAGCCAAGGGGTGCCTTAGCCTAAGCCTAGAGGTGCCCTAGCCTAAGGCTAGGGGTGCCCTAGCCTTAGTCTAGTGGAGCCCTAGCCTTAGGCTAGCTGAGCCCTAGCCTAAGCCTAAGACTTGGGGTGCCCTAGCCTAAGCCTAGGGGTGCCCTAGCCTAAGCCTAGGGGTGCCATAGCCTTAGGCTAGAGGAGCCCTAGCCTTAGCCTAAGCCTAGGGGTGCCCTAGCCTAAGAATAGGGGTGCCCTAGCCTAAGCTTAGGGGTGCCCTAGCCTAAGCCTTGGGGTGCCCTAGCCTAAGCCTAGGGGTGCCCTAGCCTAAGCCTAGGGGTGCCCTAGCCCAAGCCTAGTTGTGCCCTAGCCTAAGCCGAGGGGTGCCCTACCCTAAGCCTAGGGGTGCCTTACACTAGGCCTAGGGGTGCCCTATCCTACGCCTAGGCTTGCCCTAGCCTTAGGCTAGCTGAGCCCTAGCCTAATTCAAAGCCTAGGGGTGCCCTAGCCTAAGCCTAGGGGTGCCCTAGCCTAAGCCCACGGGTGCCATAGCCTTAGGCTAGCTGAGCCCTAGCCTTAGCCTAAGCCTAGGGGTGTCCTAGCCTAAGACTAGGGGTGCCCTAGCCTAAGCTTAGGGGTGCCCTAGCCTAAGCCTTGCGGTGACCTAGCCTAAGCCTAGGGGTGCCTTAGGGTTAGGCTAGGGGAGACCTAGGCTTAGCCTAAGCCTAGGGGTGCCGTAGCCCAAGCCTAGGGGTGCCCTAGACTAAGCCTAGGGGTGCCCTAGCCTAAGCCTAGGGGTGCCTTAGCCTAAGCCTAGGGGTGCCCTATCCTAAGGCTAGGGGTGCCCTAGCCTTAGTCTAGTGGAGCCCTAGCCTTCGCCTAAGCCTAGGGGTGCCCTAGCCTAAGCCTAGATGTGCCCTAGCCTAAGCCGAAGGTGCCCTACCCTTCGCCTAGGGGTGCCCTAGCTTAAGCCTAGGGGTGCCCTAGCCTAAGCCTAGGCTTGCCCTAGCCTTAGGCTAGCTGAGCCATAGCCTAAGCATAAGACTTGGGGTGCCCTAGCCTAAGCCTAGGGGTGCCCTAGCCTAAGCCTAGGGGTGCCATAGCCTTAGGCTAGAAGAGCCCTAGCCTTAGCCTAAGCCTAGGGGTGCCCTAGCCTAAGCCTAGGGGTGCCCAAGCCTAAGCCTAGGGGTGCCCTATGGTTAGGCTAGGGGAGCCCTAGCCTTAGCCTAAGCCTAGGGGTGCCCTAGCCTAAGCCTAGTGGTGCCCTATCCTAAGCCTAGGGGTGCCCTAGCCTAAGCCTAGGGGTGCCCTAGCCTAAGCCTAGGGGTGCCCTAGCCCAAGCCTAGTTGTGCCCTAGCCTAAGCCGAGGGGTGCCCTACCCTAAGCCTAGGGGTGCCCTACCCTAGGCCTAGGGGTGCCCTAGCCGAAGCCTAGGCTTGCCCTAGCCTTAGGCTAGCTGACCCTAGCCTAAGTCTAAGCCTAGGGGTGCCCTAGCCTAAGCCTAGGGGTGCCCTAGCCTAAGCCTACGGGTGCCATAGCCTTAGGCTGGAGGAGCCCTAGCCTTAGCCTAAGCCTAGGGGTGCCCTAGCCTAAGACTAGGGGTGCCCTAGCCTAAGCTTAGGGGTGCCCTAACCTAAGCCTTGGGGTTCCCTATCCTAAGCCTAGGGGTGCCCTACCCTAAGCCTAGGGGTGCCATAGCCTAAGCATAGGGGTGCCCTAGCCTAAGCTTAGGGGTTCCCTAGCCTAAGGCTAGGGGTGACCTAGCCTTAGGCTAGGGGAGTCCTAGCCTTAGTCTAAGCCTAGGGGTGCCCTAGCCTAAGCCTAGGGGTGCCGTAGCCCAAGCCTAGGGATGCCCTAGCTTTAGGCTAGAGGAGCCCTATCCTTAGCCTAAGCCTAGGGGTGCCCAAGTCTAAGCCTAGGGGTGCCCTAGCCTAAGCCAAGGGGTGCCCTAGCCTAAGTCTATGGGTGCCCTAGCCTAAGCCTAGGGGTACCCTAGCCTTAGGCTAGGGGAGCCCTAGCCTTAGCCTAAGCCTAGGGGTGCCCCAGCCTAAGGCTAGGGTTGCCCTAGCCTAAGTCTAGGGGTGCCTAGCCTAAGCATAGAAGTGCCCTAACCTAAGCCTAGGTGGATCCCTACCTAATTCTAGGGGTGCCCTAGCCTAAGCCCACGGGTGCCCTAGCCTAAGCCTAGCGGTGCCCTAGCCTAAGCCTAGGCGTGCCCTAGCCCAGGCTAGGGATGCCCGAGCGTTAGGCTAGAGGAACCCTAGCCTTAGCCTAAGCCTAGGTGTGCCCTAGCTTAGGCCAAGGGTTGCGCTAGCCTAAGTATAGGGGTGCCCTAGCCTAAGCCTAGGGGTGCCCTAGCCTAAGTCTAGGGGTGCCTAGACTAAGCATAGGGGTACCCTAACCTAAGCCTAGGGGTTCCCTACCTAAGCCTAGGGGTGCCCTAGCCTAAGCCTACGTGTGCCCTAGCCTAAGCCTAGGGGTGCCATAGCCTTAGGTTAGGGAAGCCCTAGCCTAAGCCTAGGGGTGCCCTAGCCTAAGCCTAGGGGTGCCCTAGCCTAAGCCTAGGGGTGCCCTAGCCTAAGCCTAGGGGTGCCCTAACCTAAGCCTAGGTGTGACCTAGCCTTAAGCTAGGGGAGCCCTAGCCTTAACCTAAGCCTAGGGGTGCCCTAGCCTAAGCCTAGGGGTGCCCTAATCTAAGCCTAAGGGTGCTCTAACCTTAGACTAGGGGAGCCCTAGCCTTAGCCTAAGCCTAGGGGTGCCCTAGCCTAAGCCTAGGGTGCCCTAGCCTAAGCTTAAGGGTGCCCTAGCCTAAGCCTAGGGGTGCCCTAACTTAAGCCTAGGGGTCACCTAGCCTACGCCTAGGGGTGCCTTAGCCTTAGGCTAGGGGATCCCTAGCCTTAGCCTAAGCCTAGGGTTCCCTAGCCTAAGTGTAGGGGTGCCCTAGCCTGAGCCTAGGGGTGCCCTAGCCTTAGTATAGGGGTGCCCTAGCCTAAGTCTAGGGGTGCCTTAGCCTAAGCCTAGGGGTCCCCTAACCTTAGTCTAAGCCTAGGGGTGCCCTAGCCTAAGCCTAGATGTGCCCTAGCCTAAGCCTCGAGGTGCCTTAACCTAAGCCTCGGGGTCCCCTAGCCTTAGCCTATGCCTAGGGGTGCCCAAGCCTAAGCCTAGGTGTGCCCGAGCCTAAGCCTAGGGGTGCCTTAGCCTAATCCTAGGGGTCCCCTAGCCTTAGCCTAAGCCTAGGGGTGCCCTAGCCTGAGCCTAGGGGTGCCATAGCCTTAGCCTAGGGGTGCCCTAGCCTAAGCCTAGGGGAGCCCTAGCTTTAACCTAAGCCTATGGGTGCCCTAGCCTAAACCTAGTGGTGCCCTAGCCTAAGCCTAGGGGTCCCCTAGCCTTAGCCTAAGCCTAGGGGTGCCCTAGCCTAAGCCTATGGGTGCCCTAACCTAAGCCTAGGGGTGCCCTAGCCATAGGCTAGGGGAGCCCTAGCCTTTGCAAAAGCCTAGGGGTACCCTAGCCTAAGCCTAGGGGTGCCATAGCCTAAACCTAGGGGTGCCCTACCCTGAGCCTAGGGATGCCCTAGCCTGAGCCTGCGGATGCCCTAGCCTGAGACTAGGGGAGCCCTAGCCTTAGTTTAGCCTAGCATTACCATAGCTTAAGCCTAGGGGTGCCATAGCCTGAGTCTAGGGGTGCCCTAGACTGAGGCTAGGGGAGCCGTAGAATTAGTCTAAGCCTAGGGGTGCCCTAGCCTAAGCCTAGGGGTGCCCTAGCCTAAGCCTAAGGGTGCCCTAGCCTAAGCCTACGGGTGCCCTAGCCTAAGCCTAGGGGTGCCCGAGCCTATGGCAAACGGTGCCCTTGCCTAAGCCTAAGGGTGCTCTAGCCTAAGCCTAGGGGTGCCCTAGCCTACGCCTAGGGGTGCCATAGCCTAAGCCTAGGGGTGCCCTAGCCTAAGCTTAGGGGTGCCCAGGCCTTATTCTAGGGGAGCCCTAGCCTTAACCTAAGCCTATGGCTGCCGTAGCCTAAGCCTAGGCTACCTAGTCTAAGCCAAGGGGTGCCCTAACCTAAGCCTAGGGGTGCCCTAGCCTTAGGCTAGTGGAGCACTAGCCTTAGCCTAAGCCTTGGGGTGCCCTATCCTAAGCCTAGGGGTTCCCTAGCCAAAGCCTAGGGTTTCCCTAGCCTATGCCTAGGGGTGCCCTAGCCTTAGGCTCGGTGAGCCCTAGCCTTAGCCTAAGCCTAGGGTTGCCCTAGCCTAAGCTTAGGGGTGCCCTAGCCTATGCATAGGTGTGCCCTAGCCTTAGGCTAGGTGAGCCCTAGCCTTAGCCTAAGCCTAAGGTTGCCCTAGCCTACACCTAGGGGTGCCCTAGCCTAAGAATAGGGTGCCCTAGCCTAAGCCTATGGGTGCCCTAGCCTAAGCCTAGGGGTGCCCTAGCCTAAGCCTAGGGGTGCCCTAGGGTTAGGCTAGGGGAGCCCTAGCCTTAGCCTAAGCCTAGGGGTGCCCTAGCCTAAGCCTAGCGGTGCTCTAGCCTAAGCCAAGGGGTGCCCTAGCCTAAGCCTAGGGTTCCCCTAGTCTTAGGCTAGAGGAGCCCTAGCCTTACCCTAAGCCTAGGGGTGTCCTAGCCTAAGCCTAGGGGTGCCCTAGCCTTAGGCTAGGGGAGCCCTAGCCTTAGCCTAAGCCTAGGGCTGCCCTAGCCTAAGCCTAGGGGTGCCCAAGCCTAAGCCTAGGGGTGCCCTAGCCTTAGCCTAAGCCTAGGGGTGCCCTAGCCTAAGCCTAGGGGTGCCCAAGCCTTAGGCTAGGGGAGCCCTAGCCTTAGTCTAGTAGAGCCCTAGCCTTAGCCTAAGCCTAGGGGTGCCCTAGCCTAAGCCTAGGGGTGCCCTAGCCTAAGCATAGGGGTGCCCTATCCTTAGGCTAGGAGAGCCCTAGCCTTATCCTAATCCTAGGGGTGCCCTAGCCTTAAGCTAGGGGAGCCTTAACCATAGCGTAAGCCTAGGGGTGCCTTAGCCTAAGCCTAGGGGTGCCCTAGCTTAAGCCTAGGCGTGCCCTAACCTGAGGCTAGGGGAGCCCTAGCCTTAGCCTAAACCTAGGGGTGCCCTAGCCTAAGCCTAGGGGTGTCCTAGCCTGAGCATACGTGTGCCCTAGCCTGAGGCTAGGGGAGCCCTAGAGTTAGTCTAGCCTAGGATTGCCCTAACCTAAGCCTAGGGGTGTCATAGCCTGAGTCTATGGGTGCACTATCCAGAGGATAGGGGAGCCCAAGCCTTAGCCTAAGCCTAGGGGGCCCTAGCCTAAGCCTATGGGTGCCCTAGCCTTAGGCTAGGTTAGCCCAAGCTTTAGCCTAAGCCTAGGGGTGCCGTAGCCAAAGCCTAGGGGTGCCCTAGCCTAAGCCTAGGGGTGCACTAGCCTAAGCCTATGGGTGCCCTAGCCTTAGGCTAGGGGACCCTAGCTTTAGCCTAAGCCTAGCGGTGCCGTAGCCAAAGCCTAGGGGTGCCCTAGCCTAAGCCTAACGGTTCCTTAGCCTTAGGCTAGGGGATCCTTAGCCTTACCCTAAGCCTAGGAAAGCCCTAGCCTAAGCCTAGGGGCGCCCAAGCCTAAGCCTAGGGGTGCGCTAGCCTTAGGCTAGGGGAGCCCTACCCTTAACCTAAGCCTAGGGGTTCCCTAGCCTAAGCCTAGGGCTGCCCTAGCCTGAGCCTAGGGGTGCCGTAGCCTTAGGCTAGGGGAGCCCTAGCCTTAGCCTAAGCCTAGGTGTGCCCTAGTCTAAGCCTAGGGGTGCCCTATCCTGAGCCTAGAGGTACCCTAGTCTGAGGCTAGGGGAGCCCTAGCCTTAGCCTAAGCCTATAATTGCCCTATCCTAAGCTTAGGGGTGCCCTAGCCTGAGTCTAGGGGTGCCCTAGCCTGAGGCTAGGGGAGCCGTAGCCTTAGCCTAAGCCTAGGGGATCCCTATCTAAAGCCTAGGGGTGCCCTAGCCTAAGCCTCTGGGTGCCCTATCCTGAGCCTAGGGGTGCCCTAGTCTGAGGTTAGGGGAGCCATTGCCTTAGCGTAAGACTAGGGGTGCCCTAGCCTAAGCCTATGGGTGCCCTACCCTAAGGCTAGGGGTGCCCTAGCCTAAGCCTAGGGGTGTCCTAGCCTTAGGCTAGCTGAGCCCTAGCCTTAGCTTAAGCCTAGAGGTGCCCTAGCCTAAGCCTAGGGATGCCCTAGCCTAAGCCTTGGGGTGCCCAAGGATTAGGCTAGGGGAGCCCTAGCCTTAGCCTAAGCCTAGGGGTGCCCTTGCCTAAGACTAGGGGTGCCCTAGCCTTAGGCTAGGGGAGCCCAAGTCTTAGCCTAAGCCTAGCGGTGCCCTAGTTTAAGAGTAGGGGTGCCCTAGCCTAAGCTTAGGGGTGCCGTAGCCTAAGCCTAGGGGTGCCGTAGCCTAAGCCTTGGGGTGCCCAAGGGTTAGGCTAGGGGAGCCCTAGCCTTAGCCTAAGCATAGGGCTGCCCTAGCCTAAGACTAGGGGTGCCATAGCCTTAGGCTAGGGGAGCCCTAGCCTTAGCCTAAGCCTAGGGGTGCCCTAGCCTAAGACTAGGTGTTCCCTAGCCTAAGCGTGGGGGTGCCCTAGACTAAGCCTAGGGGTGCCCTAGCCTAAGCCTAGGCGTGCCCTAGCCTAAGCCTAGACGTTCCCTAGCCTAAGCCTAAGGGTGCCCAAGCCAAAGCCTAGGGGTGCCCTATCCTTAGGCTTGGGGAGCCCTAGCCTTAGCCTAAGCCTAGGGGTGCCCTAGCCTAAGCCTAGGGGTGCCCTAGCCTAAGCCTAGGGGTGCCCTAACCTAAGCCTAGGGTTGCCCTAGCCTAAGCCTAGGGGTGCCATAGCGTAAGCCTAGGGGTGCCCTAGCCTATTCCTAGGGGTGCCCTAGCCTAAGCCTAGGGGTGCCCTAGCCTTAGGATAGGGGAGCCTTAGCTTTAGCCTAAGCCTAGTGGGGCCCTACCCAAAGCCTAGGGGTGACTTGCCTAAGCCTAGGGGAGCCCTAGCCTAAGCCTAGGGGTGCCCAAGCCTAAGCCTAGGGGAGCCCTAGCCTAAGCCTAGGGGTGCCCAAGCCTAATCCTAGGGGTGCCCTACCCTAAGCTTAGGGGTGCCCTAGCCTAAGCCTAGGGCTGCCCTAGCCTAAGCCTAGCGCTGCCCTAGCCTAAGCATAGGGGTGCCCTAGCCTTAGGCTAGTAGAGCCCTAGCCTTAGCCTAAGCCTAGGGGTGCCCTAGCCTAAGTCTAGGGGTACCCTAGCCTAAGCCTAGGGGTGCCCTAGCCTAAGCCTAGCGGTGCCCTAGCCTAAGCCTAGGGGTGCCCTAGCCTGAGGCTAGGGGACCCCTAGCCTTAGCCTAAACCTAGGGGTGCCCTAGCCTAAGCCTAGGGGTGCCCTAGCCTGAGCCTAGGGGTGCCCTAGCCTGAGCATACGGGTGCCCTAGCCTGAGGCTAGGGGAGCCCTAGCGTTATTCTAGCCTAGGATTGCCCTAGCCTAGCCTAGGGGTGTCATAGCCTGAGGATAGGGGAGCCCAAGCCTTATCCTAAGCCTATGGGGCTCTAGCCTAAGCCTATGTGTGCCCTAGCCTTAGGCTAGGGGAGCCCAAGCTTTAGCCTAAGCCTAGGGGTGCACTAGCCAAAGCCTAGGGGTGCCCTAGCCTAAGCCTAGGGGTGCCTTAGCCTTAGGCTAGGGGATCCTTAGCGTTACCCTAAGCCTGGGGGAGCCCTAGCCTAAGCCTAGGGGTGCCCTAGCCTACGCCTATGGGTGCCCTAGCCTAAGCCTAGGGGTGCTCTAGCCTAAGCCTAGGGGTGCCCTAGCCTAAGCCTAGGGCTGCGCTAGCCTGAGCCTAGGGGTGCCCTAGCCTTAGGCAAGGGGAGCCCTAGCCTTAGCCTAAGCCTAGGGGTGCCATAGCCTAAGCCTAGGGGTGCCCTATCCTAAGCCTAGGGGTGCCCTAGCCTAAGCCTAGGGGTGCCCTAGCCTAAGCCTAGCGGTACCCTAGGCTTAGGCTAGGGGAGCCCTGGCCTTAGTCTAAGCCTAGAGGCACCCTAGCCTAAACCTAGGGGTGCCCTAGCCTAAGCTTAGGGGTTCCCTAGCCTTAGGATAGGGGAGCCCTAGCCTTAGTCTAAGACTAGTGGTGCCCTAGCCTAAGCTTAGGGGTGCCCTAGCCAAAGCCTAGGGGTGCCCTAGCCTTAGGCTAGGGGAGACCTAGCCTTAGCCTAAGCCTAGGGGTGCCCTAGCCTAAGCTTAGGGGTGCCCTATCCTAAGCCTAGGGGTGCCCTAGCCTAAGCCTAGGGGTGCCTAAGCCTAAGCCTAGGGGCACCCTAGCCTAAACCTAGGGGTGCCCTAGCCTAAGCTTAGGGGTGCCCTATCCTTACGCTAGGGGAGTCCTCCCCTTACCCGAAGCCTAGGGATGCCCTAGGGTAAGCCTAGGGGTGCCCTAGCCTAAGCTTAGTGATGCCCTAGGCCAAGCCTAAGGATGCCCTAGCGTTAGGCTAGAGGAGGCCTAGCCTTAGCCTAAGCCTAGGGGTGCCCTAGCCTAAGTCTAGGGCTGCCCTAGCCTAAGCCTAGGGGTGCACTAGCCTACGTCTAGGGGTGCCCAGGCCTAAGCATAGGGGTGCTCTAACCTAAGCCAGGGGTTCCCTACCTAAGCCTAGGGGTGCCCTAGCCTAAGCATAAGGGTGCCCTCGCCTTAGGCTAGGGAAGCCCTAGCCTTAGCCTAAGCCTAGGGGTGCACTAGCCTAAGCCTAGGGTACCCTAGCCTACGCCTAGGGGTTCCCTAGCCTAAGCTTAGGGGTGCCCTAGCCTAAGCCTAGGGGTGCCCTAGCCTAAGCCTAGTGGTGTCCTAGCCTAAGCCTAGGGGTGCCCTAGCCTAAGACTAGGGGTGCCCTAGCATAAGCCTAGTGTTTCCCTAGCCTAAGCCTAGGGGTGCCCTAGCCTAAGGCTAGGTGTGACCTAGCCTTATTCTATTGGATCCCTAGCCTTAGCCTAAGCCTAGGGGTGCCCTATCCTAAGCCATGGGTTGCCTTAGCCTAAGCCTAGGGGTGCCCTAGCCTAAGCCTAGGGTTGCCCTAACCTAAGCCTAGGGGTGCCCTAGCCTTAGGCTAGGGGAGCCCTAGCCTTAGCCTAAGCCTAGGGGTGCCTTAGCCAAGCCTAGGGGTGCCCTAGCCTAAGCCTACGGGTGTCCTAGCCTAAGACTAGGGGTGCATTACCCTAAGCCTAGGGGTGCCCTAGCCTTAGGCTAGGGGAGCCCTAGCCTTAGCCTAAGCCTTGGGGTGCCCTAGCCTAAGCCAAGGGGTGCCCTAGCCTAAGCTTAGGGGTGCCCTAGCCCAAGTAGGGATGCCCTAGCGTTAGGCTAGAGGAGCCCTAGCCTTAGCCTAAGCCTAGGGGTGCCCTAGCCTAAGCCTAGGGGTGCCCTAGCCTAAGTCTAGGGGTGCCCTAGCCTAAGCCTAGGGGTACACTAGCCTTAGGCTAGGGGAGCCCTAGCCTTAGCCTAAGCCTAGGGGTGCCCCAGCCTAAGCCTAGGGGTGCCCCAGCCTAAGCCTAGGGATGCCCTAGCCTAAGCCTAGTGGTGTCCTAGCCTAAGCCTAGGGAAGCCCTAGCCTTAGCCTAAGCCTAGGGGTGCACTAGCCTAAGCCTAGGGCTGCCTAGCCTAAGCCTAGGGGTACCCTAGCCTACGCCTAGGGGTGCCCTAGCCTAAGCTTAGGGGTGCCCTAGCCTAAGCCTAGGGGTGCCCTAGCCTAAGCCTAGTGGTGTCCTAGCCTAAGCCATTGGAAGCCCTAGCCTTAGCCTAAGCCTAGGGGTGCACTAGCCTAAGCCTAGGGCTGCCTAGCCTAAGCCTAGGGGTACCCTAGCCTACGCCTAGGGGTGCCCTAGCCTAAGTTAGGGGTGCCCTAGCCTAAGCCTACGGGTGCCCTAGCCTAAGCCTAGTGGTGTCCTAGCCTAAGCCTAGGGAAGCCCTAGCCTTAGCCTAAGCCTAGGGGTGCCCTAGCCTAAGACTAGGGGTGACCTAGCATAAGCCTA
This sequence comes from Tenrec ecaudatus, assembly GCF_050624435.1. Lineage (NCBI taxonomy): Eukaryota > Metazoa > Chordata > Mammalia > Afrosoricida > Tenrecidae > Tenrec > Tenrec ecaudatus. Next base: position 750,737 of record NW_027459491.1, read on the forward strand.
GTGTTTCCCTAGCCTAAGCCTAGGGGTGCCCTAGCCTAAGGCTAGGTGTGCCCTAGCCTTAGTCTAGTGGATCCCTAGCCTTAGCCTAAGCCTAGGGGTGCCCTATCCTAAGCAATGGGTTGCCTTAGCCTAAGCCTAGGGGTGCCCTAGCCTAAGCCTAGGGTTGCCCTAACCTAAGCCTAGGGGTGCCCTAGCCTTAGGCTAGAGGAGCCTTAGCCTTAGCGTAAGCCTAGGGGTATCTTAGCCAAGCCTAGGGGTGCCCTAGCCTAAGCCTACGGGTGTCCTAGCCTAAGACTAGGGGTGCATTACCCTAAGCCTAGGGGTGCCCTAGCGTTAGGCTAGGGGAGCCCTAGCCTTAGCCTAAGCCTTGGGGTGCCCTAGCCTAAGCCAAGGGGTGCCCTAGCCTAAGCTTAGTGGTGCCCTAGCCCAAGTAGGGATGCCCTAGCGTTAGGCTAGAGGAGCCCTAGCCTTAGCCTAAGCCTAGGGGTGCCCTAGCCTAAGCCTAGGGGTGCCCTAGCCTAAGTCTAGGGGTGCCCTAGCCTAAGCCTAGGGGTACACTAGCCTTAGGCTAGGGGAGCCCTAGCCTTAGCCTAAGCCTAGGGGTGCCCCAGCCTAAGCCTAGGGGTGCCCCAGCCTAAGCCTAGGGGTGCCCTAGCCTAAGCCGAGGGGTGCCCTTGCCTAAGCCTAGGGGTGCCCTATCTTAAGCCTCGGGGTGCCCTAGCCTAAGCCTAGGGGTGCCCTAGCCTAAGCCTAGGGCTGCCCTAGCCTTAGGCTAGGGGAGCCCTAGCCTTAGCCAAAGCCTAGAGGTGCCCTAGCCTAAGACTAGGGGTGCCGTAGCCTAAGCCTAGGGGTGCACTAGCCTAAGCCTTGGGGTGCCCAAGGGTTAGGCTAGGGGAGCCCAAGCCTTAGCCTAAGCCTAGGGGTGCCCTAGCCTAAGACTAGGGGTGCCCTAGCCTTAGGCTAGGGGAGCCCTAGCCTTAGCCTAAGCCTAGGGGTGCCATAGCCTAAGCCTAGGGGTGCCCTAGCCTAAGCCTAGGGGTGCCCTAGCCTAAACTTAGGGGTGCCCTAGCCTAAGCCTAGGGGTGCCCTAGCTTTTGGCTAGGGGAGACCTAGCCTTAGCCTAAGCCTAGGGGTGCCCTAGCCTAAGCTTAGGGGTGCCCTATCCTAAGCCTAGGGGTGCCCTATCCTAAGCCTAGGGGTGCCCTAACCTAAGCCTAGGGGTGCCCTAGCCTTAGGCTAGCGGAGCCCTAGCCTTAGCCTAAGCCTAGGGGTGCCCTAGCCTAAGCCTAGGGGTGCCCTAGCCAAAGCCTAGGGGTGCCCTAGCCTTAGGCTAGGGGGGACCTAGCCTTAGCCTAAGCCTTGGGGTGCCCTAGCCTAAGCCTAGGGGTGCCCTATCCTAAGCCTAGGGGTGCCCTAGCCTAAGCCTAGGGGTGCCTTAGCCTAAGCCTAGGGGCACCCTAGCCTAAAACTAGGGGTGCCCTAGCCTAAGCTTAGGGGTGCCCTATCCTTAGGCTAGGGGAGTCCTTCTCCTTACCCGAAGCCTAGGGATGCCCTAGGGTAAGCCTAGGGGTGCCCTAGCCTAAGCCTAGTGATGCCCTAGGCCATGCCTAAGGATGCCCTAGCGTTAGGCTAGGGGAGCCCTAGCCTTAGCCTAAGCCTAGGGCTGCCCCAGCCTAAGCCTAGGGGTGCCCTAACCTACATCTAGGCGTGCCCTAGCCTAAGCATAGGGGTGCTCTAACCTAAGCCAGGGGTTCCCTACCTAAGCCTAGGGGTGCCCTAGCCTAAGCCTAGGGGTGCCCTCGGCTTAGGCTAGGGAAGCCCTAGCCTTAGCCTAAGCCTAGGGGTGCACTAGCCTAAGCCTAGGGCTGCCTAGCCTAAGCCTAGGGGTACCCTAGCCTACGCCTAGGGGTGCCCTAGCCTAAGCTTAGGGGTGCCCTAGCCTAAGCCTAGGGGTGCCCTAGCCTAAGCCTAGTGGTGTCCTAGCCTAAGCCATTGGAAGCCCTAGCCTTAGCCTAAGCCTAGGGGTGCCCTAGCCTAAGACTAGGGGTGCCCTAGCATAAGCCTAGTGTTTCCCTAGCCTAAGCCTAGGGGTGCCTTGGCCTAAGGCTAGGTGTGCCCTAGCCTTAGACTAGTGGAGCCCTAGCCTTAGCCTAAGCCTAGGGGTGCCCTATCCTAAGCCATGGGGTGCCTTAGCCTAAGCCTAGGGGTGCCCTAGCCTAAGCCTAGGGTTGCCCTACCCTAAGCCTAGGGGTGCCCTATCCTTGGGCTAGGGGAGCCCTAGCCTTAGCCTAAGCCTAGGGGTGCCCTAGCCAAGCCTAGGGGTGCCCTAGCCTAAGCCTACGGGTGTCCTAGCCTAAGACTAGGGGTGCATTACCCTAAGCCTAGGGGTGCCCTAGCCTTAGGCTAGGGGTGCCCTAGCCTAAGCCTAGGGGTGCCCTAGCCTAAGCCGAGGGGTGCCCTAGCCTAAGCCGAGGGGTGCCCTAGCCTTAGGCTAGGGGAGCCCCAGCCTTAGCCTAAACCTAGGGATGCCCCAGCCCAAGCCTAGGGGTGCCGTAGCCTAAGCCTAGGGGTGCCCTAGCCTAAGCCTAGGGGTGCCCTAACCCAAGCCTAGGGATGCCCTAGCGTTAGGCTAGAGGAGCCCTAGCCTTAGCCTAAGCCTAGGGGTGCCCTAGCCTAAGTCTACGGGTGTCCTAGCCTAAGACAATGGGTGCATTACCCTAAGCCTAGGGGTGCCCTAGCCTTAGGCTAGGGGAGCCCTAGCCTTAGCCTAAGCCTTGGGGCGCCCTACCCTAAGCCTAGGGGTTCCCTAGCCTAAGCCTAGGGGTGCCCTAGGCTAAGGCTTGGGGTGCCCTAGCCTTAGTCTAGTGGAGCCCTAGCATTAGCCTAAGCTTAGGTGTGCCCTATCTTAAGCCTAGGGGTGCCCTAGCCTAAGCTTCGTGGTGCCCTAGCCCAAGTAGGGATGCCCCAGCGTTAGGCTAGAGGAGCCCTAGCCTTAGCCTAAGCCTAGGGGTGCCCTAACCAAGCCTAGGGGTGCCCAGCCTAAGCCTACGGGTGTCCTAGCCTAAGACTAGGGGTGCATTACCCTAAGCCTAGGGGTACACTAGCCTTAGGCAAGAGGAGCCCTAGCCTTAGCCTAAGCCTAGGGGTGCTCCAGCCTAAGCCTAGGGGCGCCCTAGCCTAAGCCTAGGGGTGGCCTAGCCTAAGCCGAGGGGTGCCCTAGCCTAAGCCTAGGGGTGCCCTAGCCTAAGCCTGGGGGTGCCCTAGCCTAAGCCTAGGGGTGCCCTAGCTTTAGGCTAGGGGAGCCCCAGACTTAGCCTAAGCCTAGGGGTACCCCAGCCTAAGCCTAGGGGTGCCCTAGTCTAAGCCTAGGGGTGCCCCAGCCTAAGCCTAGGGGTGCCCTAGCCTAAGCCTGGGGGTGCCCTAGCCTAAGCCTGGGGGTGCCCTAGCCTAAGCCAAGTTGTGCCCTAACCCAAGCCGAGGGATGCCCTAGCGTTAGGCTAGAGGAGCCCTAGCCTTAGCCTAAGCCTAGGGGTGCCCTAGCCTAAGCCTAGGGGTGCCCAAGCCTAAGCCTACGGGTGTCCTAGCCTAAGACTAGGGGTGCATTACCCTAAGCCTAAGGGTGCCCTAGCCTAAGGCTAGGGGAGCCCTAGCCTTAGCCTAAGCCTTGGGGCGCCCTAGCCTAAGCCTAAGGGTTCCCTAGCCTAAGCCTAGGGGTGCCCTAGGCTAAGGCTAGGGGTGCCCTAGCCTTAGTCTAGTGGAGCCCTAGCATTAGCCTAAGCTTAGGTGTGCCCTATCTTAAGCCTAGGGGTGTCCTAGCCTAAGTCTAAACGTGCCCTAGCCTAAGGCTAGTTGTGCCCTAGCCTTAGGCTAGGGGAACCCTAGCCTTAGTTTAAGCCTAGGGGTGCCCTAGCCCAAGCATAGGGATGCCCTAACGTTAGGCTAGAAGAGCCCTAGCCTTATCCTAAGCCTAGAGGTGCCGTAGCCTAAGCCTAGGGGTGCCCTAGCCTAAGCCTAGGGGTGCCCTAGCCTAAGTCTAGGGGTACCCTAGCCTAAGCCTAGGTGTACCCTTGCCTTAGGCTAGGGGAGTCCTCGCCATAGCCGAAGCCTTGGGGTGCCCTAGCCTAAGCCTAGGGGTGCCCTAGCCTAAGCTTAGGGGTGCCCTAGCCCAAGTAGGGATGCCCTAGCGTTAGGCTAGAGGAGCCCTAGCCTTAGCCTAAGTCTAGGGGTGCCCTAGCCTAAACCTAGGGGTGCCCTAGCCTAAGCCTAGGGGTGCCCTAGCCCAAGCCTAGGGATGCCCTAGCGTTAGGCTAGAGGAGCCCTAGCCTTAACCTAAGCCTAGGGGTTTCCTAGCCTAAGTCTAGGGGTGTCCTAGCCTAAGCCTAGGGGTACCCAAGCCTTAGGCTAGGGGAGCCCTAGCCTTAGCCTAAGCCTAGGGGTGCCCTAGCCTAAGCCTACGGGTGCCCTAGCATTAGCCTAGGGTTGCCCTAGCCTAAGCCTAGGGGAGCCCAAGACTAAGGCTAGGGTTGCCCTAGCCTTAGTCTAGTGGACCCCTAGCCTTAGCCTAAGCCTAGGGGTGCACTATCCTAAGACATGGGGTGCCCTAGCCTAAGCCTAGGGTTGCCGTAGCCTAAGATTAGGGGTGCCCAAGCCTTAGGCTAGGGGAGCCGTAGCCTTAGCCTAAGCCTAGGGGTGCCATAGCCTAAGCCTAGGGGTGGCCTAGCCTAAGCCTAGGGGTGCCCTAGCCTAAGCCTATGGGTGCCCTAGCCTAAGCCTAGGGGTGCCCTAGCCTTAGGCTAGGGGAGCCCTAGCCTTAGCCTAAGCTTAGGGGTGCCCTAGCCTAAACCTAGGGATTCCCTAGCCTAAACCTAGGGGTGACCTAGACTAAGCCTAGGGGTGCTGAAGCCTAAGCCTAGGGGTGCCCTAGCCTAAGTCTAGGGGTGCCGTAGCCTAAGCCTAGGGGTGCCCTAGCCTAAGCCAAGGGGTGCCCTAGGCTAAGCCTAGTGGTGCCCTTGCCTAAGCCTAGGGGTGCCCTAGCCTTAGGCTAGTTGAGTCCTTGCCTTAGCCAAAGCCTAGGGGTGTCCTAGCCTAAGCCTAGGGGTGCCCTAGCCTAAGCCTAGGGGTGCCCTAGCCTAAGCCAAGGGGTGCCCTAGACCAAGTAGGGATGCCCTAGCGTTAGACTAGAGGAGCCCTAGCCTTAGCGTAAACCTAGGGGTGCCCTATCCTAAGCCTCGGGGTACACTAGCCTTAGACTAGGGGAGCCCTAGCCTTAGCCTAAGCCTAGGGGTGCCCTAGCCTAAGCCTAGGGGTGCCCTAACCTAAGCCTGGGGGTGCCCTAGCCAAAGCCTGGGGGTGCCCTTGCATAAGCCTAGGGGTGCCCTAGCCTAAGCCTAGGGGTGCCCTAGCATTAGCCTAGGGTTGCCCTAGCCTAAGCCTAGGGGTGCCTTAGCCTAAGCCTAGGGGTGCCCTAGCGTAAGCCTAGGGGTGCCCCATCCTAAGCCTATGGGTGTCCTAGCCTAAGCCTAGTGGTGCCCTAGCCTAAGCCTAGGAGTGCCCTAGCCTTAGGCTAGGGGAGCCCTAGCCTAAGCCTAAGCCTTGGGGCGCCCTAGCCTAAACCTATGGGTTCCCTAACCTAAGCTTAGGGGTGACCTAGCCTAAGCCTAGGGGTGCCCTAGGCTAAGGCTAGGGGTTCCCTAGCCTTAGTTTAGTGGAGCCCTATCCTTAGCCTACGCTTAGTTGTGCCCTATTCTAAGCCTAGGGGTGCCCTAGCCTAAGCCTAGGGGTGCCGTAGCCCAAGCCTAGGGAAGCCCTAGCCAAAGTCTAGCGGTGCCCTAGCCTAAGCCTAGGGGTTCCCTAGCCTAAGCCTAGGGGTGCCCTAGGCTAAGGCTAGGGGTGCCCTAGCCTTAGTCTAGTGGAGCCCTAGCCTTAGCCTAAGCCTAGGGTTGACCTACCCTAAGCCTAGGGGGTACCCTAGCCTTAGGCTAGCTGAGCCCTATCCTTAGCCTAAGCCTAGGGGTGCCCTAGCCTAAGACTAGGGGTGCTCTAGCCTAAGCTTAGGGGTGCCCTAGCGTAAGCCTAGGGGTGCCCTAGCCTAAGCCTAGGGGTGCCCTCGCCTTAGGCTAGGGAAGCCCTAGCCTTAGCCTAAGCCTAGGGGTGCACTAGCCTAAGCCTATGGCTGCCTAGCCTAAGCCTAGGGGTACCCTAGCCTACGCCTAGGGGTGCCCTAGCCTAAGCTTAGGGGTGTCCTAGCCTAAGCCTAGGGGTGCCCTAGCCTAAGCCTAGTGGTGTCCTAGCCTAAGCCTAGGGAAGCCCTACCCTTAGCGTAAGCCTAAGGCTGCCCCAGCCTAAGCCTAGGGGTGCCCTAGCCTACGTCTAGGGGTGCCCTAGCCTAAGCATAGGGGTGCTCTAACCTAAGCCAGGGGTTCCCTACCTAAGCCTAGGGGTGCCCTAGCCTAAGCCTAGGGGTGCCCTCGCCTTAGGCTAGGGAAGCCCTAGCCTTAGCCTAAGCCTAGGGGTGCACTAGCCTAAGCCTAGGGCTGCCTAGCCTAAGCCTAGGGGTACCCTAGCCTACGCCTAGGGGTGCCCTAGCCTAAGCTTAGGGGTGCCCTAGCCTAAGCCTAGGGGTGCCCTAGCCTAAGCCTAGTGGTGTCCTAGCCTAAGCCTAGGGAAGCCCTAGCCTTAGCCTAAGCCTAGGGGTGCCCTAGCCTAAGACTAGGGGTGACCTAGCATAAGCCTAGGGTTTCCCTAGCCTAAGCCTAGGGGTGCCCTAGCCTAAGGCTAGGTGTGCCCTAGCTTTAGTCTAGTGGATCCCTAGCATTAGCCTAAGCCTAGGGGTGCCCTATCCTAAGCCATGGGGTGCCTTAGCCTAAGCCTAGGGGTGCCCTAGCCTAAGCCTAGGGTGGCCCTACCCTAAGCCTAGGGGTTCCCTAGCCTTAGGCTAGGGGAGCCCTAGCCTTAGCCTAAGCCTAGGGGTGCCCTAGCCAAGCTTAGGGGTGCCCTAGCCTAAGCCTACGGGTGTCCTAGCCGAAGACTAGGGGTGCATTACCCTAAGCCTAGGGGTGCCCTCCCTTAGGCTAGGGGAGCCGTAGCCTTAGCCTAAGCCTTGGGGTGCCCTAGCCTAAGCCAAGGGGTGCCCTAGCCTAAGCTTAGGGATGCCCTAGCCCAAGTAGGGATGCCCTAGCGTTAGGCTAGAGGAGCCCTAGCCTTAGCCTAAGCCTAGGGGAGCCCTAGCCTAAGCCTAGGGGTGCCCTAGCCTAAGTCTAGGGGTGCCCTAGCCTAAGCCTAGGGGTACACTAGCCTTAGGCTAGGCGAGCCCTAGCCTTAGCCTAAGCCTAGGGGTGCCCCAGCCTAAGCCTAGGGGTGCCCTAGCCTAAGCCTAGGGGTGCCCTAGCCTAAGCCGAGGGGTGCCCTAGCCTAAGCCTAGGGGTGCCCTAGCCTAAGCCTCGGGGTGCCCTAGCCTAAGCCTAGGGGTGCCCTATCCTTAGGCTAGGGGAGCCCCAGCCTTAGCCTAAGCCTAGGGGTGCCCCAGCCTAAGCCTAGGGGTGCCCTAGCCTAAGCCTAGGGGTGCCCTAGCCTAAGCCTGGGGGTGCCGTAGCCTAAGCCTGGGGGTGCCCTAGCCTAAGCCTAGGGGTGCCCTAACCCAAGCCTAGGGATGCCCTAGCGTTAGGCTAGAGGAGCCCTAGCCTTAGCCTAAGCCTAGGGGTGCCCTAGCCTAAGTCTACGGGTGTCCTAGCCTAAGACTATGGGTGCATTACCCTAAGCCTAGGGGTGCCCTAGCCTTAGGCTAGGGGAGCCCTAGCCTTAGCCTAAGCCTAGGGGTGCCCTAGCCAAGCCTAGGGGTGCCCTAGCCTAAGCCTACGGGTGTCCTAGCCTAAGACTAGGAGTGCATTACCCTAAGCCTAGGGGTGCCCTAGCCTTAGGCTAGGGGAGCCCTAGCCTTAGGCTAAGCTTTGGGGTGCCCTAGCCTAAGCCAAGGGGTGCCCTAGCCTAAGCTTAGGGGTTCCCTAGCCCAAGTAGGGATGCCCTAGTGTTAGGCTAGAGGAGCCCTAGCCTTAGCCTAAGCCAAGGGGAGCCCTAACCTAAGCCTAGGGGTGCCCTAGCCTAAGTCTAGGGGTGCCCTAGCCTAAGCCTAGGGGTACACTAGCCTTAGGCTATGGGAGCCCTAGCCTTTGCCTAAGCCTAGGGGTGCCCCAGCCTAAGCCTATGGGTGCCCTAGCCTAAGCCTAGGGGTGCCCTAGCCTAAGCCGAGGGGTGCCCTAGCCTAAGCCTAGGGGTGCCCTAGCCTAAGCCTCGGGGTGCCCTAGCCTAAGCCTAGGGGTGCCCTATCCTTAGGCTAGGGGAGCCCCAGCCTTAGCCTAAGACTAGGGGTGCCCCAGCCTAAGCATAGGGGTGCCCTAGCCTAAGCCTAGGGGTGCCCTAGCCTAAGCCTAGGGGTGCCCTAGCCTAAGCCTGGGGATGCCCTCCGCTAAGCCTAGGGGTGCCCTAGCCTAAGCCTAGGGGTGCCCTAGCCTTAGGCTAGCTGAGCCCTTGCCTTAGCCTAAGCCTAGGGGTGCCCTAGCCTAAGCCTAGGGGTGCCCTAGCCTAAGCCTAGGGGTGCCCTAGGCTAAGGCTAGGGGTGCCCTAGCCTTAGTTTAGTGGAGCCCTATCCTTAGCCTACGCTTAGGCGTGCCCTATTCTAAGCCTATGGGTGCCCTAGCCTAAGCCTAGGGGTGCCGTAGCCCAAGCCTAGGGAAGCCCTAGCCCAAGTCTAGCGGTGCCCTAGCCTAAGCCTAGGGGTTCCCTAGCCTAAGCCTAGGGGTGCCCTAGGCTAAGGCTAGGGGTGCCCTAGCCTTAGTCTAGTGGAGCCCTAGCCTTAGCCTAAGCCTAGGGGTGCCCTAGCCTAAGCGTAGATGTGCCCTAGCCTAAGACTAGGGTTGACCTACCCTAAGCCTAGGGGTACCCTAGCCTTAGGCTAGCTGAGCCCTATCCTTAGCCTAAGCCTAGGGGTGCCCTAGCCTAAGACTAGGGGTGCTCTAGCCTAAGCTTAGGGGTGCCCTAGCGTAAGCCTAGGGGTGCCCTAGCCAAAGCCTAGGGGTGCCCTAGCCTAAGCCTTGGGGTGCCCTAGCCTAAGCCTAGGGGTGCCCTAGCCTAAGCCTAGGGGTGCCCACCCCTAAGCCTAGGGGTGCCCTACCCTAAGCCTAGGGGTGCCCTAGCCTTAGGCTAGCTGAGCCCTTGCCTTAGCCTAAGCCTAAGGGTGCCCTAGCCTAAGCCTAGGGGTGCCCTAGCCTAAGCCTAGTGGTGCCCTAGCCTTAGGCTAGGGGAGCCCTAGCGTGAGCCTAAGCCTAGGGGTCCCCAAGCCTAAGCCTAGGGGTGCCCTAGCCTAAACCTAGGGGTTCCCTAGCCTAAGCCTAGGGGTGCCCTAGCCTAAGCCTAGGGGTGCCCTAGCCTAAGCCTAGGGGTGCCCTACCCTAAGCCTAGGGGTGCCCTAGCCTAAGCCTAGGGGTGCCCTAGCCTTAGGCTAGTTGAGCCCTTGCCTTAGCCTAAGCCTAGGGGTGCCCTAGCCTAAGACTATGGGTGCCCTAGCCAAGCTTAGGGGTGCCATAGTCGAAGCCTAGGGGTGCCCTAGCCTAAGGCTAGGGGTGCCCTAGGGTTAGGCAAGGGGAGCCCTAGCATTAGCCTAAGCCTAGGGGTGCCCTAGCCTAAGCCTAGGGGTGCCCTAGCCTAAGCCTAGGGGTGCCCTAGCCTAAGCCAAGGGGTGCCCTAGGCTAGGCCTAGTAGTGCCCTTGCCTAAGCCTAGGGTTGCCCTAGACTAAGCCTAGGGGTGCCCTAGCCTAAGCCTAGGGGTGCCCTAGCCTAAGCCTAGTGATGCCCTAGCCTAAGCCTAGGGGTGCCCTAGCCTAAGTCTAGGGGTGCCCTAGCCTAAGCCTAGGGGTACCCTAGCCTTAGGCTTGGGGAGTCCTCGCCTTAGCCGAAGCCTTGGGGTGCCCTAGCCTAAGCCCAGGGGTGCCCTAGCCTAAGCCTAGGGGTGCCCTAGACCAAGTAGGGATGCCCTAGCGTTACGCTAGAGGAGCCCTAGCCTTCGCCTAAACTTAGGGGTGCCCTAGCCTAAGCCGTGGGGTGCCCTAGCCTAAGTCTAGGGGTGCCCTATCCTATGCCTAGGGGTACACTAGCCTTAGGCTAGGGGAGCCCTAGCCTTAGCCAAAGCCTACGGGTGCCCCACCCTAAGCCTAGGGGTGCCCTAGCCTAAGCCTAGGGGTGTCCTAGCCTAAGCCTAGGGGTGCCCTAGCCTAAGCCTGGGGGTGCACTAGCCAAAGCCTGGGGGTGCCCTTGCGTAAGCCTAGGGGTTCCCTAACCTTAGGCTAGGGGAGCCCCAGCCTTAGTCTAAGCCTAGAGGTGCCCTAGCCTAAGCCTACGGGTGCCCTAGCCCAAGCCTAGGGATGCCCTAGCGTTAGGCTGGAGGAGCCCTAGCCTTAGCCTAAGCCTAGGAGTGCCCTAGCCTAAGCCTAGGGGTGCCCTAGCCTAAGTCTAGGGGTGCCCTAGCCTAAGCCTAAGGGTACCATAGCCTTAGGTTAGGGGAGTCCTCGCCTTAGCCGAAGCCTTGGGGTGCCCTAGCCTAAGCCTAGGGGTTCCCTAGCCTAAGTCTAGGGGTGTCCTAGCCTAAGCCTTGGGATACCCAAGCCTTAGGCTAGGGGAGCCCTAGCCTTAGCCTAAGCCTAGGGGTGCACTAGCCTAATACTAGGGGTGCCCTAGTCTACGTCTAGGGGTGCCCTAGCCTAAGCATAGGGGTGCTCTAACCTAAGCCAGGGGTTCCCTACCTAAGCCTAGGGGTGCCCTAGCCTAAGCCTAGGGGTGCCCTCGCCTTAGGCTAGGGAAGCCCTAGCCTTAGCCTAAGCCTAGGGGTGCACTAGCCTAAGCCTAGGGCTGCCTAGCCTAAGCCTAGGGGTACCCTAGCCTACGCCTAGGGGTGCCCTAGCCTAAGCTTAGGGGTGCCCTAGCCTAAGCCTAGGGGTGGCCTAGCCTAAGCCTAGTGGTGCCCTAGCCTAAGTCTAGGGGTGCCCTAGCCTAAGCCTAGGGGTACACTAGCCTTAGGCTAGGCGAGCCCTAGCCTTAGCCTAAGCCTAGGGGTGCCCCAGCCTAAGTCTAGGGGTGCCCTAGCCTAAGCCTAGGGGTGCCCTAGCCTAAGCCTAGGGGTGCCCTAGCCTAAGCCTCGGGGTGCCCTAGCCTAAGCCTAGGGGTGCCCTATCCTTAGGCTAGGGGAGCCCCAGCCTTAGCCTAAGCCTAGGGGTGCCCCAGCCTAAGCCTAGGGGTGCCCTAGCCTAAGCCTAGGGGTGCCCTAGCCTAAGCCTGGGGGTGCCCTAGCCTAAGCCTGGGGGTGCCCTAGCCTAAGCCTAGGGGTGCCCTAACCCAAGCCTAGGGATGCCCTAGCGTTAGGCTAGAGGAGCCCTAGCCTTAGCCTAAGCCTAGGGGTGCCCTAGCCTAAGTCTACGGGTGTCCTAGCCTAAGACTATGGGTGCATTACCCTAAGCCTAGGGGTGCCCTAGCCTTAGGCTAGGGGAGCCCTAGCCTTAGCCTAAGCCTAGGGGTGCCCTAGCCAAGCCTAGGGGTGCCCTAGCCTAAGCCTACGGGTGTCCTAGCCTAAGACTAGGGGTGCATTACCCTAAGCCTAGGGGTGCCCTAGCCTTAGGCTAGGGGAGCCCTAGCCTTAGGCTAAGCTTTGGGGTGCCCTAGCCTAAGCCAAGGGGTGCCCTAGCCTAAGCTTAGGGGTGCCCTAGCCCAAGTAGGGATGCCCTAGCGTTAGGCTAGAGGAGCCCTAGCCTTAGCCTAAGCCAAGGGGAGCCCTAACCTAAGCCTAGGGGTGCCCTAGCCTAAGTCTAGGGGTGCCCTAGCCTAAGCCTAGGGGTACACTAGCCTTAGGCTATGGGAGCCCTAGCCTTAGCCTAAGCCTAGGGGTGCCCCAGCCTAAGCCTATGGGTGCCCTAGCCTAAGCCTAGGGGTGCCCTAGCCTAAGCCGAGGGGTGCCCTAGCCTAAGCCTAGGGGTGCCCTAGCCTAAGTCTACGGGTGTCCTAGCCTAAGACTATGGGTGCATTACCCTAAGCCTAGGGGTGCCCTAGCCTTAGGCTAGGGGAGCCCTAGCCTTAGCCTAAGCCTTGGAGCTCCCTAGCCTAAGCCTAGGGGTTCCCTAGCCTAAGCCTATGGGTGCCCTAGGCTAAGGCTAGGGGTGCCCTAGCCTTAGTCTAGTGGAGCCCTAGCATTAGCCTAAGCTTAGGTGTGCCATATCTTAAGCCTAGGGGTGTCCTAGCCTAAGTCTAAAGGTGCCCTAGCCTAAGGCTAGTTGTGCCCTAGCCTTAGGCTAGGGGAACCCTAGCCTTAGTTTAAGCCTAGGGGTGCCCTAGCCCAAGCCTAGGGATGCCCTAATGTTAGGCTAGAGGAGCCCTAGCCTCATCCTAAGCCTAGTGGTGCCCTAGCCTAAGCCTAGGGGTGCCCTAACCTTAGGCTAGGGGAGTCCTCGCCATAGCCGAAGCCTTGCGGTGCCCTAGCCTAAGCCTAGGGGTGCCCTAGCCTATTAGGTGTGCCCTATCCCAAGGAGGGATGCCCTAGCGTTAGGCTTAGAGGAGCCCTAGCCTTAGCCTAAGCCTAGGGGTGCCCTAACCAAGCCTACGGGTGCTGTAGCCTAAGCCTACGGTGTCCTAGCCTAAGACTAGGGGTACATTACCCTAAGCCTAGGGGTACACTAGCCTTAGGCTAGGGGAGCCCTAGCCTTAGCCTAAGCCTAGGGGTGCCCCAGCCTAAGCCTAGGGGTGCCCTAGCCTAAGCCTAGGGGTGGCCTAGCCTAAGCCGAGGGGTGCCCTAGCCTAAGCCTAGGGGTGCCCTAGCCTAAGCCTGGGGGTGCCCTAGCCTAGGCCTAGGGGTGCCCTAGCATTAGCCTAGAGTTGCCCTAGCCTAAGCCTAGGGGTGCCTTAGCCTAAGCCTAGGGGTGCCCTAGCGTAAGCCTAGGGGTGCCCTAGCCTAAGCCTATGGGTGTCCTAGCCTAAGCCTAGGGGTGCCCTAGCCTAAGCCTAGGAGTGCCCTAGCCTTAGGCTAGGGGAGCCCAAGCCTTAGCCTAAGCCTTGGGGCGCCCTAGCCTAAACCTAGGGGTTCCCTAACCTAAGCCTAGGGGTGACCTAGCCTAAGCCTAGGGGTGCCCTAGGCTAAGGCTAGGGGTTCCCTAGCCTTAGTTTAGTGGAGCCCTATCCTTAGCCTACGCTTAGGCGTGCCCTATTCTAAGCCTATGGGTGCCCTAGCCTAAGCCTAGGGGTGCCGTAGCCCAAGCCTAGGGAAGCCCTAGCGTTAGGCTAGAGGAGCCCTAGCTTAGCCTAAGCCTAGGGGTGCCCTAGCCTAAGCCTAGAGGTGCCCTAGCCCAAGTCTAGTGGTGCCCTAGCCTAAGCCTAGGGGTTCCCTAGCCTAAGTCTAGGGGTGTCCTAGCCTAAGCCTTGGGATACCCAAGCCTTAGGCTAGGGGAGCCCTAGCCTTAGCCTAAGTCTAGGGGTGCCCTAGCCTAAGCCTAGGGGTGCCCTAGCATTAGCCTAGAGTTGCCCTAGCCTAAGCCTAGGGGTGCCTTAGCCTAAGCCTAGGGGTGCCCTAGCGTAAGCCTAGGGGTGCCCTAGCCTAAGGCTATGGGTGTCCTAGCCTAAGCCTAGGGGTGCATAAGCCTAAACCTAGGAGTGCCCTAGCCTTAGGCTAGGGGAGCCCCAAGCCTTAGCCTAAGCCTTGGGGCGCCCTAGCCTAAACCTAGGGGTTCCCTAATCTAAGCCTAGGGGTGACCTAGCCTAAGCCTAGGGATGCCCTAGGCTAAGGCTAGGGGTGCCCTAGCCTTAGTTTAGTGGAGCCCTATCCTTAGCCTATGCTTAGGCGTGCCCTATTCTAAGCCTATGGGTGCCCTAGCCTAAGCCTAGGGGTGCCGTAGCCCAAGCCTAGGGAAGCCCTAGCGTTAGGCTAGAGGAGCCCTAGCTTAGCCTAAGCCTAGGGGTGCCCTAGCCTAAGCCTAGAGGTGCCCTAGCCCAAGTCTAGTGGTGCCCTAGCCTAAGCCTAGGGGTTCCCTAGCCTAAGCCTAGGGGTGCCCCAGCCTAAGGCTAGGGGTGCACGAGCCTTAGTCTAGTGGAGCCCTAGCCTTAGCCTAAGCCTAGGGGTGCCCTAGACTAAGCGTAGATGTGCCCTAGCCTAAGCCTAGGGTTGACCTACCCTAAGCCTAGGGGTACCCTAGCCTTAGGCTAGCTGAGCCCTATCCTTAGCCTAAGCCTAGGGGTGCCGTAGCCTAAGACTAGGGGTGCCCTAGCCTAAGCTTAGGGGTGCCCTAGCGTAAGCCTAGGGGTGCCCTAGCCTAAGCCTAGGGTGCCCTAGCCTAAGCCTAGGGGTGCCCTAGCCTAAGACTAGGGGTGCCCTAACCTATGCTTAGGGGTGCCCTAGCGTAAGCCTAGGGGTGCCCTAGCCTAAGCCTAGGGGTGCCCTAGCCTAAGCCTAGGGGTGCCCTAGCCTAAACCTTGGGGAGCCCTAGCCTAAGCCTAGGGGTGCACTACCCTAAGCCTAGGGGTGCCCTCCCCTAAGCCTAGGGGTGCCCTAGCCTAAGCATAGGGGGCCCTACCCTAAGCCTACGGGTGCCCAACCTAAGCCTAGGGGTGCCCTAGCCTTAGGCTAGCTGAGCCCTTGCCTTAGCCTAAGCCTAAGGGTGCCCTAGCCTAAGCCTAGGGGTGCCCTAGCCTAAGCTTATTGGTGCCCTAGCCTAAGCTTAGTGGTGCCCTAGCCTAAGCCTAGGGGTGCCCTAGCCTAAGCCTAGGGGTGCCCTACCCTAAGCCTAGGTTTGCCCTAGCCTAGGCCTAGGGGTGCCCTAGCCTTAGGCTAGGGGAGCCTTAGCTTAGCCTAAGCCTAGGGGTGCCCTAGCCTAAGCCTAGGGGTCCCCTAGCCTACGCCTAGGAGTGCCCTAGCCTAAGCCTAGGGGTGCCCTAGCCTTAGGATAGGGGAGACCTAGTCTTAGCATAAGCCTAGAGGTGCCCTAGCCTAAGACTATGGGTGCCCTAGCCAAGCTTAGGGGTGCCATAGTCGAAGCCTAGGGGTGCCCTAGCCTAAGCCTAGGGGTGCCCTAGGGTTCGGCAAGGGGAGCCCTAGCCTTAGCCTAAGCTTAGGGGTGCCCTAGCCTAAGCTTAGGGGTGCCCTTGGGTTAGGCAAGGGGAGCCCTAGCCTTAGCCTAAGCTTAGGGGTGGCCTAGTCTAAGCCTAGGCGTGCCCTAGCCTAAGGCTAGGGGAGCCCTAACCTTAGGCTAGGGGAGCCCTAACCTTAGCCTAAGCCTAGGGGTGCCCTAGCCCAAGTCTAGGGGTGCCCTAGCCTAAGCCTAGGGGTGCCGTAGCCTAAGCCTAGGGGTGCCCTAGCCTAAGCCTAGGGGTCCCCTAGCCTAAGCCAAGGGGTGCCCTAGGCTAAGCCTAGTAGTGCCCTTGCCGAAACCTAGGGGTGCCCTAGACTAAGCCTAGGGGTGCCCTAGCCCAAGCCTAGGGGTGCCTGAGCCTACGCCTAGGGGTTTCCTAGCCTTAGGCTAGGGGAGCCCTAGCCTTATCCTAAGCCTAGGGGTGCCCAAACCTAAGCCTAGGGGTGCCCTAGCCTAAGCCTAGGGGTGCCCTAGCCTAAGCCTAGGGGTGCCCTAGCCTAAGCCTAGGGGTGCCCTAGCCTTAGGCTATGGGAGTCCTCGCCTTAGCCGAAGCCTTAGGGTGCCCTAGCCTAAGCCTAGGGGTGCCCTAGCCTAAGCCTAGGGGTGCCCTAGACCAAGTAGGGATGCCCTAGCGTTAGGCTAGAGGAGCCCTAGCCTTCGCCTAAACCTAGGGGTGCCCTAGCCTAAGCCGTGGGGTGCCCTAGCCTAAGTCTAGGGGTGCCCTATCCTAAGCCTAGGGGTGCACTAGCCTTAGGCTAGGGGAGCCCTAGCCTTAGCCAAAGCCTACGGGTGCCCCAGCCTAAGCCTAGGGGTGCCCTAGCCTAAGCCTAGGGGTGTCCTAGCCTAAGCCTAGGGGTGCCCTAGCCTAAGCCTGGGGGTGCCCTAGCCAAAGCCTGGGGGTGCCCTTGCGTAAGCCTAGGGGTGCCCTAGCCTTAGGCTAGGGGAGCCCCAGCCTTAGTCTAAGCCTAGGGGTGCCCTAGCCTAAGGCTACGGGTGCCCTAGCCCAAGGCTAGGGATGCCCTAGCGTTAGGCTGGAGGAGCCCTAGCCTTAGCCTAAGCCTAGGGGTTCCCTAGCCTAAGCCTAGGGGTGCCCTAGCCTAAGTCTAGGGGTGCCCTAGCCTAAGCCTAGGTGTACCATAGCCTTAGGTTAGGGGAGTCCTCGCCTTAGCCGAAGCTTTGGGGTGCCCTAGCCTAAGCCTAGGGGTGCCCTAGCCTAAGCCTAGGGGTGCCCTAGCCCAAGCCTAGGGATGCCCTAGCATTAGGCTAGAGGAGCCCTAGCCTTAGCCTAAGCCTAGGGGTTCCCTAGCCTAAGTCTAGGGGTGTCCTAGCCTAAGCCTTGGGATACCCAAGCCTTAGGATAGGGGAGCCCTAGCCTTTGCCTAAGCCTAGGGGTGCCCTAGCCTAAGCCTAGGGGTGCCCTAGCATTAGCCTAGAGTTGCCCTAGCCTAAGCCTAGGGGTGCCTTAGCCTAAGCCTAGGGGTGCCCTAGCGTAAGCCTAGGGGTGCCCTAGCCTAAGCCTATGGGTGTCCTAGCCTAAGCCTAGGGGTGCCCTAGCCTAAGCCTAGGAGTGCCCTAGCCTTAGGCTAGGGGAGCCCCAAGCCTTAGCCTAAGCCTTGGAGCGCCCTAGCCTAAAGCTAGGGGTTCCCTAACCTAAGCCTAGGGGTGACATAGCCTAAGCCTAGGGATGCCCTAGTCTAAGGCTAGGGGTGCCCTAGCCTCAGTTTAGTGGAGCCCTATCCTTAGCCTACGCTTAGGCGTGCCCTATTCTAAGCCTAGGGGTGCCCTAGCCTAAGCCTAGGGGTGCCGTAGCCCAAGCCTAGGGAAGCCCTAGCGTTAGGCTAGAGGAGCCCTAGCTTAGCCTAAGCCTAGGGGTGCCCTAGATTAAGCCTAGGGGTGCCCTAGCCCAAGTCTAGCGGTGCCCTAGCCTAAGCCTAGGGGTTCCCTAGCCTAAGCCTAGGGGTGCCACAGCCTAAGGCTAGGGGTGCCCTAGCCTTAGTCTAGTGTAGCCCTAGCCTTAGCCTTAGCCTAGGGGTGCCCTAGCCTAAGCGTAGATGTGCCCTAGCCTAAGCCTAGGGTTGACCTACCCTAAGCCTAGGGGTACCCTAGCCTTAGGCTAGCTGAGCCCTATCCTTAGCCTAAGCCTAGGGGTGCCCTAGCCTAAGAGAAGGGTTGCCCTAGCCTAAGCTTAGGGGTGCCCTAGCGTAAGCATAGGGGTGCCCTAGCCTAAGCCTAGGGGTGCCCTAGCCTAAGCCTTGGTGTGCCCTAGCCTAAGCCTAGGGGTGCCCTAGCCTAAGCCTAGGGGTGCACTAGCCTAAGCCTAGGGGTGCCCTCCCCTAAGCCTAGGGGTGCCCTAGCCTAAGCCTAGGGGTGCCCTAGCCTTAGGCTAGCTGAGGCCTTGCCTTAGCCTAAGCCTAGCGGTGCCCTAGCCTAAGCCTAGGGGTGCCTTAGCCTAAGCCTAGTGGTGCTCTAGCCTTAGGCTAGGGGAGCCCTAGCGTGAGCCTAAGCCTAGGGGTCCCCAAGCCTAAGCCTAGGGGTGCCCTAGCCTAAACCTATGGGTGCACTTGCCTAAGCTTAGGGGTGCCCTAGCGTAAGCCTAGGGGTGCCCTAGCTTAAGCCTAGGGGTGCCCTAGCCCAAGCTTAGGGGTGCCCTAGCCCAAGCCTAGGGGTGCCCTAGCCTAAGCCTAGGGGTGCCCTACCCTAAGCCTAGGGGTGCCCTAGCCTAAGCCTAGGGGTGCCCTAGCCTTAGGCTAGCTGAGCCCTTGCCTTAGCCTAAGCCTAGGGGTGCCCTAGCCTAAGCCTAGGGGTGCCCTAGCCTAAGCTTAGTGGTGCCCTAGCCTTAGGCTAGGGGAGCCCTAGCGTTAGCCTAAGCCTAGGGGTCCCCTAGCCTAAGGCTATGGGTGCCCTAGCCTAAGCTTAGGGGTGCCCAAGCCTAAGCCTAGGGGTGCCCTAGCCTTAGGCTAGGGTAGCCCTAGCCTAAGCCTCGGGGTTCCCTAGCCTAAGCCTAGGAGTGCCCTAGGCTAAGCCTAAGGGTGCCCTAGGCTAAGGCTAGGGGTGCCCTAGCTTTAGTCTAGTGGAGCCCTAGCCTTAGCCTAAGCCTAGGGCTGCCCTAGCCTTAGCCTAAGCCTAGGGGTGCCCTAGCCTTAGCCTAAGCCTAGGGGTGCCCTAGCCTAAGCCTAGGGGTGCCCTAGCCTAAGCCTAGGGGTGCCATACCCTAAGCCTAGGGTTGCCCTAGCCTAGGCCTAGGGGTGCCCTAGCCTTAGGCTAGGGGATCCTTAGCCTTAGCCTAAGCCTAGGGGTGCCCTAGCCTAAGCCTAGGGGTCCCCTAGCCTACGCCTAGGAGTGCCCTAGCCTAAGCCTAGGGGTGCCCTAGCCTAAGCCTTGGGGTGCCCTAGCCTAAATCTAGGGGTGCCCTATCCTAAGCCTAGGGGTACACTAGCCTTAGGCTAGGGGTGCCCTAGCCTAAGCCTAGGGGTGCCCTAGCCTAAGCCTGGGGGTGCCCTAGCCTAACCCTGGGGGTGCCCTTGCGTAAGCCTAGGGGTTTCCTAGCCTTAGGCTAGGGGAGCCCCAGCCTTAGTCTAAGCCTAGGGGTGCCCTAGCCTAAGCCTACGGGTTCCGTAGACCAAGCCTAGGGATGCCCTAGCGTTAGGCTGGAGGAGCCCTAGCCTTAGCCTAAGCCTAGGGGTGCCCTAGCCTAAGCCTAGGGGTGCCCTAGCCTAAGTCTAGGGGTGCCCTAGCCTAAGCCTAGGTGTACCATAGCCTTAGGTTAGGGGAGTCCTCGCCTTAGCCGAAGCCTTGTGGTGCCCTAGCCTAAGCCTAGGGGTGCCCTAGCCTAAGCCTAGGGGTGCCCTAGCCCAAGCCTAGGGATGCCCTAGCGTTAGGCTAGAGGAGCCCTAGCCTTAGCCTAAGCCTAGGGGTTCCCTAGCCTAAGTCTAGGGGTGTCCTAGCCTAAGCCTTGGGATACCCAAGCCTTAGGCTAGGGGAGCCCTACCTTAGCCTAAGCCTAGGGGTGCCCTAGCCTAAGCCTAGGGGTGCCCTAGCATAAGCCTAGGGTTGCCCAAGCCAAAACCTAGGGGTGCCTTAGCCTAAGCCTAGGGGTGCCCTAGCGTAAGCCTAGTGGTGCCCTAGCCTAAGCCTATGGGTTTCCTAGCCTAAGCCTAGGGGTGCCCTAGCCTAAGCCTAGGGGTGCCCTAGCCTAAACCTAGGGGTGCCCTAGCCCAAGTCTAGCGGTGCCCTAGCCTAAGCCTATGGGTTCCCTAGCCTAAGCCTAGGAGTGCCCTAGCCTTAGTCTAGTGGAGCCCTAGCCTTAGCCTAAGCCTAGGGGTGCCCTAGCCTAAGCGTAGATGTGCCCTAGCCTAAGCCTAGGGTTGACCTACCCTAAGCCTAGTGGTACCCAAGCCTTAGGCTAGGGGAGTCCTCGCCTTAGCCGAAGCCTTGGGGTGCCCTAGCCTAAGCCTAGGGGTGCCCTAGCCTAAGCCTAGGGGTGCCCTAGACCAAGTAGGGATGCCCTAGCGTTAGGCTAGAGGAGCCCTAGCCTTCGCCTAAACCTAGGGATGCCCTAGCCTAAGCCGTAGGGTGCCCTAGCCTAAGTCTAGGGGTGCCCTTTCCTAAGCCTATGGGTGCCCCAGCCTAAGCCTAGGGGTGCCCTAGCATAAGCCTAGGGGTGTCCTAGCCTAAGCCTAGGGGTGCCCTAGCCTAAGCCTGGGGGTGCCCTAGCCAAAGCCTGGGGGTGCCTTTGCGTAAGCCTAGGGGTGCCCTAGCCTTAGGCTAGGGGAGCCCCAGCCTTAGACTAAGCCTAGGGGTGCCCTAGCCTAAGCCTACGGGTGCCCTAGCCCAAGCCTAGGGATGCCCTAGCGTTAGGCTGGAGGAGCCCTAGCCTTAGCCTAAGCCTAGGGGTGCCCTAGCCTAAGCCTAGGGGTGCCCTAGCCTAAGTCTAGGGGTGCCCTAGCCTAAGCCTAGGGGTGCCCTAGCCTAAGTCTAGGGGTGCCCTAGCCTAAGCCTAGTGGTACCATAGCCTTAGGTTAGGGGAGTCCTCGCCTTAGCCGAAGCCTTGGGGTGCCCTAGCCTAAGCCTAGGGGTGCCCTAGCCTAAGTCTAGTGGTGCCCTAGCCCAAGCCTAGGGATGCCCTAGCGTTAGGCTGGAGGAGCCCTAGCCTTAGCCTAAGCGTAGAGGTGCCCTAGCCTAAGCCTAGGGGTGCCCTAGCCTAAGCTAGGGGTGCCCTAGCCTTAGGTTAGGGGAGTCCTCGCCTTAGCCGAAGCCTTGGGGTGCCCTAGCCTAAGTCTAGGGGTGTCCTAGCCTAAGCCTTGGGATACCCAAGCCTTAGGCTAGGGGAGCCCTAGCCTTAGCCTAAGCCTAGGGGTGCCCTAGCCTAAGACTAGTGGTGCCCTAGCCTAAGCCTAGGGATGCCCTAGCATTAGGCTAGAGGAGCCCTAGCCTTAGCCTAAGCCTAGGGGTTCCCTAGCCTAAGTCTAGGGGTGTCCTAGCCTAAGCCTTGGGATACCCAAGCCTTAGGATAGGGGAGCCCTAGCCTTAGCCTAAGCCTAGGGGTGCCCTAGCCTAAGCCTAGGGGTGCCCTAGCATTAGCCTAGAGTTGCCCTAGCCTAAGCCTAGGGGTGCCTTAGCCTAAGCCTAGGGGTGCCCTAGCGTAAGCCTAGGGGTGCCCTAACCTAAGCCTAGGGGTGTCCTAGCCTAAGCCTAGGGGTGCCCTAGCCTAAGCCTAGGAGTGCCCTAGCCTTAGGCTAGGGGAGCCCCAAGCCTTAGCCTAAGCCTTGGGGCGCCCTAGCCTAAAGCTAGGGGTTCCCTAACCTAAGCCTAGGGGTGACATAGCCTAAGCCTAGGGATGCCCTAGTCTAAGGCTAGGGGTGCCCTAGCCTCAGTTTAGTGGAGCCCTATCCTTAGCCTACGCTTAGGCGTGCCCTATTCTAAGCCTAGGGGTGCCCTAGCCTAAGCCTAGGGGTGCCGTAGCCCAAGCCTAGGGAAGCCCTAGCGTTAGGCTAGAGGAGCCCTAGCTTAGCCTAAGCCTAGGGGTGCCCTAGATTAAGCCTAGGGGTGCCCTAGCCCAAGTCTAGCGGTGCCCTAGCCTAAGCCTAGGGGTTCCCTAGCCTAAGCCTAGGGGTGCCACAGCCTAAGGCTAGGGGTGCCCTAGCCTAAGCGTAGATGTGCCCTAGCCTAAGCCTAGGGTTGACCTACCCTAAGCCTAGGGGTACCCTAGCCTTAGGCTAGCTGAGCCCTATCCTTAGCCTAAGCCTAGGGGTGCCCTAGCCTAAGAGAAGGGGTGCCCTAGCCTAAGCTTAGGGGTGCCCTAGCGTAAGCATAGGGGTGCCCTAGCCTAAGCCTAGGGGTGCCCTAGCCTAAGCCTTGGTGTGCCCTAGCCTAAGCCTAGGGGTGCCCTAGCCTAAGCCTAGGGGTGCACTAGCCTAAGCCTAGGGGTGCCCTCCCCTAAGCCTAGGGGTGCCCTAGCCTAAGCCTAGGGGTGCCCTAGCCTTAGGCTAGCTGAGGCCTTGCCTTAGCCTAAGCCTAGCGGTGCCCTAGCCTAAGCCTAGGGGTGCCTTAGCCTAAGCCTAGTGGTGCTCTAGCCTTAGGCTAGGGGTGCCCTAGCCTTAGTCTAGTGGAGCCCTAGCCTTAGCCTAAGCCTAGGGCTGCCCTAGCCTTAGCCTAAGCCTAGGGGTGCCCTAGCCTTAGCCTAAGCCTAGGGGTGCCCTAGCCTAAGCCTAGGGGTGCCCTAGCCTAAGCCTAGGGGTGCCATACCCTAAGCCTAGGGTTGCCCTAGCCTAGGCCTAGGGGTGCCCTAGCCTTAGGCTAGGGGAGCCTTAGCCTTAGCCTAAGCCTAGGGGTGCCCTAGCCTAAGCCTAGGGGTCCCCTAGCCTACGCCTAGGAGTGCCCTAGCCTAAGCCTAGGGGTGCCCTAGCCTAAGCCTTGGGGTGCCCTAGCCTAAATCTAGGGGTGCCCTATCCTAAGCCTAGGGGTACACTAGCCTTAGGCTAGGGGTGCCCTAGCCTAAGGCTAGGGGTGCCCTAGCCTAAGCCTGGGGGTGCCCTAGCCAAACCCTGGGGGTGCCCTTGCGTAAGCCTAGGGGTGCCCTAGCCTTAGGCTAGGGGAGCCCCAGCCTTAGTCTAAGCCTAGGGGTGCCCTAGCCTAAGCCTACGGGTTCCGTAGACCAAGCCTAGGGATGCCCTAGCGTTAGGCTGGAGGAGCCCTAGCCTTAGCCTAAGCCTAGGGGTGCCCTAGCCTAAGCCTAGGGGTGCCCTAGCCTAAGTCTAGGGGTGCCCTAGCCTAAGCCTAGGTGTACCATAGCCTTAGGTTAGGGGAGTCCTCGCCTTAGCCGAAGCCTTGTGGTGCCCTAGCCTAAGCCTAGGGGTGCCCTAGCCTAAGCCTAGGGGTGCCCTAGCCCAAGCCTAGGGATGCCCTAGCGTTAGGCTAGAGGAGCCCTAGCCTTAGCCTAAGCCTAGGGGTTCCCTAGCCTAAGTCTAGGGGTGTCCTAGCCTAAGCCTTGGGATACCCAAGCCTTAGGCTAGGGGAGCCCTACCTTAGCCTAAGCCTAGGGGTGCCCTAGCCTAAGCCTAGGGGTGCCCTAGCATAAGCCTAGGGTTGCCCAAGCCAAAACCTAGGGGTGCCTTAGCCTAAGCCTAGGGGTGCCCTAGCGTAAGCCTAGTGGTGCCCTAGCCTAAGCCTATGGGTTTCCTAGCCTAAGCCTAGGGGTGCCCTAGCCTAAGCCTAGGGGTGCCCTAGCCTAAACCTAGGGGTGCCCTAGCCCAAGTCTAGCGGTGCCCTAGCCTAAGCCTATGGGTTCCCTAGCCTAAGCCTAGGAGTGCCCTAGCCTTAGTCTAGTGGAGCCCTAGCCTTAGCCTAAGCCTAGGGGTGCCCTAGCCTAAGCGTAGATGTGCCCTAGCCTAAGCCTAGGGTTGACCTACCCTAAGCCTAGTGGTACCCTAGCCTTAGGCTAGGGGAGTCCTCGCCTTAGCCGAAGCCTTGGGGTGCCCTAGCCTAAGCCTAGGGGTGCCCTAGCCTAAGCCTAGGGGTGCCCTAGACCAAGTAGGGATGCCCTAGCGTTAGGCTAGAGGAGCCCTAGCCTTCGCCTAAACCTAGGGATGCCCTAGCCTAAGCCGTAGGGTGCCCTAGCCTAAGTCTAGGGGTGCCCTTTCCTAAGCCTACGGGTGCCCCAGCCTAAGCCTAGGGGTGCCCTAGCATAAGCCTAGGGGTGTCCTAGCCTAAGCCTAGGGGTGCCCTAGCCTAAGCCTGGGGGTGCCCTAGCCAAAGCCTGGGGGTGCCTTTGCGTAAGCCTAGGGGTGCCCTAGCCTTAGGCTAGGGGAGCCCCAGCCTTAGACTAAGCCTAGGGGTGCCCTAGCCTAAGCCTACGGGTGCCCTAGCCCAAGCCTAGGGATGCCCTAGCGTTAGGCTGGAGGAGCCCTAGCCTTAGCCTAAGCCTAGGGGTGCCCTAGCCTAAGCCTAGGGGTGCCCTAGCCGAAGTCTAGGGGTGCCCTAGCCTAAGCCTAGGGGTGCCTTAGCCTAAGCCTAGGGGTGCCCTAGCGTAAGCCTAGGGGTGCCCTAGCCTAAGCCTATGGGTGTCCTAGCCTAAGCCAAGGGGTGCCCTAGCCTAAGCCTAGGAGTGCCCTAGCCTTAGGCTAGGGGAGCCCCAAGCCTTAGCCTAAGCCTTGGGGCGCCCTAGCCTAAACCTAGGGGTTCCCTAACCTACGCCTAGGGGTGACCTAGCCTAAGCCTACGGATGCCCTAGGCTAAGGCTAGGGGTGCCCTAACCTTAGTTTAGGGGAGCCCTATCCTTAGCCTACGCTTAGGCGTGCCCTATTCTAAGCCTAGGGGTGCCTTAGCCTAAGCCTAGGGGTGCCGTAGCCCAAGCCTAGGGAAGCCCTAGCGTTAGGCTAGAGGAGCCCTAGCTTAGCCTAAGCCTAGGGGTGCCCTAGCCTAAGCCTTGGGGTGCCCTAGCCGAAGTCTAGCGGTGCCCTAGCCTAAGCCTAGGGGTTCCCGAGCCTAAGCCTAGGCGTGCCCCAGCCTAAGGCTAGGGGTGCCCTAGCCTTAGTCTAGTGGAGGCCTAGCCTTAGCCTAAGCTTAGGGGTGTCCTAGCCTAAGCGTAGATGTGCCCTAGCCTAAGCCTAGGGTTGACCTACCCTAAGCCTAGGGGTACCCTAGCCTTAGGCTAGCTGAGCCCAATCCTTAGGCTAAGCCTAGGGGTGCCCTAGCCTAAGACTAGGGGTGCCCTAGCCTAAGCTTAGAGGTGCCCTAGCGTAAGCCTAGGGGTGCCCTAACCTAAGCCTAGGGGTGCACTAGCCTAAGCTTAGTGGTGCCCTCCCCTAAGCCTAGGAGTGCCCTAGCCTAAGCCTAGGGGTGCCCTAGCCTTAGGCTAGCTGAGCCCTTGCCTTAGCCTAAGCCTAGGGGTGCCCTAGCCTAAGCCTAGGGGTGCCCTAGCCTAAGCCTAGTGGTGCCCTAGCCTTAGGCTAAGGGAGCCCTAGCGTGAGCCTAAGCCTAGGGGTCCCCAAGCCTAAGCCTAGGGGTGCCTTAGCCTAAACCTAGGGGTGCCCTAGCCTAAGCTTAGGGGTGCCCTAGCGTAAGCCTAGGGGTGCCCTAGCCTTAGGCTAGGGGAGCCCCAGCCTTAGTCTAAGCCTAGGTGTGCCCTAGCCTAAGCGTACGGGTGCCCTGGCCCAAGCCTAGGGATGCACTAGCTTTAGGCTGGAGGAGCCGTAGCCTTAGCCTAAGCCTAGGGGTGCCCTAGCCTAAGCCTAGGGGTTCCCTAGCCTAAGCCTAGGGGTGCCACAGCCTAAGGCTAGGGGTGCCCTAGCCTTAGTCTAGTGTAGCCCTAGCCTTAGCCTTAGCCTAGGGGTGCCCTAGCCTAAGCGTAGATGTGCCCTAGCCTAAGCCTAGGGTTGACCTACCCTAAGCCTAGGGGTACCCTAGCCTTAGGCTAGCTGAGCCCTATCCTTAGCCTAAGCCTAGGGGTGCCCTAGCCTAAGAGAAGGGGTGCCCTAGCCTAAGCTTAGGGGTGCCCTAGCGTAAGCATAGGGGTGCCCTAGCCTAAGCCTAGGGGTGCCCTAGCCTAAGCCTTGGTGTGCCCTAGCCCAAGCCTAGGGGTGCCCTAGCCTAAGCCTAGGGGTGCACTAGCCTAAGCCTAGGGGTGCCCTCCCCTAAGCCTAGGGGTGCCCTAGCCTAAGCCTAGGGGTGCGCTAGCCTTAGGCTAGCTGAGGCCTTGCCTTAGCCTAAGCGTAGCGGTGCCCTAGCCTAAGCCTAGGGGTGCCTTAGCCTAAGCCTAGTGGTGCCCTAGCCTTAGGCTAGGGGAGCCCTAGCGTGAGCCTAAGCCTAGGGGTCCCCAAGCCTAAGCCTAGGGGTGCCCTAGCCTAAACCTAGGGGTGCACTTGCCTAAGCTTAGGGGTGCCCTAGCGTAAGCCTAGGGGTGCCCTAGCTTAAGCCTAGGGGTGCCCTAGCCCAAGCTTAGGGGTGCCCTAGCCCAAGCCTAGGGGTGCCCTAGCCTAAGCCTAGGGGTGCCCTACCCTAAGCCTAGGGGTGCCCTAGCCTAAGCCTAGGGGTGCCCTAGCCTTAGGCTAGCTGAGCCCTTGCCTTAGCCTAAGCCTAGGGGTGCCCTAGCCTAAGCCTAGGGGTGCCCTAGGCTAAGCTTGGTGGTGCCCTAGCCTTAGGCTAGGGGAGCCCTAGCGTTAGCCTAAGCCTAGCGGTGCCCTAGCCTAATCCTAGGGGTGCCTTAGCCTAAGCCTAGTGGTGCCCTAGCCTTAGGCTAGGGGAGCCCTAGCGTGAGCCTAAGCCTAGGGGTCCCCAAGCCTAAGCCTAGGGGTGCCCTAGCCTAAACCTAGGGGTGCACTTGCCTAAGCTTAGGGGTGCCCTAGCGTAAGCCTAGGGGTGCCCTAGCTTAAGCCTAGGGGTGCCCTAGCCCAAGCTTAGGGGTGCCCTAGCCCAAGCCTAGGGGTGCCCTAGCCTAAGCCTAGGGGTGCCCTACCCTAAGCCTAGGGGTGCCCTAGCCTAAGCCTAGGGGTGCCCTAGCCTTAGGCTAGCTGAGCCCTTGCCTTAGCCTAAGCCTAGGGGTGCCCTAGCCTAAGCCTAGGGGTGCCCTAGCCTAAGCTTAGTGGTGCCCTAGCCTTAGGCTAGGGGAGCCCTAGCGTTAGCCTAAGCCTAGGGGTCCCCTAGCCTAAGGCTATGGGTGCCCTAGCCTAAGCTTAGGGGTGCCCAAGCCTAAGCCTAGGGGTGCCCTAGCCTTAGGCTAGGGTAGCCCTAGCCTAAGCCTCGGGGTTCCCTAGCCTAAGCCTAGGAGTGCCCTAGGCTAAGCCTAAGGGTGCCCTAGGCTAAGGCTAGGGGTGCCCTAGCCTTAGTCTAGTGGAGCCCTAGCCTTAGCCTAAGCCTAGGGCTGCCCTAGCCTTAGCCTAAGCCTAGGGGTGCCCTAGCCTTAGCCTAAGCCTAGGGGTGCCCTAGCCTAAGCCTAGGGGTGCCCTAGCCTAAGCCTAGGGGTGCCATACCCTAAGCCTAGGGTTGCCCTAGCCTAGGCCTAGGGGTGCCCTAGCCTTAGGCTAGGGGAGCCTTAGCCTTAGCCTAAGCCTAGGGGTGCCCTAGCCTAAGCCTAGGGGTCCCCTAGCCTACGCCTAGGAGTGCCCTAGCCTAAGCCTAGGGGTGCCCTAGCCTAAGCCTTGGGGTGCCCTAGCCTAAATCTAGGGGTGCCCTATCCTAAGCCTAGGGGTACACTAGCCTTAGGCTAGGGGTGCCCTAGCCTAAGCCTAGGGGTGCCCTAGCCTAAGCCTAGGGGTGCCCTAGCCTAAGCCTGGGGGTGCCCTAGCCAAACCCTGGGGGTGCCCTTGCGTAAGCCTAGGGGTGCCCTAGCCTTAGGCTAGGGGAGCCCCAGCCTTAGTCTAAGCCTAGGGGTGCCCTAGCCTAAGCCTACGGGTTCCGTAGACCAAGCCTAGGGATGCCCTAGCGTTAGGCTGGAGGAGCCCTAGCCTTAGCCTAAGCCTAGGGGTGCCCTAGCCTAAGCCTAGGGGTGCCCTAGCCTAAGTCTAGGGGTGCCCTAGCCTAAGCCTAGGTGTACCATAGCCTTAGGTTAGGGGAGTCCTCGCCTTAGCCGAAGCCTTGTGGTGCCCTAGCCTAAGCCTAGGGGTGCCCTAGCCTAAGCCTAGGGGTGCCCTAGCCCAAGCCTAGGGATGCCCTAGCGTTAGGCTAGAGGAGCCCTAGCCTTAGCCTAAGCCTAGGGGTTCCCTAGCCTAAGTCTAGGGGTGTCCTAGCCTAAGCCTTGGGATACCCAAGCCTTAGGCTAGGGGAGCCCTACCTTAGCCTAAGCCTAGGGGTGCCCTAGCCTAAGCCTAGGGGTGCCCTAGCATAAGCCTAGGGTTGCCCAAGCCAAAACCTAGGGGTGCCTTAGCCTAAGCCTAGGGGTGCCCTAGCGTAAGCCTAGTGGTGCCCTAGCCTAAGCCTATGGGTTTCCTAGCCTAAGCCTAGGGGTGCCCTAGCCTAAGCCTAGGGGTGCCCTAGCCTAAACCTAGGGGTGCCCTAGCCCAAGTCTAGCGGTGCCCTAGCCTAAGCCTATGGGTTCCCTAGCCTAAGCCTAGGAGTGCCCTAGCCTTAGTCTAGTGGAGCCCTAGCCTTAGCCTAAGCCTAGGGGTGCCCTAGCCTAAGTGTAGATGTGCCCTAGCCTAAGCCTAGGGTTGACCTACCCTAAGCCTAGTGGTACCCTAGCCTTAGGCTAGGGGAGTCCTCGCCTTAGCCGAAGCCTTGGGGTGCCCTAGCCTAAGCCTAGGGGTGCCCTAGCCTAAGCCTAGGGGTGCCCTAGACCAAGTAGGGATGCCCTAGCGTTAGGCTAGAGGAGCCCTAGCCTTCGCCTAAACCTAGGGATGCCCTAGCCTAAGCCGTAGGGTGCCCTAGCCTAAGTCTAGGGGTGCCCTTTCCTAAGCCTACGGGTGCCCCAGCCTAAGCCTAGGGGTGCCCTAGCATAAGCCTAGGGGTGTCCTAGCCTAAGCCTAGGGGTGCCCTAGCCTAAGCCTGGGGGTGCCCTAGCCAAAGCCTGGGGGTGCCTTTGCGTAAGCCTAGGGGTGCCCTAGCCTTAGGCTAGGGGAGCCCCAGCCTTAGACTAAGCCTAGGGGTGCCCTAGCCTAAGCCTACGGGTGCCCTAGCCCAAGCCTAGGGATGCCCTAGCGTTAGGCTGGAGGAGCCCTAGCCTTAGCCTAAGCCTAGGGGTGCCCTAGCCTAAGCCTAGGGGTGCCCTAGCCTAAGTCTAGGGGTGCCCTAGCCTAAGCCTAGGGGTGCCCTAGCCTAAGTCTAGGGGTGCCCTAGCCTAAGCCTAGTGGTACCATAGCCTTAGGTTAGGGGATTCCTCGCCTTAGCCGAAGCCTTGGGGTGCCCTAACCTAAGCCTAGGGGTGCCCTAGCCTAAGTCTAGTGGTGCCCTAGCCCAAGCCTAGGGATGCCCTAGCGTTAGGCTGGAGGAGCCCTAGCCTTAGCCTAAGCCTAGGGGTGCCCTAGCCTAAGCCTAGGGGTGCCCTAGCCTAAGTCTAGGGGTGCCCTAGCCTAAGCCTAGGGGTGCACTAGCCTTAGGTTAGGGGAGTCCTCGCCTTAGCCGAAGCCTTGGGGTGCCCTAGCCTAAGCCTAGGGGTGCCCTAGCCTAAGTCTAGTGGTGCCCTAGCCTAAGCCTAGGGATGCCCTAGCATTAGGCTAGAGGAGCCCTAGCCTTAGCCTAAGCCTAGGGGTTCCCTAGCCTAAGTCTAGGGGTGTCCTAGCCTAAGCCTTGGGATACCCAAGCCTTAGGCTAGGGGAGCCCTAGCCTTAGCCTAAGCCTAGGGGTGCCCTAGCCTAAGCCTAGGGGTGCCCTAGCATTAGCCTAGAGTTGCCCTAGCCTAAGCCTAGGGGTGCCTTAGCCTAAGCCTAGGGGTGCCCTATCGTAAGCCTAGGGGTGCCCTAGCCTAAGCCTATGGGTGTCCTAGCCTAAGCCAAGGGGTGCCCTAGCCTAAGCCTAGGAGTGCCCTAGCCTTAGGCTAGGGGAGCCCCAAGCCTTAGCCTAAGCCTTGGGGCGCCCTAGCCTAAACCTAGGGGTTCCCTAACCTACGCCTAGGGGTGACCTAGCCTAAGCCTACGGATGCCCTAGGCTAAGGCTAGGGGTGCCCTAACCTTAGTTTAGGGGAGCCCTATCCTTAGCCTACGCTTAGGCGTGCCCTATTCTAAGCCTAGGGGTGCCTTAGCCTAAGCCTAGGGGTGCCGTAGCCCAAGCCTAGGGAAGCCCTAGCGTTAGGCTAGAGGAGCCCTAGCTTAGCCTAAGCCTAGGGGTGCCCTAGCCTAAGCCTTGGGGTGCCCTAGCCGAAGTCTAGCGGTGCCCTAGCCTAAGCCTAGGGGTTCCCGAGCCTAAGCCTAGGCGTGCCCCAGCCTAAGGCTAGGGGTGCCCTAGCCTTAGTCTAGTGGAGGCCTAGCCTTAGCCTAAGCTTAGGGGTGTCCTAGCCTAAGCGTAGATGTGCCCTAGCCTAAGCCTAGGGTTGACCTACCCTAAGCCTAGGGGTACCCTAGCCTTAGGCTAGCTGAGCCCAATCCATAGGCTAAGCCTACGGGTGCCCTAACCTAAGACTAGGGGTGCCCTAGCCTAAGCTTAGAGGTGCCCTAGCGTAAGCCTAGGGGTGCCCTAACCTAAGCCTAGGGGTGCACTAGCCTAAGCCTAGTGGTGCCCTCCCCTAAGCCTAGGAGTGCCCTAGCCTAAGCCTAGGGGTGCCCTAGCCTTAGGCTAGCTGAGCCCTTGCCTTAGCCTAAGCCTAGGGGTGCCCTAGCCTAAGCCTAGGGGTGCCCTAGCCTAAGCCTAGTGGTGCCCTAGCCTTAGGCTAGGGGAGCCCTAGCGTGAGCCTAAGCCTAGGGGTCCCCAAGCCTAAGCCTAGGGGTGCCTTAGCCTAAAACTAGGGGTGCCCTAGCCTAAGCTTAGGGGTGCCCTAGCGTAAGCCTAGGGGTGCCCTAGCCTTAGGCTAGGGGAGCCCCAGCCTTAGTCTAAGCCTAGGGGTGCCCTAGCCTAAGCCTACGGGTGCCCTGGCCCAAGCCTAGGGATGCACTAGCGTTAGGCTGGAGGAGCCCTAGCCTTAGCCTAAGCCTAGGGGTGCCCTAGCCTAAGCCTAGGGGTGCCCTAGCCTAAGTATAGGGGTGCCCTAGCCTAAGCCTTGGGGTACCATAGCCTTAGGTTAGGGGAGTCCTCGCCTTAGCCGAAGCCTTGTGGTGCCCTAGCCTAAGCCTAGGGGTGCCCTAGCCTAAGACTAGGGGTGCCCTAGCCCAAGCCTAGGGATGCCCTAGCGTTAGGCTAGAGGAGCCTAGCCTTAGCCTAAGCCTAGGGGTTCCCTAGCCTAAGTCTAGGGGTGTCCTAGCCTAAGCCTTGGGATACCCAAGCCTTAGGCTAGGGGAGCCCTAGCCTTAGCCTAAGCCTAGGGGTGCCCTAGCCTTAGTCTAGTGGAGCCCTAGCCTTAGCCTAAGCCTATGGGTGCCCTAGCCTAAGCGTAGATGTGCCCTAGCCTAAGCCTAGGGTTGACCTACCCTAAGCCTAGGGGTACCCTAGCCTTAGGTTAGCTGAGCCCAATCCTTAGCCTAAGCCTAGGGGTGCCCTAGCCTAAGACTAGGGGTGCCCTAGCCTAAGCTTAGGGGTGCCCTAGCGTAAGCCTAGGGGTGCCCTAGCCTAAGCCTAGGGGTGCCCTAGCCTAAGCCTTGGTGTGCCCTAGCCTAATCCTAGGGGTGCCCTAGCCTAAGCCTAGGGGTGCACTAGCCTAAGCCTAGGGGTGCCCTCCCCTAAGCCTAGGGGTGCCCTAGCCTAAGCCTAGGGGTGCCCTAGCCTTAGGCTAGTTGAGCCCTTGCCTTAGCCTAAGCCTAGGGGTGACCTAGCCTAAGTCTAGGGGTGCCCTAGCCTAAGCCTAGGGGTGCCCTAGCCTAAGCCTAGTGGTGCCCTAGCCTTAGCTAGGGGAGCCCTAGCGTGAGCCTAAGCCTAGGGATCCCCAAGCCTAAGCCTAGGGGTGCCCTAGCCTAAACCTAGAGGTGCCCTAGCCTAATCTTAGGGGTGCCCTAGCGTAAGCTTAGGGGTGCCCTAGCGTAAGTCTATGGGTGCCCTAGCCTAAGCCTAGGGGTGCCCTAGCCTAAGCCTACGGGTGCCCTACCTAAGCCTAGGGGTGCCCTACCCTAACCCTAGGGGTGCCCTAGCTAAGCCTAGGGGTGCCCTAACCTTACGCTAGCTGAGCCCTTGCCTTAGCCTAAGCCTAGGGGTGCCCTAGCCTAAGCCTATGGGTGCCCTAGCCTAAGCTTAATGGTGCCCTAGCCTTAGGCTAGGGGAGCCCTAGCGTTAGCCTAAGCCTAGGGGTACCCTAGCCTAAGGCTAGGGGTGCCCTAGCCTAAGCCTAGGGGTGCCCTAGCCTAAGCCTAGGGGTGCCCTAACCTTAGGCTAGGGTAGCCCTAGCCTTAACCTCGGGGTTCCCTAGCCTAAGCCTAGGTGTGCCCTAGGCTAAGCCTAGGGGTGCCTTAGGCTAAGGCTAGGGGTGCCCAAGCCTTAGTCTACTGGAGCCCTAGCCTTAGCCTAAGCCTAGGGGTGCCCTAGCCTAAGCCTAGGGGTGCCCTAGCCTAAGCCTAGGGGTGCCCTACCCTAAGCCTGGGGTTTCCCTAGCCTAGGCCTAGGGTGCCCTAGCCTTAGGCTAGGGGAGCCTTACCCTTAGCCTTAGCCTAGGGGTGCCCTAGCCTAAGCCTAGGGGTCCCCTAGCCTACGCCTTCGAGTGCCCTAGCCGAAGCCTAGGGGTGCCCTAGCCTTAGGCTAGGGGAGCCCTAGTCTCAGCCTAAGCCTAGGGGTGCCCTAGCCTAAGAGTATGGGTGCCCTAGCCTAAGCTTAGGGGTGCCATAGTCTAAGCCTAGGGGTTCCTTAGCCTAAGCCTAGGGGTGCCATAGCCTAAGCTTAGGGGTGCCCTTGGGTTAGGCAAGGGGAGCCCTAGCCTTTGCCTAAGCCTAGGGGTGGCCTAGCCTAAGCCTAGGGGTGCCCTAGCCTAAGGCTAGGGGAGCCCTAACCTTAGGCTAGGGGAGCCCTAACCTTAGCCTAAGCCTAGGGGTGCCCTAGCCCAAGCCTAGGGGTGCCCTAGCCTAAGCCTAGTGGTGCCCTAGCCTAAGGCTAGGGGTGCCCTAGCCTTAGTCTAGTGGAGCCCTAGCCTTAGCCTAAACCTAGGGGTGACCTAGCCTAAGCCTAGGGGTGCTGTAGCCTAAGCCTAGGGGTGCCCTCGCCTAAGTCGAGGGGTGCCGTAGCCTAAGCCTAGGGGTGCCCTAGCCTAAGCCTAGGGGTGCCCTAGCCTAAGCCTAGGGGTGCCTGAACCTAAGCCTAGGAGTGTCCTAGCCTTAGGCTAGGGGAGACCTAGCCTTATCCTAAGCCTAGGGGTGCCCAAACCTAAGCTTAGGGGTGCCCTTGCCTAAGCCTAGGGGTGCCCTAGCCTAAGCCTAGGGGTGCCCTAGCCTTAGCCTAGGGGTTCCCTAGCCTAAACCTAGGGGTTCCCTAGCCTAAGCCTAGGTGTACCCTAGCCTAAGTCTTGGGGTGCCCTAGTCTAAGCCTAGGGGTGCCCTATCCTAAGACTAGGGGAGCCCTAGCCTTAGCCTAAGCCTAGGGGTGCCGTAGCATAAGACAAGGGGTGCCCTAGCCTAAGCTTAGGGGTGCCCTAGCCTAAGCCTGGGGGTGTCCTAGCCTTAGGCTGGGGAGCCCTTGCCTTAGCCTAAGCCTAGGGGTGCCCTAGCCTAAGCCTAGGGGTGCCCTAGCCTAAGCCTATGGGTGCCCTAGCCTAAGCCTAGGGGTGCCCTAGCCTAAGCCTAGGGGTGCCCTAGCCTTAGCCTAGGTGTTCCATAGCCTAAACCTAGGGGTTCCCTAGCCTAAGCCTAGGTTGCCCTAGCCTAAGTCTAGGGGTGCCCTAGCCTAAGCCTAGGGGTGCCCTATCCTAAGCCTAGGGGTGCCCTAGCCTAAGCCTAGGGGTGCCCTATCCTAAGCCTAGGGGAGCCCTAGCCTTAGCCTAAGCCTAGGGGTGCCCCAGCGTAAGCCTAGGGGTGCCCTAGCCTAAGTCTAGGGGAGCCTAGCCTAAGCATAGTGGTTCCCTAACCTAAGCCTAGGGGTTCCCTACCTAAGCCTAGGGGTGCCCTAGCCTAAGCAAACGGGTGCCCTAGCCTAAGCCTAGGGGTGCCCTACCCTAAGTTTAGTGGTGCCCTAGCCTTAGGCTAGGGGTGCCCCAGCGTAAGCCTAGGGGTGCCCTAGCCTAAGTCTAGGGGAGCCTAGCCTAAGCATAGTGGTTCCCTAACCTAAGCCTCGGGGTTCCCTAGCCTAAGCATAGGTGTGCCCTAGCCTAAGCCTAGCGGTGCCCTAGCCTAAGCCTAGGGGTGCCCTAGCCTTAGGCTAGCTGAGCCCTTGCCTGAGCCTAAGACTAGGAGTGCACAAGCCTAAGCTTAGGGGTGCCCTAGCCTAAGCCTAGGGGTTCCCTAGCCTAAGCCTAGTGGTGCCCTAGCCTTAGGCTAGCGGAGCCCTAGCCTTAGCCTAAGCCTAGGGGTGCCGTAGCATAAGACAAGGGGTGCCCTAGCCTAAGCTTAGGGGTGCCCTAGCCTAAGCCTAGGGGTGCCCTAGCCTAAGGAACCCTAGCCTTAGCTTAAGTCTAGGGGTACCCTAGCCTAAGCCTAGGGTTGCCCTAGCCTAATCCTAGGGGTGCCCAAGCCTTAGGTTAGCTGAGCCCTAGCCGTAGCCTAAGCCTAGGGGTGCCCTAGCCTACGCCTAAGGGTGCCCTAGCCTAAGCCAAGGGGTGCACTAGCCCAAGCCTAGTGATGCCCTAGCGTTAGGCTAGAGGAGCTCTAGCATAGCCTAAGCCTAGAGGATCACTAGCCTAAGCCTAGGGGTGTCCTAGCCCAAGCCTAGGGGTGCCGTAGCCTAAGCCTAGGGGTTCCCTAGCCTAAGCCTAGGGGTGCCCTAGCCTAAGGCTAGGGGTGCACTAGCCTTAGTCTAGTGGAGCCCTAGCCTTAGCCTAAACCTAGGGGTGCCCTAGCCTAAGCGTAGGTGTGCCCTAGCCTAAAACTAGGGGTGACCTACCCTAAGCCTAGGGGTGCCCTAGCCTTAGGCTAGCTGAGCCCTAGCCTTAGCCTAAGCCTAGGGGTGCCCTAGCCTAAGCCTAGGGGTCCCCTAGCCTAAGCCTAGGAGTGCCCTAGCCTAAGCCAAGGGGTGCCCTAGCCTAAGCTTAGGGGGCCCTAGCCTTAGGCTAGCTGAGCCCTTGCCTTAGCCTAAGCCTAGGGGTGCCCTAGCCTACGCCTAGGGGTGCCCTAGCCTAAGCCTAGTGGTGGCCTAGCCTTAGGCTAGGGGAGCCCTTGCGGTAGCCTAAGCCTAGGGGTCCCCTAGCCTAAGCCTAGGTGTGCCCTAGCCTAAGCCTAGGGTTGCCCTAGCCTAAGCCTAGGGGTGCCTTAGCCTTCGGCTAAGGGAGCCCTAGCCTTAGCCTAAGCCTAGGGGTGCCCTAGCCTAAGCCTAGGTGTTCCCTAGCCTAAGCCTACGGGTGCCCTAGTCTAAGCCTAGGGGTGTGCAAGCCTAAGGCTAGGGGTGCCCTAGCCTTAGTCTAGTGGAGCCTTAGCCTTAGCCTAAGCCTAGGGGTACCCTAGCCTAAGCCTAGGGGTGCCCTAGCCTTAGCCTAAGCCTAGGGGTGCCCTAGCCTAAGCCTAGGGGTGCACTAGCCTACGTATAGGGGTGCACTAGCCTAAGCCTAGGGGTGCCCTAGCCTTAGGCTAGGGGAGCCCTAGTCTTAGCCTAAGCCTAGGGGTGCCCAAGCCTAAGACTATGGGTGCCCTAGCCTAAGCTTAGGGGTGCCCTAGTCTAAGCCTAGGGGTGCCCTAGCCTAAGCCTAGGGGTGCCCTAGGGTTAGGCAAGGGGAGCACTAGCCTTAGCCTAAGCATAGGGGTGCCCTAGCCTAAGCTTAGGGGTGCCCTAGCCTAAGCCTAGGGGTGCCCTAGCCTAAGGCTAGGGGAGCCCTAACCTTAGGCTAGGGGAGCCCTAACCTTAGCCTAAGCCTAGGGGTGCCCTAGCTCAAGCCTAGGGGTGCCTAGCCTAAGCCTAGGGGTGCCCTAGCCTATGCCTAGGGGTGCCCTAGCCTAAGCCTAGGGGTGTCCAAGCCTAAGCCTAGGGGTGCCCTAGCCTTAGTCTAGTGGAGCCCTAGCCTTATCCTAAGCCTAGGGGTGCCCTAGCCTAAGCCTAGGCGTGCCCTAGCCTAAGCCTAGGGGTGCCCTAGCCTTAGGCTAGCGGAGCCCTAGCCTTAGCCTAAGCCTAGGGGTGCCGTAGCATAAGACAAGGGGTGCCCTAGCCTAAGCTTAGGGGTGCCCTAGCCTAAGCCTAGGGGTGCCCTAGCCTAAGGAACCCTAGCCTTAGCTTAAGTCTAGGGGTACCCTAGCCTAAGACTAGGGTTGCCCTAGCCTAAGCCTAGGGGTGCCCAAGCCTTAGGGTAACTGAGCCCAAGCCGTAGCCTAAGCCTAGGGGTGCCCTAGCCTACGCCTAAGGGTGCCCTAGCCTAAGCCAAGGGGTGCACTAGCCCAAGCCTAGTGATGCCCTAGCGTTAGGCTAGAGGAGCTCTAGCATAGCCTAAGCCTAGAGGATCACTAGCCTAAGCCTAGGGGTGTCCTAGCCCAAGCCTAGGGGTGCCGTAGCCTAAGCCTAGGGGTTCCCTAGCCTAAGCCTAGGGGTGCCCTAGCCTAAGGCTAGGGGTGCACTAGCCTTAGTCTAGTGGAGCCCTAGCGTTAGCCTAAGCCTAGGGGTGCCCTAGCCTAAGCGTAGATGTGCCCTAGCCTAAAACTAGGGGTGACCTACCCTAAGCCTAGGGGTGCCCTAGCCTTAGGCTAGCTGAGCCCTAGCCTTAGCCTAAGCCTAGGGGTGCCCTAGCCTAAGCCTAGGGGTCCCCTAGCCTAAGCCTAGGAGTGCCCTAGCCTAAGCCAAGGGGTGCCCTAGCCTAAGCTTAGGGGGCCCTAGCCTTAGGCTAGCTGAGCCCTTGCCTTAGCCTAAGCCTAGGGGTGCCCTAGCCTACGCCTAGGGGTGCCCTAGCCTAAGCCTAGGGGTGCCCTAGCCTAAGCCTAGTGGTGGCCTAGCCTTAGGCTAGGGGAGCCCTAGCGGTAGCCTAAGCCTAGGGGTCCCCTAGCCTAAGCCTAGGTGTGCCCTAGCCTAAGCCTAGGGTTGCCCTAGCCTAAGCCTAGGGGTGCCTTAGCCTTCGGCTAAGGGAGCCCTAGCCTTAGCCTAAGCCTAGGGGTGCCCTAGCCTAAGCCTAGGGGTTCCCTAGCCTAAGCCTACGGGTGCCCTAGTCTAAGCCTAGGGGTGTGCAAGCCTAAGGCTAGGGGTGCCCTAGCCTTAGTCTAGTGGAGCCTTAGCCTTAGCCTAAGCCTAGGGGTACCCTAGCCTAAGCCTAGGGGTGCCCTAGCCTAAGCCTAGGGGTGCCCTATCCTTAGGCTAGGGGAGCCCTAGCCTTAGCCTAAGTCTAGGGTTGCCCTAGCCTAAGCCTAGGGAT
Source organism: Tenrec ecaudatus (assembly GCF_050624435.1). Classification (NCBI taxonomy): domain Eukaryota; kingdom Metazoa; phylum Chordata; class Mammalia; order Afrosoricida; family Tenrecidae; genus Tenrec; species Tenrec ecaudatus. Next base: position 787,352 of record NW_027459491.1, read on the forward strand.
GCACTAGCCTACGTATAGGGGTGCACTAGCCTAAGCCTAGGGGTGCCCTAGCCTTAGGCTAGGGGAGCCCTAGTCTTAGCCTAAGCCTAGGGGTGCCCAAGCCTAAGACTATGGGTGCCCTAGCCTAAGCTTAGGGGTGCCCTAGTCTAAGCCTAGGGGTGCCCTAGCCTAAGCCTAGGGGTGCCCTAGGGTTAGGCAAGGGGAGCACTAGCCTTAGCCTAAGCATAGGGGTGCCCTAGCCTAAGCTTAGGGGTGCCCTAGCCTAAGCCTAGGGGTGCCCTAGCCTAAGGCTAGGGGAGCCCTAACCTTAGGCTAGGGGAGCCCTAACCTTAGCCTAAGCCTAGGGGTGCCCTAGCCCAAGCCTAGGGGTGCCTAGCCTAAGCCTAGGGGTGCCCTAGCCTATGCCTAGGGGTGCCCTAGCCTAAGCCTAGGGGTGCCCAAGCCTAAGCCTAGGAGTGCCCTAGCCTTAGTCTAGTGGAGCCCTAGCCTTAGCCTAAGCCTAGGGGTGCCCTAGCCTAAGCCTAGGCGTGCCCTAGCCTAAGCCTAGGGGTGCCCTACCCTAAGCCTAGGGGTCCCCTAGCCTAAGCCTAGGGGTTCCCTAGCCTTAGGCTAGCTGAGACCTAGCCTTCGCCTAAGCCTAGGGGTGCCCTAGCCTAAGCCTAGGGGTGCCGTAGCCTAAGCCTAGGGGTGCCCTAGCCTAAGCTTAGGGGTGGCCTAGCCTAAGCCTAGGGGTGCCCTAGCCTAAGCCTAGGGGTGACATAGCCTAAGCCTAGGGGTGTCCTAGCCTTAGGCTAGGGGAGCCCTAGCCTTAGGCTAGCAGAGCCCTAGCCTTAGCCTAAGCCTAGGGGTGCCCTAGCAAAAGACAAGGGGTGCCCTAGCCTAAGCTTAGGGGCACCCTAGCCTAAGCCTAGGGGTCCCCTAGCCTAAGCCTAGGGGTGCCCTAACCTAAGCCTAGGGGTGCCCTAGCGTTAGACTAGTGGAGCCCTAGCCTTAGCCTAAGACTAGGGGTGCCCTAGCCTAAGCCTAGGGGTGCCCTACACTAAGCCTAGGGGTGCCCTAGCCTTAGGCTAGCGGAGCCCTAGCCTTAGCCTAAGCCTAGGGGTGCCCTAGCAAAAGACAAGCGGTGCCCTAGCCTAAGCTTAGGGGCGCCATAGCCTAAGCCTAGTGGTCCCCTAGCCTAAGCGTAGGGGTGCCCTAGCCTAAGCCTAGGGGTGCCCTAGCGTTAGGCTAGGGGAGCCCTAGCCTTAGCCTAAGACTAGGGATGCCCTAGCCTAAGCCTAGGGGTTCCCTTGCCTAAGCATATGGGTGCCCTAGTCTAAGCCTAGGGGTGCCCTAGCCTAAGCCTAGTGGTGCCCTAGGGTTAGGCAAGGGGAGCACTAGCCTTAGCCTAAGCATAGGGGTGCCCTAGCCTAAGCTTAGGGGTGCCCTAGCCTAAGCCTAAGCCTTGGGGTACCCTAGCCTAAGCCTTGGGGTGCCCTAGAATACGCCAAGTGTGCCCTACCCTAAGCCTAGGGTTGCCCTAGCCTAAGCCTAGGGGTGCCCTAGACTTAGGGTAGCTGAGCCCTAACCGTAGCCTAAGCTTAGGGGTGCCCTAGCCTAAGCCTAGGGGTGCCCTAGCCTAAGGCTAGGGGAGCCCTAACCTTAGGCTAGGGGAGCCCTAACCTTAGCCTAAGCCTTGGGATGCCCTAGCCCAAGCCTAGGGGTGCCCTAGCCTAAGCCTAGGGGTGCCCTAGCCTAAGCCTAGGAGTGCCCTAGCCTAAGCCTAGGGGTGCCCTAACCTAACTAGGGTGCCCTAGCCTTAGTCTAGTGGATCCCTAGCCTTAGCCTAAGCCTAGGGGTGCCCTAGCCTAAGCCTAGGTGTGCCCTAGCCTAAGCCTATGGGTGCCCTACCCTAAGCCTAGGGGTGCCCTAGCCTAAGCCTAGGGGTGCCCTAGCCTTAGGCTAGCTGAGCCCTAGCCTTAGCCTAATCCTAGGGGTGCCCTAGCCTAAGCCTAGGGGTGCCGTAGCCTAAGCCTTGTGGTGCCCTAGCCTAAGCGAAGGGGTGCCCTAGCCTAAGCCTAGGGGTGCCCTAGCCTAAGCCTAGGGGTGCCCTAGCCTAAGCCTAGGGGTGCCCTAGCCTAAGCCTAGGGGTGACTTAGCCTAAGCCTAGGGGTTTCGTAGCCTTAGGCTAGGGGTGCCCTAGCCTTAGCCTAAGCATAGGGGTGCCCTAGCCTAAGCTCAGGGGTGCCCTAGCCTAAGCCTAGGGGTGCCCTAGCCTAAGGCTAGGGGAGCCCTATCCTTAAGCTAGGGGAGCCCTAACCTTAGCCTAAACCACGGGGTGCCCTAGCCTTAGTCTAGTGGAGCCCCAGCCTTGGCCTAAGCCTAGGGGTGCCCTAGCCTTAGCCTAGGTGTGCCCTAGCCTAAGCCTATGGGTGCCCTACCCTAAGCCTAGGGGTGCCCTAGCTTAAGCCTAGGGGTGCCCTAGCCTTAGGATAGCTGAGCCCTAGCCTTAGCCTAAGCCTAGGGGTTCCCTAGCCTAAGCCTAGGGGTGCCGTAGCCTACGCCTAGGGGTGCCGTAGCCTAAGCCAAGGGGTGCCCTAGCCTAAGCCTAGGGGTGCCCTAGCCTAAGACTAGGGGTGCCCTAGCCTAAGCCTAGGGGTGACTTAGCCTAAGCCTAGGGGTGTCCTAACCTTAGGCTAGGGGAACCCTAGCCTTATCCTAAGCCTAGGGGTTCCCTAGCCTAAGCCTAGGGGTGCCGTAGCCTAAGCCAAGGGGTGCCCTAGCCTAAGCCTAGGGGTGCCCTAGCCTAAGCCTAGGGGTGCCCTAGCCTAAGCCTAGGGTTGCCCTAGCCTAAGCCTAGGGGTGCCCTACCCTAAGCCTAGGGGTGCCCTAGCCTTAGGCTAGCGGAGCCCTAGCCTTAGCCTAAGCCTAGGGGTGCCCTAGCAAAAGACAAGGGGTGCCCTAGCCTAAGCTTAGGGGCGCCCTAGCCTAAGCCTAGGGGTCCCCTAGCCTAAGCGTAGGGGTGCCCTAGCCTAAGCCTAGGGGTGCCCTAGCGTTAGGCTAAGGGAGCCCTAGCCTTAGCCTAAGACTAGGGATGCCCTAGCCTAAGCCTAGGGGTGCCCTAGCCTAAGCCTATGGGTGCCCTAGCCTAAGCTTAGGGGTGCCTTAGCCTTAGGCTAGGGGAGCCCTAGCCTTAGCCTAAGCCTAGGGGTGCCATAGCCTAAGCCTATGGGTTCCCTTGCCTAAGCCTAGGGGTGCCCTAGCCTAAGACTAGGTCTGCCGTAGCCTAAGGATAGGGGTGCCCTAGTCTTAGTCTAGTGGAGCCTTAGCCTAAGCCTAAGCCTAGGGGTACCCTAGCCTAAGCCTAGGGGTGCCCTAGCCTAAGCCAAGGGTGCCCTACCCTAAGCCTAGGGTTGCCCTAGCCTAAGCCTAGGGGTGCCCTAGCCTTAGGGTAGCTGAGCCCTAGCCGTAGCCTACGCCTAGGGGTGCCCTAGCCTACACCTAAGGGTACCCTAGCCTAAGCCTAGGGGTTCCCTAGCCTAAGCCTAGGGGTACCCTAGCCTAAGCCTAGGGGTGCCCTGGCCTAAGACTAGGGGTGCCCTAGCCTAAGCTTAGGGGTGCCCTAGTCTAAGCCTATGGGTGCCCTAGCCAAAGCCTAGGGGTGCCTTAGGTTTATGCAAGGGGAGCCCTAGCCTTAGCCTAAGCCGAACGGTGCCCTAGCATAAGCTTAGGGGTGCCCTAGCCTAAGCCTAGGGGTGCCCTAGCCTAAGCCTAGGGGTGCCCTACCCTAAGCCTAGGGGTGCCCTAGCCTTAGGCTAGGGGTTCCCTAGCCTTAGGCTAGCTGAGCCATTGCCTGAGCCTAAGACTAGGAGTGCACAAGCCTAAGCTTAGGGGTGCCCTAGCCTAAGCCTAGGGGTTCCCTAGCCTAAGCCTAGTGGTACCCTAACCTTAGGCTAGCGGAGCCCTAGCCTTAGCCTAAGCCTAGGGGTGCCGTAGCATAAGACAAGGGGTGCCCTAGCCTAAGCCTAGGGGTGCCCTAGCCTTAGGGTAGCTGAGCCCTAGCCGTAGCCTAAGCCTAGGGGTGCCCTAGCCTACGCCTAAGGGTGCCCTAGCCTAAGCCAAGGGGTGCACTAGCCCAAGCCTAGTGATGCCCTAGCGTTAGGCTAGAGGAGCTCTAGCATAGCCTAAGCCTAGAGGATCACTAGCCTAAGCCTAGGGGTGTCCTAGCCCAAGCCTAGGGGTGCCCTAGCCTAAGCCTAGGGGTTCCCTAGCCTAAGCCTAGGGGTGCCCTAGCCTAAGCCTAGGGGTGCCCTAGCCTAAGGCTAGGGGTGCACTAGCCTTAGTCTAGTGGAGCCCTAGCCTTAGCCTAAGCCTAGGGGTGCCCTAGCCTAAGCGTAGATGTGCCCTAGCCTAAAACTAGGGGTGACCTACCCTAAGCCTAGGGGTGCCCTAGCCTTAGGCTAGCTGAGCCCTAGCCTTAGCCTAAGCCTAGGGGTGCCCTAGCCTAAGCCTAGGGGTCCCCTAGCCTAAGCCTAGGAGTGCCCTAGCCTAAGCCAAGGGGTGCCCTAGCCTAAGCTTAGGGGGCCCTAGCCTTAGGCTAGCTGAGCCCTTGCCTTAGCCTAAGCCTAGGGGTGCCCTAGCCTACGCCTAGGGGTGCCCTAGCCTAAGCCTAGGGGTGCCCTAGCCGAAGCCTAGTGGTGGCCTAGCCTTAGGCTAGGGGAGCCCTAGCGGTAGCCTAAGCCTAGGGGTCCCCTAGCCTAAGCCTAGAGGTGCCCTAGCCTAAGCCTAGGGTTGCCCTAGCCTAAGCCTAGGGGTGCCTTAGCCTTAGGCTAAGGGAGCCCTAGCCTTAGCCTAAGCCTAGGGGTGCCCTAGCCTAAGCCTAGGGGTTCCCTAGCCTAAGCCTACAGGTGCCCTAGTCTAAGCCTAGGTGTGTGCAAGCCTAAGGCTAGGGGTGCCCTAGCCTTAGTCTAGTGGAGCCTTAGCCTTAGCCTAAGCCTAGGGGTACCCTAGCCTAAGCCTAGGGGTGCCCTAGCCTAAGCCTAGGGGTGCCCTAGCCTTAGGCTAGGGGAGCCCTAGCCTTAGCCTAAGCCTAGGGGTGCCCTAGCCTAAGCCTAGGGGTGCACTAGCCTACGTATAGGGGTGCACTAGCCTAAGCCTAGGGGTGCCCTAGCCTTAGGCTAGGGGAGCCCTAGTCTTAGCCTAAGCCTAGGGGTGCCCAAGCCTAAGTCTATGGGTGCCCTAGCCTAAGCTTAGGGGTGCCCTAGTCTAAGCCTAGGGGTGCCCTAGCCTAAGCCTAGGGGTGCCCTAGGGTTAGGCAAGGGGAGCACTAGCCTTAGCCTAAGCATAGGGGTGCCCTAGCCTAAGCTTAGGGGTGCCCTAGCCTAAGCCTAGGGGTGCCCTACCCTAAGGCTAGGGGAGCCCTAAACTTAGGCTAGGGGAGCCCTAACCTTAGCCTAAGCCTAGGGGTGCCCTAGCCCAAGCCTAGGGGTGCCTAGCCTAAGCCTAGGCGTGCCCTAGCCTAAGACTAGGGGTGCCCTAGCCTAAGCCTAGGGGTGCCCAAGCCTAAGCCTAGGGGTGCCCTAGCCTTAGTCTAGTGGAGCCCTAGCCTTAGCCTAAGCCTAGGGGTGCCCTAGCCTAAGCCTAGGCGTGCCCTAGCCTAAGCCTAGGGGTGCCCTACCCTAAGCCTAGGGGTGCCCTAGCCTAAGCCTAGGGGTTCCCTAGCCTTAGGCTAGCTGAGACCTAGCCTTAGCCTAAGCCTAGGGGTGCCCTAGCCTAAGCCTAGGGGTGCCGTAGCCTAAGCCTAGGGGTGCCCTAGCCTAAGCCTAGGGGTGCCCTAACCTAAGCCTAGGGGTGCCCTAGCGTTAGACTAGTGGAGCCCTAGCCTTAGCCTAAGACTAGGGGTGCCCTAGCCTAAGCCTAGGGTTGCCCTAGCCTAAGCCTATGGGTGCCCTAGCCTAAGCCTAGGGGAACCCTAGCCTAAGCCTAGGGGTGCCCTAGCCCAAGCCTAAGGGTGCCCTAGCCTAAGCCTAGGGTTTCCCTAGCCTAAGCCTAGGGGTGCCCTAGCCTAAAGCTAGGGGTACCCTAGCCTTAGTCTAGTGGAGCCCTAGCCTTAGCCTAAGCCTAGGGGTGCCCTAGCCTAAGCTTAGATGTGCCCTAGCCTAAGCCTAGGGGTGACCTACCCTAAGTCAAGGGGTGCCCTACCCTAAACCAAGGGGTGCCCTAGCCTTAGGCGAGCTGAGCCCTAGCCTTAGCCTAAGACTAGGGGTGCCCTATCCTAAGCCTAGGGGTGCCCTAGCCTAAGCCTACGAGTGCCCTAGCCTAAGCCAAGGGGTGCCCTAGCCTAAGCCTAGGGGTGCCCTAGCCTAAGCCTAGGGTTGCCCTAGCCTAAGCCTAGGGGTGCCCTAGCCTAAGCCTAGGGGTGTCCTAGCCTAAGGCTAGGGGAGCCCTAGCCATATCCTAAGCCTACGGGTGCCCTAGCCTAAGCCTAGGGGTGCCCTAGCCTTAGGCTAGCTGAGCCCTAGCCTTAGCCTAAGCCTAGGGGTGCCCTAGCCTAAGCCTAGGGGTGCCGTAGCCTAAGCCTAGGGGTGCCCTAGCCTAAGCCAAGGGGTGCCCTAGCCTAAGCCTAGGGGTGCCCTAGCCTAAGCCTAGGGGTGCCCTAGCCTAAGCCTAGGGGTGCCCTAGCCTAAGCCTAGAGGTGACTTAGCCTAAGCCTAGGGGTGTCCTAGCCTTAGGCTAGGGGAGCCCTAGCCTTAGCCTAAGCATAGGGGTGCCCTAGCCTAAGCTCAGGGTTGCCCTAGCCTAAGCCTAGGGGTGCGCTAGCCTAAGGCTAGGGGAGCCCTAACCTTAGGCTAGGGGAGCCCTAACCTTAGCCTAAGCCTCGGGGTGCCCTAGCCCAAGCCTAGGGGTGCCCTAGCCTAAACCTAGGGGTGCACTAGCCTAAGCCTAGGAGTGCCCTAGCCTAAGCCTAGGGGTGCCCTAGCCTAAGGCTAGGGGTGCCCTAGCCTTAGTCTAGTGGAGCCCTAGCCTTGGCCTAAGCCTAGGGGTGCCCTAGCCTAAGCCTAGGTGTGCCCTAGCCTAAGCCTAGGGGTGCCCTAGCCTAAGCCTAGTGGTGCCCTAGCCTTAGGATAGCTGAGCCCTAGCCTTAGTCTAAGCCTAGGGGTGCCCTAGTCTAAGCCTAGGGGTGCCGTAGCCTAAGCCTAGGGGTGCCGTAGCCTAAGCCAAGGGGTGCCCTAGCCTAAGCCTAGGGATGCCCTAGCCTAATCCTTGGGGTGCCCTAGCCTAAGCCTAGGGGTGACTTAGCCTAAGCCTAGGGGTGTCCTAGCCTTAGGCTAGGGGAGCCCTACCCTTATCCTAAGCCTAGGGGTGCCCTAACCTAAGCCTAGGGTTGCCCTAGACTAAGCCTAGGGGTGCCCTACCCTAAGCCTAGGGGTGCCCTAGCCTTAGGCTAGCGGAGCCCTAGCCTTAGCCTAAGCCTAGGGGTGCCCTAGCAAAAGACAAGCGGTGCCCTAGCCTAAGCTTAGGGGCGCCATAGCCTAAGCCTAGTGGTCCCCTAGCCAAAGCGTAGGGGTGCCCTAGCCTAAGCCTAGGGGTTCCCTTGCCTAAGCATATGGGTGCCCTAGCCTAAGCCTAGGCCTGCCCTAGCCTAAGGCTAGGGGTGCCCTAGCCTAAGTCTAGTGGAGCCCTAGCCTAAGCCTAAGCCTTGGGGTACCCTAGCCTAAGTCTTGGGGTGCCCTAGAATACGCCAAGTGTGCCCTACCCTAAGCCTAGGGTTGCCCTAGCCTAAGCCTAGGGGTGCCCTAGACTTAGGGTAGCTGAGCCCTAACCGTAGCCTAAGCTTAGGGGTGTCCTAGCCTAAGCCTAGGCGTGCCCTAGCCTAAGGCTAGGGGAGCCCTAACCTTAGGCTAGGGGAGCCCTAACCTTAGCCTAAGCCTTGGGGTGCCCTAGCCCAAGCCTAGGGGTGCCCTAGCCTAAGCCTAGGGGTGCCCTAGCCTAAGCCTAGGAGTGCCCTAGCCTAAGCCTAGGGGTGCCCTAACCTAACTAGGGGTGCCCTAGCCTTAGTCTAGTGGAGCCCTAGCCTTAGCCTAAGCCTAGGGGTGCCCTAGCCTAAGCCTAGGTGTGCCCTAGCCTAAGCCTCTGGGTGCCCTACCCTAAGCCTAGGGGTGCCCTAGCCTAAGCCTAGGGGTGCCCTAGCCTTAGGCTAGCTGAGCCCTAGACTTAGCCTAAGCCTAGGGGTGCCCTAGCCTAAGCCTAGGGGTGCCTTAGCCTAAGCCTTGTGGTGCCCTAGCCTAAGCGAAGGGGTGCCCTAGCCTAAGCGTAGGGGTGCCCTAGCCTAAGCCTAGGGGTGCCCTAGCCTAAGCCTAGGGGTGCCCTAGCCTAAGCCTAGGGGTGACTTAGCCTAAGCCTAGGGGTTTCGTAGCCTTAGGCTAGGGGTGCCCTAGCCTTAGCCTAAGCATAGGGGTGCCCTAGCCTAAGCTCAGGGGTGCCCTAGCCTAAGCCTAGGGGTGCCCTAGCCTAAGGCTAGGGGAGCCCTATCCTTAGGCTAGGGGAGCCCTAACCTTAGCCTAAACCACGGGGTGCCCTAGCCTTAGTCTAGTGGAGCCCTAGCCTTGGCCTAAGCCTAGGGGTGCCCTTGCCTTAGCCTAGGTGTGCCCTAGCCTAAGCCTATGGGTGCCCTACCCTAAGCCTAGGGGTGCCCTAGCCTAAGCCTACGGGTGCCCTAGCCTTAGGATAGCTGAGCCCTAGCCTTAGCCTAAGCCTAGGGGTTCCCTAGCCTAAGCCTAGGGGTGCCGTAGCCTAAGCCTAGGGGTGCCGTAGCCTAAGCCAAGGGGTGCCCTAGCCTAAGCCTAGGGGTGCCCTAGCCTAAGACTAGGGGTGCCCTAGCCTAAGCCTAGGGGTGACTTAGCCTAAGCCTAGGGGTGTCCTAACCTTAGGCTAGGGGAGCCCTAGCCTTATCCTAAGCCTAGGGGTGCCCTAACCTAAGCCTAGGGTTGCCCTAGCCTAAGCCTTGGGGTGCCCTACCCTAAGCCTAGGGGTGCCCTAGCCTTAGGCTAGCGGAGCCCTAGCCTTAGCCTAAGCCTAGGGGTGCCCTAGCAAAAGACAAGGGGTGCCCTAGCCTAAGCTTAGGGGCGCCCTAGCCTAAGCCTAGGGGTCCCCTAGCCTAAGCGTAGGGGTGCCCTAGCCTAAGCCTAGGGGTGCCCTAGCGTTAGGCTAGGGGTGCCCTAGCGTAAGCCTAGGGGTGACTTAGCCTAAGCCTAGGGGTTTCGTAGCCTTAGGCTAGGGGTGCCCTAGCCTTAGCCTAAGCATAGGGGTGCCCTAGCCTAAGCTCAGGGGTGCCCTAGCCTAAGCCTAGGGGTGCCCTAGCCTAAGGCTAGGGGAGCCCTATCCTTAGGCTAGGGGAGCCCTAACCTTAGCCTAAACCACGGGGTGCCCTAGCCTAAGCCTAGGGGTCCCCTAGCCTAAGCGCAGGGGTGCCCTAGCCTAAGCCTAGGGGTGCCCTAGCGTTAGGCTAGGGGAGCCCTAGCCTTAGCCTAAGACTAGGGATGCCCTAGCCTAAGCCTAGGGGTGCCCTAGCCTAAGCCTATGGGTGCCCTAGACTAAGCTTAGGGGTTCCTTAGCCTTAGGCTAGGGGAGACCTAGCCTTAACCTAAGCCTAGGGGTGCCATAGCCTAAGCCTATGGGTTCCCTTGCCTAAGCCTAGGGGTGCCCTAGCCTAAGACTAGGTCTGCCCTAGCCTAAGGATAGGGGTGCCCTAGCCTTAGTCTAGTGGAGCCTTAGCCTAAGCCTAAGCCTAGGGGTACCCTAGCCTAAGTCTAGGGGTGCCCTAGCCTAAGCCAAGGGTGCCCTACCCTAAGCCTAGGGTTGCCCTAGCCTAAGCCTAGGGGTGCCCTAGCCTTAGGGTAGCTGAGCCCTAGCCGTAGCCTAAGCCTAGGGGTGCCCTAGCCTACACCTAAGGGTGCCCTAGCCTAAGCCTAGGGGTGCACTAGCCTTAGGCTAGGGGAGCCCTAGTCTTAGCCTAAGCCTCGTTGTGCCCTGGCCTAAGACTAGGGGTGCCCTAGCCTAAGCTTAGGGGTGCCCTAGTCTAAGCCTATGGGTGCCCTAGCCAAAGCCTAGGGGTGCCTTAGGTTTATGCAAGGGGAGCCCTAGCCTTAGCCTAAGCCGAACGGTGCCCTAGCATAAGCTTAGGGGTGCCCTAGCCCAAGCGTAGGGGTGCCCTAGCCTAAGCCTAGGGGTGCCCTACCCTAAGCCTAGGGGTGCCCTAGCCTTAGGCTAGGGTGCCCTAGCCTTAGCCTAAGCCTAGGGGTGCCCTAGCCTAAGCCTAGGGGTGCCCTAGCCTAAGCCTAGGGTTGCCCTAGCCTAAGCCTAGGGGTGCCCTAGCCTAAGGCTAGGGGTGCCCTAGCCTTAGTATAGTGGAGCCCTAGCCTTAGCCTAAGCCTAGGGCTGCCCTAGCCTAAGCCTAGGGTTGCCCTACCCTAAGCCTAGGGGTGCCCTAGCCTTAGGCTAGGGGAGCCCTAGCCTTTGCCTAAGCCTAGGGGTGCCCTTGCCTAAGCCTAGGGGTGCCCTAGCCTAAGCCTACGGGTGTCCTAGCCTAAGCCTAGGGGTGCCCTACCCTAAGCCCAGGGGTGCCCTAAACTTAGGCTAGGGGAGCCCTAGCCTTAGCCTAAGCCTTGGGGCGCCCTAGCCTAAACCTATGGGTTCCCTCGCCTAAGCCTAAGGGTGAGCTAACCTAAGCATAGGGGTGCCCTAGGCTAATGCTAGGGGTGCCCTAGTATTAGTCTAGAGGAGCCCTAGCCTTAGCCTAAGATTAGGGGTGCCATATCCTAAGCCTAGTGGTGCCCTAGCCTAAGCCTAGGGGTGCCCTAGCCTAAGCCTAGGGGTGCCATAGCCTAAGGCTAGGGGTGCCCTAGCCTTAGTCTAGTGGAGCCCTAGCCTTAGCCTAAGCCTAGGGGTGCCATAGCCTAAGCATAGATGTGCCATAGCCTAAGCCTAGGGGTGCCCTACCCTAAGCTTAGGGGTACCCTAGCCTAAGCCTAGGGGTGCCCTAGCCTAAGCCAAGGGGTGCCCTAGCCTAAGCCTAGGGGTGCCCTAGCCTAAGCCTAGTTGTGCCCTAGCCTAAGCCTAGGGGTGACTTAGCCTAAGCCTAGGGGTGTCCTAGCCTTAGGCTAGGGGAGCCCTAGCCTTATCCTAAGCCTAGGGGTGCCCTAACCTAAGCCTAGGGTTGCCCTAGCCTAAGCCTAGCGGAGCCCTACCCTTAGCCTAAGCCTAGGGGTGCCCTAGCAAAAGACAAGGGGTACCCTAGCCTAAGTTTAGGGGCGCCCTAGCCTAAGCCTAGGGGTCCCCTAGCCTAAGCGTAGGGGTGCCCTAGCCTAAGCCTAGGGGTGCCCTACCGTTAGGCTAGGGGATCCCTAGCCTTAGCCTAAGACTAGGGATGCCCTAGCCTAAGCCTAGGAGTGCCCTAGCCGAAGCTTATGGGTGTCCTAGCCTAAGCCTAGGGGTGCCTTAGCCTTAGGCTAGGGGAGCCCTAGCCTTAGCCTAAGCCTAGGGGTGCCGTAGCCTAAGCCTAGGGGTTCCCTTGCCTAAGCCTAGGGGTGCCCTAGCCTAAGCCTAGGTCTGCCCTAGCCTAAGGCTAGGGGTGCCCTAGCCTTAGTCTAGTGGAGCCCTAGCCGAAGCCTAAGCCTAGGGGTACCCTAGCCTAAGCATAGGGGTGCCCTAGCCTAAGTCAAGGGTGCCCTACCCTAAGCCTAGGGTTGCCCTAGCCTAAGCCTAGGGGTGCCCTAGCCTTAGGGTAGCTGAGCCCTAGCCGTAGCCTACGCCTAAGGGTGCCCTAGCCTAAGCCTAGGGGTACACTAGTCTAAGCCTATGGGTGCCCAAGCCAAAGCCTAGGGGTGCCTTAGGTTTATGCAAGGGGAGCCCTAGCCTTAGCCTAAGCCGAACGGTGCCCTAGCATAAGCTTAGGGGTGCCCTAGCCTAAGCCTAGGGGTGCCCTAGCCTAAGCCTAGGGGTGCCCTAGCCTAAGCCTAGGGGTGCCCTAGCCTTAGTCTAGGGGGCCCTAGCCTTAGCCTAAGCTAGGGGTGCCCTAGCCTAAGCCTAGTGGTGTCCTAGCCTAAGCCTAGGGGTGCCCTAACCTAAGCCTAGGGGAGCCCTAGCCTTAGACTAGGGGAGCCCTAGCCTTAGCCTAAGCCTAGGGGTGCCCTAGCCTAAGCCTAGGGGTGCGCTAGCATAAGCCTAGGGTTGCCCTGGCCTAAGCCTAGGGTTGCCCTAGCCTAAGGCTAGGGGTGCCCTAGCCTTACTATAGTGGAGCCCTAGCCTTAGCCTAAGCCTAGGGGTGCCCTAGCCTAAGCCTAGGGTTGCCCTACCCTAAGCCTAGGGCTGCCCTTGCCTTAGGCTAGGGGAGCCCTAGCCTTTGCCTATGCCTAGGCGTGCCCTTGCCTAAGCCTAGGGGTACCCTAGCCTAAGCCTACGGGTGTCCTAGCCTAAACCTTGGGGTGCCCTACCCTAAGCCCAGGGGTGCCCTAGCTTAAGCCTAGGGGTGTCCTAGCCTTAGGCTAGCTGAGCCCTAGCCTTAGCCTAAGCCTAGGGGTGCCCTAGCCTAAGCCTAGGGGTGCCCTAGCCTAAGCCTAGGGGTGCCCTAGACTAAGCCTAGGAGTGCCCTAGCCTAAGCCAAGGGTTGCCCTAGCCTTAGCCTATGTCTAGAGGTGCCCTAGCCTAAGACTAGGAGTGCCCTAGCCTAAACTTAGGGGTGCCCAAGCGTAAGCCTAGGGCTGCCCTTGCCTAAGCCTAGGGGTGCCCTAGCATAAGCCTAGGGGTCCCCTATCCTTAGGCTAGGGGAGCCCTAGCCTTAGCCTAAGCCTTTGGGTTCCCTAGCCTAAGCCTAGGGGTACCCTAGCCTTAGGCTAGAGGAGCCCTAGCCTTAGCCGAAGCCTTGAGGTGCCCTAGCCTAAGCCTAGGGGTGCCCTAGCCTAAACCTAGGGGTGCACTAGCCTAAGCCTAGGGGTGCCCTAGTGTTAGCCTAGGGGAGCCCTAGCCTTAGCTTAAGCCTAGGGGTTCCCTAGCCTAAGTCTAGGGGTGCCCTAGCCTAAGACTAGGGTTACCCAAGCCTTAGGCTAGGGGAGCCCTAGCCTTAGCCTAAGCCATGGGGTGCCCTAGCATACGCCTAGGGGTGCCCTAGCCTAGGCTGAGGGTTGCCCTAGCCTAAGCCTAGGGTTGCCCTAGCCTAAGCCTAGGGGTGCCCTAGCCTTAGGCTAGGGGAGCCCTAGCCTTAGCCTAAGCCTAGGAGTGCCCTAGCCTAAGCCTAGGGGTGCCCTAGCCTAAGCCTATGGGTGTCCTAGCCTAAGCCTAGGGGTGCCCTAGCCTAAGCCTAGGGGTTCCCTAGCCTAAACCTAGGGGTTCCCTAGCCTAAGCCTAGGGGTGCCCTAGGCTAAGGCTAGGGGTGCCCTAGCCTTAGTCTAGTGGAGACCTAGCCTCACCCTAAGCTTAGGGGTGCCCTATCCTAAGCCTAGGGGTGCCCTATCCTAAGCCTAGGGGTGCCCTAGCCTTAGTCTAAGCCTAGGGGTGCCCTAGCTCAAGCCTAGGGATGCCCTAGCGTTATGCTAGAGGAGCCCTAGCCTTAGCCTAAGCCTAGTGGTGCCCTAGCCTAAGCCTAGGGGCGCCCTAGCCTAAGTCTAGTGGTGCCCTAGCCTAAGCCTAGGTGTACCCTAGCCATAGGCTAGGGGGGTCCTCGCCTTAGCCGAAGCCTTTGGGTGCCCTAGCCTAAGCCTTGGGGTGCCCTTGCCTAAGCCTAGGGGTGCCCTAGCCCAAGCCTTGTGATGCCCTAGCGTTAGGCTAGTGGAGCCCTAGCCTTTGCCTAAGCCTAGGGGTACCCTAGCCTAAGCCTAGGGGTGCCCTAGCCTAAGTCTAGGGGTGCCTTAACCTAAGCCTAGGGGTACCCTGGCCTTAAGCTAGGGGAGCCTTAGCCTTAGCCTAAGCCTAGGGGTGCCCCAGCGTAAGCCTAGGGGTGCCCTAGCCTAAGTCTAGGGGAGCCTAGCCTAAGCATAGTGGTGCCCTAACCTAAGCCTAGGGGTTCCCTACCAAGCCTAGGGGTTCCCTAGCCTAAGCCTAGGGGTGCCCTAGCCTTAGGCTAGGGGAGCCGTAGCCTTAGTCTAAGCCTAGGGGTGCCCTACCCTAAGCCTAGGGGTGCCCTAGCCCAAGCTTAGGGATGCCCTAGCGTTAGGCTAGAGGAGCCCTAGCCTTAGCCTAAGCCTAGGGGTGCCCTAGCCTAAGCCTAGGGGTGCCCTAGCCTAAGCCTAGGGGTACCCTAGCCTTAGGCTAGGTGAGTCCTCGCCTTAGCCGAAGCCTTGGGTGCCCTAGCCTAAGCCTAGGGGTGCCCTAGCCTAAACCTAGGGGTGCCCTAGCGCCAGCCTAGGGATGCCCTAGCGTTAGGCTAGGGGTGCCCTAGCCTAAGCCTAGGGGTGCCCTAGCCTTAGGCTAGGGGAGTCCTAGTGTTATCCTAAGCCTAGGGGTGCCCTAGTCTAAGGCAAGGGGTGCCCTAGGCTTAGGCAAGGGGAGCCCTAGCCTTAGCCTAAGCCTAGGGGTGCCCTAGTCTAAACTTAGGGGTGCCCTAGCCTAAGCCTAGGGGTGCCCTAGCTTAAGCCTAAGGTGCCCTAGCCTAAGCCTAGGGGTGCCCTAGCCTAAGCCTAGGGGTGCCCTAACCTAAGCCTAGGGGTGATCTAGCCTTAGGCTAGGGGGCCCTAGCCTTAGCCAAAGCCTAGGGTTGCCCTAGTCTAAGCCTAGTGGTGTCCTAGCCTAAGCCTAGGGGTGCCCTAGCCTAAGCCTTGGGGTGCCCAAGCCTTAGACTAGGGGAGCCCTAGCCTTAGCCTAAGCCTAGGGGTGCCATAGCCTAAGCCTAGGGGTGCCCTAGCATAAGACTAGGGTTGCCCTAGCCTAAGCCTAGGGGTGCCCTAGCCTAAGCCTAGGTGTGCCTTAGCCTAAGGCTAGATATCACCTAGCCTTAATCTAAGCCTAGGGATGCCCTAGCCTACGCCTAGGGGTGCCCTAGCCTAAGCCTAGGCGTGCCCTAGCCTTAGGATAGGGGAGTCCTAGTCTTAGCCTGAGCCTAAGGGTGCCCTAGCCTAAGACTAGGGGTGCCCTAGCCTACGCCTAGGGGTGCCCTAGCCTTAGGCTAGGGGAGTCCTAGTCTTAGCATAAGCCTAGGGGTGCCCTAGCCTAAGCCTAGGGGTGCCCTAGCCTAAGACTAGGTGTGCCTTATCCTAAGCCATGGGGTGCCGTAGCCTAAGCCTAGGGGTGCCCTAGCCTGAACCTATGGTTGCCCTACCCTAAGCCTAGGGGTGCCCTAGCCTAAGCCTAGGCGTGCCCTAGCCTAAGACTAGGGGTGCCCTAGCCTAAGCCTAGGGGTGCCCTATCCTAAGCCTAGGCGTGCCCTAGCCTAAGGCTAGGGGTGCCCTAGCCTTAGGCTAGGGGAGCCCTAACCTTAGTCTAAGCTTAGGGGTGCCCTAGCCTATGCCTAGGGGTGCCCTAGCCTAAGCCAATTGGTGCCCTAACCTAAGTCTAGGGGTACCCTAGCCTTAGGCTAGAGGATTCCTCGCCTTAGCCTAAGCCTAGGGGTGCCCTAGCCTAAGCCAACGGGTGCCCTAGCCTAAGTCTAGGGGTGCCTTAGCCTAAGCCTAGGGGTACCCTAGCCTTAGGCTAGGGGAGTCCTCGCCTTAGCCGAAGCCTTGGGGTGCCCTAGCCTAAGCCTAGGGGTACCCTAGCCTAAGCCTATTGGTGCCCTAGCCTAAGTCTAGGGGTGCCCTAGCCTAAGCCTAGGTGTACCCTACCCTTAGGCTAGGGGAGTCCTCGCCTTAGCCGAAGCCTTGGGGTGCCCTAGCCTAAGTCTAGGGGTGCCCTAGCCTAAGCCTAGGTGTACACTAGCCTGAGGCTAGGGGAGTCCTCACCTTAGCTGAAGCCTTGGGGTGTCCTAGCCTAAGCCTAGGGGTGTCCTAACCTAAGCCTAGGGGTGGCCTAGCACAAGCCTAGGGATGCCCTAGCGTTAGTCTAGAGGAGCTCTAGCCTTAGCCTAAGCCTAGGGGTGCCCTAGCCTAACCCTAGAGGTGCCCTAGCCTAAGTCTTGGGGTGCCCAAGCCTAAGCCTAGGGGTACCCTAGCCTTAGGCTAGGGGAGCCCTAGCCTTAGCCTAAGCCTAGGGGTGCCCCAGCCAAAGCCTAGGGGTGCCCTAGCGTAAGTCTAGGGGTGCCTAGCCTAAGCACAGAGGTGCCCTAACCTAAGCCTAGTGGTTCCCTACCTAAGCCTAGGGGTGCCCTAGCCTAAGCCTACGGGTGCCCTAGCCTAAGCCTAGGGGTGCCCTAGCCTTAGGCTAGGGAAGCCCTAGCCTTAGCCTAAGCCTAGGGGTGCCCTAGCCTAAGCTTAGGGGTGCCCTTGCCTAAGCCTAGGGCTGCCCTAGTTTAAGCCTAGGGGTGCCCTAGCCTAAGCCTAGGGGTGCCCTAGCCTAAGCCTAGGGGTGCCCTAGCCTAAGCCTAGGGGTGCCCTAGCCTAAACTTAGGGGTGCCCTAGCCTAAGGCTAGGGGTGCCCTAGCCTAAGCCTAGGGGTGCCCTAGTCTAAGCCTAAGGGTGCCCTAGCCTTATACTAGGGGAGCCCTAGCCTTAGCCTAAGCCTAGGGGTGCCCTAGGCTAAGCCTAGGGGTGCCCTATCCTAAGCCTAGGGGTGCCCTAGTCTAAGCCTAATGGTGCCCTAGCCTTAGACTAGGGGAGCCCTAGCCTTAGCCTAAGCTTTGGGGTGCCCTAGCCTAAGCCTAGGGATGCCCTAGCCTAAGCCTAGGGGTGCCCTAGCCTTAGGCAAGGGAAGCCCTAGCTTTAGCCTAAGTCTAGGCGTGCCCTAGCCTACGCCTAGGGGTGCCCTAGCCTAAGGCTAAGGGTGTCCTTGCCTAAGCCTACGGGTGCTCTAGCATAAGCCTAGGGGTGCCCTAGCCTTAGGCTAGGCGAGCCCTAGCCTTAGCATAAGCCTTGGGCTGCTCTAGCCTAAGCCTAGGGGTGCCCTAGACTAACCCTAGGGTTGCCTTAGCCTTAGGCTAGGGGAGCACTAGCCTTAGCCTAAGCCTAGGGGTCCCCTAGACTAAGCCTAGGGGTGCCCTAGCCTAAGCCTAGGGGTGCCCTAGCCTAAGCCTAGGGGTGACCTACCCTAAGCTTAGGGGTGCCGTAGCCTAAGCCTAAGGGTGCCCTAGCCTAAGCCTAGTGGTGCCCCAGCCTTAGGCTAGGGGAGCCCTAGCCTTAGCCTAAGCCTAGGGGTGCCCTAGCCTAAGACTAGGAGTGCCCTAGCCTAAGCTTAAGGGTGCCCTAGCCTTAGGGTAGGGGAGCCCTAGCCTTAGCCTAAGCCTATGGGTGCCCTAGCCTCAGCCTAGGGGTGCCCTAGCCTCAGCCTAGGGGTGCCCTAGCCTAAGCTTAGGAGTGCCCTAGCCTAAGCCTAGGGGTGCCCTAGCCTAAGCCTATTGGTGCCTTAGACTAAGCCTAGGGGTGCCCTAGCCTAAGCCTCAGGGTGCCCTAACCTAAGCCTAGCGTGCCCTTGCCTAAGCCTAGGGGTGCCTTAGCCTAAGCCTAGGGGTCCCCTAGCCTTAGCCTAAGCCTAGGCGTGCCATAGCCTAAGCCTAAGGGTGCCCTAACCTAAGCCTAGGAGTGCCCTAGCCTAAGCTTAGGGCTGCCCTAGCGTAAGCCTTGGGGTGCCCTAGTCTAAGCCTAGGGGTGCCCTAGCCTAAGTCTAGGGGTGCCATAGCCTAAGCCTAGGGATACCCTATCCTAAGCCTAGGGGTGCCCTAGCCTAAGCCTAGGGGTGCCGTAGCCTAAGCTTACGGGTGCCCTAGCCTAAGGCTATGGGTGCCCTAGCCTTAGTCTAGGGGAGCCCTAGCCTTAGCCTAAGCCTCGGGTTGCCCTAGGCTAAGAATAGGGGTGCCCTAGCCTTAGGCTAGGGGAGCCCTAGCCTTAGCCTAAACCTAGGGGTGCCCTAGCCAAGCCTAGGGGTGCCCTAGCCTAAGCCTAGGGGTGCCTTAGCCTAAGGCTAGGGATCACCTAGCCTTAGTCTAAGCCTAGGGATGCCCTAGCCTACGCCTAGGGGTGCCCTAGCCTAAGCCTAGGGGTGCCCTAGCCTTAGACTAGGGGAGTCTTAGTCTTAGCCTAAGCCTAAGGGTGCCCTAGCCTAAGACTAGGGGTGCCCTAGCCTACGCCTAGGGGTGCCCTAGCCTACGCCTAGGGGTGCCCTAGCCTTAGGCTAGGGGAGTCCTAGTCTTAGCCTAAGCCTAGGGGTGCCCTAGTCTAAGCCTAGGGGTTCCCTAGCCTAAGCCTAGGGGTGCCCTACGGTTAGGCAAGGGGAGCCCTAGCCTTAGCCTAAGCCTAGGGGTGCCCAAGCTTAAGCCTAAGGTGCCCTAGCCTAAGCCTAGGGGTGCCCTACCCTAAGCCTAGGGGTGCCCTAGCCTAAGCCTAGGGGTGACCTAGCCTAAGCTTAGGGGTGCACTAGCCTAAGCCTAGGGGTGCCCTAGCTTAAGCCTAAGGTGCCGTAGTCTAAGCCTAGGGGTGCCCTAGCCTAAGCCTAGTGGTATCCTAGCCTAAGCCTAGGGGTGCCCTAGCCTAAGCCTTGAAGTGCCCTAGCCTTAGACTAGGGGAGCCCTAGCCTTAGCCTAAGCCTAGGGGTGCCCTAGCCTAAGCCTAGAGGTGCCCTAGCATAAGCCTAGGGTTGCCCTAGCCTAAGCCTAGGGGTGCCCTAGCCTAAGGCTAGGGGTGCCCTAGCTTTAGTCTAGTGGAGCCCTAGCCTTAGCCTAAGCCTAGGGGTGCCCTAGCCTAAGTCTAGGGGTGCCCTAGCCTAAGCCTAAGGGTGCCCTAGCCTAAGCCTAGGGGTGCCTTTGCCTTAGGCTAGGGGATCCCAAGCCTTACCCTAAGCCTAGGGTTGCCCTAGGCTAAGCATTGGGGTGCCCTAGCCTTAGGCTAGGGGAGCCCTAGCCTTAGCCAAACCTGGGGGTGCCCTATCCTAAGCCATGGGGTGCCGTAGCCTAGGCCTAGGGGTGCCCTAGCCTAAGCCTATGGTTGCCCTACCCTAAGCCTAGGGGTGCCCTAGTCTTAGGCTAGGGGAGCCCTAGCCTTAGCCTAAGCCTAGGGGTGCCCTAGCCTAAGCCTAGGGGTGCCCTATCCTAATCCTAGGGGTGCCCTAGCCTAAGGATAGGGGTGCCTTAACCTTAGGCTAGGGGATCCGTAGCCTTAATCTAAGCTTAGGGGTGCCCTAGCCTAAGCCTAGGGGTGCCCTAGCCTAAGTCTAGGGGTGCCTTAGCCTAAGCCTAGGGGTACCCTAGCCTTAGGCTAGGTGAGTCCTCGCCTTAGCCGAAGCCTTGGGGTGCCTTAGCCTAAGCCTAGGGGTGCCCTAGCCTAAGCCTAGGGGTGACCTAGCCTAAGCTTAGGGGTGCCGTAGCCTAAGCCTAAGGGTGCCCTAGCCTAAGCGTAGTGGTGCCACAGCCTTAGGCTAGGGGAGCCCTAGCCTTAGCCTAAGCCTAGGGGTGCCCTAG
This sequence comes from Tenrec ecaudatus, assembly GCF_050624435.1. Taxonomy (NCBI): domain Eukaryota; kingdom Metazoa; phylum Chordata; class Mammalia; order Afrosoricida; family Tenrecidae; genus Tenrec; species Tenrec ecaudatus. The sequence continues at coordinate 806,859 of NW_027459491.1, forward strand.
CCTAAGACTAGGAGTGCCCTAGCCTAAGCTTAGGGGTGCCGTAGCCCAAGCCTATTGGTGCCTTAGACTATGCATAGGGGTGACCTAGCCTTAGCCTAAGCCTAGGGGTGCCCTAGCCTAAGCCTAACGGTGCCCTAACCTAAGCCTAGGGTGCCCTTGCCTAAGCCTAGGGGTGCCTTAGCCTTAGCCTAAGCCTAGGGGTGCCCTAGCCTAAGCCTAGGGCTGCCCTAGCCTACGCCTAGGGGTGCCCTAGCCTAAGCCTTGGGTGCCGTAGCCTAAGCTTACGGGTGCCCTAGCCTAAGGCTAGGGGTGCCCTAGCCTTAGTCTAGGGGAGCCCTAGCCTTAGCCTAAGCCTAGGGTTGCCCTATCCTAAGCCTAGGGGTGCCGTAGCCTTAGGCTAGGGGAGCCGTAGCCTTAGCCTAAACCTAGGGGTGCCCTAGCCGAAGTCTAGGGGTGCCCTAGCCTAAGCCTAAGGGTGCCCTAGCCTAAGCCTAGGGGTGCCTTTGCCTTAGGCTAGGGGATCCCAAGCCTTACCCTAAGCCTAGGGGTGCGCTAGCCTAAGTGTAGGGGTGCCCTTGCCTGAGCTTAGGGGTGCCCTAGCCTTAGCCTAGGTGTGCCCTAGCCTAAGCCTAGGGGTGCCTTAGCCTAAGGCTAGGGGTCCCCTAGCCTTAGTCTAAGCCTAGGGGTGCCCTAACCTAAGTTGAGGGGTGCCCCAGCCTAGGCCTCCGTGTGCCTTAGCCTAAGCCTAGGGGGGCCCTATCCGAAGCCTAGGGGTGCCTAAGCCTAAACCTAGGGGTCCCCTAGCCTTAGCCTATGCCTAGGGGTGCCCAAGCCTAAGACTAAGGGAGCCCTAGCTTTATCCTAAGCCTAGGGGTGCCCTAGCCTTAACTTAGGGGTGCCCTAGCCTAAGCCTAGGGGTGCCTTAGCCTAAGCCTAGGGGTGCCCTAGCCTTGGGCTAGGGGAGCCGTAGCCTTAGTCTAAGCCTAGGGGTGCCCTACCCTAAGCCTAGGGGTGCCCCAGCCCAAGCCTAGGGATGCCCTAGCGTTAGGCTAGAGGAGCCCTAGCCTTAGCCTAAGCCTAGGGGTGCCCTAGCCTAAGGCTAGGGGTGCCCTAGCCTAAGCCTAGGGGTACCCTAGCATTACGCTAGGTGAGTCCTCGCCTTAGCCGAAGCCTTGGGGTGCCCTAGCCTAAGCCTAGGGGTGCCCTAGCCTAAGCCTAGGGGTGCCCTAGCCCAAGCCTAGGGATGCCCTAGCGTTAGGCTAGGGGTGCCCTAGCCTAAGCCTAGGGGTGCCCTAGCCTTAGGCTAGGGGAGTCCTAGTCTTATCCTAACCCTAGGGGTGCCCTAGTCTAAGCCAAGGTGTGCCCTAGGGTTAGGCAAGGGGAGCCCTAGCCTTAGCCTAAGCCTAGGGGTGCCCTAGCCTAAGCTTAGGGGTGCCCTAGCCTTAGCCTAGGGGTTCCCTAGCTTAAGCCTAAGGTGCCCTAGCCTAAGCCTAGGGGTGCCCTAGCCTAAGCCTAGGGGTGCCCTAACCTAAGCCTAGGGGTGATCTAGCCTTAGGCTAGGGTGCCCTAGCCTTAGCCTAAGCCTAGGGTTGCCCTAGCCTAAGCCTAGTGGTGTCCTAGCCTAAGCCTAGGGGTGCCCTAGCCTAAGCCTTGGGGTGCCCTAGCCTTAGACTAGGGGAGCCCTAGCCTTAGCCTAAGCCTAGGGGTGCCATAGCCTAAGCCTAGGGGTGCCCTAGCATAAGACTAGGGTTGCCCTAGCCTAAGCCTAGGGGTGCCCTAGCCTAAGGCTAGGGGTGCCCTAGCCTTAGTCTATTGGATCCCTAGCCTTAGCCTAAGCCTAGGTGTGCCCTATCCTAAGCCTAGGGGTGCCCTAGCCTAAACCTATGGTTGCCCTACCCTAAGCCTAGGGGTGCCCTAGTCTTAGGCTATGGGAGCCCTAGACTTGGCCTAAGCCTAGGGGTGCCCTAGCCTAAGCCTAGGGGTGCCCTAGCCTAAGACTAGGGGTGCCCTAGCCTAAGCATAGGGGTGCCCTATCCTAAGCCTAGGGGTGCCCTAGCCAAAGGCTAGGGGTGCCCTAGCCTTAGGCTAGGGGAGCCCTAACCTTAGTCTAAGCTTAGGGGTGCCCTAGCCTAAGCCTAGGGGTGCCCTAGCCTAAGCCAACGGGTGCCCTAGCCTAAGTCTAGGGGTGCCTTAGCCTAAGCCTAGGGGTACCCTAGCCTTAGGCTAGGTGAGTCCTCGCCTTAGCCTAAGCCTTGGGGTGCCCTAGCCTAAGCCTAGGGGTACCCTAGCCTAAGCCTAGTAGTGCCCTAGCCTAAGTCTAGGGGTGCCCTAGCCTAAGCCTAGGTGTACCCTACCCTTAGGCTAGGGGAGTCCTCGCCTTAGCCGAAGCCTTGGGGTGCCCTAGCCTAAGTCTAGGGGTGCCCTAGCCTAAGCCTAGGTGTACAATAGCCTGAGGCTAGGGGAGTCCTCACCTTAGCTGAAGCCTTGGGGTGACCTAGCCTAAGCCTAGGGGTGCCCTAGCCTAAGCCTAGGGGTGCCCTAGCACAAGCCTAGGGATGCCCTAGCGTTAGTCTAGAGGAGCTCTAGCCTTAGCCTAAGCCTAGGGGTGCCCTAGCCTAAGCCTAGAGGTGCCCTAGCCTAAGTCTTGGGGTGCCCAAGCCTAAGCCTAGGGGTACCCTAGCCTTAGGCTAGGGGAGCCCTAGCCTTAGCCTAAGCCTAGGGGTGCCCCAGCCTAAGCCTAGGGGTGCCATAGCCTATGTCTAGGGGTGCCTAGCCTAAGCACAGAGGTGCCCTAACCTAAGCCTAGCGGTTCCCTACCTAAGCCTAGGGGTGCCCTAACCTAAGCCTACGGGTGCCCTAGCCTAAGCCTAGGGGTGCCCTAGCCTTAGGCTAGGGAAGCCCTAGCCTTAGCCTAAGCCTAGGGGTGCCCTAGCCTAAGCTTAGGGGTGCCCTTGCCTAAGCCTAGGGCTGCCCTAGTTTAAGCCTAGGGGTGCCCTAGCCTAAGCCTAGGGGTGCCCTAGCCTAAGCCTAGGGGTGCCCTATCCTAAGCCTAGGGGTGCCCTAGCCTAAGCCTAGGGGTGCCCTAGCCTAAACTTAGGGGTGCCCTAGCCTAAGGCTAGGGGTGCCCTAGCCTAAGCCTAGGGGTGCCCTAGTCTAAGCCTAAGGGTGCCCTAGCCTTCTACTAGGGGAGGCCTAGCCTTAGCCTAAGCCTAGGGGTGCCCTAGCCTAAGCCTAGGGATGCCCTAGCCTAAGCCTAGGGGTGCGCTAGCCTTAGGCAAGGGGAGCCCTAGCTTTAGCCTAAGCCTAGGGGTGCCCTAGCCTACGCCTAGGGGTGCGCTAGCCTAAGGCTAAGGGTGTCCTTGCCTAAGCCTACGGGTGCTCTAGCATAAGCCTAGGGGTGCCCTAGCCTTAGGCTAGGCGAGCCATAGCCTTAGCATAAGCCTAGGGCTGCCCTAGCCTAAGCCTAGGGGTGCCCTAGACTAACCCTAGGGGTGCCTTGGCCTTAGGCTAGGGGAGCACTAGCCTTAGCCTAAGCCTAGGGGTGCCCTAGCCTAATCCTAGGGGTGACCTAGCCTAAGCTTAGGGGTGCCGTAGCCTAAGCCTAAGGGTGCCCTAGCCTAAGCGTAGTGGTGCCACAGCCTTAGGCTAGGGGAGCCCTAGCCTTAGCCTAAGCCTAGGGGTGCCCTAGCCTAAGACTAGGAGTGCCCTAGCCTAAGCTTAAGGGTGCCCTAACCTTAGGCTAGGGGAGCCCTAGCCTTAGCCTAAGCCTATGGGTGCCCTAGCCTCAGCCTAGGGGTGCCCTAGCCTCAGCCTAGCGGTGCCCTAGCCTAAGCTTAGGAGTGCCCTATCCTAAGCCTAGGGGTGCCCTAGCCTAAGCCTATTGGTGCCTTAGACTAAGCCTAGGGGTGCCCTAGCCTAAGCCTAAGGGTGCCCTAACCTAAGTCTAGGGTGCCCTTGACTAAGCCTAGGGGTGCCTTAGCCTAAGCCTAGGGGTCCCCTAGCCTTAGCCTAAGCCTAGGCGTGCCCTAGCCTAAACCTAGGGGTGCCCTAACCTAAGCCTAGGAGTGCCCTAGCGTAAGCCTAAGGGTGCCCTAGTCTAAGCCTAGGGGTGCCCTAGTCTAATCCTAGGGGTGCCCTAGCCTAAGCCTAGGGGTGCCATAGCCTAAGCCTAGGGATACCCTATCCTAAGCCTAGGGGTGCCCTAGCCTAAGCCTAGGGGTGCCGTAGCCTAAGCTTACGGGTGCCCTAGCCTAAGGCTAGGGGTGCCCTAGCCTTAGTCTAGGGGAGCCCTAGCCTTAGCCTAAGCCTAGGGTTGCCCTAGCCTAAGCCTAGGGGTGCCATAGCCTAAGCCTAGGGATACCCTATCCTAAGCCTAGGGGTGCCCTAGCCTAAGCCTAGGGGTGCCGTAGCCTAAGCTTACGGGTGCCCTATCCTGAGCCTAGGGGTGCCCTAGCCTTAGCCTAGGTGTGCCCTAGCCTAAGCCTAGGTGTGCCTTAGCCTAAGGCTAGGGATCACCTAGCCTTATTCTAAGCCTAGGGGTGCCCTAGCCTACGCCTAGGGGTGCCCTAGCCTAAGCCTAGGGGTGCCCAAGCCTTAGGCTAGGGGAGTCCTAGTCTTAGCCTAAGCCTAAGGGTGCCCTAGCCTAAGACTAGGGGTGCCCTAGCCTACGCCTAGGGGTGCCCTAGCCTTAGGCTAGGGGAGTCCTAGTCTTAGCCTAAGCCTAGGGGTACCCTAGTCTAAGCCTAGGGGTTCCCTAGCCTAAGCCTAGGGGTGCCCTAGGGTTAGGCAAGGGGAGCCCTAGCCTTAGCCTAAGCCTAGGGGTGCCCTAGTCTAAGCCTAAGGTGCCCTAGCCTAAGCCTAGGGGTGCCCTAGCCTAAGCCTAGGGGTGACCTAGCCTAAGCTTAGGGGTGCACTAGCCTAAGCCTAGGGGTGCCCTAGATTAAGCCTAAGGTGCCCTAGCCTAAGCCTAGGGGTGCCCTAGCCTAAGCCTAGTGGTATCCTAGCCTAAGCTTAGGGGTGCCCTAGCCTAAGCCTAGTGGTGCCCTAGCCTTAGGCTAGGGGAGCCATAGCCTTAGCCTAAGCCTAGGTGTGTCCTAGCCTAAGCTTAGGGGTGCCCTAGCCTAAGCCTTGAAGTGCCCTAGCATAAGCCTAGGGTTGCCCTAGCCTAAGCCTAGGGGTGCCCTAGCCTAAGGCTAGGGGTGCCCTAGCTTTAGTCTAGTGGAGCCCTAGCCTTAGCCTAAGCCTAGGGGTGCCCTATCCTAAGCCATGGGGTGCAGTAGCCTACGCCTAGGGGTGCCCTAGCCTAAGCCTATGGTTGCCCTACCCTAAGCCTTGGGGTGCCCTAGTCTTAGGCTAGGGGAGCCCTAGCCTTAGCCTAAGCCTAGGGGTGCCCTAGCCTAAGCCTAGTGGTGCCCTGTCCTAATCCTAGGGGTGCCCTAGCCTAAGGCTAGGCGTGCCCTAACCTTAGGCTAGGGGATCCGTAGCCTTAGTCTAAGCTTAGAGGTGCCCTAGCCTAAGCCTAGGGGTGCCCTAGCCCAAGCCTAGGGATAGCCTGGCGTTAGGCTAGAGGAGCCCTAGCCTTAGCCTAAGCCTAGGGGTGCCCTAGCCTAAGCCAAGGGGTGCCCTAACCTAAGTCTAGTGGTGCCCTAGCTTAAGCCTAGTGGTACCCTAGCCTTAGTATAGAGGAGTCCTCGCCTTAGCCGAAGCCTTGGGGTGCCCTAGCGGTAGGCTAGAGGAGCCCTACCCTTAGCCTAAGCCTAGGGGTGCCCTAGCCTACGCCAAGGGGTGCCCTAGCCTAAGTCTAGGGGTGCCTTAGCCTAAGCCTAGGGGTACCCTAGCCTTAGGCTAGGTGAGTCCTCGCCTTAGCCGAAGCCTTGGGGTGCCCTAGCCTAAGCCTAGGGGTGCCCTAGCCTAAGCCTAGGGGTGACCTAGCCTAAGCTTAGGGGTGCCGTAGCCTAAGCCTAAGGGTGCCCTAGCCTAAGCGTAGTGGTGCCCCAGCCTTAGGCTAGTGGAGCCCTAGCCTTAGCCTAAGCCTATGGGTTCCCTAGCCTCAGCCTAGGGGTGCCCTAGCCTCAGCCTAGCGGTGCCCTAGCCTAAGCTTAGGAGTGCCCTAGCCTAAGCCTAGGGGTGCCCTAGCCTAAGCCTATTGGTGCCTTAGACTAAGCCTAGGGGTGCCCTAGCCTAAGACTAAGGGTGCCCTAACCTAAGCCTAGAGTGCCCTTGCCTAAGCCTAGGGGTGCCTTAGCCTAAGCCTAGGGGTCCCCAAGCCTTAGCCTAAGCCTAGGCGTGCCCTAGCCTAAGCCTAGGGGTGCCCTAACCTAAGCCTAGGAGTGCCCTAGCCTAAGCCTAGGGCTGCCCTAGCGTAAGCCTAGGGGTGCCCTCGTCTAAGCCTAGGGGTGCCCTAGCCTAAGCCTAGGGGTGCCATAGCCTAAGCCTAGGGATACCCTATCCTAAGCCTAGGGGTGCCCTAGCCTAAGCCTAGGGGTGCCGTAGCCTAAGCTTACGGGTGCCCTAGCCTAAGGCTAGGGGTGCCCTAGCCTTAGTCTAGGGGAGCCCTAGCCTTAGCCTAAGCCTAGGGTTGCCCTAGGCTAAGCATAGGGGTGCCCTAGCCTTAGGCTAGGGGAGCCCTAGCCTTAGCCTAAACCTAGGGGTGCCCTAGCCTAAGCCTAGGGGTGCCCTAGCCTAAGCCTAGGGGTGCCTTTTCCTTAGGGTAGGGGATCCCAAGCCTTAGCCTAAGCCTAGGGGTACCTTAGCCTAAGTGTAGGGGTGCCCTATCCTGAGCCTAGGGGTGCCCTAGCCTTAGCCTAGGTGTGCCCTAGCCTAAGCCTAGGTGTGCCTTAGCCTAAGGCTAGGGATCACCTAGCCTTATTCTAAGCCTAGGGGTGCCCTAGCCTACGCCTAGGGGTGCCCTAGCCTAAGCCTAGGGGTGCCCTAACCTTAGGCTAGGGGAGTCCTAGTCTTAGCCTAAGCCTAAGGGTGCCCTAGCCTAAGACTAGGGGTGCCCTAGCCTACGCCTAGGGGTGCCCTAGCCTTAGGCTAGGGGAGTCCTAGTCTTAGCCTAAGCCTAGGGGTACCCTAGTCTAAGCCTAGGGGTTCCCTAGCCTAAGCCTAGGGGTGCCCTAGGGTTAGGCAAGGGGAGCCCTAGCCTTAGCCTAAGCCTAGGGGTGCCCTAGCTTAAGCCTAAGGTGCCCTAGCCTAAGCCTAGGGGTGCCCTAGCCTAAGCCTAGGGGTGCCCTAGCCTAAGTCTAGGGGTGCCCTAGCCTAAGCCTAAGGGTGCCCTAGCCTAAGCCTAGGGGTGCCTTTGCCTTAGGCTAGGGGATCCCAAGCCTTACCCTAAGCCTAGGGGTGCACTAGCCTAAGTGTAGGGGTGCCCTAGCCTGAGCCTAGGTGTGCCCTAGCCTAAGCCTAGGGGTGCCTTAGCCTAAGGCTAGGGGTCCCCTAGCCTTAGTCTAAGCCTAGGGGTGCCCTAGCCTAAGCTTAGGGGTGCCATAGCCTGAGTCTAGGGGTGCCCTAGCGTGAGGCTATGGGAGCCGTAGCCTTAGCCTAAGCCTACGGGTGCCCTAGCCTAAGCCTAGGGGTGACCTAGCCTAAGCTTAGGGGTGCACTAGCCTAAGCCTAGGGGTGCCCTAGCTTAAGCCTAAGGTGCCCTAGCCTAAGCCTAGGGGTGCCCTAGCCTAAGCCTAGTGGTATCCTAGCCTAAGCCTAGGGGTGCCCTAGCCTAAGCCTTGAAGTGCCCTAGCATAAGCCTAGGGTTGCCCTAGCCTAAGCCTAGGGGTGCCCTAGCCTAAGGCTAGGGGTGCCCTAGCTTTAGTCTAGTGGAGCCCTAGCCTTAGCCTAAGCCTAGGGGTGCCCTATCCTAAGCCATGTGGTGCAGTAGCCTACGCCTAGGGGTGCCCTAGCCTAAGCCTATGGTTGCCCTACCCTAAGCCTAGGGGTGCCCTAGTCTTAGGCTAGGGGAGCCCTAGCCTTAGCCTAAGCCTAGCGGTGCCCTAGCCTAAGCCTAGGGGTGCCCTGTCCTAATCCTAGGGGTGCCCTAGCCTAAGGCTAGGGGTGCCCTAACCTTAGGCTAGGGGATCCGTAGCCTTAGTCTAAGCTTAGGGGTGCCCTAGCCTAAGGCTAGGGGTGCCCTAGCCCAAGCCTAGGGATAGCCAGGCGTTAGGCTAGAGGAGCCCTAGCCTTAGCCTAAGCCTAGGGGTGCCCTAGCCTAAGCCAAGGGGTGCCCTAACCTAAGTCTAGGGGTGCCCTAGCTTAAGCCTAGTGGTACCCTAGCCTTAGGATAGAGGAGTCCTCGCCTTAGCCGAAGCCTTGGGGTGCCCTAGCGGTAGGCTAGAGGAGCCCTACCCTTAGCCTAAGCCTAGGGGTGCCATAGCCTAAGCCAAGGGGTGCCCTAGCCTAAGTCTAGGGGTGCCTTAGCCTAAGCCTAGGGGTACCCTAGCCTTAGGCTAGGTGAGTCCTCGCCTTAGCCGAAGCCTTGGGGTGCCCTAGCCTAAGCCTAGGGGTGCCCTAGCCTAAGCCTAGGGGTGACCTAGCCTAAGCTTAGGGGTGCCGTAGCCTAAGCCTAAGGGTGCCCTAGCCTAAGCGTAGTGGTGCCCCAGCCTTAGGCTAGGGGAGCCCTAGCCTTAGCCTAAGCCTAGGGGTGCCCTAGCCTAAGACTAGGTGTGCCCTAGCCTAAGCTTAGGGGTGCCCTAGCCCAAGCCTATTGGTGCCTTAGACTATGCCTAGGGGTGACCTAGCCTTAGCCTAAGCCTAGGGGTGCCCTAGCCTAAGCCTAACGGTGCCCTAACCTAAGCATAGGGTGCCCTTGCCTAAGCCTAGGGGTGCCTTAGCCTTAGCCTAAGCCTAGGGGTGCCCTAGCCTAAGCCTAGGGCTGCCCTAGCCTAAGCCTAGGGGTGCCCTAGCCTAAGCCTTGGGTGCCGTAGCCTAAGCTTACGGGTGCCCTAGCCTAAGGCTAGGGGTGCCCTAGTCTTAGTCTAGGGGAGCCCTAGCCTTAGCCTAAGCCTAGGGTTGCCCTATCCTAAGCCTAGGGGTGCCGTAGCCTTAGGCTAGGGGAGCCCTAGCCTTAGCCTAAACTAGGGGTGCCCTAGCCTAAGTCTAGGGGTGCCCTAGCCTAAGCCTAAGGGTGCCCTAGCCTAAGCCTAGGGGTGCCTTTGCCTTAGGCTAGGGGATCCCAAGCCTTACCCTAAGCCTAGGGGTGCACTAGCCTAAGTGTAGGGGTGCCCTAGCCTGAGCCTAGGTGTGCCCTAGCCTAAGCCTAGGGGTGCCTTAGCCTAAGGCTAGGGGTCCCCTAGCCTTAGTCTAAGCCTAGGGGTGCCCTAGCCTAAGCTTAGGGGTGCCCTAGCCTAGGCCTCGGTGTGCCTTAGCCTAAGCCTAGGGGGGCCCTATCCGAAGCCTAGGGGTGCCTAAGCCTAAACCTAGGGGTCCCCTAGCCTTAGCCTAAGCCTAGGGGTGCCAAGCCTAAGACTAGGGGAGCCCTAGCTTTATCCTAAGCCTAGGGGTGCCCTAGCCTTAACTTAGGGGTGCCCTAGCCTAAGCCTTGGGGTGCCTTAGCCTAAGCCTATGGATGCCATAGCCTAAGCCTAGGGGTGCCTTAGCCTTAGTCTAAGCTTAGGGGTGCCCGAGCCTAAGCCTAGGGTTGCCCTAGCCTAAGCCTAGGGGTGCCCTAGCCTAAGCTTAGGGTTGCCCTAGCCTACGCCTACGGGTGCCCTAGCCTAAGCTTAGGGGTGCCCTAGCCTAAGCCTAGGGGTGCCCTAGCCTAAGGATAGGCGTGCCCTAGCCTGAGCCTAGGGGTGCCCTAGCCTGAGCCTACGGGTCCCTAGCCTGAGGCTAGGGGAACCCTAGCCTTAGTCTAGCATAGGATTGCCCTAGCCTAAGCTTAGGGGTGCCATAGCCTGAGTCTAGGGGTGCCCTAGCGTGAGGCTATGGGAGCCGTAGCCTTAGCCTAAGCCTACGGGTGCCCTAGCCTAAGCCTAGGGGTTCCCTAGCCTAAGCCTAGGGGTGCCCTAGTCTAAGCGTACGGGTGCCCACGCCTTAGGCTAGGGGAGCCCTAGCCTTAGCCTAAGCCTAGGGGTGCCCTAGCCTAAGTCTAGGGATGCCCTAGCCTGAGCCTAGGGGTGCCCTAGCCTCAGGCTAGGGGAGCACTAGCCTTAGCCTAAGCCTAGGGGTGCCCTAGCCTAAGCCTAGGGGTACCCTAGCCTAAGACTAGGGGTGCCCTAACCTAAGCCTAGAGGTGTCCTAGCCTAAGCTTAGGGGTGCCCTAGCCTAAGCCTAAAGGTGCCCTAGCCTAAGCCTAGTGGTGCCCTAGCTTTAGGCTTGGGGAGCCCTAGCCTTAGCCTAAGCCTAGGGGTTCCCTAGCCTAAGACTAGGGGTGCCCTAGCCTAAGCTGAGGGGTGCCCTAGCCTAAGCCTAGGGGTCCCTAGCCTAAGCCAAGGGGTGCCCTAGGGTTAGGCTAGGGGAGCCCTAGCCTTAGCCTAATCCTAGGGATGCCCTAGCCTAAGCCTAGGAGTGCCCTAGCCAAAGCCTAGGGGTGCCCTAGCCTTAGGATAGGGGAGACCTAGCCTTAGCCTAAGCCTACGGGTGCCCTAGCTTAAGCCTAGGGGAGCTCTAGCCTAACCCTAGGGGTGCCCAGGCCTTAGGCTAGGGGAGCCCTAGCCTTAGCCTAAGCCTATGGGTTCCCTAGCCTCAGCCTAGGGGTGCCCAAGCCTCAGCCTAGGGGTGCCCTAACCTAAGCCTAGGAGTGCCCTAGACTAAGCCTAGGGGTGCCCTAGCCTAAGCCTAAGGGTGCCCGAACCTAAGCCTAGGGTGCCCTTGCCTAAGCCTAGGGGTGCCTTAGCCTAAGCCGAGGGGTCCCCTAGTCTTAGCCTAAGCCTAGGGGTGCCCTAGCCTAAGCCTAGGTGTGCCCTAGCCTAAGCCTCTGGGTGCCGTAGCCTAAGCCTAGGGATACCCAGGCCTTAGGATAGAGGAGCCCTAGCCTTAGCCTAAGCCTAGGGGTGCCCTAGCCTAACCCTAAGGGTGCCCTAGCCTTAGGCTACAGGAGCACTAGCCTTAGCCTAAGCATAGGGGTGCCCTAGCATAAGCCTAGGTGTGCCCTAGCCTAAGCCTAGGGGTGCCCTACCCTAAGCCTAGGGGTGCCCTACCCTAAGCCTAGGGGTGCCCTAGCCTAAGCCTAGGGGTGCCCTAGCCTAAGCCTAGTGGTGCCCTAGCCTTAGGCTAGGGGAGCCATAGCCTTAGCCTAAGCCTAGGTGTGTCCTAGCCTAAGCCTAGGGGTGCCCTACCCTAAGCCTAGGGGTGCCCTACCCTAAGCCTAGGGGTGCCCTAGCCTAAGCCTAGGGGTGCCCTAGCCTAAGCCTAGGGTTGACCTAGCCTAAGCCTTGGGGTGCCCTAGCCTAAGCCTTGGGGTGCTCAGGCCTTAGGCTAGAGGAGACCTAGCCTTAGCCTAAGCCTATGGCTTCCCTATCCTACGCCTAGGGGTGTCCTAGCCTAAGCCTACGGGTGCCCTAGCCTAACCCTAGGGGTGCCCTAACCTTAGGCTAAGGGAGCACTAGCCTTAGACTAAACCTAGGGGTGCGCTAGCCTAAGCCTAGGCGTGCCGTAGCCTAAGCCTAGGGGTGCCCTAGCTTAAGCCTAGGCGTGCCGTAGCCTAAGCCTAGGGGTGCCCTAGCCTAAGCCTAGGCGTGCCCTAGCCTAAGCCTAGGGGTGCCCTAGCCTAACCCTAGGGGTGCCCTAGCCTTAGGCTAGGGGAGCACTAGCCTTAGCCTAAGCCTAGGGGTGTACTAGCCTAAGCCTAGGGGTGCCCCATCCTAAGGCTAGGGGTTCCCTACCCTAAGCCTAGGGGTGCCCTACCCTAAGCCTAGGGGTGTCCTAGCCTAAGCCTAGGCTTGCCCTAGCTTTAGGCTAGCTGAGCCCTAGCCTAAGCCTAAGCCTAGGGGTGCCCTAGCCTAAGCCTAGGGGTGCCCTAGCCTAAGCCTAGGGGTGCCCTAGCCTAAGCCTAGGGGTGCCCTAGCCTTAGGCAAGGGGAGTCCTAGTCTTAGCCTAAGCCTAAGGGTGCCCTAGCCTAAGACTAGGGGTGCCCTAGCCTACGCCTAGGGGTGCCCTAGCCTTAGGCTAGGGGAGTCCTAGTCTTAGCCTAAGCCTAGGGGTACCCTAGTCTAAGCCTAGGGGTTCCTAGCCTAAGCCTAGGGGTGCCCTAGGGTTAGGCAAGGGGAGCCCTAGCCTTAGCCTAAGCCTAGGGGTGCCCTAGCTTAAGCCTAAGGTGCCCTAGCCTAAGCCTAGGGGTGCCCTAGCCTAAGCCTAGGGGTGCCCTAGCCTAAGCCTCGGGGTGACCTAGCCTAAGCTTAGGGGTGCACTAGCCTAAGCCTAGGGGTGCCCTAGCTTAAGCCTAAGGTGCCCTAGCCTAAGCCTAGGGGTGCCCTAGCCTAAGCCTAGTGGTATCCTAGCCTAAGCCTAGGGGTGCCCTAGCCTAAGCCTTGAAGTGCCCTAGCATAAGCCTAGGGTTGCCCTAGCCTAAGCCTAGGGGTGCCCTAGCCTAAGGCTAGGGGTGCCCTAGCTTTAGTCTAGTGGAGCCCTAGCCTTAGCCTAAGCCTAGGTGTGCCCTAACCTAAGCCATGGGGTGCAGTAGCCTACGCCTAGGGGTGCCCTAGCCTAAGCCTATGGTTGCCCTACCCTAAGCCTAGGGGTGCCCTAGTCTTAGGCTAGGGGAGCCCTAGCCTTAGCCTAAGCCTAGGGGTGCCCTAGCCTAAGCCTAGGGCTGCCCTGTCCTAATCCTAGGGGTGCCCTAGCCTAAGGCTAGGGGTGCCCTAACCTTAGGCTAGGGTATCCGTAGCCTTAGTCTAAGCTTAGGGGTGCCCTAGCCTAAGCCTAGGGGTGCCCTAGCCCAAGCCTAGGGATAGCCAGGCGTTAGGCTAGAGGAGCCCTAGCCTTAGCCTAAGCCTAGGGGTGCCCTAGCCTAAGCCAAGGGGTGCCCTAACCTAAGTCTAGGGGTGCCCTAGCTTAAGCCTAGTGGTACCCTAGCCTTAGGATAGAGGAGTCCTCGCCTTAGCCGAAGCCTTGGGGTGCCCTAGCCTAAGCCTAGGGGTGCCCTAGCCTAAGCCTAGGGGTGACCTAGCCTAAGCTTAGGGGTGCCGTAGCCTAAGCCTAAGGGTGCCCTAGCCTAAGCGTAGTGGTGCCCCAGCCTTAGGCTAGGGGAGCCCTAGCCTTAGCCTAAGCCTAGGGGTGCCCTAGCCTAAGACTAGGAGTGCCCTAGCCTAAGCTTAGGGTTGCCCTAGCCCAAGCCTATTGGTGCCTTAGACTATGCCTAGGGGTGACCTAGCCTTAGCCTAAGCCTAGGGGTGCACTAGCCTAAGCCTAACGGTGCCCTAACCTAAGCATAGGGTGCCCTTGCCTAAGCCTAGGGGTGCCTTAGCCTTAGCCTAAGCCTAGGGGTGCCCTAGCCTAAGCCTAGGGCTGCCCTAGCCTAAGCCTAGGGGTGCCCTAGTCTAAGCCTTGGGTGCCGTAGCCTAAGCTTACGGGTGCCCTAGCCTAAGGCTAGGGGTGCCCTAGTCTTAGTCTAGGGGAGCCCTAGCCTTAGCCTAAGCCTAGGGTTGCCATATCCTAAGCCTAGGGGTGCCGTAGCCTTAGGCTAGGGGAGCCCTAGCCTTAGCCTAAACTAGGGGTGCCCTAGCCTAAGTCTAGGGGTGCCCTAGCCTAAGCCTAAGGGTGCCCTAGCCTAAGCCTAGGGGTGCCTTTGCCTTAGGCTAGGGGATCCCAAGCCTTACCCTAAGCCTAGGGGTGCGCTAGCCTAAGTGTAGGGGTGCCCTAGCCTGAGCCTAGGGGTGCCCTAGCCTTAGCCTAGGTGTGCCCTAGCCTAAGCCTAGGGGTGCCTTAGCCTAAGGCTAGGGGTCCCCTAGCCTTAGTCTAAGCCTAGGGGTGCCCTAGCCTAAGCTTAGGGGTGCCCCAGCCTAGGCCTCGGTGTGCCTTAGCCTAAGCCTAGGGGGGCCCTATCCGAAGCCTAGGGGTGCCTAAGCCTAAACCTAGGGGTTCCCTAGCCTTAGCCTAAGCCTAGGGGTGCCAAGCCTAAGACTAGGGGAGCCCTAGCTTTATCCTAAGCCTAGGGGTGCCCTAGCCTTAACTTAGGGGTGCCCTAGCCTAAGCCTAGGGGTGCCTTAGCCTAAGCCTATGGATGCCCTAGCCTAAGCCTAGGGGTGCCCTAGCCTTAGCCTATGCTTAGGGGTGCCCGAGCCTAAGCCTGGGGTTGCCCTAGCCTAAGCCTAGGGGTGCCCTAGCCTAAGCTTAGGGTTGCCCTAGCCTACGCCTAGGGGTGCCCTAGCCTAAGCTTAGGGGTGCCCTAGCCTAAGCCTAGGGGTGCCCTAGCTTAAGCCTAGGCGTGCCCTAGCCTGAGCCTAGGGGTGCCCTAGCCTGAGCCTACGGGTCCCTAGCCTGAGGCTAGCTGAGCCCTAGCCTAAGCCTAAGCCTAGGGGTGCCCTAGCCTAAGCCTAGGGGTGCCCTAGCCTAAGCCTAGGGTTGCCCTAGCCTAAGCCTAGGGGTGCCCTAGCCTAAGCCTAGGGGTGCCAGGGCCTTAGGCTAGAGGAGCCCTAGCCTTAGCCTAAGCCTATGGCTGCCCTAGCCTAAGCCTTGGGGTGCCCTAGCCTTAGCCTAGGGGTGCCCTAGCCTAACCCTAGGGGTGCCCTAACCTTAGGCTTAGGGAGCACTAGCCTTAGACTAAACCTAGGGGTGCGCTAGCCTAAGCCTAGGCGTGCCGTAGCCTAAGCCTAGGGGTGCCCTAGCCTAAGCCTAGGCGTGCCCTAGCCTAAGCCTAGGGGTGCCCTAGCCTAACCCTAGGGGTGCCCTAGCCTTAGGCTAGGGGAGCACTAGCCTTAGCCTAAGCCTAGGGGTGTACTAGCCTAAGCCTAGGGGTGCCCCATCCTAAGGCTAGGGGTTCCCTACCCTAAGCCTAGGGGTGCCCTACCCTAAGCCTAGGGGTGTCCTAGCCTAAGCCTAGGCTTGCCCTAGCTTTAGGCTAGCTGAGCCCTAGCCTAAGCCTAAGCCTAGGGGTGCCCTAGCCTAAGCCTAGGGGTGCCCTAGCCTAAGCCTAGGGGTGCCCTAGCCTAAGCCTAGGGGTGCCCTAGCCTTAGGCAAGGGGAGTCCTAGTCTTAGCCTAAGCCTAAGGGTGCCCTAGCCTAAGACTAGGGGTGCCCTAGCCTACGCCTAGGGGTGCCCTAGCCTTAGGCTAGGGGAGTCCTAGTCTTAGCCTAAGCCTAGGGGTACCCTAGTCTAAGCCTAGGGGTTCCTAGCCTAAGCCTAGGGGTGCCCTAGGGTTAGGCAAGGGGAGCCCTAGCCTTAGCCTAAGCCTAGGGGTGCCCTAGCTTAAGCCTAAGGTGCCCTAGCCTAAGCCTAGGGGTGCCCTAGCCTAAGCCTAGGGGTGCCCTAGCCTAAGCCTAGGGGTGACCTAGCCTAAGCTTAGGGGTGCACTAGCCTAAGCCTAGGGGTGCCCTAGCTTAAGCCTAAGGTGCCCTAGCCTAAGCCTAGGGGTGCCCTAGCCTAAGCCTAGTGGTATCCTAGCCTAAGCCTAGGGGTGCCCTAGCCTAAGCCTTGAAGTGCCCTAGCATAAGCCTAGGGTTGCCCTAGCCTAAGCCTAGGGGTGCCCTAGCCTAAGGCTAGGGGTGCCCTAGCTTTAGTCTAGTGGAGCCCTAGCCTTAGCCTAAGCCTAGGTGTGCCCTATCCTAAGCCATGGGGTGCAGTAGCCTACGCCTAGGGGTGCCCTAGCCTAAGCCTATGGTTGCCCTACCCTAAGCCTAGGGGTGCCCTAGTCTTAGGCTAGGGGAGCCCTAGCCTTAGCCTAAGCCTAGGGGTGCCCTAGCCTAAGCCTAGGGGTGCCCTGTCCTAATCCTAGGGGTGCCCTAACCTAAGGCTAGGGGTGCCCTAACCTTAGGCTAGGGGATCCGTAGCCTTAGTCTAAGCTTAGGGGTGCCCTAGCCTAAGCCTAGGGGTGCCCTAGCCCAAGCCTAGGGATAGCCAGGCGTTAGGCTAGAGGAGCCCTAGCCTTAGCCTAAGCCTAGGGGTGCCCTAGCCTAAGCCAAGGGGTGCCCTAACCTAAGTCTAGGGGTGCCCTAGCTTAAGCCTAGTGGTACCCTAGCCTTAGGATAGAGGAGTCCTCGCCTTAGCCGAAGCCTTGGGGTGCCCTAGCCTAAGCCTAGGGGTGCCCTAGCCTAAGCCTAGGGGTGACCTAGCCTAAGCTTAGGGGTGCCGTAGCCTAAGCCTAAGGGTGCCCTAGCCTAAGCGTAGTGGTGCCCCAGCCTTAGGCTAGGGGAGCCCTAGCCTTAGCCTAAGCCTAGGGGTGCCCTAGCCTAAGACTAGGAGTGCCCTAGCCTAAGCTTAGGGTTGCCCTAGCCCAAGCCTATTGGTGCCTTAGACTATGCCTAGGGGTGACCTAGCCTTAGCCTAAGCCTAGGGGTGCCCTAGCCTAAGCCTAACGGTGCCCTAACCTAAGCATAGGGTGCCCTTGCCTAAGCCTAGGGGTGCCTTAGCCTTAGCCTAAGCCTAGGGGTGCCCTAGCCTAAGCCTAGGGCTGCCCTAGCCTAAGCCTAGGGGTGCCCTAGTCTAAGCCTTGGGTGCCGTAGCCTAAGCTTACGGGTGCCCTAGCCTAAGGCTAGGGGTGCCCTAGTCTTAGTCTAGGGGAGCCCTAGCCTTAGCCTAAGCCTAGGGTTGCCATATCCTAAGCCTAGGGGTGCCGTAGCCTTAGGCTAGGGGAGCCCTAGCCTTAGCCTAAACTAGGGGTGCCCTAGCCTAAGTCTAGGGGTGCCCTAGCCTAAGCCTAAGGGTGCCCTAGCCTAAGCCTAGGGGTGCCTTTGCCTTAGGCTAGGGGATCCCAAGCCTTACCCTAAGCCTAGGGGTGCGCTAGCCTAAGTGTAGGGGTGCCCTAGCCTGAGCCTAGGGGTGCCCTAGCCTTAGCCTAGGTGTGCCCTAGCCTAAGCCTAGGGGTGCCTTAGCCTAAGGCTAGGGGTCCCCTAGCCTTAGTCTAAGCCTAGGGGTGCCCTAGCCTAAGCTTAGGGGTGCCCCAGCCTAGGCCTCGGTGTGCCTTAGCCTAAGCCTAGGGGGGCCCTATCCGAAGCCTAGGGGTGCCTAAGCCTAAACCTAGGGGTTCCCTAGCCTTAGCCTAAGCCTAGGGGTGCCAAGCCTAAGACTAGGGGAGCCCTAGCTTTATCCTAAGCCTAGGGGTGCCCTAGCCTTAACTTAGGGGTGCCCTAGCCTAAGCCTAGGGGTGCCTTAGCCTAAGCCTATGGATGCCCTAGCCTAAGCCTAGGGGTGCCCTAGCCTTAGCCTATGCTTAGGGGTGCCCGAACCTAAGCCTAGGGTTGCCCTAGCCTAAGCCTAGGGGTGCCATAGCCTAAGCTTAGGGTTGCCCTAGCCTACGCCTAGGGGTGCCCTAGCCTAAGCTTAGGGGTGCCCTAGCCTAAGCCTAGGGGTGCCCTAGCTTAAGCCTAGGCGTGCCCTAGCCTGAGCCTAGGGGTGCCCTAGCCTGAGCCTACGGGTCCCTAGCCTGAGGCTAGCTGAGCCCTAGCCTAAGCCTAAGCCTAGGGGTGCCCTAGCCTAAGCCTAGGGGTGCCCTAGCCTAAGCCTAGGGTTGCCCTAGCCTAAGCCTAGGGGTGCCCTAGCCTAAGCCTAGGGGTGCCAGGGCCTTAGGCTAGAGGAGCCCTAGCCTTAGCCTAAGCCTATGGCTGCCCTAGCCTAAGCCTTGGGGTGCCCTAGCCTTAGCCTAGGGGTGCCCTAGCCTAACCCTAGGGGTGCCCTAACCTTAGGCTTAGGGAGCACTAGCCTTAGACTAAACCTAGGGGTGCGCTAGCCTAAGCCTAGGCGTGCCGTAGCCTAAGCCTAGGGGTGCCCTAGCCTAAGCCTAGGCGTGCCCTAGCCTAAGCCTAGGGGTGCCCTAGCCTAACCCTAGGGGTGCCCTAGCCTTAGGCTAGGGGAGCACTAGCCTTAGCCTAAGCCTAGGGGTGTACTAGCCTAAGCCTAGGGGTGCCCCATCCTAAGCCTAGGGGTTCCCTACCCTAAGCCTAGGGGTGCCCTACCCTAAGCCTAGGGGTGTCCTAGCCTAAGCCTAGGCTTGCCCTAGCTTTAGGCTAGCTGAGCCCTAGCCTAAGCCTAAGCCTAGGGGTGCCCTAGCCTAAGCCTAGGGGTGCCCTAGCCTAAGCCTAGGGGTGCCCTAGCCTAAGCCTAGGGGTGCCCAAGCCTTATGCTACGGGAGCCCTAGCCTTAGCCTAAGCCTAGGTGTGTCCTAGCCTAAGCCTAGGGGTTTCCTAGCCTAAGCCTAGGGGTGCCCTAGCCTAAGCTTAGGGGTGCCCTAACCGAAGCCAAGGGTTCCCTAGCCTAAGC
Organism: Tenrec ecaudatus; assembly: GCF_050624435.1. NCBI lineage: Eukaryota > Metazoa > Chordata > Mammalia > Afrosoricida > Tenrecidae > Tenrec > Tenrec ecaudatus. Next base: position 825,201 of record NW_027459491.1, read on the forward strand.
CTAGGTGTGCCCTAGGGTTAGGCTAGGGGAGCCCTAGCCTTAGCCTAATCCTAGGGGTGCCCTAGCCTAAGCCTAGTAGTGCCCTAGCCAAAGCCTAGGCGTGCCCTACCCTAAGCTTAGGGGTGCCCTAGCCTAAGCCTAGGGGTGCCGTAGCCTAAGCTTAGGGGTGCCCTAGCCTTAGCCTAAGGGTGCCCAAGCCTAAGCCTAGTGGTGCCCTAGCCTTAGGATAGGGGAGACCTAGCCTTAGCCTAAGCCTACGGGTGCCCTAGCTTAAGCCTAGGGGTGCCCTAGCCTAAGCCTAGGGGTGCCCTGGACTAAACTTAGGGGTGCCCTAGCCTAAGGCTAGGGGAGCCCTAGCCTTAGCCTAAGCCTATGGGTGCCCTAGCCTCAGCCTAGGGGTGCCCTAGCCTCAGCCTTAGGGGTGCCCTAGCCTAAGCCAGGAGTGCCCTATCCTAAGCCTAGGGGTGCCGTAGCCTAAGCCTAGTGGTGCCTTAGACTAAGCCTAGGGGTCACCTAGCCTTAGCCTAAGCCTAGGGGTACCCTAGCCTAAGCCTAAGGGTGCCGGAACCTAAGCCAAGGGTGCCCTTGCCTAAGCCTAGGGGTGCCTTAGCCTAACCCTAGGGGTGCCCTAGCCTTAGGCTAGGGGAACACTAGTCTTAGCCTAAGCCTAGGGGTGCCCTAACCTAAGCCTAGGCGTGCCGTAGCCTAAGCCTAGGGGTGCCCTAGCCTAAGCTTAGGGGTGCCCTAGCCTAAGCCTAAGGGTGCCCAAGCCTAAGCCTAGTGGTGCCCTAGCCTTAGGAGAGGGGAGACCTAGCCTTAGCCTAAGCCTACGGGTGCCCTAGCTTAAGCCTAGGGGTGCCCTAGCCTAAGCCTAGGGGTGCCCTGGACTAAACTTAGGGGTGCCTTAGCCTAAGGCTAGGGGAGCCCTAGCCTTAGCCTAAGCCTATGGGTGCCCTAGCCTCAGCCTAGGGGTGCCCTAACCTAAGCCTAGGCGTGCCGTAGCCTAAGCCTAGGGGTGCCCTAGCCTAAGCCTAGGCGTGCCCTAGCCTAAGCTTAGGGGTGCCCTAGCCTAAGCCTAGGGGTGCCGTAGCCTAAGCTTAGGGGTGCCCTAGCCTAAGCCTAAGGGTGCCCAAGCCTAAGCCTAGTGGTGCCCTAGCCTTAGGCTAGGGGAGCCCTAGCCTTAGCCTAAGCCTAGGGGTGCCCTAGCCTAAGACTAGGTGTGCCCTAGCCTAAGCCTAGGGGTGCCCTAGCCTAAGCCTAGGGGTGCCCTAGCCTAAGCCTAGGGGTGCCCAAGCCTTATGCTACGGGAGCCCTAGCCTTAGCCTAAGCCTAGGTGTGTCCTAGCCTAAGCCTAGGGGTTTCCTAGCCTAAGCCTAGGGGTGCCCTAGCCTAAGCTTAGGGGTGCCCTAACCGAAGCCAAGGGTTCCCTAGCCTAAGCCTAGGTGTGCCCTAGGGTTAGGCTAGGGGAGCCCTAGCCTTAGCCTAATCCTAGGGGTGCCCTAGCCTAAGCCTAGTAGTGCCCTAGCCAAAGCCTAGGCGTGCCCTAGCCTAAGCTTAGGGGTGCCCTAGCCTAAGCCTAGGGGTGCCGTAGCCTAAGCTTAGGGGTGCCCTAGCCTTAGCCTAAGGGTGCCCAAGCCTAAGCCTAGTGGTGCCCTAGCCTTAGGATAGGGGAGACCTAGCCTTAGCCTAAGCCTACGGGTGCCCTAGCTTAAGCCTAGGGGTGCCCTAGCCTAAGCCTAGGGGTGCCCTGGACTAAACTTAGGGGTGCCCTAGCCTAAGGCTAGGGGAGCCCTAGCCTTAGCCTAAGCCTATGGGTGCCCTAGCCTCAGCCTAGGGGTGCCCTAGCCTCAGCCTTAGGGGTGCCCTAGCCTAAGCCAGGAGTGCCCTATCCTAAGCCTAGGGGTGCCGTAGCCTAAGCCTAGTGGTGCCTTAGACTAAGCCTAGGGGTCACCTAGCCTTAGCCTAAGCCTAGGGGTACCCTAGCCTAAGCCTAAGGGTGCCGGAACCTAAGCCAAGGGTGCCCTTGCCTAAGCCTAGGGGTGCCTTAGCCTAACCCTAGGGGTGCCCTAGCCTTAGGCTAGGGGAACACTAGTCTTAGCCTAAGCCTAGGGGTGCCCTAACCTAAGCCTAGGCGTGCCGTAGCCTAAGCCTAGGGGTGCCCTAGCCTAAGCTTAGGGGTGCCCTAGCCTAAGCCTAAGGGTGCCCAAGCCTAAGCCTAGTGGTGCCCTAGCCTTAGGATAGGGGAGACCTAGCCTTAGCCTAAGCCTACGGGTGCCCTAGCTTAAGCCTAGGGGTGCCCTAGCCTAAGCCTAGGGGTGCCCTGGACTAAACTTAGGGGTGCCTTAGCCTAAGGCTAGGGGAGCCCTAGCCTTAGCCTAAGCCTATGGGTGCCCTAGCCTCAGCCTAGGGGTGCCCTAGCCTCAGCCTTAGGGGTGCCCTAGCCTAAGCCAGGAGTGCCCTATCCTAAGCCTAGGGGTGCCGTAGCCTAAGCCTAGTGGTGCCTTAGACTAAGCCTAGGGGTCACCTAGCCTTAGCCTAAGCCTAGGGGTACCCTAGCCTAAGCCTAAGGGTGCCGGAACCTAAGCCAAGGGTGCCCTTGCCTAAGCCTAGGGGTGCCTTAGCCTAATCCTAGGGGTGCCCTAGCCTTAGGCTAGGGGAACACTAGTCTTAGCCTAAGCCTAGTGGTGCCCTAACCTAAGCCTAGGCGTGCCGTAGCCTAAGCCTAGGGGTGCCCTAGCCTAAGCCTAGGCGTGCCCTAGCCTAAGCTTAGGGGTGCCCTAGCCTAAGCCTAGGGGTGCCGTAGCCTAAGCTTAGGGGTGCCCTAGCCTAAGCCTAAGGGTGCCCAAGCCTAAGCCTAGTGGTGCCCTAGCCTTAGGCTAGGGGAGCCCTAGCCTTAGCCTAAGCCTAGGGGTGCCCTAGCCTAAGCCTAGGGGTGCCCTAGCCTAAGCCTAGGGGTGCCCTAGCCTAAGCCTAGGGGTGCCCTAGCCTAAGCCTAGGGGTGCCCAAGCCTTATGCTACGGGAGCCCTAGCCTTAGCCTAAGCCTAGGTGTGTCCTAGCCTAAGCCTAGGGGTTTCCTAGCCTAAGCCTAGGGGTGCCCTAGCCTAAGCTTAGGGGTGCCCTAACCGAAGCCAAGGGTTCCCTAGCCTAAGCCTAGGTGTGCCCTAGGGTTAGGCTAGGGGAGCCCTAGCCTTAGCCTAATCCTAGGGGTGCCCTAGCCTAAGCCTAGTAGTGCCCTAGCCAAAGCCTAGGCGTGCCCTAGCCTAAGCTTAGGGGTGCCCTAGCCTAAGCCTAGGGGTGCCGTATCCTAAGCTTAGGGGTGCCCTAGCCTAAGCCTAAGGGTGCCCAAGCCTAAGCCTAGTGGTGCCCTAGCCTTAGGATAGGGGAGACCTAGCCTTAGCCTAATCCTACGGGTGCCCTAGCTTAAGCCTAGGGGTGCCCTAGCCTAAGCCTAGGGGTGCCCTGGACTAAACTTAGGGGTGCCCTAGCCTAAGGCTAGGGGAGCCCTAGCCTTAGCCTAAGCCTATGGGTGCCCTAGCCTCAGCCTAGGGGTGCCCTAGCCTCAGCCTTAGGGGTGCCCTAGCCTAAGCCAGGAGTGCCCTATCCTAAGCCTAGGGGTGCCGTAGCCTAAGCCTAGTGGTGCCTTAGACTAAGCCTAGGGGTCACCTAGCCTTAGCCTAAGCCTAGGGGTACCCTAGCCTAAGCCTAAGGGTGCCGGAACCTAAGCCAAGGGTGCCCTTGCCTAAGCCTAGGGGTGCCTTAGCCTAACCCTAGGGGTGCCCTAGCCTTAGGCTAGGGGAACACTAGTCTTAGCCTAAGCCTAGGGGTGCCCTAACCTAAGCCTAGGCGTGCCGTAGCCTAAGCCTAGGGGTGCCCTAGCCTAAGCCTAGGCGTGCCTTAGCCTAAGCCTAGGGGTGCCCTAGCCTAAGACTAGGGGTGCCCTAGCCTAAGCTTAGGGGTGCCCTAGCCTAAGCCTAGGGGTCCCCTAGCCTAAGCCTAGGTGTGCCCTAGGGTTAGGCTAGGGGAGCCCTAGCCTTAGGCTAATCCTAGGGGTGCCCTAGCCTAAGACTAGGAGAGTCCTAGCCTTAACCTAAGCCTACGGGTGCCCTAGCTTAAGCCTAGGTGTGCCCTAACCTAAGCCTAGGGGTGCCCTAGCCTTAGGCTAGGGGAACCCTAGTCTTAGCCAAAGCCTATGGGTGCCCTAGCCTCAGCCTAAGGGTGCCCTAGCCTAAGCCTAGGAGTGCCCTAGCCTAAGCCTAGGGGTGCCCTAGCCTAAGCCTAGTGGTGCCTTAACCTAAGCCTAGGGTTGACCTAGCCTTAGCCTAAGCCTAGGGGTGCCCTAGCCTAAGCCTAGGGATGCCCTAGCCTAAGCCTTGTGTTGCCTTAGCCTAAGCCTGGGGGTAACCAAGCCTTAGCCTAAGCCCAGGGGTGCCTTAGCCTAAGCCTAGGGGTCCCCTAGCCTTAGCCTAAGCCTAGGGGTGCCCTAGCCTAAGCCTAGGGGTGCCCTAGCCTAAGCCTAGACGTGCCCTAGCCTAAGCCTAGACGTGCCCTACCCTAAGCCTAGGGGTGCCCTACCCTAAGCCTAGGGGTGCCCTAGCCTAAGCCTAGGCTTGCCCTAGCCTTAGGCTAGCTGAGCCCTAGCCTAAGCCTAAGCTTAGGGGTGCCCTAGCCTAAGCCTAGGGGTGCCCTAGCCTAAGCCTAGGGGTGCCCTAGCCTAAGCCTAGGGGTGCCATAGCCTTAGGCTAGCTGAGCCATAGCCTTAGCCTAAGCCTAGGGGGGCCCTATCCTAAGCCTAGGGGTGCCCTAGCCTAAGCCTAGGGATGCCCTAACCTAAGCCAAGGGGTGCCCTAGCCTATGCATAGGGGTGCCCTAGCCTTAGGCTAGGGGAGCCCTAGCCTTAGCCTAAGCCTAGGGGTGCCCTAGCCTAAGACTAGGGGTGCCCTAGCCTAAGCTTAGGGGTGCCATAGCCTAAGCCTTGGGGTGCCCTAGCCTAAGACTTGGGGTGCCCTAGCCGAAGCTTAGGGGTGCCCTAGCGTAAGCATAGGGGTGCCCTCGCCTAAGCCTAGGGGTGCCCTAACCTAAGCCTAGGGCTGCCCTAGCCTTAGGGTAGCGGAGCCCTAGCCTTATCCTAAGCCTAGGGGTGCCCTAGCCTAAGCTTAGGGGTGCCCTACACTAAGCATAGGGGTGCCCTAGCCTAAGCCTAGGGGTGCCCTAGCCTAAGCTTAGGGGTGCCCTAGCCTAAGCTTAGGGGTGCCCTAGCCTTAGCCTAGCTGAGCCCTAGCCTTAGCCTAAGCCTAGGGGTGCCCTAGCCTAAGCCTAGGGTTGCCCTAGCCTAAGCTTAGGGGTGCCCTACCCTAAGCCTAGGTGTGCCCTAGCCTATGCTTATGGGTGCCCTAACCTAAGCCTACGGGTGCCCTAGCCTAAGCCTAGGGGTGCCCAAGCCTAAGCCTAGGGGTGCCCTAGCCTTAGGCTAGGGGGCCCTAGCCTTAGCCTAAGCCTAGGGGTGCCCTAGTCTAAACCTAGTGGTGTCCTAGCCTAAGCCTAAGGGTGCCCTAGCCTAAGCCTAGGTGTGCCCTAGCCTTAGACTAGGGGAGCCCTAGCTTTAGCCTAAGCCCTTGGCTGCCCTAGCCTAATCCTAGGGGTGCCCTAGCCTAACCTTAGGGGTGCCCTAGCATTAGGCTAGGGGAGCACTAGCCTTAGCCTAAGCTTAGGGGTGCCCTAGCCTTAGCCTAGGCGTGCCCTAGCCTAAACCTAGGGGTGCCCTAGCCTAAACCTAGGGGTGCCGTAGCCTAAGCTTAGGGGTGCCCTATCCTAAGCCTAAGGGTGCCCTAGCCTAAGCTTAGGGGTGCCCTAGCCTAAGCCTAAGGTTGCCATAGCCTAAGCCTAGTGATGCCCTAGCCTTAGGCTAGGGGAGCCCTAGCCTTAGCCCAAGCCTAGGGGTGCCCTAGCCTAAGCGTAGGAGTGCCTTAGCCTAAGCCTAGGGGTGCCCTAGCCTTAGGATAGGGGAGCCCTAGCCTTAACCTAAGCCTACAGGTGCCCTAGCTTAAGCCTAGGGGTGCCCTAGCCTCAGCCTAGGGGTGCCCTAGCCTAAGCCAGGAGTGCCGTAGCCTAAGCCTAGGGGTGCCGTAGCCTAAGCCTAGTGGTGCCTTAGACTAAGCCTAGGGGTCACCTAGCCTTAGCCTAAGCCTAGGGGTGCCCTAGCCTAAGCCTAAGGGTGCCCAAACCTAAGCCAAGTGTGCCCTTGCCTAAGCCTAGGGGTGCCTTAGCCTAACCCTAGGGGTGCCCAGGCCTTAGGCTAGGGGAACACTAGCCTTAGCCTAAGCCTAGGGGTGCCCTAACCTAAGCCTAGGCGTGCCGTAGCCTAAGCCTAGGGGTGCCCTAGCCTAAGCCTAGGCGTGCCCTAGCCTAAGCTTAGGGGTGCCTAGCCTAAGCCTAGGGGTGCCGTAGCCTAAGCTTAGGGGTGCCCTAGCCTAAGCCTAAGGGTGCCCAAGTCTAAGCCTAGTGGTGCCCTAGCCTTAGGCTAGGGAGCCCTAGCCTTAGCCTAAGCCTAGGGGTGCCCTAGCCTAAGACTAGGGGTGCCCTAGCCTAAGCTTAGGGGTGCCCTAGCCTAAGCCTAGGGGTCCTTTAGCCTAAGCCTAGGGGTGCCCTAGGGTTAGGCTAGGGGAGCCCTAGCCTTAGGCAAATCCTAGGGGTGCCCTAGCCTAAGCCTAGGAGTGCCCTAGCCAAAGTCTAGGGGTGCCCTAGCCTTAGGATAGGGGAGCCCTAGCATTAACCTAAGCCTACGGGTGCCCTAGCTTAAGCCTAGGTGTGCCCTAACCTAAGCCTAGGGGTGCCCTAGCCTCAGCCTAGGGGTGTCCTAGCCTAAGCCTAGGAGTGCCCTAGCCTAAGCCTAGGGGTGCCCTAGCCTAAACCTAGTGGTGCCTTAACCTAAGCCTAGGGTTGACCTAGCCTTAGCCTAAGCCTAGGGGTGCCCTAGCCTAAGCCTAGGGATGCCCTAGCCTAAGCCTTGTGTTGCCTTAGCCTAAGCCTAGGGGTAACCAAGCCTTAGCCTAAGCCCAGGGGTGCCTTATCCTAAGCCTAGGGGTCCCCTAGCCTTAACCTAAGCCTAGGGGTGCCCTAGCCTAAGCCTAGGGGTGCCCTAGCCTAAGCCTAGGGGTGCCCAGCCAAAACCTAGGGGTGCCCTAGCCTAAACCTAGGGGTGCCCAGGCCTTAGGATAGAGGAGCCCTAGCCTTAGCCTAAGCCTATGGGTACCCTAGCCTAAGCCTAGGGGTGCCCTAGCCTAAGCCTAGGGGTGCCCTAGCCTAACCCTAGGAGTACCCTAGCCTTAGGCTAGGGGAGCACTAGCCTTAGCCTAAGCTTAGGGGTGCCCTAGCCTAAGCCTAGGCGTGCCCTAGCCTAAGCCAGGGGGTGCCCAACCCTAAGCCTTGGGGTGCCCTAGCCTAAGCCTAGGCTTGCCCTAGGTTTAGGCTAGCTGAGCCCTAGCCTACGCCTAAGCCTAGGGGTGCCCTAGCCTAAGCCTAGACGTGCCCTAGCCTAAGCCTAGACGTGCCCTACCCTAAGCCTAGGGGTGTCCTACCCTAAGCCTAGGGGTGCCTAAGCCTAAGCCTAGGCTTGCCCTAGCCTTAGGCTAGCTTAGCCCTAGCCAAAGCCTAGCGGTGCACTAGCCTAAGCCTAGGGATGCCCTAGCCTAAGCCAAGGGGTGCCCTAGCCTATGCATAGGGGTGCCCTAGCCTTAGGCTAGGGGAGCCCTAGCCTTAGCCTAAGCCTAGGGGTTCCATAGCCTAAGACTAGGGGTGCCCTAGCCTAAGCTTAGGGGTGCCCTAGCCTAAGCCTTGGGGTGCCCTAGCCTAAGACTAGGGGTGCCCTAGCCGAAGCTTAGGGGTGCCCTAGCGTAAGCCTAGGGGTGCCCTAGCCTAAGCCTAGGGGTGCCCTAGCCTAAGCCTAGGGGTGCCCTAGCCTTAGGCTAGGGGAGCCCTAGCCTTATCCTAAGTCTAGGGGTGCCCTAGCCTAAGCTTAGGGGTGCCCTACACTAAGCCTAGGGGTGCCCTAGCCTAAGCCTAGGGGTGCTCTAGCCTAGGCTAACTGAGCCCTTGCCTTAGCCTAAGCCTAGGAGTGCCCTAGCCTAAGCTAGGGGGGCCCTAGCCTAAGCCTAGGGGTGCCCTAGCCTAAGCTTAGGGGTGCCCTAGCCTAAGCTTAGGGGTTCCCTAGCCTTAGCCTAGCTGAGCCCTAGCCTTAGCCTAAGCATAGGGGTGCCCTAGCCTAAGCCTAGGGGTGCCCTAGCCTAAGCTTAGGGGTGCCCTACCCTAAGCCTAGGGGTGCCCTAGCCTATGCTTATGGGTGCCCTAGCCTAAGCCTACGGGTGCCCAAGCCTAAGCCTAGGGGTGCCCTAGCCTAAGCCTAGGGGTGCCCTAGCCTTAGGCTAGGGGGCCCTAGCCTTACCCTAAGCCTAGGGGTGCCCTAGCCTAAGCCTAGTGGTGTCCTAGCCTAAGCCTAAGGGTGCCCTAGCCTAAGCCTAGGTGTGCCCTAGCCTTAGTCTAGGGGAGCCCTAGCCTTAGCCTAAGCCCTTGGCTGCCCTAGCCTAATCCTAGGGGTGACCTAGCCTAACCCTAGGGGAGCCCTGGCCTTAGGCTAGGGGACACTAGCCTTAGCCTAAGCTTAGGGGTGCCCTAGCCTAAGCCTAGGCGTGCCGTAGCCTAAGCCTAGGGGTGCCCTAGCCTTAGCCTAGGCGTGCCCTAGCCTAAGCCTAGGGGTGCCCTAGCCTAAACCTAGGGGTGCCGTAGCCTAAGCTTAGGGGTGCCCTATCCTAAGCCTAAGGGTGCCCTAGCCTAAGCTTAGGGGTGCCCTAGCCTAAGCCTAAGGGTGCCCTAGCCTAAGCCTACTGATGCCCTAGCCTTAGGCTAGGGGAGCCCTAGCCTTAGCCTAAGCCTAGGGGTGCCCTATCCTAAGCCTAGGAGTGCCTTAGCCAAAGCCTAGGGGTGCCCTAGCCTTAGGATAGGGGAGCCCTAGCCTTAACCTAAGCCTACTGGTGCCCAGCTTAAGCCTAGGGGTGCCCTAGCCTAAGCCTAGGGGTTCCCTAGCCTTAGGCTAGCTGAGCCCTAGCCTTAGCCTAAGCCTATGGGTGCCCTAGCCTCAGCCTAGGGGTGCCCTAGCCTTAGGCTAGGCGAGTCCTAGCCTTAGCCTAAACCTAGGGGTGTCGTAGCCTAAGCCTAAAGGGTGCCCTAGCCTAACCCTAGTGGTGCCCTATCCTTAGGCTAGGGGAACACTAGCCTAAGCCTAAGCCTAGGGTTGCCCTAGCCTAAGCCTAGGCGTGCCCTAGCCTAAGCCGAGGGGTGCCCTACCCTAAGCCTAGGGGTGCCCTAGCCTAAGCCTAGGGGTGCCCTAGCCTAAGCCTAGGGGTTCCCTAGGCTAAGCCTAGGGGTGCCCTAGCCTTAGGCTAGGGGAGACCTGACCTTAGCATAAGCCTAAGGGTGCCCTAGCCTAATCCTAGTGGTGCCCTATCCTAAGCCTAGGGGTGCCCTAGCCTACGCCTAGGGTGCCCTAGCCTTAGGCTAGGGGAGCCCTAGCTTTAGCCTAAGCCTAGGGGTGTCCTAGCCTAAGCCGAGGGGTGCCCTACCCAAACCCTAGGGGTGCCCTACCCTTAGCCAATGGGTGCCCTACCCTAAGCCTAGCCTTGCTCTAGCCTTAGGCTAGCAGAGCCCTAGCCTAAGCCTAAGTCTAGGGGTGCCCTAGCCTAAGCCTAGGGATGCCATAGCCTAAGCCTAGAGGTGCCCTAGAATAAGCCAAGGGGTGCCATAGCCTTAGGCTAGAGGAGCCCTAGCCTTAGCCTAAGCCTAGGGGTGCCCTAGCCTAAGACTAGGGGTGCCCTAGCCTAAGCTTAGGGGTGCCCTAGCCTAAGCCTAGGTGTGCCCTCTCCAAAGCCTATGGCTGCCCTAGGGTTAGGCTAGGGGAGCCCTAGCCTTAGCCTAACCCTAGGGGAGCCCTAGCCTAAGCCAAGGGGTGCCCTAGCCTAAGCCTAGGGGTGCCCTAGGCTAAGCCTAGGGGTGCCCTAGCCTAACCTTAGGGGGTGCCCTAGCCTAAGCCTAGGGGTCCCCTAGCCTAAGCCTAGGGGTGCTCTAGTGTTAGGCTAGGGGAGCCCTAGCCATAGGCAAATCCTAGGGGTGCCCTAGCCTAAGCCTAGGAGTGCCCTAGCCAAAGTCTAGGTGTGCCCTAGCCTTAGGATAGGGGAGCCCTAGCCTTAACCTAAGCCTACGGGTGCCCTAGCTTAAGCCTAGGTGTGCCCTAACCTAAGCCTAGGGGTGCCCTAGCCTTAGGCTAGGGGAGCCCTAGCCTTTGCCTAAACCTATGGGTGCCCTAGTCTCAGCCTAGGGGTGCCCTAGCCTAAGCCTAGGAGTGCCCTAGCCTAAGCCTAAGGGTGCCCTAGCCTAAGCCTAGTGGTGCCTTAACCTAAGCCTAGGGTTGACCTAGCCTTAGCCTAAGCCTAGGGGTGCCGTAGCCTAAGCCTAGGGATGCCCTAGCCTAAGCCTTGTGTTGCCTTAGCCTAAGCCTAGGGGTAACCAAGCCTTAGCCGAAGCCCAGGGGTGCCTTATCCTAAGCCTAGGGGTCCCCTAGCCTTAGCCTAAGCCTAGGGGTGCCTAGCCTAAGCCTAGGGGTGCCCTAGCCTAAGCCTAGGGGTGCCCTAGCCTAAACCTAGGGGTGCCCTAGCCTAAAACTAGGGGTGCCCAGGCCTTAGGATAGAGGAGCCCTAGCCTTAGCCTAAGCCTATGGGTCCCCTAGCCTAAGCCTAGGGGTGCCCAACCCTAAGCCTTGGGGTGCCCTAGCCTAAGCCTAGGCTTGCCCTAGCCTTAGGCTAGCTGAGCCCTAGCCTACGCCTAAGCCTAGGGGTGCCCTAGCCTAAGCCTAGACGTGCCCTAGCCTAAGCCTAGACGTGCCCTACCCTAAGCCTAGGGGTTCCCTACCCTAAGCCTAGGGGTGCCTAAGCCTAAGCCTAGGTTTGCCCTAGCCTTAGGCTAGCTGAGCCCTAGCCTAAGCCTAGCGGTGCACTAGCCTAAGCCTAGGGATGCCCTAGCCTAAGCCAAGGGGTGCCCTAGCCTATGCATAGGGGTGCCCTAGCCTTAGGCTAGGGGAGCCCTAGCCTTAGCCTAAGCCTAGGGGTGCCATAGCCTAAGACTAGGGGTGCCCTAGCCTAAGCTTAGGGGTGCCCTAGCCTAAGCCTTGGGGTGCCCTAGCCTAAGACTAGGGGTGCCCTAGCCGAAGCTTAGGGGTGCCCTAGCGTAAGCCTAGGGGTGCCCTAGCCTAAGCCTAGGGTGCCCTAGCCTTAGGCTAGGGGAGCCCTAGCCTTATCCTAAGCCTAGGGGTGCCCTAGCTTAAGCTTAGGGGTGCCCTACACTAAGCCTAGGGGTGCCCTAGCCTAAGCCTAGGGGTGCTCTAGCCTAGGCTAACTGAGCCCTTGCCTTAGCCTAAGCCTAGGAGTGCCCTAGCCTAAGCTAGGGGGGCCCTAGCCTAAGCCTAGGGGTGCCCTAGCCTAAGCTTAGGGGTGCCCTAGCCTAAGCTTAGGGGTTCCCTAGCCTTAGCCTAGCTGAGCCCTAGCCTTAGCCTAAGCCTAGGGGTGCCCTAGCCTAAGCCTAGGGGTGCCCTAGCCTAAGTTTAGGGGTGCCCTACCCTAAGCCTAGGGGTGCCCTAGCCTATGCTTATGGGTGCCCTAGCCTAAGCCTACGGGTGCCCTAGCCTAAGCCTAGGTGTTCCCTAGCCTAAGCCTAGGGGTGCCGTAGCCTTAGGCTAGGGGTCCCTAGCCTTAGCCTAAGCCTAGGGGTGCCCTAGCCTAAGCCTAGTGGTGTCCTAGCCTAAGCCTAAGGGTGCCCTAGCCTAAGCCTAGCTGTGCCCTAGCCTAAGCCTAGGTGTGCCCTAGCCTTAGACTAGGGGAGCCCTAGTCTTAGCCTAAGCCCTTGGCTGCCCTAGCCTAATCCTAGGAGTGCCCTAGCGTAACCCTAGGGTTGCCCTAGCCTTAGGCTAGGGGAGCACTAGCCTTAGCCTAAGCTTAGGGTTGCCCTAGCCTAAGCCGAGCGGTGCCCTACCCTAAGCCTAGGGGTGCCCTAGCCTAAGCCTAGGGGTGCCCTAGCCTAAGCCTAGGGGTTCCCTAGGCTAAGCCTAGGGGTGCCCTAGCCTTAGGCTTGGGGAAACCTGACCTTAGCCTAAGCCTAAGGGTGCCCTAGCCTAATCCTAGTGGTGCCCTATCCTAAGCCTAGGGGTGCCCTAGCCTAAGCCTAGGGGGCCCTAGCCTTAGGCTAAGGGAGCCCTAGCTTTAGCCTATGTCTAGGGGTGTCCTAGCCTAAGCCGAGGGGTGCCCTACCCTAACCCTAGGGGTGCCCTACCCTAAGCCTAGGGGTGCCCTACCCTAAGCCTAGCCTTGCCCTAGCCTTAGGCTAAGGGAGCCCTAGCCTTAGCCTAAGCCTAGGGGTATCCTAGCCTAATACTAGTGGTGCCCTATCCTAAGCCTAGTGGTGCCCTAGCCTAAGCCTAGGGGTGCCCTAGCCTTAGGCTAGGGGAGCCTTAACCTTAGCCTAAGCCTAGGGGTGCCCTTGCCTAAGCCTAGGGGTGCCCTAGCCTAAGCCTAGGTGTGCCCTAGCCTAAGTCTAGGGGTGCCCTAGCCTTAGTCTAGTGGAGCCCTAGCCTTAGGCTAAGCCTAGTGGTGCCCTAGCCTAAGCTTAGGGATGCCCTAGCCTAAGGCTAGGGGTGCCCTAGCCTAAGCCTAGGGGTCCCATAGCCTTAGGCTAGAGGAGGCCTAGCCTTAGCCTAAGCCTTGGGGTGCCCTAGCCTAAGACTAGGGGTGCCCTAGCCTAAGCTTAGGGGTGCCCTAGCCTAAGCCTTGGGGTGCCCTATCCTAAGCCTAGGGGTACCCTAGCCTAAGCCTAGGGGTGCCCTAAACTTAGACTAGGTGAGCCCTAACCTTAGCCTAAGCCTAGGGGTGCCCTAGCCCAAGCCTAGGGGTGCCCTAGCCTAAGCCCAAGGGTGCCCTAGCCTAAGCCTAGGGGTGCCCTAGCCTTAGTCTAGTGGAGACCTAGCCTTATGCTAAGCCTAGGGGTGCCCTAGCCGAAGCCTAGATGTGCCCTAGCCTAAGCCTACGGGTGCCCTACCCTAAGCCTAGGGGTGCCCTAGCTTAAGCCTAGGCTTACCCTAGCCTTAGTCTAGTGGAGACCTAGCCTTTGCCTAAGCCTAGGGGTGCCCTAGCCTAAGCCTAGGGGTGCCCTAGCCTAAGGCTAAGAGTGCCCTTGCCTAAGCCTACGGGTGCTCTAGCCTAAGCCTAGGGGTGCCCTAGCCTAACACTAGGGGTGCCCTATACTTAGGCTAGGGGAGCACTAGCCTAAGCCTAAGCCTAGGGGTGCCCTAGCCTAAGCCTAGGGCCGCCCTAGCCTAAGACTAGTGTGGCCTATCATAAGCCTAGGTGTGCCCTAGCCTAAGGTTAGGGGTGCCCTAGCCTAAGCCTGCGGGTTACCTAGCTTAGGCCTAGAGGCGCCCTAGCCTAAGCCTAGGGACGCCCTAGCCTTAGGCTAGGGGAGCCCTAGCCTTACCCTAAGGCTATGGGTGCCCTAGCCTCAGCCTAGGGGTGCCCTAGCCTCAGCCTAGGGGTGCCCTAGCCTAAGCCTAGGAGTGCCCTAGCCTAAGCCTAGGGGTGCCCTAGCCTAAGCCTAGTGGTGCCTTAGCCTAAGCCTAGCGGTGACCTAGCCTTAGCCTAATCTTAGGTGTGCCCTAGCCTAAGCATAAGGGTGCCCTTGCCTAAGCCTAGGGGTGCCTTAGCCTAAGCCTAGGGGTCCCCTAGCCTTAGCCTAAGCCTAGGGGTGCCCTAGCCTAAGCCTAGGGGTGCCCTAGCCTAAGCCTAGGGGTGCCTAGCCTAAGCCTAGGGGTGCCATAGCCTAAGCCTAGGGGTGCCCAGGCCTTAGGCTAGAGGAGCCCTAGCCTTAGCCTAAGCATAGGGGTGCCCTAGCCTAACCCTAGGGGTGCCCTAGCCTTAGGCTAGGGGAGCACTAGCCTTAGCCTAAGCCTAGGGGTGCCCTAGCCTAAGCCTAGGGGGGGCCTAGCCTAAGCCTGGGGGTGCCCTAACCTAAGCCTAGGGGTGCCCTACCCTAAACCTAGGGGTGCCCTAGCCTAAGCCTAGGCTTGCCCTAGCCTTAGGCTAGCTGAGCCCTAGCCTAAGCCTAAGCCTAGGGGTGCCCTAGTCTAAGCCCAGGGCTGCCCTAGCCTAAGCCTAGGGGTGCCCTACCCTAAGCCTAGGGGTGCCCTAGCCTAAGCCTAGGGGTGCCCTATCCTAACCCTCTGGGTGCCCAACCTAAGCCTAGGGATGCCCTAGCCTGAACCTAGGGGTGCCCTAGCCTATGCCTAAGGGTGCCCTAGCCTTAGTCTAGGGGAGCCCTAGCCGTAGCCGAAACCTAGGGGTGCCCTAGCCTAAGCCTAGGTATGCCCTAGCCTAAGCTTATGGGTGCCCTAGCCTTGGGCTACGGTAGCCCTAGCCTTAGCCTAAGCGTAGGGGTGCCCTAGCCTAAGCCTAGGGCTTCCGTAGCCTAAGCCTTTGGGTTCCCTAGCCTAAGCCTAGGGGTGCGCTAGCCTTACGCTAGGGGATCCCTAGCCTTAGCCTAAGCCTAGTGGTGCCCTAGTCTAAGTGTAGGGGTGCCCTAGCCTGAGCCTATGGGTGCCCTATCCTTAGCCTAAGCCTAGGGGTGCCCTAGCCTAAACCTAGGGGTGCCATAGCCTAAGCCTAGGGGTGCCCTAGCCTTAGGCTGGGAGCCCTAGCCTTAGCCTAAGCCTAGGGGTGCACTAGCTTAAGCCTAGGGGTGCCCTAGCCTAAGCCTAGGGGTGCCCTAGCCTTAGGCTAGGGGAGCCCTAGTCAAAGCCTAGGGGTGCCCTAGCCTAAGCTTATGGGTGCCCTAGCCTTAGGCTAGGGGTTCCCTAGCCAAAGCCTAGGGGTGCCTAAGCCTAAGGATAGGGGTGCCCTAGCCTTAGGTTGGGGAGCCCTAGCCTTAGCCTAAGCCTAGGGGTGCACTAGCGTAAGCCTAGTTGTGGCCTAGCCTAAGCCTAGGCGTGCCCTATCCAAATCCTTGGGGTGCCCTTGCCTAAGCATAGGGGTGCCCTAACCTTAGGCTCGGGGAGCCCTAGCCTTAGCCTAAGCCTTGGGGTGACCTCGCCTAAGTCTAGGGGTGCCCTAGCCTAAACCTAGGGGTGCCCTAGCCTTAGGCTAGGGGATACCTAGCCTTAGCCTAATCCTAGGGGTGCCCTAGCCTAAGCCTATGGGTGCCCTTGCCTTAGGCAAGGGGAGCCCTAGCCTTAACCTAAGCCTAGGGGTGACCTAGCTTAAGCATAGGCTTGCCCTAGCCTAAGCCTAGGCGTGCCCTAGCCTAAGCATATGGGTGCCCTAGCCTTAGGCTAGGGGAGCCATAGCCTTAGCCTAAGCCTAGGGGTACCCTAGCCTAAGCCTAGGGCTGCCCTAGCCTAAGCCTAGGGCTGCCCTAGCCTAAGCCTAGGGCTGCCCTAGCCTAAGCCTAGGGGTGCCCTAGCCTAAGCCTAGGGATGCCCTAGCCTAAGCCTAGAGGTGCCCTCGCCTTATGCTAGGGGATCCCTAGCCTAAGTCTAAGCCTAGGGGTGCCCTAGCTTAAACCTAGGGGTGCCCTAGCCTAAGCCTAGGGGTGCCCTAGCCTTAGGCTATTGGTGCCCTAGCCTTAGCCTAAGCCTAAGGGTGCCCTAGCCTAAGTTTAGGGGTGCCCTAGCCTATGCCTAGGGGTGCCCTAGCCTAAGTTTAGGGGTGCCCTAGCCTAAGTTTAGGGGTGCCCTAACTTAAGCCTAGGGATGCCCTAGCCTAAACCTAGGGGTTCCCTAGTCTTAGGCTAGGGGAGCCCTAGCCTTAGCCTAAGCCTAGGGGTTCCCTAGCCTAAGCCTAGGGGTGTCCTAGCCTAAGCCTAGGAGTGCCCTAGCCTTAGGCTAGGCGAGCCCTAACCTTAGCCTAAGCCTAGGGGTGCCCTAGCCTAAGCCTAGGGGTGCCCAAGCCTTAGCCTAAGCCTAGGGGTGCCCTAGCCTAAGCCTAGGGGTTCCCAAGCCTTAGGCTAGGGGAGCCCTAGCCTTAGCCTAAGCCTAGGGCTGCACTAGCCTAAGCCTAAGGTTGCCCTAGCCCAAGCCTAGGGATGCCCTAGCGTTAGGCTAGAGGAGCCCTAGCTTAGCCTAAGCCTAGGGGTGCCCTAGCCTAAGCCTAGGGCTGCCCTAGCCTAAGCCTAGGGGTGCTCTAGCCTAAGCCTAGGGCTGCCCTAGCCTAAGCCTAGGATTACCCTTGCCTAAGCCTAGGGGTGCCCTAGCATAAGCTTAGGGGTGCCCTAGCCTTAGGTTAGGGGAGCCTTAGTCTTAGCCTAAGACTAGGGCTTCCCTAGCCTAAGCCTAGGTGTGCCCCAGCTTAAGCCTAGGGGTGCCCTAGCCTAAACCTAGGGGTGCCCTAGCCTAAGCCTAGGGGTGCCCTAGCCTTAGCCTAAGCCTACGGTTGCCCTAGCCTAAGCCTAGGGGTGTCCTAGCCTAAACCAGGGGTGCCCTAGCCTAAGCCTAGGGGTGCCCAAGCCTAAGCCTAGCGCCGCCCTAGCCTAAAACTAGGGGTGCCCTAGCCTAAGCTTAGGGGTGCCCTAGTTTTAGGCTAGGGGAGCCCTAGCCTTAGTCTAAGCCTAGGGGTGCCCTATCCTTATGCTAGGGGAGTCCTCGCCTTAGCCGAAGCCTTAGGGTGCCCTAGCCTAAGCCTAGGGGTGCCCTAGCCTAAGCCTAGGGGTGCCCTAGCCTAAGCCTAGGGGTACCCTAGCCCAAGCCTAGGTTTGCCCTAGCGTTAGGCTAGAGGAGCCCTAGAGTTAGCCTAAGCCTAGGGGTGCCCTAGCCTAAGCCGAGGGGTGCCCTAGCCTAAGCTTAGGGGTGCCCGAGACTAAGCCTAGGGGTGCCCTAGCCTAAGTCTAGGGGTGCCCTACCCTAAGCATAGGGGTTCCCTACCTAAGCCTAGTAGTGCCCTAGCTTAAGCCTAGGGGTGCCCAAGCCAAAGCCTAAGGGTGCCCTAGCCTTAGGCTAGGGAAGCCCTAGCCTTAGCCTAAGCCTAGGGGTGCCCTAGCCTTAGGCTAGGGGAGCCCTAGCCTTAGCCTAAGCCTATGGGTGCCCCAGCATAAGCCTAGGTGTGCCCTATCTTAAGCCTAGGGGTGCCCTAGCCTAAACCTAGGGGTACCCTAGCCAAAGCCTAGAGGTGCCCTCGCCTTAGGCTAGGGGAGCCCTAACAATATCAGAAGCCTAGGGGTGCCTTAGCCAAGCCTAGGGGAGCACTAGCCTAAACCTAGGGGTGCCCTAGCCTTAGGCTAGGGGAGCCCTAGCCTTAGCCTAAGCCTATGGGTGCCCTAGCCTAAGCCTAGGAGTGCCCTATCCTTAGGCTAGGGGATCCCTAGACTAAGCCTAAGCCTAGGGGTTCCCTAGCTTAAGCCTAGGGGTGCTCTAGCCTTAGCCCAGGGGTGCCATAGCCTAAGCCTAGGGGTGCCCTAGCCTTAGGCTAGGGGAACCCTAGCCTTAGTCTATGCCTAGGGGTGCCCTAGCCTAAGCCTATAGTGCCCGAGCCTAAGCCTAGGGGTTCCCTATCCTAAGCCTAGGCGTGCCCTAGCCAAAGCCTAGGGGTGCCCTAGCCTTAGACTAGGGGAGCCCTAGCCTTAGCCTATGCCTACGGGTGACCTAGCTTAAGCCTAGGGCTGCCCTAGCCTAAGGCTTTTGTTGCCCTAACCTTAGGCTAGGGGAGCCCTTGCCTTAGCTTAAGCCTAGGGGTTCCCTAACCTGAGCCTAGCGGTGCCCTAGCCTAAGCCTAGGGGTGCCCTAGCCTAAGCCTAGGGGTGCCCTAGCCTAAGCCAAGGGCTGCCCTAGCCTAAGCCTAGGTGTGCCCTAGTTTAAGCCTATGGGTGCCTTAGCCTAAACCTAGGCGTGCCCTAGCCTAAGCCTAGGGGTGCCCTAGCCTAAACCTAGGGGTGCCCTAGCCTATGCCTAGGGGTGCCCTAGCCTTAGGTTAGGGAAGCCGTAGCCTTAGCCTAATCCTAGGGGTGCCCTAGCCTAAGCCTAGGGGTGACCTAGCTTAAGCCTAGGGGTGCCCTAGCCTAAACCTAGGGTTGCCCTCGCCTAAGCCTAGGGGTGCCCTAGCCTAAGCCTAGGGGTGCCCTAGCCTTAGGCTAGGGGAACCCTAGCCTTAGCATAAGCCTCGGTGTGCCCTAGCCTAAGCTTTGGGGTTCCCTAGCCTAAGCTTAGGGGTGCCCTAGCCTAAGCCTAGGGGTGCACTAGGGTTAGGCTAGGGGAGCCCTAGCGTTAGCCTAAGCTTAGGGGTGCCCTAGCCTAAGCCTGGGGGTGCCCTAGCATAAGCCTAGGGGTGCCCTAACCTAAGCCTAGGGGTGCCCTAGCCTTAGGCTATGGGAGGCCTAGCCTTAGCCTAAGCCTAGGGGTGCCCTAGCCTAAGCCTAGGGGTGCCCGAGCCTAAGCCTGGGGGTGCCCTAGCATAAGCCTAGGGGTGCCCTAACCTAAGCCTAGGGGTGCCCTAGCCTTAGGCTATGGGAGGCCTAGCCTTAGCCTAAGCCTAGGAGTGCCCAAGCCTAAGCCTAGGGGTGCTCTAGCCTTAGGCTAGGGGAGCCCTAGCCTTAGCCTAAGCCTTGGGCTGCCCTAATAAACTTAGGTGTGCCATAGCCTAAGCCTAGGGGTGCCCTAGCCCAAGCCTAGGTTTGCCTTAGCGTTAGGCTAGAGGAGCCCTAGCCTTAGCCTAAGCCTAGGGGTGCCCTAGCCTAAAACGAGGGGTGTCCTAGACTAAGCCTAGGGTTTCCCTACCTAAGCCTAGTAGTGCCCTAGCCTAAGCCTAGAGGTGCCCTAGCCACAGCCTAAGGGTGCCCTAGCCTTAGGCTAGGGAAGCCCAAGCCTTAGCCTAAGCCTAGGGGTGCCCTAGCCTAAGCCTAGTGGTGCCCTAACCTAAGCCTAGGGTTGCCCTAGCCTAAGCCTAGGGGTGCCCTAGCCTAAGCCTAGGAGTGCCCTAGCCTTAGGCTAGGGGAACCCAAGCCTTAGCCTAAGCCTAGGGCTGCCCTAGCGTAAGTCTTGGTGTGCCCTAGCTTAAGGCTAGGGGTGCCCTAGCCTAAACCTAGGGCTGCCCTAGCCTAAGCCTAGGGGTGCCCTAGCCTAAGCCTAGGGGTGCCCTAGCCTTAGGCTAGGGGAGCCCTAGCCTTAGCCTAAGCCTATGGGTGCCCTAGCCTAAGCCTAGGAGTGCCCTATCCTTAGCCTAGGGAATCCCTAGCCTAAGCCAAAGCCTAGGGGTACCCTAGCTTAAGCCTAGTGGTGCACTAGCCTAAGCCTAGGGGTGCCCTAGCCTAAGCCTAGGAGTGCCTATCCTTAGCCTATGCCGAGGGGTGCCGTAGGGTAAGGCTAGGGTGCCCTAGCCTAAGCCTAGGGGTTCCCTATTCTAAGCCAAGGCGTGCCCTAGCCAAAGCCTAGGGGTGCCCTAGCCTTAGGCTAGGGGAGCCCTGGCCGTAGACTAAGCCTAGGGGTGCCCTAGCTTAATCCTAGGGGTACCCTAGCCTAAGCCTAGGGGTGCCATAGCCTAAGCCTAGGAGTGCCTATCCTTAGCCTAGGGGATCCCTAGCCTAAGCCTAAGCCTAGGGGTGCCCTAGCCTAAGCCTAGGGGTTCCCTAGCCTAAGCCTAGGGGTGCCCTAGCCTAAGCCTAGGGCTGCCCTAGCCTAAGCCTTGGTGTGCCCTAGCAAAAGCCTATGGGTGCCCTAGCCTAAACCTACGGGTGTCCTAGCCTATGCCTAGGGGTGCCCTAACTTTAGGTTAGGGGGCCGTAGCCTCAGCCTAATCCTAGGGGTGCCCTAGCCTAAGCCTAGGGGTGCCCTATCCTAAGCCTAGGGGTGCCCTAGCCTTAGGCTAGGGGAGCCCTAGCCTTAGCCTAAGCCTAGGGCCGCCCTAGCCTAAAACTAGGGGTACCCTAGCCTAAGCTTAGGGGTGCCCTAATTTTAGGTCGGGGAGCCGTAGCCTTAGTCTAAGCCTAGGGGTGCCCTATCCTTATGCTAGGGGAGTCCTCACCTTAGCCGAAGCCTTAGGGAGCCCTAGCCTAAGCCTAAGGGTGCCCTAGCCAAAGCCTATGGGTCCCCTAGCCCAAGGCTAGGTTTGCCTTAGCGTTAGGCTAGAGGAGCCCTAGCCTTAGCCTAAGCCTAGGGGTGCCCTAGCCTAAGCCGAGGGGTGCCCTAGCCTAAGCCTAGGGGTGCCCTAGCCTGAGCCTAGGGGTGCCCTAGCCTAAGTCTAGGGGTGCTCTACCCTAAGCATAGGGTTTCCCTAAATAAGCTTAGTAGTGCCCTAGCCTAAGCCTAGAGGTGCCCTAGCCAAAGCCTTAGGGTGCCCTAGCCTAAGCCTAGCGGTGCCCTAACCTAAGCCTAGGGGTGCCCTAGCCTAAGCCTAGGGGTGCCCTAGCCTAAGCCTAGGGGTGCCCTAGCCTTAGGCTAGGGGAGCCCCAGCCTTAGCCTAAGCCTAGGGCTGCCCTAGCCTAAGCCTAGGTGTGCCCTAGCTTAAGCCTAGGGGTGCCGTAGCCTAAACCTAGGGCTGCCCTAGCCTAAGCCTAGGGGTGCCCTAGCCTAAGCCTAGAGGTGCCCTCGCCTTAGTGTAGGGGAGCCCTAACAATATCGTAAGCCTAAGGGTGCCTTCGCCAAGTCTAGGGGTGCCCTAGCCTAAGCCTAAGGTGCCCTAGCCTTAGCATTGGGGTTCCCTATATTAAGCCTAGGGGTGCCCTAGTCAAAGTCTAGGGGTGCCCTAGCCTTTGGCTAGGGGAGCCCTAGCATTAACCTAAGGCTACGGGTGCCCTAGCTTAAGCCTAGGGGTGCCCTAGCCTTAGGCTTGTGTTGCCCTAGCCTTAGGCTAGGGGAGCCCTAGCCTTAGCTTAAGCCTAGTGGTTCCCTAGCCTAAGCCTATGGGTGCCCTAGCCTAAGCCTAGGGGTGCCCTAGCCTAAGCCTAGGGGTGCCCTAGCCTAAGCCTAGGGGTGCCCTAGCCCTAGGCTAGGGGAACCGTAGCCTTAGCCTAAGCCTAGGGGTGAACTTCCTAAGCCTAGTGGTGTCGTAGCCTAAGCCTAGGGGTGCCCTAGCCTAAGCATAGGGGTTCCCTTCCTAAGCCTAGGGGTGCCCTAGCCTAATCCTAGGGGTGCCCTAGCCTAAGCCTAGGGGTGCTCTAGCCTAAGCCGAGGGGTGCCCTAGCCTAAGCCTAGGGGTGCCCTAGCCTGAGCCTAGGGGTGCCCTAGCCTAAGTCTAGGGGTGCTCTACCCTAAGCATAGGGTTTCCCTACCTAAGCCTAGTAGTGCCCTAGCCTAAGTCTAGAGGTGCCGTAGCCAAAGCCTAAGGGTGCCCTAGCCTAAGCCTAGCGGTGCCCTAACCTAAGCCTAGGGTTGCCCTTGCCTAAGCCTAGGGGTGCCCTAGCCTAAGCCTAGGGGTGCCCTAGCCTTAGGCTAGGGGAGCGCCAGCCTTAGCCTAAGCCTAGGGCTGCCCTAGCCTAAGCCTAGGTGTGCCCTAGCTTAAGCCTAGGGGTGCCGTAGCCTAAACCTAGGGATGCCCTAGCCTAAGCCTAGGGGTGCCCTAGCCTAAGCCTAGAGGTGCCCTCGCCTTAGTGTAGGGGAGCCCTAACAATATCGTAAGCCTAGGGGTGCCTTAGCCAAGCCTAGGGGTGCCCTAGCCTAAGCCTAGGGGTGCCCTAGCCTTAGGCTATGGGAGCCCTAGCCTTAGCCTAAGCCTATGGGTGCCCTAGCCTAAGCCTAGGAGTGCCCTATCCTTAGCTTAGGGGATCCCTAGCCAAAGCCTAAGCCTAGGGGTGCCCTAGCTTCAGCTTAGGGGTGCACTAGCCTAAGCCTAGGAGTGCCCTAGCCTTAGGCTAGGGGAGCCCTAGCCTTAGCCTAAGCCTAGGGGTGCCCTAGCTTAAGCCTAGGGGTGCCCTAGCCTAAGCCTAGGGGTGCTCTAGCCTAAGCCTAGGAGTGCCCTATCCTTAGCCTAGGGGATCCCTAGCCTAAGCCTAAGCCTAAGCCTAGGGGTGCCCTAGCTTAAGCCTAGGGGTGCCCTAGCCTAAGCCTAGGGGTTGCCTAGCCTAAGCCTAAGGGTGCCCTAGCCTAAGCCTAGGGGTGCCGTAGCCTAAGCCTAGGGCTGCCCTAGCCTAAGCCTAGGTGTGCCCTAGCTTAAGCCTATGGGTGCCCTAGCCTAAACTTAGGGGTGCCCTAGTCTAAGCCTAGGGGTGCCCTAGCCTAAACCTAGGGGTGCACTAGCCTAAGCCTAGGGGTGCCCTAGCCTTAGCCTAAGCCTAAGGGTACCCTAGCCTAAGCCTAGGGGTGCCCTAGCCTAAGCCTAGTGGTGCCCTAGCCTAAGCCTAGGGGTGCCCTAGCCTTAGGCTAGAGGAGCCCTAGCCCTAGCCTAAGCCTAGTGGTGCCCTAGCCTAAGCCTAGGGGTGCCCTAGCCTAAGCCTAGGAGTGCCCTATCCTTAGCCTAGGGGATCCCTAGCCTAAGCCTAAGCCTAAGCCTAGGTGTGCCCTAGCTTAAGCCTATGGGTGCCCTAGCCTAAACTTAGGGGTGCCCTAGCCTAAGCTTAGGGGTGTCCTAGGCTAAGCCTAAGGGTGCCCTAGCCTTAGGCTAGGGAAGCCCTAGCCTTAGCCTAAGCCTAGGGGTGCACTAGCCTAAGCTTTGCGGAGCCCTAGCCTAAGCCCAAGGGTGCCCTAGTCTTAGGGTAGGGAAGCCCTAGCCTTAGCCTAAGCCTAGGGGTGCCCTAGCCTAAGCCTAGCGGTGCCCTAACCTAAGCCTAGGGTTGCCCAGGCCTAAGCCTAGGGGTG
This sequence comes from Tenrec ecaudatus, assembly GCF_050624435.1. Taxonomy (NCBI): domain Eukaryota; kingdom Metazoa; phylum Chordata; class Mammalia; order Afrosoricida; family Tenrecidae; genus Tenrec; species Tenrec ecaudatus. The sequence continues at coordinate 848,054 of NW_027459491.1, forward strand.
CCGTAACCTAAGACTAGGGGTGCCCTGGCCTTAGGCTAGGGGAGCCCTAGCCTTAGCCTAAGCCTAGGGGTGCCCTTCCTAAGCCTAGTGGTGTCCTAGCCTAAGCCTAGGGTTGCCCTAGCCTAAGCGTAGGGGTTCCGTAGCCTAAGCCTTTGGGTGCCCTAGCCTAAGCCTAGGGTTGCCCTACCCTACGCCTAGGGGTGCCCTGGCCTTAGGCTAGGGGAGCCCTAGCCTTAGCCTAAGCCTAGGGGTGCCCTAGCCAAGCCTAGGGGTGCCCTAGCCTAAGTCTAGCGGTGCCCTAGCCTAAGCTTAGGGGTTCCCTAGCCTTAGGCTAGGGGAGCCCTAGCCTTAGCCTAAGCCTAGGGGTGCCCTAGCCTAAACCTAGGTGTGCCCTAGCCTTACGCTAGGGGATCCCTAGCCTTAGCCTAAGCCTAGTGGTGCCCTAGTCTAAGTGTAGGGGTGCCCTAGCCTGAGCCTATGGGTGCCCTAGCCTTAGCCTAAGTCTAGGGGTGCACTAGCCTAAGCCTAGGGGTGCCCTAGCCTAAGCCTAGGGGTGCCCTAGCCTTAGGCTAGGGGTTCCCTAGCCAATGCCAAGGGGTGCCTAAGTCTAAGGATAGGGGTGCCCTAGCCTTAGGTTGGGGAGCCCTAGTCTTAGCCTAAGCCTAGGGGTGCACTAGCGTAAGCCTAGGGGTGCTATAGGTAAGCCTAGGGGTGCCCGAGCCTTAGACTAGGGGTGCCTAGCCAAATCCTAGGGGTGCCCTAGCCTAACCTAGGGGTGCCCTAGCCTTAGGCTCGGGGAGCCTTAGCCTTAGCCTAAGCCTAGGGCTTCCCTAGCCCAAGCCTAGGTGTGCCCTAGCTTAAGCCTAGGGGTGCTCTAGCCTAAGCCTAGGATTATCTTAGCCTAAGCCTAGGGGTGCCCTAGCCTTAGGCTAGGGGAGCCTTAGCCTTAGCCTAAGCCTAGGGCTTCCCTAGCCTAAGCCTAGGTGTGCCCTATCTTAAGCCTAGGGGTTCCCTAGCCTTAGCCTAAGCCTACGGGTGCCCTAGCCTAAGCCTAGGGGTGTCCTAGCCTAAACCTAGGGGTGCTCTAGCCTAAGCCAAGGGGTGCCCTAGCCTAAGCCTAGGGGTGCCCTAGCCTTAGGCTGGGGAGCCCTAGGCTTATACTAAGCCTAGGGCTGCCCTAGCCTAAAACTAGGGGTGCCCTAGCCTAAGCTTAGGGGTGCCCTAGTTTTAGGCTAGGGGAGCCCTAGCCTTAGTCTAAGCCTAGGGGTGCCCTATCCTTATGCTAGGGGAGTCCTCACCTTAGCCGAAGCCTTAGGGTGCCCTAGCCTAAGCCTAGGGGTGCCCTAGCCTAAGCCTAGAGGTGCCCTCCCTTAGGCTAGGGGATCCCTAGCCTAAGCCTAAGCCTAGGGGTGCCCTAGCTTAAGCCGAGGGGTGCCCTAGCCTAAGCCTAGGGGTACCCTAGCCTAAGCCTAGGTGTGCCTTAGCCTTAGGCTAGGGGAGCCCTAGCCTTAGCCTATACCTAGGGGTTCCCTAGCCTAAGCCTAGGGTGCCCTAGCCTAAGCCTAGGGGTTCCATATCCTAAGCCTAGGGGTGCCCTAGCCAAAGCCTAGGGGTGCCCTAGCCTTAGGCTAGGGGTTCCCTAGCCTTAACCTTAGCGTACGGGTGCCCTAGCCTAAGGCTTGTGTTGCCCTAGCCTTAGGCTAGGGGAGCCCTAGCCTTAGCTTAAGCCTAGGGGTTACGAGCCTAAGCCTATGGGTGCCCTAGCCTAAGCCTAGGGGTGCCCTAGCCTAAGCCTAGGGCTGCCCTAGCCTAAGCCTAGGTGTGCCCTAGCTTAAGCCTAGGGGTGCCCTAGCCTAAACCTAGGGGTGCCCTAGCCTAAGACTAGGGGTGCCCTAGACTAAGCTTGGGGTGCCCTAGCCTATGCCTAGGGGTGCCCTAGCCTTAGGCTAGGGGAGCCGTAGCCTTAGCCTAAGCCTAGGGGTGCCCTAGCCTAAGCCAAGGGGTGCTCTAGCCTAAGCCTAGGGTTGCCCTAGCCTAAGCCTAGGGGTGCCCTAGACTAAGCCTAGGAGTGCCCTAACCTAAGCCTAGGGGTGCCCTAGCCTTAGGCTAGGGGATCCCTAGCCTATGCCTAGGGGTGCCCTAGCCTAAGCCTAGGGGAGCCCTAGTCTTAGGTTAGGGGAGCCCTAGCCTTAGCCTAGGCCTAGGGGTGCCCTAGCCTAAGCCTAGGGGTGCCCTAGCCTAAGCCTAGGGGTGTCCTAGCCTAAGCCTAGGGGTGCCCTAGCCTTAGGCTAGGTGAGCTCTAACCTTAGCCTAAGCCTAGGGGTGCCCTAGCCTAAGCCTAGGGGTGCCCTAGCCCTAGCCTAAGCCTAGGGCTGCCCTAGCTTAAGCCTAGGTGTGCCCTAGCTTAAGCCTAGGGGTGCCCTAGCCTAAGCCTAGGGGTGCCCTAGCCTAAGCCTAGGGGTGCCCTAGCCTAAGCCTAGGATTACCCTAGCCTAAGACTAGGGGTGCCCTAGCCTTAGGCTAGGTGAGCCTTAACCTTAGCCTAAGCCTAGGGCTTCCCTAGCCTATGCCTAGGTGTGCCCTAGCTTAAGCCTAGGGGTGCCCTAGCCTAAACCTAGGGGTGCCCTAGCCTAAGCCTAGGGGTGCCCTAGCCTAAGCCTAGGGGTGTCCTAGCCTAAGCCTAGGGGTGCCCTAGCCTTAGGCTAGGTGAGCTCTAACCTTAGCCTAAGCCTAGGGGTGCCCTAGCCTTAGGCTAGGCGAGCCCTAACCCTAGCCTAAGCCTAGGGGTGCCTTAGCCTAAGCCTAGGGGTGCCCTAGCCCTAGCCTAAGCCTAGGGCTGCCCTAGCCTAAGCCTAGGGGTGCCCTAGCTTAAGCCTAGGGGTGCCCTAGCCTAAGCCTAGGGGTGTTCTAGCCTAAGCCTAGGATTACCCTAGCCTAAGACTAGGGGTGCCCTAGCCTTAGGCTAGGTGAGCCTTAACCTTAGCCTAAGCCTAGGGCTTCCCTAGCCTATGCCTAGGTGTGCCCTAGCTTAAGCCTAGGGGTGCCCTAGCCTAAACCTAGGGGTGCCCTAGCCTAAGCCTAGGGGTGCCCTAGCCTAAGCCTAGGGGTGCCCTAGCCTTAGGCTAGGGGAGACCTCGCCTTAGCCTAAGCCTACGGGTGCCCTAGCTTAAGCCTTGTGGTGCCCTAGCCTAAGGCTTGTGTTGACCTAGCCTTAGGCTAGGGGACCCTTGCCTTAGCTTAAGCCTAGGGGTTCCCTAGCCTAAGCCTAGGGGTGCCCTAGCCTAAGCCTAGGGGTGCCCTAGCCTAAGCCTAGGGCTGCCCTAGCCTAAGCCTAGGTGTGCCCTAGCTTAAGCCTATGGGTGGCCTAGCCTAAACTTAGGGGTGCCCTAGCCTAAGCCTAGGGGTGCCCTAGCCTAAGACTAGGGGTGCCTTAGCCTATGCCTAGGGGTGCCCTAGCCTTAGGTTAGGGGAGCCGTAGCCTTAGCCTAATCCTAGGGGTGCCCTAGCCTAAGCTTAGGGGTGCCCTAGCCTATGCCTAGGGGTGCCCTAGACTTAAGCAAGGTGAGCCCTAGCCTTAGCCTAAGCCTAGGGGTGCCCTAGCCTAAGCCTAGGGGTGCCTTACCCTAAGACTAGGGGTGCCCTAGCCTAAGCCTAGGGGTGCCCTGACCTAAGCCTAGGGGTGCCCTAGTCTTAGGCTATGGGGGCCCTAGCCTTAGCCTAAGCCTAGGGTTGCCCTAGCCTTAGCCTAGGGCCGCCCTAGCCTAAACTAGGGGTGCCCTAGCCTAAGCCTAGGGGTGCCCTATCCTTATGCTAGGGGAGTCCTCGCCTTAGCCGAAGCCTTAGGGTGCCCTAGCCTAAGCCTAGGGGTGCTCTAGCCTAAGCCTAAGCGTGCCCTAGCCCAAGCCTAGGTTTGCCCTAGAGTTAGGCTAGAGGAGCCCTAGCCTTAGCCTAAGCCTAGGTGTGCCCTTGCCTAAGCCGAGGGGTGCCCTACCCTAAGGCTAGGGGTGCCCTAGCCTAAGTCTAGGGGTGCCCTACCCTAAGCATAGTGGTTCCCTACGTAAGCCTAGTAGTGCCCTTGCCTAAGCCTAGGGGTGCCCTAGCCAAAGCCTAAGGGTGCCCTAGCCTTAGGCTTCCGAAGCCCTAGCTTTAGCCTAAGCCTAGGGGTGCCCGAGCCTAAACCTAGGGGTGCCCTAGCCTAAGCCTAGGGGTTCCCTAGCCTTAGCCTAAGCCTACGGGTGCCCTAGCCTAAGCCTAGGGGTGTCCTAGCCTAAACCTAGGGGTGCTCTAGCCTAAGCCTAGGGGTGCCCTAGCCTAAGCCTAGGGGTGCCCTAGCCTTAGGCTGGGGAGCCCTAGCCTTATACTAAGCCTAGGGCCGCCCTAGCCTAAAACTAGGGGTGCCCTAGCCTAAGCTTAGGGGTGCCCTAGTTTTAGGCTAGGGGAGCCCTAGCCTTAGTCTAAGCCTAGGGGTGCCCTATCCTTATGCTAGGGGAGTCCTCACCTTAGCCGAAGCCTTAGGGTGCCCTAGCCTAAGCCTAGGGGTGCCCTAGCCTAAGCCTAGAGGTGCCCTCCCTTAGGCTAGGGGATCCCTAGCCTAAGCCTAAGCCTAGGGGTGCCCTAGCTTAAGCCTAGGGGTGCCCTAGCCTAAGCCTAGGGGTACCCTAGCCTAAGCCTAGGTGTGCCTAAGCCTTAGGCTAGGGGAGCCCTAGCCTTAGCCTATACCTAGGGGTTCCCTAGCCTAAGCCTAGGGTGCCCTAGCCTAAGCCTAGGGGTTCCCTATCCTAAGCCTAGGGGTGCCCTAGCCAAAGCCTAGGGGTGCCCTAGCCTTAGGCTAGGGGTTCCCTAGCCTTAACCTTAGCCTACGGGTGCCCTAGCCTAAGGCTTGTGTTGCCCTAGCCTTAGGCTAGGGGAGCCCTAGCCTTAGCTTAAGCCTAGGGGTTCCCTAGCCTAAGCCTATGGGTGCCCTAGCCTAAGCCTAGGGGTGCCCTAGCCAAAGCCTAGGGGTGCCCTAGCCTTAGGCTAGGGGTTCCCTAGCCTTAACCTTAGCCTACGGGTGCGCTAGCCTAAGGCTTGTGTTGCCCTAGCCTTAGGCTAGGGGAGCCGTAGCCTTAGCCTAAGCCTAGGGGTGCCCTAGCCTAAGCCTAGGGGTGCTCTAGCCTAAGCCTAGGGTTGCCCTATCCTAAGCCTAGGGGTGCCCTAGACTAAGCCTAGGAGTGCCCTAACCTAAGCCTAGGGGTGCCCTAGCCTTAGGCTAGGGGTTCCCTAGCCTATGCCTAGGGGTGTCCTAGCCTAAGCCTAGGGGAGCCCTAGTCTTAGGTTAGGGGAGCCCTAGCCTTAGCCTAAGCCTAGGGGTGCCCTAGCCTAAGCCTAGGGGTGCCCTAGCCTAAGCCTAGGGGTGTCCTAGCCTAAGCCTAGGGGTGCCCTAGCCTTAGGCTAGGCGAGCTCTAACCTTAGCCTAAGCCTAGGGGTGCCCTAGCCTAAGCCTAGGGGTGCCCTAGCCCTAGCCTAAGCCTAGGGCTGCCCTAGCCTAAGCCTAGGTGTGCCCTAGCTTAAGCCTAGGGGTGCCCTAGCCTAAGCCTAGGGGTGCCCTAGCCTAAGCCTAGGGGTGCCCTAGCCTAAGCCTAGGGGTGCCCTAGCCTAAGACTAGGGGTGTCCTAGCCTAAGCCTAGGGGTGCCCTAGTCTTAGGCTAGGCGAGCCCTAACCCTAGCCTAAGCCTAGGGGTGCCCTAGTTTAAGCCTAGGGGTGCCCTAGCCCTAGCCTAAGCCTAGGGATGCCCTAGCCTAAGCCTAGGTGTGCCCTAGCTTAAGCCTAGGGATGCCCTAGCCTAAGCCTTGAGGTGACCTCGCCTTAGGCTAGGAGAGCCCTAAAAATATCGTAAGCCTAGGGGTTCCTTAGCCAAGCCTAGGGTCGCCCTAGCCTAAGCCTAGGGGTGCCCTAGGCTTAGGCTAGGGGAGCCCTAGCCTTAGCCTAAGCCTGTGGGTGCCCTAGCCTAAGCCTAGGATTGCCCTATACTTAGTCTAGGGGATCCCTAGCCTAAGCCTAAGCCTAGGGGTGCCCTAGCATAAGCCTAGGGGTGCCCTAGCCTAAGCCTAGGGGTGCCCTAGCCTAAGCCTAGGGGTGCTCTAGCCTTAGGCTAGGGGAACCCTAGCCTCAGCCTATGCCTAGGGGAGCCATAGCCTAAGCATAGGGTGCCCTAGCCTAAGCGTAGGGGTTCCCTATCGTAAGCCTAGCCGTGCCCTAACCTAAGCCTAGGGTTGACCTAGCCTAAGCCTAGGGGTGCCCTAACATAAGCCTAGGGGATCCCTAGCCTTAGGCTAGGCGAGCCCTTACCTTAGCCTAAGCCTAGGGCTGCCCTAGCCTAAGCCTAGGGGTGTCCTAGCCTTAGGCTAGGGAAGCCCTAGCCTTAGCCTAAGCCTAGGGGTGCCCTAGCCTAACCCTTGGGGTGCCCTAGCCTTAGGCTAGGGGAGCCCTAGCCTTAGCCTAAGCCTAGGGCTGCCCTAGCCTAAGCCTAGGTGTGCCCTAGTTTAAGCCTTGAGGTGCCCTAGCCTAAACCTAGGGGTGCCGTAGCCTAAGCCTAGGGGTGAGCTAGCCTAAGCCTAGAGGTGCCCTCGCCTTAGGCTAGGGGAGCCCTAACAATATCGTAAGCCTAGGGGTGCTTTAGCCAAGCCTAGGGATGCCCTAGCCTCAGCCTAGGGGTGCCCTAACCTTAGGATAGGGGAGCCCTAGCCTTAGCCTAAGCCCATGGGTGCCCTAGCCTAAGCCTAGGAGTGCCCTATCCTTAGGCTAGGGGATACCTAGCCTAAGCCTAAGCCTAGGGGTGCCCTAGCTTAAGCCTAAGGGGGCCCTAGCCTAAGCCTAGGGGAGCCCTAGCCTAAGCATAGGGTGCCCTAGCCTAAGTCTAGGGGTTCCCTATCTTAAGCCTAGGGCTGCCCTAGCCTAAGCCTAGGTGTGCCCTAGCTTAAGCTTATGGGTGCCCTAGCCTAAACCTAGGGGTGCCCTAGCCTAAGCCTAGGGGTGCCCTAATCTATGCCTAGGGGTACCCTAGCCTAAGCCTAGGTGTGCCCTAGCTTAAGACTAAGGGTGCCCTAGCCTAAACCTAGGGGTGCCCTAGCCTAAGCCTAGGCGTGACCTAGCCTATGCCTAGGGGTGCCCTAGCCTTAGGTTAGGGGAGCCGTAGCCTTATCCTAAGCCTAGGTGTGCCATAGCCTAAGCTTAGGGGTGCCCTAGCCTATGCCTAGGGGTGCCCTTGCCTTGGGCTAGGTGAGCCCTAGCCCTAGCATATGCCTAGGGGTGCCCTAGCCTTAGGCTAGGGGTGCCCTAGCCTTTGCCTAAGCCTAGGTGTGCCCTAGCCTAAGCTTAGGGGTGCCTTGCCTATGCCTAGGGGTGCCCTACCCTAAGTCTAGGGGTGCCCTACCCTAAGACTAGGGGTGCCCTAGCCTAAGCTTAGGGGTGCCCTAGCCTAAGCCTAGGGGTGCCCTAGCCTAAGCCTAGGGGTGCCCTAGCCAAAGCCTTAGGGGTGCCCTAGCCTTAGGCTAGGGGAGCCCTAGCCTTAGCCTAAGCCTACGGGTGCCCTAGCTTAAGCCTAGGGGTGCCCTAGCCTAAGGCTTGTGTTGCCCTAGCCTTAGGCTAGGGGAGCCCTTGCCTTAGCTTAAGCCTAGGGGTTCCCTAGCCAAAGCCTAGGGCTGCCGTAGCCTAAGCCTAGGTGTGCCCTAGCTTAAGCCTATGGGTGCCCTAGCCTAAACCTAGGGGTGCCCTATCCTAAGCCTAGGCGTGCCCTAACCTAAGCCTAGGGTTGCCCTAGCCTAAGCTTAGGGGTGCCCTAACCTAAGCCTAGGGGATCCCTAGCCTTAGGCTAGGCGAGCCCTAACCTTAGTCTAAGCCTAGGGCTGCCCTAGCCTAAGCCTAGGGGTGCCCTAGCCTTAGGCTAGGGAAGCCCTAGCCTTAGCCTAAGCCTAGGGGTGCCCTAGCCTAAGTCTAGGGGTGCCCTAGCCTTAGAGTAGGGGAGCCCTAGCCTTAGCCTAAGCCTAGGGCTGCCCTAGCCAAAGCCTAGGTGTGCCCTTGCTTAATCCTAGGGGTGCCCTAGCCTAAACCTAGGGGTGCCCAAGTCTAAGCCTAGGGGTGCCTTAGCCTAAACCTAGAGGTGCCGTCGCCTTAGGCTAGGGGAGCCCTAACATTATCGTAAGCCTAGGGGTGCCTTAGCCAAGCCTAGGGGTGCCCTAGCCTAAGCCTAGGGGTGCCCTAGCCTTAGGCTAGGGGAGCTCTAGCCTTAGCCTAAGCCTATGGGTGCTCTAGCCTAAGCCTAGGAGTGCCCTATCCTTAGGCTAGGGGATACCTAGCCTAAGCCTAAGCCTAGGGGTGCCCTAGCTTAATCCTAGGGGTGCCCTAGCCTAAGCTTAGGGGTGCCAGAGCCTAAGCCTAGGGAAGCCCTAGCCTTAGGCTAGGGGAACCCTAGCCTTAGCCTATGCCTAGGGGTGCCCTAGCTTAAGCATAGGGTGCCCTAGCCTAAGCCTAGGGGTTCCCTATCCTAAGCCTAGACGTGCCTAGCTAAAGCCTAGCGGTGCCCTAGCCTTAGGCTACGGGAGCCCTAGCCTTAGCCTAACCGTACGGGTGCCCTTGCTTAAGCCTAGGGGTGCCCTAGCATAAGGCTTGTGTTGCCCTAGCCTTAGGCTAGGGAAGCCCTAGCCTTAGCCTAAGCCTAGGGGTGCCCTAGCCTAAGTCTAGGGGTGCCCTAGCCTTAGAGTAGGGGAGCCCTAGCCTTAGCCTAAGCCTAGGGCTGCCCTAGCCAAAGCCTAGGTGTGCCCTTGCTTAATCCTAGGGGTGCCCTAACCTAAACCTAGGGGTACCCTAGCCTAAGCCTAGGGCTGCCCTAGCCTAAGCATAGGTGTGCCCTAGCTTAAGCGTATGGGTGCCCTAGTCTAAATCTAGGGGTGCCCTAGCCTAAGCCTAGGCGTGCCCTAGCCTAAGCCTAGGGGTGCCTTAGCCTATGCCTAGGGGTGCCCTAGCCTTAGGTTAGGGGACCCGTAGCCTTAGCCTAATCCTAGGGGTGCCCTAGCCTAAGTCTAGGGGTGCCCTAGCCTAAGCCTAGGTGTGCCCTAGCCTAAACCTAGGGTTGCCCTAGCCTAAGCCTAGGGGTGCCCTAGCCTAAGCCTAGGAGTGTCCTAGCATAAGCCTAGGTGTGCCCTAGCCTTATGCTAGGGGTGCCCTAGCCTTAGCCTAAGCCTAGGTGTGCCCTAGCCTAAGCTTTGGGGTGCCCTAGACTATGCCTAGGGGTGCCCTTTCCTCAGGCTAGGGGAGCCCTAGCCTTAGCCTAAGCCTAGTGGTGCCCTAGCCTAAGCCTAGGGGTGCCCTACCCTAAGACTAGGGGTGCCCTAGCCTAAGCTTAGGGGTGCCCTAGCCTAAGCCTAGGGGTGCCCTAGTCTTAGGCTATGGGAGCCCTAGCCTTAGCCTAAGCCTAGGGGTGCCCTAGCCTAAGCCTAGGGGAGCCCTAGCCCAAGCCTATGTTTGCCCTAGCTTTAGGTTAGAGGAGCCCTAGCCTTAGCCTAAGTCTATGGGTGCCCTAGCCTAAGCCGAGGGTGCCCTAGCCTAAGCCTAGGGGTGCCCTAGCCTAAGCCTAGGGGTGCCCTAGCCTAAGTCTAGGGGTGCCCTACCCTAAGCATTCGGGTTCCCTACCTAAGCCCAGTAGTGCCCTAGCCTAAGCCTAGGAGTGCCCTAGCCAAAGCCTAAGGGTGCCCTAGCCTTAGGCTAGGGAAGCCCTAGCCTTAACCTAAGCCTAGGGGTGCCCTAACCTAAGCCTAGGGGATCCCTAGCTTTAGGCTAGGCGAGCCCTAACATTAGCCTAAGCCTAGGGCTGCCCTAGCGTAAGCCTAGGGGTGCATTAGCCTTAGGCTAGGGAAGCCCTAGCCTTAGCCTAAGCCTAGGGGTGCCCTAGCCTAAGCCTAGGGGCGCCCTAGTTTAGGCTAGGGGAGCCCTAGCCTTAGCCTAAGCCTAGGGCTGCCCTAGCCTAAGCCTAGGTGTGCCCTAGCTTAAGCCTAGGGGTGCCCTAGCCTAAACCTAGGGGTGCCCTAGCCTAAGCCTAGGGTGCCCTAGCCTAAGCCTAGAGGTGCTCTCGCCTTACGCTAGAGGAGCCCTAACAATATCGTAAGCCTAGGAGTGCCTTAGCCAAGCCTAGGGGTGCCCTAGCCTAAGCTTAAGGGTGCCCTAGCCTTAGGCTAGGGAACCCCTAGCCATAGCCTAAACCTATGGGTGCCCTATCCTAAGCCTAGGTGTGCCCTATCCTTAGTCTAGGGGATCCCTAGCCTAAGCCTAAGCCTAGGGGTTCCCTAGCTTAAGCCTAGGGGTGCGTTAGCCTAAGCCTCGGGGTGCCCTATCCTTAGGCTAGGGGAGCCCTAGCCTTAGCCTATGCCTAGGGGTGCCCTAGCCTAAGCATAGGGTGCCCTAGCAAAGCCTAGGGGTTCCCTAACCTAAGCCTAGGCGTGCCCTAGCCAAAGCCTAGGGGTGCCCTAGCCTTAGGCTAGAGGAGCCCTAGCCTTAGCCTAAGCCTACGGGTGCCCTAGCTTAAGACTAGGAGTGCCCTGGCCTAAGGCTTGTGTTGCCCTAGCCTTAGGCTAGGGGAGCCCTTGCCTTAGCTTAATCCTAGGGGTTCCCTAGCCTAAGCCTAGGGGTTCCCTAGCCTAAGCCTAGGGGTGCCCTAGCCTAAGCCTAGGGGTGTACTAGCCTAAAACTATGGGTGCCTAGCCTATGCCTATGGGTGCCCTAGCCTTAGGTTAGGGGAGCCGTAGCCTTAGTCTAATCCTAGGGGTGCCCTAGCCTAAGCCTAGGGTGCCCTAGCCAAAGCCTAGGGGTGCCCTAGCCTAAACCTAGGGTTGCCCTAGCCTAAGCCTAGGGGTGCCCTAGCCTAAACTAGGAGTGCCCTAGCCTAAGCCTAGGGGTGCCCTAGCCTTAGGTTAAGGGAGCCGTAGCCTTAGCCTAATCCTAGGTGTGCCCTGGCCTAAGCCTAGGGGTGCCCTAGCCTAAGCCTAGGGGTACCCTAGCCTAAACCTAGGGGTGCCCTAGCCTAAACCTAGGGTTGCCCTAGCCTAAGCCTTGGGGTGCCCTAGCCTAAGCCTAGGAGAGCCCTAGCCTAAGCCTAGGGGTGCCCTAGCCTTAGGCTAGGGGTGCCCTAGCCTTAGCCTAAGCCTAGGTCTGCCCTAGCCTAAGTTTAGGGGTGCCCTAGCCTATGCCTAGGGGTGCCCTAGCCTTAGGCTAGGTGAGCCCTAGCCTTAGACTAAGCCTAGGGTTGCCCTAGCCTAAGCCTAGGGGTACCCTAGCCTAAGCTTAGGGGAGCCCTAGCCTAAGCTTAGGGGTGCCCTAGGGTTAGCCTAGGGGAGCCCTAGCCTTAGCCTAAGCCTAGGGGTGCCCTAGCCTAAGCCTAGGGGTGCCCTAACCTAAGCCTATGGGTGCCCTACCCTAAGCCTAGGGGTGCCCTAGTCTTAGGCTATGGGAGCCCTAGCCTTAACCTAAGCCTAGGGCTGCCCTAGCCTAAGCCTAGGTGTTCCCTAGCTTAAGCCTAGGTGTGCCCTAGCCTAAACCTAGGTGTCCCCTCGCCTAAGCCTAGGGGTGCCCCAGCCTAAGCCTAGGATTACCCTAGCCTAAGCCTAGCGGTGCCCTAGCCTAAACCTAGGGGTGCCCTAGCCTATGCCTAGGGGTGCCCTAGCCTAAGCCTAGAGGTGCCCTACCCTAAGCCTAGGGGTGCCCCAGCCTTAGGATAGGGGAGCCCTAGCCTTAGCCTAAGCTTAGGGCTTCCCTAGCCTAAGCCTAGGTGTGCCCTAGCTTAAGCCTAGGGGTGCCCTAGCCTAAACCTAGGGGTGCCCTAGCCTAAGCCTAGGGGAGCCCTAGCCTTAGCCTAAGCCTACGGGTGCCCTAGCCTAAGCTAGGGGTGTCCTAGCCTAAACCTAGGGGTGCCCTAGCCTATGCCTAGGGGTGCCCTAGCCTAAGCCTAGGGCTGCCCTAGCCTTAGGCTAGGGGAGCCCTAGCCTTATCCTAAGCCTAGGGCCGCCCTAGCCTAAAACTAGGGGAGCCCTAGCCTAAGCCTTGGGATGCCCTAGCCTAAGCCTAGGGGTGCCCTAGCCTTAGGCTAGGGGAGCCCTAGCCTTAGCCTAAACATAGGGTTGCCCTAGCCTAAGCCTAGGGGTGCCCTAGCCTAAGCCTAGGGGTGCCCTAACCTAAGCCTATGGGTGCCCTAGCCTTAGGCAAGGGGAGCCCTAGCCTTAGCCTAAGCCTAGGGGTGCCCTTCCTAAGCCTAGTGGTGTCCTAGCCTAAGCCGACGGGTGCCCTAGCCTCAGCCTAGGGGTGCCTTAGCCTAAGTCTAGCGGTGCTCTAGCCTAAGCCTAGTGGTTCCCTAGCCTTAGGCTAGGGGAGCCCTAGCCTTAGCCTAAGCCTAGGGGTGCCCTAGACTAAGCCTAGGGGTGCCCTAGCCTTACGCTAGGGGATCCCTAGCCTTAGCCTAAGCCTAGTGGTGCCCTAGCCTAAGTGTAAGGGTGCCCTAGCCTGATCCTATGGGAGCCCTAGCATTAGCCCAAGCCTAGGGGTGCGCTTCCTAAGCCTAGTGGTGTCCTAGCCTAAGCCTAGGGCTGCCCTAGCCTAAGCCTAGGGATGCCCTAGCCTAAGCCTAGGGGTGCCCTAGCCTATGCCTAGGGGTGCCCTAGCCTAAGCCTAGGGGTGTCCTAACCTAAGCGTAGGGGTGCCCTAGCCTAAGCCTACGGGTGCCTTAGCTTAAGCCTAGGGCTGCCCTAGCCTAAGCCTAAGGGTGCCCTAGCCTTAGACTAGGGGAACCCTAGCCTTAACCTAAGCCTAGGGGTGCCCTAGCCTAAGCCTTGGGATGCCCTAACCTAAGCCTAGGGGTGCCCTATCCTAAACCTAGGGGTGCCCTAGCCTAAGCCTAGGCGTGCCCTAGTCTAAGCTTATGGGTGCCGTAGCATTAGGCTAGGGGAGCCCTAGCCTTAGCCTAAGCCTAGGGCCGCCCTAGCCTAAAACTGGGGGTGCCCTAGCCTAAGCTTAGGGGTGCCCTAGTTTTAGGCTAGGGGAGCCCAAGCCTTAGTCTAAGCCTAGGGGTGCCATAGCTTAAGCCTAGGGGAGCCCTAGACTTAGGTTAGGGGAGCCGTAGCCTTAGCCTAATCCTAGGGGTGCCCTAGCCTATGCCTAGGAGTGCCCTAGCCTAAGCCTAGGGGTGCCCTAGCATAAACCTAGGGTTGCCCTAGCCTAAGCCTAGGGGTGCCCTAGCCTAAGCCTAGGAGTTCCCTAGTCTAAGTCTAGGGGTGCCCTAGCCTTATGTTAGGGGAGCTGTAGCCTTAACCTAATCCTAGGGGTTCCCTAGCTTAAGCCTTTGGGTGCCCTAGCCTAAGCCTAGGGGTGCCCTAGCCTAAGCCTAGGTGTGCCCTAACCTAAGCCTAGGGGTGCCCTACCCTTAGGCTAGGGGAGCCCTAGCCTTAGCCAAAGTCTAGGGGTGCCCTTCCTAAGCCTAGTGGTGTCCTAGCCTAAGCCGAGGGGTGCCCTAGCCTCAGCCTAGGGGTGCCTTAGCCTAAGTCTAGCGGTGCCCTAGCCTAAGCTTAGGGGTGCCCTAGCCTTAGGCTAGGGGAGCCCTAACCTTAGCCTAAGCCTAGGGGTGCCCTAGCCTAAGTGTAGGGGTGCCCTAGCCTGATCCTATGGGAGCCCTAGCCTTAGCCTAAGCCTAGGGGTGCCCTTCCTAAGCCTAGTTGTGTCCTAGCCTGAGTCTAGGGCTGCCCTAGCCTAAGCCTAGGGATGCCCTAGCCTAAGCCTAGGGGTGCCCTTGCCTATGCCTAGGGGTGCACTAGCCTTAGGCTAGGAGAGCCGTAGCCTTAGCCTAATCCAAGGGGTGCCCTAGCCTAAGCCTAGGGGTGCCCTAGCCTAAACCTAGGGGTGCCCTATCCTAAGCCTAGGGGTGCCCTAGCCTAAGCCTACGGGTGCCTTAGCCTAAGCCTAGGGGTGCCCTAGCCTAAGCCTAGGGGTGCCCTAGCCTTAGGATAGGGGAGCCCTAGCCTTAGCCTAAGCCTAGGGCTTCCCTAGCCTAAGCCTAGGTGTGCCCTAGCTTAAGCCTTGGGGTGCGCTAGCCTAAACCTAGGGGTGCCCTAGCCTAAGCCTAGGGGAGCCCTAGCCTTAGCCTAAGCCTACGGGTGCCCTAGCCTAAGCCTAGGGGTGTCCTAGCCTAAACCTAGGGGTGCCCTAGCCTATGCCTAGCGGTGCCCTAGCCTAAGCCTAGGGGTGCCCTAGCCTTAGGCTAGGGGAGCCCTAGCCTTAGCCTAAGCCTAGGGCCGCCCTAGCCTAAAACTAGGGGAGCCCTAGCCTAAGCCTTGGGATACCCTAGCCTAAGCCTAGGGGTGCCCTAGCCTTAGGCTAGGGGAGCCCTAGCCTTAGCCTAAACATAGGGTTGCCCTAGCCTAAGCCTAGTGGTTCCCTAGCCTAAGCCTTTGGGTGCCCTAGCCTAAGCATAGGGGTGCCCTAGCCTAAGCCTAGGGGTTTCCTAACCTAAGCCTACGGGTGCCCTAGCCATAGTCTAGGGGATGCCTAGCCTTAGCCAAAGTCTAGGGGTGCCCTTCCTAAGCCTAGTGGTGTCCTAGCCTAAGCCGAGGGGTGCCCTAGCCTCAGCCTAGGGGTGCCTTAGCCTAAGTCTAGCGGTGCCCTAGCCTAAGCTTAGGGGTTCCCTAGCCTTAGGCTAGGGGAGCCCTAGCCTTAGCCTAAGCCTAGAGGTGCCCTAGACTAAGCCTAGGGGTGCCCTAGCCTTACGCTAGGGGATCCCTAGCCTTAGCCTAAGCCTAGTGGTGCCCTAGCCTAAGTGTAGGGGTGCCCTAGCCTGATCCTATGGGAGCCCTAGCCTTAGCCTAAGCCTAGGGGTGCCCTTCCTTAGCCTAGTGGTGTCCTAGCCTAAGCCTAGGGCTGCCCTAGCCTAAGCCTAGGGGTGCCCTAGTCTAAGCTTATGGGTGCCCTAGCCTTAGGCTGGGAGCCCTAGCTTTAGCCTAAGCCTATGGGTGCCCTAGCCTAAGGGTAGGGGAGCCGTAGCCTTAGCCTAATCCTAGGGGTGCCCTAGCCTAAGCCTAGGGGTGCCCTAGCCTAAGCCTAGGGGTGCCCTAACCTAAGCCTAGGGGTGCCCTAGCCTAAGCCTACGGGTGCCTTAGCCTAAGCCTAGGGGTGCCCTAGCCTAAGCCTAAGTGTGCCCTAGCCTTAGACTAGGGGAGCCCTTGCCTTAGCCTAAGCTTAGGGGTGCCCTAGCCTAAGCCTTGGGATGCCGTAGCCTAAGCCTAGGGGTGCGCTAGCCTAAAACTAGGGGTGCCATAGCCTAAGCCTAGGGGTGCCCTAGTCTAAGCTTATGGGTGCCCTAGCCTTAGGCTAGGGGAGCCCTCGCCTTAGCCTAAGCCTAGGGCCGCCCTAGCCTAAAACTAGGGGTGCCCTAGCCTAAGCTTAGGGGTGCCCTAGTTTTGGGCTAGGGGAGCCCAAGCCTCAGTCTAAGCCTAGGGGTGCTCTAGCTTAAGCCTAGGGGTGCCCTAGCCTTAGGCTAGGGGATACCTAGCCTTAGCCTAATCCTAGGGGTGCCCTAGCCTAAGCCTAGGGGTGCCCTAGCCTAAGCCTTTGGGTGCCCTAGCCTTAGGCTAGGGGAGCACTAGACTTAGCCTAAGCCTAGGGTTGACCTAGCCTAAGCCTAGGCTTGCCCTAGCCTAAGCCTAGGGGTGCCCTAGCCTAAGCATAGGGGTGCCCTAGCCTTAGGCTGGGGGAGCCCTAGCCTTAGCCTAAGCCTAGTGGTGCCCTAGCCTAAGCCTAGGAGTGCCCTAGCCTAAGCCTAGGGCTTCCCTAATCTAAGTATAGGGGTGCCTTAGCCTAAGCCTAGGGGTGACCTAGCCTAGGCTAGGTGAGCCCTAGCCTTAGCCTAAGCCTAGGGGTGCCCTAGCCAAAGCCTAGGGGTGCCCTAGCCTAAGCCTAGAGGTGCCCTCGCCTTAGGCTTGGGGAGCTATAACAATAGCGTAAGCCTAGGGGTGCCTTAGCCTAAGCCTTGGTGTGCCCTTGCCTAAGCTTAGGGGTGCCCTAGCATAAACCTAGGGGTGCCCTAGCCTTAGGCTAGGGGAGCCCTAGCCTTAGTCTAATCCTAGGGGTGACCTAGCCTAACTCTAGGGGTGTCCTAGCCTAAGCCTACGGGTGCCCAAGCCTAAGTCTAGGATTGCCCTATCCTTAGGCTAGGGGATCCCTAGCCTAAGCCTAAGCCTAGGGGTGCCCTAGCTTAAGCCTAGGGGTGCCCTAGCCTAAGCCTAGGGGTGCCCTAGCCTAAGCCTAGGGGTGCCCTAACCTTAGAGTAGGGGAGCCCTAGCCTTAGCCTATGCCTAGGGGTGCCCTAACCTAAGCCCAGGGTGCCTTAGCCTAAGCTTAGGGGTTCCCTATCCTAAGCCTAGGGGTGCCCTAGCCTTAGGCAAGGGGAGCCCTAGCCTTAGCCTAAGCCTACGGGTGCCCAAGCTTAAGCCTAGGGTTGCCCTAGCCTTAGCCTTGTGTTGCCCTAGCCTTAGGCTAGGGGAGCCCTAGCCTTAGCCTAAGCCTAGAGGTTCCCTAGCCTAAGCCTAGGGGTGCCCTAGCCTAAGCCTAGGGGTGCCCTAGCCTAAGCCTAGGGGTTCCCTAGACTTAGGCTGGGAGCCTTAGGCTGGGAGCCCTAGCTTTAGCCTAAGCCTATGGGTGCCCTAGCCTAAGGCTAGGGGAGCCCTAGACTTAGCCTAAGCCTAGGGGTGACCTAGTCTAAGCCTAGGCTTGCCCTAGCCTAAGCCTAGGGGTGCCCTAGCCTAAGCATAGGGGTGCCCAAGCCTTAGGCTAGGGGAGCCCTAGCCTTAGCCTAAGCCTAGGGGTGCCCTAGCCTAAGCCTAGGGGTGCCCTAGCCTAAGTATAGGGGTGCCCTAGCCTAAGCCTAGGGGTGCCCTATCCTAAGTCTAGGGGTACCCTAGCCTAAGCATAGGGGTTCCCTACCTAAGCCTAGGGGTGCCCTAGCATAAGCCTAGGGGTGCCCTAGCCTAATCTTAGCGGTGCCCTAACCTAAGCCTAGGGTTGCCCTAGCCTAAGCCTAGGAGTGCCCTAACCTAAGCCTAGGGGTGCCCTAGCTTAAGCCTAGGGGTGCCCTAGCCTAAGCCTAAGGGTGCCCTAGTCTTAGACTAGGGGAGCCCTACGTAAGCCTTGGGATGCCCTAGCCTAAGCCTAGGGGTGCCCTAGCCTTAGGCTAGGGGAGCCCTAGCCTTAGCCTAAACATAGGGTTGCACTAGCCTAAGCCTAGGGGTTCCCTAGCCTAAGCCTTTGGGTGCCCTAGCCTAAGACTAGGGGCGCCCTAGCCGAAGTCTAGGGGTGCCTTAACCTAAGCCTAGGAGTGCCCTAGTCTTAGGCTAGGGGAGCCCTAGCCTTAGCCTAAGCCTAGGGGTGCCCTTCCTAAGCCTAGTGGTGTCCTAGCCTAAGCCGAGGGGTGCCCTAGCCTCAGCCTAGGGGTGCCTTAGCCTAAGTCTAGCGGTGCCCTAGCATAAGTTTAGGGGTTCCCTAGCCTTAGGCTAGGGGAGCCCTAGCCTTAGCCTAAGCCTAGTGGTGCCCTAGCCTAAGTGTAGGGGTGCCCTAGCCTGATCCTATGGGAGCCCTAGCCTCAGCCTAAGCCTACAGGTGCCCTAGCTTAAGCCTAGGGGTGCCCTAGCCTAAGGCTTGTGTTGCCCTAGCCTTAGGCTAGGGGAGCCCTTGCCTTAGCTTAAGCCTAGGGGTTCCCTAGCCTAAGCCTAAGGGTGCCCTAGCCTAAGCCTAGGGGTGCCCTAGCCTAAGCCTAGGGGTGCCCTAGCTTAAACCTAGGGTTGCCCTAGCCTAAGCCTAGGGGTGCCCTTGCCTAATCCTTGGAGTGCCCTAGCCTAAGCCTAGGGGTGCCCTAGCCTTAGGCTAGGGGTGCCCTAGCCTTAGCCTAAGCTTAGGTGTGCCCTAGCCTAAGCATAGGGGTGCCCTAGCCTATGCCTAGGGGTGCCATAGCCTTAGGCTAGGTGAGCCCTAGCCTTAGCCTAAGCCTAGGGGTAACCTAGTCTAAGCCTAGGCTTGCCCTAGCCTAAGCCTAGGGGTGCCCTAGCCTAAGCATAGGGTGCCCTAGCCTTAGTCTAGGGGAGCCCTAGCCTTAGCCTAAGCCTAGGGGTGCCCTAGCCTAAGCCTAGGGGTGCCCTAGCCTAAGTATAGGGGTGCCCTAGCCTAAGCCTAGGGGTGCCCTATCCTAAGTCTAGGGGTACCCTAGCCTAAGCATAGGGGTCCCCTACCTAAGCCTAGGGGTGCCCTAGCATAAGCCTAGGGGTGCCCTAGCCTAATCCTAGCGGTGCCCTAACCTAAGCCTAGGGTTGCCCTAGCCTAAGCCTAGGAGTGCCCTAACCTAAGCCTAGGGGTGCCCTAGCCTAAGCCTAGGGGTGCCCTAGCCTAAGCCTAAGGGTGCCCTAGTCTTAGACTCGGGGAGCCCTACCTAAGCCTTGGGATGCCCTAGCCTAAGCCTAGGGGTGCCCTAGCCTTAGGCTAGGGGAGCCCTAGCATTAGCCTAAACATAGGGTTGCCCTAGCCTAAGCCTAGGGGTTCCCTAGCCTAAGCCTTTGGGTGCCCTAGCCTAATCCTAGGGGTGCCCTAGCCGAAGCCTAGGGGTGCCCTAACCTAAGCCTAGGAATGCCCTAGCCTTAGGCTAGGGGAGCCCTAGCCTTAGCCTAAGCCTAGGGGTGCCCTTCCTAAGCCTAGTGGTGTCCTAGCCTAAGCCGAGGGGTGCCCTAGCCTAAACCTAGGGGTGCCCTAGCCTTAGGCTAGGGGAGCCCTAGCCTTAATCTAATCCTAGGGGTGACCTAGCCTAAGTCTAGGGGTGTCCTAGCCTAAGCCTACGGGTGCCCTAGCCTAAGCCTAGGATTGCCCTATCCTTAGGCTAGGGGATCCCTAGCCTAAGCCCAAGCCTAGGGGTGCCCTAGCTTAAGCCTAGGGGTGCCCTAGCCTAAGCCTAGTGGTGCCCTAGCCTAAGCCTAGGGGTGCCCTAACCTTAGAGTAGCGGAGCCCTAGCCTTAGCCTATGCCTAGGGGTGCCCTAGCCTAAGCCCAGGGTGCCCTAGCCTAAGCTTAGGGGTTCCCTATCCTAAGCGTAGGGGTGCCCTAGCCAAAGCCTAGGGGTGCCCTAGCCTTAGGCAAGGGGAGCCCTAGCCTTAGCCTAAGCCTACGGGTGCCCAAGCTTAAGCCTAGGGTTGCCCTAGCCTTAGCCTTGTGTTGCCCTAGCCTTAGGCTAGGGGAGCCCTAGCCTTAGCCTAAGCCTAGAGGTTCCCTAGCCTAAGCCTAGGGGTGCCCTAGCCTAAGTCTAGGGGTGCCCTAGCCTAAGCCTAGGGGTTCCCTAGCCTTAGGCTGGGAGCCTTAGGCTGGGAGCCCTAGCTTTTGCCTAAGCCTATGGGTGCCCTAGCCTAAGGCTAGGGGAGCCCTAGACTTAGCCTAAGCCTAGGGGTGACCTAGTCTAAGCCTAGGCTTGCCCTAGCCTAAGCCTAGGGGTGCCCTAGCCTAAGCATAGGGGTGCCCTAGCCTTAGGCTAGGGGAGCCCTAGCCTTAGCCTAAGCCTAGTGGTGCCCTAGCCTAAGCCTAGGGGTGCCCTAGCCTAAGTATAGGGGTGTCCTAGCCTAAGCCTAGGGGTGCCCTATCCTAAGTCTAGGGGTACCCTAGCCTAAGCATAGGGGTTCCCTACCTAAGCCTAGGGGTGCCCTAACCTAAGCCTAGGGTTGCCCTAGCCTAATCCTAGGAGTGCCCTAACCTAAGCCTAGGGGTGCCCTAGCCTAAGCCTAGGGGTGCCCTAGCCTAAGCCTAAGGGTGCCCTAGTCTTAGACTAGGGGAGCCCTACCTAAGCCTTGGGATGCCCTAGCCTAAGCCTAGGGGTGCCCTAGCCCTAGGCTAGGGGAGCCCTATCCTTAGCCTAAACATAGGGTTGCCCTAGCCTAAGCCTAGGGGTTCCCTAGCCTAAGCCTTTGGGTGCCCTAGCCTAAGCCTAGGGGTGCCCTAGCCGAAGCCTAGGGGTGCCCTAACCTAAGCCTAGGAATGCCCTAGCCTTAGGCTAGGGGAGCCCTAGCCTTAGCCTAAGCCTAGGAGTGCCCTTCCTTAGCCTAGTGGTGTCCTAGCCTAAGCCGAGGGGTACCCTAGCCTCAGCCTAGGGGTGCCTTAGCCTAAGTCTAGCGGTGCCCTAGCCTAAGCTTAGTGGTTCCCTAGCCTGATCCTATGGGAGCCCTAGCCTTAGCCTAAGCCTACAGGTGCCCTAGCTTAAGCCTAGGGGTGCCCTTGCCTAAGGCTTGTGTTGCCCTAGCCTTAGGCTAGGTGAGCCCTTGCCTTAATCTAATCCTAGGGGTGACCTAGCCTAAGTCTAGGGGTGTCCTAGCCTAAGCCTACGGGTGCCCTAGCCTAAGCCTAGGATTGCCCTATCCTTAGGCTAGGGGATCCCTAGCCTAAGCCTAAGCCTAGGGGTGCCCTAGCTTAAGCCTAGGGGTGCCCTAGCCTAAGCCTAGGGGTGCCCTAGCCTAAGCCTAGGGGTGCCCTAACCTTAGAGTAGCGGAGCCCTAGCCTTAGCCTATGCCTAGGGGTGCCCTAGCCTAAGCCCAGGGTGCCCTAGCCTAAGCTTAGGGGTTCCCTATCCTAAGCCTAGGGGTGCCCTAGCCAAAGCCTAGGGGTGCCCTAGCCTTAGGCAAGGGGAGCCCTAGCCTTAGCCTAAGCCTACGGGTGCCCAAGCTTAAGCCTAGGGTTGCCCTAGCCTTAGCCTTGTGTTGCCCTAGCCTTAGGCTAGGGGAGCCCTAGCCTTAGCCTAAGCCTAGAGGTTCCCTAGCCTAAGCCTAGGGGTGCCCTAGCCTAAGTCTAGGGGTGCCCTAGCCTAAGCCTAGGGGTTCCCTAGCCTTAGGCTGGGAGCCTTAGGCTGGGAGCCCTAGCTTTAGCCTAAGCCTATGGGTGCCCTAGCCTAAGGCTAGGGGAGCCCTAGACTTAGCCTAAGCCTAGGGGTGACCTAGTCTAAGCCTAGGCTTGCCCTAGCCTAAGACTAGGGGGGCCCTAGCCTAAGCATAGGGGTGCCCTAGCCTTAGGCTAGGGGAGCCCTAGCCTTAGCCTAAGCCTAGGGGTGCCCTAGCCTAAGCCTAGGGGTGCCCTAGCCTAAGTATAGGGGTGTCCTAGCCTAAGCCTAGGGGTGCCCTATCCTAAGCCTAGGAGTGCCCTATCCTTAGGCTAGGGGATCCCTAGCCTAAGCCTAAGCCTAGGGGTGCCCTAGCTTAAGCCTTGGGGTGCCCTAGCCTAAGCCTAGGGGTGCCCTAGCCTAAGCCTAGGGGTGCCCTAGCCTAAGCCTAGGGGTGCCCTAACCTTAGAGTAGGGGAACCCTAGCCTTAGCCTATGCTTACGGGTGCCCTAGCCTAAGCCTAGGGGTGCCCTATCCTAAGCCTAGGAGTGCCCTATCCTTAGGCTAGGGGAACCCTAGCCTAAGCCTAAGCCTAGGGGTGCCCTAGCTTAAGCCTTGGGGTGCCCTAGCCTAAGCCTTTGGGTGCCCTAGCCTAAGCCTAGGGGTGCCCTAGCCGAAGCCTAGGGGTGCCCTAACCTAAGCCTAGGAGTGCCCTAGCCTTAGGCTAGGGGAGCCCTAGCCTTAGCCTAAGCCTAGGAGTGCCCTTCCTTAGCCTAGTGGTGTCCTAGCCTAAGCCGAGGGGTACCCTAGCCTCAGCCTAGGGGTGCCTTAGCCTAAGTCTAGCGGTGCCCTAGCCTAAGCTTAGTGGTTCCCTAGCCTTAGGCTAGGGGAGCCCTAGCCTTAGCCTAAGCCTAGTGGTGCCCTAGCCTAAGTGTAGGGGTGCCCTAGCCTGATCCTATGGGAGCCCTAGCCTTAGCCTAAGCCTACAGGTGCCCTAGCTTAAGCCTAGGGGTGCCCTTGCCTAAGGCTTGTGTTGCCCTAGCCTTAGGCTAGGTGAGCCCTTGCCTTAGCTTAAGCCTAGGGGTTCCCTAGCCTAAACCTAGGGGTGCCCTAGCCTAAGCCTAGGGGTGCCCTAGCCTAAGCCTAGGGGTGCCCTAGCTTAAACCTAGGGTTGCCCTAGCCTAAGCCTAGGGGTGCCCTTGCCTAATCCTTGGAGTGCCCTAGCCTAAGCCTAGGGGTGCCCTAGCCTTAGGCTAGGGGTGCCCTAGCCTTAACCTAAGCCTAGGTGTGCCCTAGCCTAAGCATAGGGGTGCCCTAGCCTATGCCTAGGGGTGCCAAAACCTTAGGCTAGGTGAGCCCTAGCCTTAGCCTAAGCCTAGGGGTGCCCTAGCCTAAGCCTAGGGGTGCCGTAGCCTAAGCCTAGGGGTGCCCTAACCTAAGCTTAGGGGTGCCCTAGGGTTAGGCTAGGGGAGCCCTAGCCTTAGCCTAAGCCTAGGGGTGCACTAGCCTAAGCCTAGGGGTGCCCTAGCCTAACCCTAGGGGTGCCCTAGCCTAAGCCTTTGGGTGCCCTAGCCTTAGGCTAGTGGAGCCCTAGACTTAGCCTAAGCCTAGGGGTGACCTAGCCTACGCCTAGGCTTGCCCTAGCCTAAGACTGGGGGTGCCCTAGCCTAAGCATAGGGGTGCCCTAGCCTTAGGCTGGGGGAGCCCTAGCCTTAGCCTAAGCCTAGTGGTGCCCTAGCCTAAGCCTTGGGGTGCCCTAGCCTAAGCCTAGGGCTGCCCTAGTTTAAGTTTAGGGGTGCCCTAGCCTAAGCCTAGGGCTGCCCTAGCCTTAGGCTAGGTGAGCCCTAGCCTTAGCCTAAGCCTAGGGGTGCCCTACCCAAAGCCTAGGAGTGCCCTAGCCTTAGCCTATGGGTGCCCTAGCCTAAACCTAGGGGTGCCCTAGCCTAAGTCTAGGGGTGTCCTAGCCTAAGCCTACGGGTGCCCTAGCCTAAGCCTAGGGGTGCCCTAGCCTAAGCCTAGGGGTGCCCTAACCTTAGAGTAGGGGAGCCCTAGCCTTAGCCTATGCCTAGGGGTGCCCTAGCCTAAGCCCAGGGTGCCCTAGCCTAAGCTTAGGGGTTCCCTATCCTAAGCATAGGGGTGCCCTAGCCAAAGCCTAGGGGAGCCCTAGCCTTAGCCTAAGCCTACGGGTGCCCAAGCTTAAGCCTAGGGGTGCCCTAGCCTTAGCCTTGTGTTGCCCTAGCCTTAGGCTAGGGGAGCCCTAGCCTTAGACTAAGCCTAGAGGTTCCCTAGCCTAAGCCTAGGGGTGCCCTAGCCTAAGCCTAGGGGTGCCCTAGCCTAAGCCTAGGGGTTCCCTAGACTTAGGCTGGGAGCCTTAGGCTGGGAGCCCTAGCTTTAGCCAAAGCCTATGGGTGCCCTAGCCTAAGGCTAGGGGAGCCCTAGACTTAGCCTAAGCCTAGGGGTGACCTAGTCTAAGCCTAGGCTTGCCCTAGCCTAAGCCTAGGGGTGCCCTAGCCTAAGCATAGGGGTGCCCAAGCCTTAGGCTAGGGGAGCCCTAGCCTTAGCCTAAGCCTAGGGGTGCCCTAGCCTAAGCCTAGGGGTGCCCTAGCCTAAGTATAGGGGTGCCCTAGCCTAAGCCTAGGGGTGCCCTATCCTAAGTCTAGGGGTACCCTAGCCTAAGCATAGGGGTTCCCTACCTAAGCCTAGGGGTGCCCTAGCATAAGCCTAGGGGTGCCCTAGCCTAATCTTAGCGGTGCCCTAACCTAAGCCTAGGGTTGCCCTAGCCTAAGCCTAGGAGTGCCCTAACCTAAGCCTAGGGGTGCCCTAGCCTAAGCCTAGGGGTGCCCTAGCCTAAGCCTAAGGGTGCCCTAGTCTTAGACTAGGGGAGCCCTACGTAAGCCTTGGGATGCCCTAGCCTAAGCCTAGGGGTGCCCTAGCCTTAGGCTAGGGGAGCCCTAGCCTTAGCCTAAACATAGGGTTGCCCTAGCCTAAGCCTAGGGGTTCCCTAGCCTAAGCCTTTGGGTGCCCTAGCCTAAGACTAGGGGCGCCCTAGCCGAAGCCTAGGGGTGCCCTAACCTAAGCCTAGGAGTGCCCTAGTCTTAGGCTAGGGGAGCCCTAGCCTTAGCCTAAGCCTAGGGGTGCCCTTCCTAAGCCTAGTGGTGTCCTAGCCTAAGCCGAGGGGTGCCCTATCCTCAGCCTAGGGGTGCCTTAGCCTAAGTCTAGCGGTGCCCTAGCATAAGTTTAGGGGTTCCCTAGCCTTAGGCTAGGGGAGCCCTAGCCTTAGCCTAAGCCTAGTGGTGCCCTAGCCTAAGTGTAGGGGTGCCCTAGCCTGATCCTATGGGAGCCCTAGCCTCAGCCTAAGCCTACAGGTGCCCTAGGTTAAGCCTAGGGGTGCCCTAGCCTAAGGCTTGTGTTGCCCTAGCCTTAGGCTAGGTGAGCCCTTGCCTTAGTCTAATCCTAGGGGTGACCTAGCCTAAGTCTAGGGGTGTCCTAGCCTAAGCCTACGGGTGCCCTAGCCTAAGCCTAGGATTGCCCTATCCTTAGGCTAGGGGATCCCTAGCCTAAGCCTAAGCCTAGGGGTGCCCTAGCTTAAGCCTAGGGGTGCCCTAGCCTAAGCCTAGGGGTGCCCTAGCCTATGCCTAGGGGTGCCCTAACCTTAGAGTAGCGGAGCCCTAGCCTTAGCCTATGCCTAGGGGTGCCCTAGCCTAAGCCCAGGGTGCCCTAGCCTAAGCTTAGGGGTTCCCTATCCTAAGCCTAGGGGTGCCCTAGCCAAAGCCTAGGGGTGCCCTAGCCTTAGGCAAGGGGAGCCCTAGCCTTAGCCTAAGCCTACGGGTGCCCAAGCTTAAGCCTAGGGTTGCCCTAGCCTTAGCCTTGTGTTGCCCTAGCCTTAGGCTAGGGGAGCCCTAGCCTTAGCCTAAGCCTAGAGGTTCCCTAGCCTAAGCCTAGGGGTGCCCTAGCCTAAGTCTAGGGGTGCCCTAGCCTAAGCCTAGGGGTTCCCTAGCCTTAGGCTGGGAGCCTTAGGCTGGGAGCCCTAGCTTTAGCCTAAGCCTATGGGTGCCCTAGCCTAAGGCTAGGGGAGCCCTAGACTTAGCCTAAGCCTAGGGGTGACCTAGTCTAAGCCTAGGCTTGCCCTAGCCTAAGCCTAGGGGTGCCCTAGCCTAAGCATAGGGGTGCCCTAGCCTTAGGCTAGGGGAGCCCTAGCCTTAGCCTAAGCCTAGGGGTGCCCTAGCCTAAGCCTAGGGGTGCCCTAGCCTAAGTATAGGGGTGTCCTAGCCTAAGCCTAGGGGTGCCCTATCCTAAGCCTAGGAGTGCCCTATCCTTAGGCTAGGGGATCCCTAGCCTAAGCCTAAGCCTAGGGGTGCCCTAGCTTAAGCCTTGGGGTGCCCTAGCCTAAGCCTAGGGGTGCCCTAGCCTAAGCCTAGGGGTGCCCTAGCCTAAGCCTAGGGGTGCCCTAACCTTAGAGTAGGGGAACCCTAGCCTTAGCCTATGCTTACGGGTGCCCTAGCCTAAGCCTAGGGGTGCCCTATCCTAAGCCTAGGAGTGCCCTATCCTTAGGCTAGGGGAACCCTAGCCTAAGCCTAAGCCTAGGGGTGCCCTAGCTTAAGCCTTGGGGTGCCCTAGCCTAAGCCTTTGGGTGCCCTAGCCTAAGCCTAGGGGTGCCCTAGCCGAAGCCTAGGGGTGCCCTAACCTAAGCCTAGGAGTGCCCTAGCCTTAGGCTAGGGGAGCCCTAGCCTTAGCCTAAGCCTAGGAGTGCCCTTCCTTAGCCTAGTGGTGTCCTAGCCTAAGCCGAGGGGTACCCTAGCCTCAGCCTAGGGGTGCCCTAACCTTAGAGTAGCGGAGCCCTAGCCTTAGCCTATGCCTAGGGGTGCCCTAGCCTAAGCCCAGGGTGCCCTAGCCTAAGCTTAGGGGTTCCCTATCCTAAGCCTAGGGGTGCCCTAGCCAAAGCCTAGGGGTGCCCTAGCCTTAGGCAAGGGGAGCCCTAGCCTTAGCCTAAGCCTACGGGTGCCCAAGCTTAAGCCTAGGGTTGCCCTAGCCTTAGCCTTGTGTTGCCCTAGCCTTAGGCTAGGGGAGCCCTAGCCTTAGCCTAAGCCTAGAGGTTCCCTAGCCTAAGCCTAGGGGTGCCCTAGCCTAAGTCTAGGGGTGCCCTAGCCTAAGCCTAGGGGTTCCCTAGCCTTAGGCTGGGAGCCTTAGGCTGGGAGCCCTAGCTTTAGCCTAAGCCTATGGGTGCCCTAGCCTAAGGCTAGGGGAGCCCTAGACTTAGCCTAAGCCTAGGGGTGACCTAGTCTAAGCCTAGGCTTGCCCTAGCCTAAGACTAGGGGGGCCCTAGCCTAAGCATAGGGGTGCCCTAGCCTTAGGCTAGGGGAGCCCTAGCCTTAGCCTAAGCCTAGGGGTGCCCTAGCCTAAGCCTAGGGGTGCCCTAGCCTAAGTATAGGGGTGTCCTAGCCTAAGCCTAGGGGTGCCCTATCCTAAGCCTAGGAGTGCCCTATCCTTAGGCTAGGGGATCCCTAGCCTAAGCCTAAGCCTAGGGGTGCCCTAGCTTAAGCCTTGGGGTGCCCTAGCCTAAGCCTAGGGGTGCCCTAGCCTAAGCCTAGGGGTGCCCTAGCCTAAGCCTAGGGGTGCCCTAACCTTAGAGTAGGGGAACCCTAGCCTTAGCCTATGCTTACGGGTGCCCTAGCCTAAGCCTAGGGGTGCCCTATCCTAAGCCTAGGAGTGCCCTATCCTTAGGCTAGGGGAACCCTAGCCTAAGCCTAAGCCTAGGGGTGCCCTAGCTTAAGCCTTGGGGTGCCCTAGCCTAAGCCTTTGGGTGCCCTAGCCTAAGCCTAGGGGTGCCCTAGCCGAAGCCTAGGGGTGCCCTAACCTAAGCCTAGGAGTGCCCTAGCCTTAGGCTAGGGGAGCCCTAGCCTTAGCCTAAGCCTAGGAGTGCCCTTCCTTAGCCTAGTGGTGTCCTAGCCTAAGCCGAGGGGTACCCTAGCCTCAGCCTAGGGGTGCCTTAGCCTAAGTCTAGCGGTGCCCTAGCCTAAGCTTAGTGGTTCCCTAGCCTTAGGCTAGGGGAGCCCTAGCCTTAGCCTAAGCCTAGTGGTGCCCTAGCCTAAGTGTAGGGGTGCCCTAGCCTGATCCTATGGGAGCCCTAGCCTTAGCCTAAGCCTACAGGTGCCCTAGCTTAAGCCTAGGGGTGCCCTTGCCTAAGGCTTGTGTTGCCCTAGCCTTAGGCTAGGTGAGCCCTTGCCTTAGCTTAAGCCTAGGGGTTCCCTAGCCTAAACCTAGGGGTGCCCTAGCCTAAGCCTAGGGGTGCCCTAGCCTAAGCCTAGGGGTGCCCTAGCTTAAACCTAGGGTTGCCCTAGCCTAAGCCTAGGGGTGCCCTTGCCTAATCCTTGGAGTGCCCTAGCCTAAGCCTAGGGGTGCCCTAGCCTTAGGCTAGGGGTGCCCTAGCCTTAACCTAAGCCTAGGTGTGCCCTAGCCTAAGCATAGGGGTGCCCTAGCCTATGCCTAGGGGTGCCAAAACCTTAGGCTAGGTGAGCCCTAGCCTTAGCCTAAGCCTAGGGGTGCCCTAGCCTAAGCCTAGGGGTGCCGTAGCCTAAGCCTAGGGGTGCCCTAACCTAAGCTTAGGGGTGCCCTAGGGTTAGGCTAGGGGAGCCCTAGCCTTAGCCTAAGCCTAGGGGTGCACTAGCCTAAGCCTAGGGGTGCCCTAGCCTAACCCTAGGGGTGCCCTAGCCTAAGCCTTTGGGTGCCCTAGCCTTAGGCTAGTGGAGCCCTAGACTTAGCCTAAGCCTAGGGGTGACCTAGCCTACGCCTAGGCTTGCCCTAGCCTAAGACTGGGGGTGCCCTAGCCTAAGCATAGGGGTGCCCTAGCCTTAGGCTGGGGGAGCCCTAGCCTTAGCCTAAGCCTAGTGGTGCCCTAGCCTAAGCCTTGGGGTGCCCTAGCCTAAGCCTAGGGCTGCCCTAGTTTAAGTTTAGGGGTGCCCTAGCCTAAGCCTAGGGCTGCCCTAGCCTTAGGCTAGGTGAGCCCTAGCCTTAGCCTAAGCCTAGGGGTGCCCTACCCAAAGCCTAGGAGTGCCCTAGCCTTAGCCTATGGGTGCCCTAGCCTAAACCTAGGGGTGCCCTAGCCTAAGTCTAGGGGTGTCCTAGCCTAAGCCTACGGGTGCCCTAGCCTAAGCCTAGGGGTGCCCTAGCCTAAGCCTAGGGGTGCCCTAACCTTAGAGTAGGGGAGCCCTAGCCTTAGCCTATGCCTAGGGGTGCCCTAGCCTAAGCCCAGGGTGCCCTAGCCTAAGCTTAGGGGTTCCCTATCCTAAGCATAGGGGTGCCCTAGCCAAAGCCTAGGGGAGCCCTAGCCTTAGCCTAAGCCTACGGGTGCCCAAGCTTAAGCCTAGGGGTGCCCTAGCCTTAGCCTTGTGTTGCCCTAGCCTTAGGCTAGGGGAGCCCTAGCCTTAGACTAAGCCTAGAGGTTCCCTAGCCTAAGCCTAGGGGTGCCCTAGCCTAAGCCTAGGGGTGCCCTAGCCTAAGCCTAGGGGTTCCCTAGACTTAGGCTGGGAGCCTTAGGCTGGGAGCCCTAGCTTTAGCCAAAGCCTATGGGTGCCCTAGCCTAAGGCTAGGGGAGCCCTAGACTTAGCCTAAGCCTAGGGGTGACCTAGTCTAAGCCTAGGCTTGCCCTAGCCTAAGCCTAGGGGTGCCCTAGCCTAAGCATAGGGGTGCCCAAGCCTTAGGCTAGGGGAGCCCTAGCCTTAGCCTAAGCCTAGGGGTGCCCTAGCCTAAGCCTAGGGGTGCCCTAGCCTAAGTATAGGGGTGCCCTAGCCTAAGCCTAGGGGTGCCCTATCCTAAGTCTAGGGGTACCCTAGCCTAAGCATAGGGGTTCCCTACCTAAGCCTAGGGGTGCCCTAGCATAAGCCTAGGGGTGCCCTAGCCTAATCTTAGCGGTGCCCTAACCTAAGCCTAGGGTTGCCCTAGCCTAAGCCTAGGAGTGCCCTAACCTAAGCCTAGGGGTGCCCTAGCCTAAGCCTAGGGGTGCCCTAGCCTAAGCCTAAGGGTGCCCTAGTCTTAGACTAGGGGAGCCCTACGTAAGCCTTGGGATGCCCTAGCCTAAGCCTAGGGGTGCCCTAGCCTTAGGCTAGGGGAGCCCTAGCCTTAGCCTAAACATAGGGTTGCCCTAGCCTAAGCCTAGGGGTTCCCTAGCCTAAGCCTTTGGGTGCCCTAGCCTAAGACTAGGGGCGCCCTAGCCGAAGCCTAGGGGTGCCCTAACCTAAGCCTAGGAGTGCCCTAGTCTTAGGCTAGGGGAGCCCTAGCCTTAGCCTAAGCCTAGGGGTGCCCTTCCTAAGCCTAGTGGTGTCCTAGCCTAAGCCGAGGGGTGCCCTATCCTCAGCCTAGGGGTGCCTTAGCCTAAGTCTAGCGGTGCCCTAGCATAAGTTTAGGGGTTCCCTAGCCTTAGGCTAGGGGAGCCCTAGCCTTAGCCTAAGCCTAGTGGTGCCCTAGCCTAAGTGTAGGGGTGCCCTAGCCTGATCCTATGGGAGCCCTAGCCTCAGCCTAAGCCTACAGGTGCCCTAGGTTAAGCCTAGGGGTGCCCTAGCCTAAGGCTTGTGTTGCCCTAGCCTTAGGCTAGGGGAGCCCTTGCCTTAGCTTAAGCCTAGGGGTTCCCTAGCCTAAGCCTAAGGGTGCCCTAGCCTAAGCCTAGGGGTGCCCTAGCCTAAGCCTAGGGGTGCCCTAGCTTAAACCTAGGGTTGCCCTAGTCTAAGCCTAGGGGTGCCCTTGCCTAATCCTTGGAGTGCCCTAGCCTAAGCCTAGGGGTGCCCTAGCCTTAGGCTAGGGGTGCCCTAGCCTTAGCCTAAGCCTAGGTGTGGCCTAGCCTAAGCATAGGGGTGCCCTAGCCTATGCCTAGGGGTGCCATAGCCTTAGGCTAGGTGAGCCCTAGCCTTAGCCTAAGCCTAGGGGTAACCTAGTCTAAGCCTAGGCTTGCCCTAGCCTAAGCCTAGGGGTACCCTAGCCTAAGCATAGGGTGCCCTAGCCTTAGTCTAGGGGAGCCCTAGCCTTAGCCTAAGCCTAGGGGTGCCCTAGCCTAAGCCTAGGGGTGCCCTAGCCTAAGTATAGGGGTGCCCTAGCCTAAGCCTAGGGGTGCCCTAGCCGAAGCCTAGGGGTGCCCTAACCTAAGCCTAGGAATGCCCTAGCCTTAGGCTAGGGGAGCCCTAGCCTTAGCCTAAGCCTAGGAGTGCCCTTCCTTAGCCTAGTGGTGTCCTAGCCTAAGCCGAGGGGTACCCTAGCCTCAGCCTAGGGGTGCCTTAGCCTAAGTCTAGCGGTGCCCTAGCCTAAGCTTAGTGGTTCCCTAGCCTTAGGCTAGGGGAGCCCTAGCCTTAGCCTAAGCCTAGTGGTGCCCTAGCCTAAGTGTAGGGGTGCCCTAGCCTGATCCTATGGGAGCCCTAGCCTTAGCCTAAGCCTACAGGTGCCCTAGCTTAAGCCTAGGGGTGCCCTTGCCTAAGGCTTGTGTTGCCCTAGCCTTAGGCTAGGTGAGCCCTTGCCTTAGTCTAATCCTAGGGGTGACCTAGCCTAAGTCTAGGGGTGTCCTAGCCTAAGCCTACGGGTGCCCTAGCCTAAGCCTAGGATTGCCCTATCCTTAGGCTAGGGGATCCCTAGCCTAAGCCTAAGCCTAGGGGTGCCCTAGCTTAAGCCTAGGGGTGCCCTAGCCTAAGCCTAGGGGTGCCCTAGCCTATGCCTAGGGGTGCCCTAACCTTAGAGTAGCGGAGCCCTAGCCTTAGCCTATGCCTAGGGGTGCCCTAGCCTAAGCCCAGGGTGCCCTAGCCTAAGCTTAGGGGTTCCCTATCCTAAGCCTAGGGGTGCCCTAGCCAAAGCCTAGGGGTGCCCTAGCCTTAGGCAAGGGGAGCCCTAGCCTTAGCCTAAGCCTACGGGTGCCCAAGCTTAAGCCTAGGGTTGCCCTAGCCTTAGCCTTGTGTTGCCCTAGCCTTAGGCTAGGGGAGCCCTAGCCTTAGCCTAAGCCTAGAGGTTCCCTAGCCTAAGCCTAGGGGTGCCCTAGCCTAAGTCTAGGGGTGCCCTAGCCTAAGCCTAGGGGTTCCCTAGCCTTAGGCTGGGAGCCTTAGGCTGGGAGCCCTAGCTTTAGCCTAAGCCTATGGGTGCCCTAGCCTAAGGCTAGGGGAGCCCTAGACTTAGCCTAAGCCTAGGGGTGACCTAGTCTAAGCCTAGGCTTGCCCTAGCCTAAGCCTAGGGGTGCCCTAGCCTAAGCATAGGGGTGCCCTAGCCTTAGGCTAGGGGAGCCCTAGCCTT
This sequence comes from Tenrec ecaudatus, assembly GCF_050624435.1. Lineage (NCBI taxonomy): Eukaryota > Metazoa > Chordata > Mammalia > Afrosoricida > Tenrecidae > Tenrec > Tenrec ecaudatus. Next base: position 879,207 of record NW_027459491.1, read on the forward strand.
AGCCTAAGCCTAGGGGTGCCCTAGCCTAAGCCTAGGGGTGCCCTAGCCTAAGTATAGGGGTGTCCTAGCCTAAGCCTAGGGGTGCCCTATCCTAAGCCTAGGAGTGCCCTATCCTTAGGCTAGGGGATCCCTAGCCTAAGCCTAAGCCTAGGGGTGCCCTAGCTTAAGCCTTGGGGTGCCCTAGCCTAAGCCTAGGGGTGCCCTAGCCTAAGCCTAGGGGTGCCCTAGCCTAAGCCTAGGGGTGCCCTAACCTTAGAGTAGGGGAACCCTAGCCTTAGCCTATGCTTACGGGTGCCCTAGCCTAAGCCTAGGGGTGCCCTATCCTAAGCCTAGGAGTGCCCTATCCTTAGGCTAGGGGAACCCTAGCCTAAGCCTAAGCCTAGGGGTGCCCTAGCTTAAGCCTTGGGGTGCCCTAGCCTAAGCCTTTGGGTGCCCTAGCCTAAGCCTAGGGGTGCCCTAGCCGAAGCCTAGGGGTGCCCTAACCTAAGCCTAGGAGTGCCCTAGCCTTAGGCTAGGGGAGCCCTAGCCTTAGCCTAAGCCTAGGAGTGCCCTTCCTTAGCCTAGTGGTGTCCTAGCCTAAGCCGAGGGGTACCCTAGCCTCAGCCTAGGGGTGCCTTAGCCTAAGTCTAGCGGTGCCCTAGCCTAAGCTTAGTGGTTCCCTAGCCTTAGGCTAGGGGAGCCCTAGCCTTAGCCTAAGCCTACAGGTGCCCTAGCTTAAGCCTAGGGGTGCCCTTGCCTAAGGCTTGTGTTGCCCTAGCCTTAGGCTAGGTGAGCCCTTGCCTTAGCTTAAGCCTAGGGGTTCCCTAGCCTAAACCTAGGGGTGCCCTAGCCTAAGCCTAGGGGTGCCCTAGCCTAAGCCTAGGGGTGCCCTAGCTTAAACCTAGGGTTGCCCTAGCCTAAGCCTAGGGGTGCCCTTGCCTAATCCTTGGAGTGCCCTAGCCTAAGCCTAGGGGTGCCCTAGCCTTAGGCTAGGGGTGCCCTAGCCTTAACCTAAGCCTAGGTGTGCCCTAGCCTAAGCATAGGGGTGCCCTAGCCTATGCCTAGGGGTGCCAAAACCTTAGGCTAGGTGAGCCCTAGCCTTAGCCTAAGCCTAGGGGTGCCCTAGCCTAAGCCTAGGGGTGCCGTAGCCTAAGCCTAGGGGTGCCCTAACCTAAGCTTAGGGGTGCCCTAGGGTTAGGCTAGGGGAGCCCTAGCCTTAGCCTAAGCCTAGGGGTGCACTAGCCTAAGCCTAGGGGTGCCCTAGCCTAACCCTAGGGGTGCCCTAGCCTAAGCCTTTGGGTGCCCTAGCCTTAGGCTAGTGGAGCCCTAGACTTAGCCTAAGCCTAGGGGTGACCTAGCCTACGCCTAGGCTTGCCCTAGCCTAAGACTGGGGGTGCCCTAGCCTAAGCATAGGGGTGCCCTAGCCTTAGGCTGGGGGAGCCCTAGCCTTAGCCTAAGCCTAGTGGTGCCCTAGCCTAAGCCTTGGGGTGCCCTAGCCTAAGCCTAGGGCTGCCCTAGTTTAAGTTTAGGGGTGCCCTAGCCTAAGCCTAGGGCTGCCCTAGCCTTAGGCTAGGTGAGCCCTAGCCTTAGCCTAAGCCTAGGGGTGCCCTACCCAAAGCCTAGGAGTGCCCTAGCCTTAGCCTATGGGTGCCCTAGCCTAAACCTAGGGGTGCCCTAGCCTAAGTCTAGGGGTGTCCTAGCCTAAGCCTACGGGTGCCCTAGCCTAAGCCTAGGGGTGCCCTAGCCTAAGCCTAGGGGTGCCCTAACCTTAGAGTAGGGGAGCCCTAGCCTTAGCCTATGCCTAGGGGTGCCCTAGCCTAAGCCCAGGGTGCCCTAGCCTAAGCTTAGGGGTTCCCTATCCTAAGCATAGGGGTGCCCTAGCCAAAGCCTAGGGGAGCCCTAGCCTTAGCCTAAGCCTACGGGTGCCCAAGCTTAAGCCTAGGGGTGCCCTAGCCTTAGCCTTGTGTTGCCCTAGCCTTAGGCTAGGGGAGCCCTAGCCTTAGACTAAGCCTAGAGGTTCCCTAGCCTAAGCCTAGGGGTGCCCTAGCCTAAGCCTAGGGGTGCCCTAGCCTAAGCCTAGGGGTTCCCTAGACTTAGGCTGGGAGCCTTAGGCTGGGAGCCCTAGCTTTAGCCAAAGCCTATGGGTGCCCTAGCCTAAGGCTAGGGGAGCCCTAGACTTAGCCTAAGCCTAGGGGTGACCTAGTCTAAGCCTAGGCTTGCCCTAGCCTAAGCCTAGGGGTGCCCTAGCCTAAGCATAGGGGTGCCCAAGCCTTAGGCTAGGGGAGCCCTAGCCTTAGCCTAAGCCTAGGGGTGCCCTAGCCTAAGCCTAGGGGTGCCCTAGCCTAAGTATAGGGGTGCCCTAGCCTAAGCCTAGGGGTGCCCTATCCTAAGTCTAGGGGTACCCTAGCCTAAGCATAGGGGTTCCCTACCTAAGCCTAGGGGTGCCCTAGCATAAGCCTAGGGGTGCCCTAGCCTAATCTTAGCGGTGCCCTAACCTAAGCCTAGGGTTGCCCTAGCCTAAGCCTAGGAGTGCCCTAACCTAAGCCTAGGGGTGCCCTAGCCTAAGCCTAGGGGTGCCCTAGCCTAAGCCTAAGGGTGCCCTAGTCTTAGACTAGGGGAGCCCTACGTAAGCCTTGGGATGCCCTAGCCTAAGCCTAGGGGTGCCCTAGCCTTAGGCTAGGGGAGCCCTAGCCTTAGCCTAAACATAGGGTTGCCCTAGCCTAAGCCTAGGGGTTCCCTAGCCTAAGCCTTTGGGTGCCCTAGCCTAAGACTAGGGGCGCCCTAGCCGAAGCCTAGGGGTGCCCTAACCTAAGCCTAGGAGTGCCCTAGTCTTAGGCTAGGGGAGCCCTAGCCTTAGCCTAAGCCTAGGGGTGCCCTTCCTAAGCCTAGTGGTGTCCTAGCCTAAGCCGAGGGGTGCCCTATCCTCAGCCTAGGGGTGCCTTAGCCTAAGTCTAGCGGTGCCCTAGCATAAGTTTAGGGGTTCCCTAGCCTTAGGCTAGGGGAGCCCTAGCCTTAGCCTAAGCCTAGTGGTGCCCTAGCCTAAGTGTAGGGGTGCCCTAGCCTGATCCTATGGGAGCCCTAGCCTCAGCCTAAGCCTACAGGTGCCCTAGGTTAAGCCTAGGGGTGCCCTAGCCTAAGGCTTGTGTTGCCCTAGCCTTAGGCTAGGGGAGCCCTTGCCTTAGCTTAAGCCTAGGGGTTCCCTAGCCTAAGCCTAAGGGTGCCCTAGCCTAAGCCTAGGGGTGCCCTAGCCTAAGCCTAGGGGTGCCCTAGCTTAAACCTAGGGTTGCCCTAGCCTAAGCCTAGGGGTGCCCTTGCCTAATCCTTGGAGTGCCCTAGCCTAAGCCTAGGGGTGCCCTAGCCTTAGGCTAGGGGTGCCCTAGCCTTAGCCTAAGCCTAGGTGTGGCCTAGCCTAAGCATAGGGGTGCCCTAGCCTATGCCTAGGGGTGCCATAGCCTTAGGCTAGGTGAGCCCTAGCCTTAGCCTAAGCCTAGGGGTAACCTAGTCTAAGCCTAGGCTTGCCCTAGCCTAAGCCTAGGGGTACCCTAGCCTAAGCATAGGGTGCCCTAGCCTTAGTCTAGGGGAGCCCTAGCCTTAGCCTAAGCCTAGGGGTGCCCTAGCCTAAGCCTAGGGGTGCCCTAGCCTAAGTATAGGGGTGCCCTAGCCTAAGCCTAGGGGTGCCCTATCCTAAGTCTAGGGGTACCCTAGCCTAAGCATAGGGGTTCCCTACCTAAGCCTAGGGGTGCCCTAGCATAAGCCTAGGGGTGCCCTAGCCTAATCCTAGCGGTGCCCTAACCTAAGCCTAGGGTTGCCCTAGCCTAAGCCTAGGAGTGCCCTAACCTAAGCCTAGGGGTGCCCTAGCCTAAGCCTAGGGGTGCCCTAGCCTAAGCCTAAGGGTGCCCTAGTCTTAGACTTGGGGAGCCCTACCTAAGCCTTGGGATGCCCTAGCCTAAGCCTAGGGGTGCCCTAGCCTTAGGCTAGGGGAGCCCTAGCATTAGCCTAAACATAGGGTTGCCCTAGCCTAAGCCTAGGGGTTCCCTAGCCTAAGCCTTTGGGTGCCCTAGCCTAATCCTAGGGGTGCCCTAGCCGAAGCCTAGGGGTGCCCTAACCTAAGCCTAGGAATGCCCTAGCCTTAGGCTAGGGGAGCCCTAGCCTTAGCCTAAGCCTAGGGGTGCCCTTCCTAAGCCTAGTGGTGTCCTAGCCTAAGCCGAGGGGTGCCCTAGCCTAAACCTAGGGGTGCCCTAGCCTTAGGCTAGGGGAGCCCTAGCCTTAGTCTAATCCTAGGGGTGACCTAGCCTAAGTCTAGGGGTGTCCTAGCCTAAGCCTACGGGTGCCCTAGCCTAAGCCTAGGATTGTCCTATCCTTAGGCTAGGGGATCCCTAGCCTAAGCCTAAGCCTAGGGGTGCCCTAGCTTAAGCCTAGGGGTGCCCTAGCCTAAGCCTAGGGGTGCCCTAGCCTAAGCCTAGGGGTGCCCTAACCTTAGAGTAGCGGAGCCCTAGCCTTAGCCTATGCCTAGGGGTGCCCTAGCCTAAGCCCAGGGTGCCCTAGCCTAAGCTTAGGGGTTCCCTATCCTAAGCCTAGGGGTGCCCTAGCCAAAGCCTAGGGGTGCCCTAGCCTTAGGAAAGGGGAGCCCTAGCCTTAGCCTAAGCCTACGGGTGCCCAAGCTTAAGCCTAGGGTTGCCCTAGCCTTAGCCTTGTGTTGCCCTAGCCTTAGGCTAGGGGAGCCCTAGCCTTAGCCTAAGCCTAGAGGTTCCCTAGCCTAAGCCTAGGGGTGCCCTAGCCTAAGTCTAGGGGTGCCCTAGCCTAAGCCTAGGGGTTCCCTAGCCTTAGGCTGGGAGCCTTAGGATGGGAGCCCTAGATTTTGCCTAAGCCTATGGGTGCCCTAGCCTAAGGCTAGGGGAGCCCTAGACTTAGCCTAAGCCTAGGGGTGACCTAGTCTAAGCCTAGGCTTGCCCTAGCCTAAGCCTAGGGGTGCCCTAGCCTAAGCATAGGGGTGCCCTAGCCTTAGGCTAGGGGAGCCCTAGCCTTAGCCTAAGCCTAGTGGTGCCCTAGCCTAAGCCTAGGGGTGCCCTAGCCTAAGTATAGGGGTGTCCTAGCCTAAGCCTAGGGGTGCCCTATCCTAAGTCTAGGGGTACCCTAGCCTAAGCATAGGGGTTCCCTACCTAAGCCTAGGGGTGCCCTAGCATAAGCCTAGGGGTGCCCTAGCCTAATCCTAGCGGTGCCCTAACCTAAGCCTAGGGTTGCCCTAGTCTAAGCCTAGGAGTGCCCTAACCTAAGCCTAGGGGTGCCCTAGCCTAAGCCTAGGGGTGCCCTAGCCTAAGCCTAAGGGTGCCCTAGTCTTAGACTAGGGGAGCCCTACCTAAGCCTTGGGATGCCCTAGCCTAAGCCTAGGGGTGCCCTAGCCTTAGGCTAGGGGAGCCCTAGCCTTAGCCTAAACATAGGGTTGCCCTAGCCTAAGCCTAGGGGTTCCCTAGCCTAAGCCTTTGGGTGCCCTAGCCTAAGCCTAGGGGTGCCCTAGCCGAAGCCTAGGGGTGCCCTAACCTAAGCCTAGGAATGCCCTAGCCTTAGGCTAGGGGAGCCCTAGCCTTAGCCTAAGCCTAGGAGTGCCCTTCCTTAGCCTAGTGGTGTCCTAGCCTAAGCCGAGGGGTACCCTAGCCTCAGCCTAGGGGTGCCTTAGCCTAAGTCTAGCGGTGCCCTAGCCTAAGCTTAGTGGTTCCCTAGCCTTAGGCTAGGGGAGCCCTAGCCTTAGCCTAAGCCTAGTGGTGCCCTAGCCTAAGTGTAGGGGTGCCCTAGCCTGATCCTATGGGAGCCCTAGCCTTAGCCTAAGCCTACAGGTGCCCTAGCTTAAGCCTAGGGGTGCCCTTGCCTAAGGCTTGTGTTGCCCTAGCCTTAGGCTAGGTGAGCCCTTGCCTTAGTCTAATCCTAGGGGTGACCTAGCCTAAGTCTAGGGGTGTCCTAGCCTAAGCCTACGGGTGCCCTAGCCTAAGCCTAGGATTGCCCTATCCTTAGGCTAGGGGATCCCTAGCCTAAGCCTAAGCCTAGGGGTGCCCTAGCTTAAGCCTAGGGGTGCCCTAGCCTAAGCCTAGGGGTGCCCTAGCCTATGCCTAGGGGTGCCCTAACCTTAGAGTAGCGGAGCCCTAGCCTTAGCCTATGCCTAGGGGTGCCCTAGCCTAAGCCCAGGGTGCCCTAGCCTAAGCTTAGGGGTTCCCTATCCTAAGCCTAGGGGTGCCCTAGCCAAAGCCTAGGGGTGCCCTAGCCTTAGGCAAGGGGAGCCCTAGCCTTAGCCTAAGCCTACGGGTGCCCAAGCTTAAGCCTAGGGTTGCCCTAGCCTTAGCCTTGTGTTGCCCTAGCCTTAGGCTAGGGGAGCCCTAGCCTTAGCCTAAGCCTAGAGGTTCCCTAGCCTAAGCCTAGGGGTGCCCTAGCCTAAGTCTAGGGGTGCCCTAGCCTAAGCCTAGGGGTTCCCTAGCCTTAGGCTGGGAGCCTTAGGCTGGGAGCCCTAGCTTTAGCCTAAGCCTATGGGTGCCCTAGCCTAAGGCTAGGGGAGCCCTAGACTTAGCCTAAGCCTAGGGGTGACCTAGTCTAAGCCTAGGCTTGCCCTAGCCTAAGCCTAGGGGTGCCCTAGCCTAAGCATAGGGGTGCCCTAGCCTTAGGCTAGGGGAGCCCTAGCCTTAGCCTAAGCCTAGGGGTGCCCTAGCCTAAGCCTAGGGGTGCCCTAGCCTAAGTATAGGGGTGTCCTAGCCTAAGCCTAGGGGTGCCCTATCCTAAGCCTAGGAGTGCCCTATCCTTAGGCTAGGGGATCCCTAGCCTAAGCCTAAGCCTAGGGGTGCCCTAGCTTAAGCCTTGGGGTGCCCTAGCCTAAGCCTAGGGGTGCCCTAGCCTAAGCCTAGGGGTGCCCTAGCCTAAGCCTAGGGGTGCCCTAACCTTAGAGTAGGGGAACCCTAGCCTTAGCCTATGCTTACGGGTGCCCTAGCCTAAGCCTAGGGGTTCCCTATCCTAAGCCTAGGAGTGCCCTATCCTTAGGCTAGGGGATCCCTAGCCTAAGCCTAAGCCTAGGGGTGCCCTAGCTTAAGCCTTGGGGTGCCCTAGCCTAAGCCTTTGGGTGCCCTAGCCTAAGCCTAGGGGTGCCCTAGCCGAAGCCTAGGGGTGCCCTAACCTAAGCCTAGGAGTGCCCTAGCCTTAGGCTAGGGGAGCCCTAGCCTTAGCCTAAGCCTAGGAGTGCCCTTCCTTAGCCTAGTGGTGTCCTAGCCTAAGCCGAGGGGTACCCTAGCCTCAGCCTAGGGGTGCCTTAGCCTAAGTCTAGCGGTGCCCTAGCCTAAGCTTAGTGGTTCCCTAGCCTTAGGCTAGGGGAGCCCTAGCCTTAGCCTAAGCCTAGTGGTGCCCTAGCCTAAGTGTAGGGGTGCCCTAGCCTGATCCTATGGGAGCCCTAGCCTTAGCCTAAGCCTACAGGTGCCCTAGCTTAAGCCTAGGGGTGCCCTTGCCTAAGGCTTGTGTTGCCCTAGCCTTAGGCTAGGTGAGCCCTTGCCTTAGCTTAAGCCTAGGGGTTCCCTAGCCTAAACCTAGGGGTGCCCTAGCCTAAGCCTAGGGGTGCCCTAGCCTAAGCCTAGGGGTGCCCTAGCTTAAACCTAGGGTTGCCCTAGCCTAAGCCTAGGGGTGCCCTTGCCTAATCCTTGGAGTGCCCTAGCCTAAGCCTAGGGGTGCCCTAGCCTTAGGCTAGGGGTGCCCTAGCCTTAACCTAAGCCTAGGTGTGCCCTAGCCTAAGCATAGGGGTGCCCTAGCCTATGCCTAGGGGTGCCAAAACCTTAGGCTAGGTGAGCCCTAGCCTTAGCCTAAGCCTAGGGGTGCCCTAGCCTAAGCCTAGGGGTGCCCTAGCCTAAGCCTAGGGGTGCCCTAACCTAAGCTTAGGGGTGCCCTAGGGTTAGGCTAGGGGAGCCCTAGCCTTAGCCTAACCCTAGGGGTGCCCTAGCCTAAGCCTTTGGGTGCCCTAGCCTTAGGCTAGTGGAGCCCTAGACTTAGCCTAAGCCTAGGGGTGACCTAGCCTACTCCTAGGCTTGCCCTAGCCTAAGACTGGGGGTGCCCTAGCCTAAGCATAGGGGTGCCCTAGCCTTAGGCTGGGGGAGCCCTAGCCTTAGCCTAAGCCTAGTGGTGCCCTAGCCTAAGCCTTGGGGTGCCCTAGCCTAAGCCTAGGGCTGCCCTAGTTTAAGTTTAGGGGTGCCCTAGTCTAAGCCTAGGGCTGCCCTAGCCTTAGGCTAGGTGAGCCCTAGCCTTAGCCTAAGCCTAGGGGTGCCCTAGCCAAAGCCTAGGGGTGCCCTAGCCTAAGCCTATGGGTGCCCTAGCCTAAACCTAGGGGTGCCCTAGCCTAAGTCTAGGGGTGTCCTAGCCTAAGCCTACGGGTGCCCTAGCCTAAGCCTAGGAGTGCCCTATCCTTAGGCTAGGGAATCCCTAGCGTAAGCCTAAGCCTAGGGGTGCCCTAGCTTAAGCCTTGGAGTGCCCTAGCCTAAGCCTAGGGGTGCCCTAGCCTAAGCCTAGGGGTGCCCTAGCCTAAGCCTAGGGGTGCCCTAGCCTAAGCCTAGGGGTGCCCTAGCCTAAGCCTAAGGGTGCCCTAGTCTTAGACTAGGGGAACCCTAGCTTTAGCCTAAACATAGGGTTGCCCTAGCCTAAGCCTTGGGGTTCCCTAGCCTAAGCCTTTGGGTGCCCTAGCCTAAGCCTAGGGGTGCCCTAGCCTAAGCCTAGGGGTGCCCTAACCTAAGCCTAGGGGTGCCCTAGCCTTAGGCTAGGGGAGCCCTAGCCTTAGCCTAAGCCTAGTTGTGCCCTTCCTAAGCCTAGTGGTGTCCTAGCCTAAGCCGAGGGGTGCCCTAGCCTCAGCCTAGGGGTTCCTTAGCCTAAGTCTAGCGGTGCCCTAGCCTAAGCTTAGGGGTTCCCTAACCTTAGGCTAGGGGAGCCCTAGCCTTAGCCTAAGCCTAGGGGTGCCCTAGCCGAAGCCTAGGGGTGCCCTAGCCTAACCCTAGGGGTGCCATAGCCTAAGCCTTTGGGTGCCGTAGCCTTAGGCTAGGGGTGCCCTAGCCTTAGCCTAAGCCTAGGTGTGCCTTAGCCTAAGCTTAGGGGTGCCCGAGCCTATGCCTAGGGGTGCCATAGCCTTAGGCTAGGTGAGCCCTAGCCTTAGCCTAAGCCTAGGGGTGCCCTAGCATTAGGTTAGGGGAGCCGTAGCCTTAGCCTAATCCTTGGGGTGCCCTAGCCTAAGCCTTGGGTGCCCTAGCCTAAGCCTAGGGGTGCCCTAGCCTAAACCTAGGGTTGCCCTAGCCTAAGCCTAGGGGTGCCCTAGCCTAAGCCTAGAAGTGCCCTAGCCTAAGCCTAGGGGTGCTGTAGCCTTAGGCTAGGGGTGCCCTAGCCTTAGCCTAAGCCTAGGTGTGCCCTAACCTAAGCTTACGGGTGCCCTAGCCTATGCCTAGGGGTGCCATAGCCTTAGGCTAGGTGAGCCCTAGCCTTAGCCTAAGCCTAGGGGTTCCCTAGCCTAAGCCTACGGGTGCCCTGGCCTAAGCCTAGGGGTGCCCTAACCTAAGTTTAGGGGTGCCCTAGGGGTAGGCTAGGGGAGCCCTAGCCTTAGCCTAAGCCTAGGGGTGCACTAGCCTAAGCCTAGGGGTGCCCAAATCTAAGCCTAGGGGTGCCCTAACCTAAGCCTAGGGGTGCCCTAGCCTAAGCCTAGGGTTGCCCTAGCCTAAGCCTAGGTGTGCCGTAGCTTAAGCCTAGAGGTGCCCTAGCCTAAACCTAGGGGTGCCCTAGCCTAAGCCTAGGGGTGCCCTAGCCTAAGCCTAGGGGTGCCTTGCCCAAGCCTAGGTTTGTCCTAACCTAAGCCTAGGGGTGCCCTAGCCTAAGCATAGGGGTTCCCTACCTAAGCCTAGGGGTGCCCTAGCCTAAGCCTAGGGGTGCCCTAGCCTAAGCCTAAGGTGCCCTAGCCTTAGTCTAGGGAAGCCCTAGCCTTAGCCTAAGCCTAGGGGTGCCCTAGCCTAAGCCAAGCGGTGCCGTAACCTAAGACTAGGGGTGCACTAGCCTTAGGCTAGGGGAACCCTAGACTTAGCCTAAGCCTAGGGGTGACCTAGCTTAAGGCTAGGCTTGCCCTAGCCTAAGCCTAGGGGTGCCCTAGCCTAAGCATACGGGTGCCCTAGCCTTAGGCTAGGGGTGTCCTAGCCTAAGCTTAGGGCTGCCCAAGCCTAAGCCTAGGTGTGCCCTAGATTAAGCCTAGGGGTGCCATAGCCTAAACCTAGGGGTGTCCTAGCCTAAGCCTAGGGGTACCCTAGCCTAAACCTAGGGGTGCCCTAGCCTATGCCTAGGGGTGCCCTAGCCTTAAGCTAGGAGAGCTGTAGCCTTAGCCTAATCCTAGGGGTGCTCTAGCCTAAGCCTAGGGGTGCTCTAGCCTAAGCGTAGGGGTGCCCTAGCCTAAGCCTAGGTGTGCCCTAGCTTAAGCCTAGGGGTGCCCTAGCCTAAACCTAGGGGTGCCCTAGCCTAAGCCTAGGGGAGCCCTAGCCTTAGCCTAAGCCTACGGGTCCCCTAGCCTAAGCCTAAGGGTGTCCTAGCCTAAACCTAGGGGTGCCCTAGCCTATGCTTAGGGGTGCCCTAGACTAAGCCTAGGGTTGCCCTAGCCTTAGGCTAGGGGAGCCCTAGCCTTAGCCTAAGCCTAGGGCCGCCCTAGCCTAAAACTAGGGGTGCCCTAGCCTAAGCTTAGGGGTACCCTAGTTTTAGGCTAGGGGAGCCCTAGGCTTAGTCTAAGCCTAGGGGTGCCCTATCCTTATGCTAGGGGATTCCTCGCCTTAGCCGAAATCTTAGGGTGCCCTAGACTAAGTCTAGGGGTGCCGTAGCCTAAGCCTAGGGGTGCCCTAGCCCAAGCCTAGCTTTGCCCAAGTGTTAGGCTAGAGGAGCCCTAGCCTTAGCCTAAGCCTAGGGGTGCCCTAGACTAAGCCGAGGGGTTCCCTACCTAAGCCTAGGGGTGCCCTAGCCTAAGCCTAGGGGTGCCCTAGCCTAAGCATAAGGGTGCCCTTGCCTTAGGCTAGGGAAGCCCTAGCCTTGGCCTAAGCCAAGGGGTGCCTTAGTCTAAGCCTAGCGTTGCCCTAACCTAAGCCTAGCGCTGACCTAGCCGAAGCCTAGGGGTGCCCTAACCTAAGCCTAGGGGTGCCCTAGCCTTAGGCTAGGGGAGTCCTAGACTTAGCCTAAGCCTAGGGGTGACCTAGCTTAAGCCTAGGCTTGCCCTAGCCTAAGCCTAGGGGTGCCTTAGCCTAAGCATAGGGGTGCCCTAGCCTCAGGCTAGGGGAGCCCTAGCCTTAGCCTAAGCCTAGGGTGCCCTTCCTAAGCCTAGTTGTGTACTAGCCTAAGCCTAGGGCTGCCCTAGCCTAAGCCTAGGGGTGCCCTAGCCTAAGCCTAGGGGTGCCCTAGCCTATGCCTAGGGGTGCACTAGCCTTAGGCTAGGAGAGCCGTAGCCTTAGCCTAATCCTAGGGGTGCCCTAGCCTAAGCCTTGGGGTGCCCTAGCCTAAGCCTAGGGGTGTCCTAACCTAAGCCTAGGGGTGCCCTAGCCTAAGCCTACGGGTGCCTTAGCCTAAGCCTAGGGGTGCCCTAGCCTAAGCCTAAGGGTGCCCTAGCCTTAGACTAGGGGAGCCCTAGCCTTAGCCTAAGCCTAGGGGTGCCCTAGCCTAAGCCTTGGGATGCCCTAGCCTAAGCCTAGGGGTGCTCTAGCCTAAGCCTAGGGGTGTCCTAGCCTAAACCTAGGTGTACCCTAGCCTAAGCCTAGTGGTGCCCTAGTCTAAGCTTATGGGTGCCCTAGCCTTATGCTAGGGGAGCCCTAGCCTTAGCCTAAGCCTAAGACCGCCCTAGCCTAAAACTATGTGTGCCCTACCTTAAGCTTAGGGGTGCCCTAGTTTTAGGCTAGGGGAGCCCAAGCATTAGTCTAAGTCTAGGGGTGCCCTAGCTTAAGGCTGGGGGTGCCCTAGCCTTAGGCTAGGGGAGCCCTAGACTTAGTCTAAGCCTAGGGGTGACCTAGCCTAAGCCTAGGCTTACACTAGCCTAAGCCTAGGGGTGCCCTAGGCTAAGCCTTGGGTGCCCTAGCCTCAGGCTAGGGGAGCCCTAGACTTAGTCTAAACCTCGGGGTGACCTAGCCTAAGCCTAGGCTTGCCCTAGCCTAAGCCTAGGGGTGCCCTAGCCTAAGCATAGGGGTGCCCTAGCCTTAGGCTAGGGGAGCCCTAGCCTTAGCCTAAGCCTAGGGGTGCCCTTCCTAAGCCTAGTGGTGTCCTAGCCTAAGCCGAGGGGTGCCCTAGCATCAGCCTAAGGGTGCCTTAGCCGAAGTCTAGCGGTGCACTAGCCTAAGCTTAGGGGTTCCCTAGCCTTAGGCTAGGGGAGCCCTAGCCTTAGCCTAAGACTAGGGGTGCCCTAGCCTAAGCCTAGGGGTGCCCTAGCCTAAGCCTAGGGGTGCCCTAGCCTTACGCTAGGGGATCCCTAGCCTTAGCCTAAGCCTAGTGGTGCCCTAGCCTAAGTGTAGGGGTGCCCTAGCCTGATCCTATGGGTGCCCTAGCCTTAGCCTAAGACTAGGGGTGCACTAGCCTAAGCCTAGGGGTGCTCTAGCCTAAGCCTAGGGGTGCCCTTGCATTAGGCTGGAAGCCCTAGCCTTAGCCTACGCCTAGGGCTGCACTAACCTAATCCTAGGGGTGTCCTAGCCTAAGCCTAGGGGTGCCCTAGCCAAATCCTTGGGGTGCCCTTGCCTAAGCATAGGGGTGCCCAAACCTGAGGCTTGGGGATCCCTAGCCTTAGCCTAAGACTAGGGGTGACCTAGCCTAAGCCTATGGGTGCCCTAGCAATAGGCTAGTGGATACCTAGCCTTAGCCTAATCCTAGGGGTGCCGTAGCCTAAGCCTAGGGGTGCCCAAGCCTAAGCCTATGGGTGCCCAAGCCTTAGGCTAGGGGAGCCCTAGACTTAGCCTAAGCCTAGGGGTGACGTAGCCTAAGCCTAGGCTTGCCCTACCCTAAGCCTAGGGGTGCCCTAGCCTAAACCTAGGGGTGCCCTAGCCTAAGCCTAGGGGAGCCCTAGCCTTAGCCTAAGCCTACGGGTCCCCTAGCCTAAGCCTAAGGGTGTCCTAGCCTAAACCTAGGGGTGCCCTAGCCTATGCTTAGGGGTGCCCTAGACTAAGCCTAGGGTTGCCCTAGCCTTAGGCTAGGGGAGCCCTAGCCTTAGCCTAAGCCTAGGGCCGCCCTAGCCTAAAACTAGGGGTGCCCTAGCCTAAGCTTAGGGGTACCCTAGTTTTAGGCTAGGGGAGCCCTAGGCTTAGTCTAAGCCTAGGGGTGCCCTATCCTTATGCTAGGGGATTCCTCGCCTTAGCTGAAATCTTAGGGTGCCCTAGACTAAGTCTAGGGGTGCCGTAGCCTAAGCCTAGGGGTGCCCTAGCCCAAGCCTAGCTTTGCCCTAGTGTTAGGCTAGAGGAGCCCTAGCCTTAGCCTAAGCCTAGGGGTGCCCTAGCCTAAGCCGAGGGGTTCCCTACCTAAGCCTAGGGGTGCCCTAGCCTAAACCTAGGGGTGCCCTAGCCTAAGCATAAGGGTGCCCTTGCCTTAGGCTAGGGAAGCCCTAGCCTTGGCCTAAGCCAAGGGGTGCCTTAGTCTAAGCCTAGCGTTGCCCTAACCTAAGCCTAGCGCTGACCTAGCCGAAGCCTAGGGGTGCCCTAACCTAAGCCTAGGGGTGCCCTAGCCTTAGGCTAGGGGAGTCCTAGACTTAGCCTAAGCCTAGGGGTGACCTAGCTTAAGCCTAGGCTTGCCCTAGCCTAAGCCTAGGGGTGCCTTAGCCTAAGCATAGGGGTGCCCTAGCCTCAGGCTAGGGGAGCCCTAGCCTTAGCCTAAGCCTAGGGTGCCCTTCCTAAGCCTAGTTGTGTACTAGCCTAAGCCTAGGGCTGCCCTAGCCTAAGCCTAGGGGTGCCCTAGCCTAAGCCTAGGGGTGCCCTAGCCTATGCCTAGGGGTGCACTAGCCTTAGGCTAGGAGAGCCGTAGCCTTAGCCTAATCCTAGGGGTGCCCTAGCCTAAGCCTTGGGGTGCCCTAGCCTAAGCCTAGGGGTGTCCTAACCTAAGCCTAGGGGTGCCCTAGCCTAAGCCTACGGGTGCCTTAGCCTAAGCCTAGGGGTGCCCTAGCCTAAGCCTAAGGGTGCCCTAGCCTTAGACTAGGGGAGCCCTAGCCTTAGCCTAAGCCTAGGGGTGCCCTAGCCTAAGCCTTGGGATGCCCTAGCCTAAGCCTAGGGGTGCTCTAGCCTAAGCCTAGGGGTGTCCTAGCCTAAACCTAGGGGTACCCTAGCCTAAGCCTAGTGGTGCCCTAGTCTAAGCTTATGGGTGCCCTAGCCTTATGCTAGGGGAGCCCTAGCCTTAGCCTAAGCCTAAGACCGCCCTAGCCTAAAACTATGTGTGCCCTAGCTTAAGCTTAGGGGTGCCCTAGTTTTAGGCTAGGGGAGCCCAAGCATTAGTCTAAGTCTAGGGGTGCCCTAGCTTAAGGCTGGGGGTGCCCTAGCCTTAGGCTAGGGGAGCCCTAGACTTAGTCTAAGCCTAGGGGTGACCTAGCCTAAGCCTAGGCTTACACTAGCCTAAGCCTAGGGGTGCCCTAGGCTAAGCCTTTGGGTGCCCTAGCCTCAGGCTAGGGGAGCCCTAGACTTAGTCTAAACCTCGGGGTGACCTAGCCTAAGCCTAGGCTTGCCCTAGCCTAAGCCTAGGGGTGCCCTAGCCTAAGCATAGGGGTGCCCTAGCCTTAGGCTAGGGGAGCCCTAGCCTTAGCCTAAGCCTAGGGGTGCCCTTCCTAAGCCTAGTGGTGTCCTAGCCTAAGCCGAGGGGTGCCCTAGCATCAGCCTAAGGGTGCCTTAGCCGAAGTCTAGCGGTGCACTAGCCTAAGCTTAGGGGTTCCCTAGCCTTAGGCTAGGGGAGCCCTAGCCTTAGCCTAAGACTAGGGGTGCCCTAGCCTAAGCCTAGGGGTGCCCTAGCCTAAGCCTAGGGGTGCCCTAGCCTTACGCTAGGGGATCCCTAGCCTTAGCCTAAGCCTAGTGGTGCCCTAGCCTAAGTGTAGGGGTGCCCTAGCCTGATCCTATGGGTGCCCTAGCCTTAGCCTAAGACTAGGGGTGCACTAGCCTAAGCCTAGGGGTGCTCTAGCCTAAGCCTAGGGGTGCCCTTGCATTAGGCTGGAAGCCCTAGCCTTAGCCTACGCCTAGGGCTGCACTAACCTAATCCTAGGGGTGTCCTAGCCTAAGCCTAGGGGTGCCCTAGCCAAATCCTTGGGGTGCCCTTGCCTAAGCATAGGGGTGCCCAAACCTGAGGCTTGGGGATCCCTAGCCTTAGCCTAAGACTAGGGGTGACCTAGCCTAAGCCTATGGGTGCCGTAGCAATAGGCTAGTGGATACCTAGCCTTAGCCTAATCCTAGGGGTGCCGTAGCCTAAGCCTAGGGGTGCCCAAGCCTAAGCCTATGGGTGCCCAAGCCTTAGGCTAGGGGAGCCCTAGACTTAGCCTAAGCCTAGGGGTGACGTAGCCTAAGCCTAGGCTTGCCCTACCCTAAGCCTAGGGGTGCCCTAGCCTAAGCCTCGGGGTGCCCTAGCCTTAGGCTAGGGGATACCTAGTCTTAGCCTAATCCTAGTGGTGCCCTAGCCTAAGCCTAGGGGTGCCCTAGCCTAAGCCTATGGGTGCCCTAGCCTTAGGCTAGGGGAGCCCTAGACTTAGCCTAAGCCTAGGGGTGCCCTAGCCTAAGCCTAGGGCTGCCCTAATCTAAGCCTAGGGGTGCACTAGCCTAAGCCTAGGGGTTCCCTAGCCTAAGCCTAGAGGTGCCCTCGCCTTAGGCTAGGGGAGCCCTAACAAT
This sequence comes from Tenrec ecaudatus, assembly GCF_050624435.1. Classification (NCBI taxonomy): domain Eukaryota; kingdom Metazoa; phylum Chordata; class Mammalia; order Afrosoricida; family Tenrecidae; genus Tenrec; species Tenrec ecaudatus. The sequence continues at coordinate 895,028 of NW_027459491.1, forward strand.
AGCGTAAGCCTAGGCCTGCCCTAACCTAAGCCTAGGGGTGCCCTAGCCTAAGCCTAGGGGTGCCCTAGCCTATGTCTAGGGGTGCACTAGCCTTAGGCTAGGAGAGCCGTAGCCTTAGCCTAATCCTAGGGATGCCCTAGCCTAAGCCTAGGGGTGCCCTAGCCTAAGCCTAGGGGTGCCCTAACCTAAGCCTAGGGGTGCCCTAGCCTAAGCCTACGGGTGCCTTAGCCTAAGCCTAGGGGTGCCCTAGCCTAAGCCTAAGGGTGCCCTAGCCTTAGACTAGGGGAGCCCTAGCCTTAGCCTAAGCTTATGGGTGCCCTAGCCTAAGCCTTGAGATGCCCTAGCCTAAGCCTAGGGGTGCCCTAGCCTAAGCCTAGGGGTGTCCTAGCCTAAACCTAGGGGTGCCCTAGCCTAAGCCTAGGGGTGCCCTAGTCTAAGCTTATGGGTGCCCTAGCCTTAGGCTAGGGGAGCCCTAGCCTTAGCCTAAGCCTAAGGCCGCCCTAGCCTAAAACTATGGGTGCCCTAGTCTAAGCTTAGGGGTGCCCTAGTTTTAGGCTAGGGGAGCCCAAGCATTAGTCTAAGTCTAGGGGTGCCCTAGCTTAAGCCTAGGGGTGCCCTAGCCTTAGGCTAGGGGATACCTAGCCTTAGCCTAATCCTAGGGGTGCCCTAGCCTAAGCCTAGGTGTGCCCTAGCCTAAGCCTTTGGGTGCCCTAGCCTTAGGCTAGGGGAGCCCTAGACTTAGTCTAAGCCTAGGGGTGACCTAGCCTAAGCCTAGGCTTGCCCTAGCCTAAGCCTAGGGGTGCCCTAGCCTAAGCATAGGGGTGCCCTAGCCTTAGGCTAGGGGAGCCCTAGCCTTAGCCTAAGCCTAGGGGTGCCCTTCCTAAGCCTAGTGGTGTCCTAGCCTAAGCCTTTGGGTGCCCTAGCATCAGCCTAAGGGTGCCTTAGCCTAAGTCTAGCGGTGCCCTAGCCTAAGCTTAGGGGTTCCCTAGCCTTAGGCTAGGGGAGCCCTAGCCTTAGCCTAAGCCTAGGGGTGCCCTAGCCTAAGCCTAGGGGTGCCCTAGCCTTACGCTAGGGGATCCCTAGCCTTAGCCTAAGCCTAGGGGTACCCTAGCCTAAGCCTAGGGGTGCCCTAGCCTAAGCCTAGAAGTGCCCTAGCCTGAGCCTATTCTGTCTGACTTCCACGTTAGGACACATAGACCATCTGTGTAAACACTTTGATTCTGTGTCCTTCTCCTTCCCATAGACAAAACTGCAGCCAGCACCAGACGATAAACCTGCAGACTAAAGGTTTGTCAAAAGTCTGGAAAGAGCAGTCATACCTTGAAAACCTAGCCTGCAGAAGAGAAGACACAGAATCACAAGCTACCACTGAAAAAAAAAAAAAAAAGCTCCAGGTGGGGGTCATTCAGACAACCCATTCCAATGAGTACACTTGAGCTTCTCACAGTGTAAAATTGCTTTTACTTTCATACTATTGTAATTCAAACAGTTTCCCATATCTCACCTCCAAATGTAACTCCAGCAGATTCAAGTATATTAAGGAAGAGGCAATTATTCTGGTGTTTCCCCTGCAACGATTATGGAGTCTCAAAGAGTTTTACTATTCTCAGCTCATGCCTTAGATTTTCAACTATTTGAATGTGAAGGAAATCTTAACATGCCGCATTTCATAGGCTGTCTTCAGTGTTGCCTCACCCAGATTTACGTTTTTCATTTCTAGAGTGCCTCAACATGAGTTTTTTTTTGGGGGGTTGGTTAAGGAGCATTATCATTTTCCATCATCAGTTGTTGATGGGAAATTTTACATCCTGCAGGTTCCCGTATACAATAATTACATTAAACAATGGAGCTTTCTGTATCTTCCTGTTTTTCACAACAGGTTATGCTCACTCATATTGTTAGCTTATCACACCAAATGTCCAAGATGCACAGGTGGTGTTAATTGAAGAGCGGAATGATTCATGCATTGGTCACTTTAGCATTGCAAGTTCATGAGCATCTTGATTTTGAAATTCAGTAAAGGGAGATGATGCCTTAGCCAGTTAAATGCTACTCCTTCCAAACCTCACGTACACTCAGACATATCTGAGCAGAAGCCACATTATCTACGTGAAACAGCTTTGGGTGCTCCCCAGCTATATGCAGATGCCCACCAAACATGAGATCATTTTGCTTTCTCTGACTTGGCTCTTACTAGCATTCAGCCTCATTCCATCTCTTTTGTAGATTGTTGTGGATTCTGGGGGGCCTATGGCATAATGGAGGGCTTATGAGGTTAAAAAAAATCTTGTAGCGAAGTTTTCTTGATGTGCATTTAATATTTATTTACAACTCTCTTTTATATACGTGTGTCTGTGGATTTCAACATTTAAGTGCAAAGATTAGCATATTCTCATAGCGGAGTGAACCTCCCTTCCGTCATGTCTATAGGTATTTCTCCTTCCTATGGGCAGCTGGACAGTAATTTATCTGGGGAACGTCTGGTAAACCATGACAATGGTGCTTCCCCAGCTTTCTGGGATGAAGGGCCAGGCCATTGGTTACCTTTATAGAAGTCTCCTGACACTTCCTAGTGATGTCTGTTTCTGGGATCATAGTGGCTTCCTCTTCCTCGGTTGGTCTTGTTGGTAGGTGCTGTCCAGTTGGTCTGCTTCAAAGCAACCTCAATGTACAGGACAAGGAAAGGCTTGCCAGTCCTGGGCCACCCTCATTTCTTTCTGATGTTTGAACCCATCGTTGCAGCTCCCTTGGCCATGCATTCTTCAAACGGCCTGGCTCTTTGTCACTGATCCTCCCCTTTAATCTGACCAAAAGTGTTCGTATTTTGGTCCTCTTCCTGAGAAGGTTCTGCCTAGTTTTACTAGTCCTCCACTACATGACAGTGTATCAATGATTAGGATAAGGTTTTCAGTGGTGTATTTCTTCATCCTCAGTGTGTCCTTATTGGGGGCTCTTACAACTCTTGTTACAATCCATACACCAATTGTATCTGACATAGTCATACATATATTGCCATCATTCTTTTCTAGACATTTATTTTCTATTGAGCCCTTGGGATCAGCTCCCCTTTCTTTCCTCCTCCCCCACTCGTGGTTCCTTGATAGATTATAGATTGTTATTATTTTCATATCTCACATTGACCATTGTCTCTTTTATCCTCAGCTTTCTGTTGCTCCTCTCCCTGCGAGGGGTGTGTGGTTATATGTCATTCATTGCTATCGGTTCCCCTTCCTTCCATCCTCTACCCTCCTTCCCCCTACCCTTTTGGTATCTCTATTCCCATTCCTGTTCCTGGGTTCCATGTGTTGTGAGTTTTATCTCTTGCTAATACCTATGCAGTCTAGTCCAGAGTGGGAAGCGGCACTGAGGTGATGATATTGGGGGGTGAGGAGGCCTCAAGGGGTCAGAGGCAGATTGTGTGATTCATTGGTGTGATCCATGTCTCCTCAGGGGGGTCTCCACCCAGTGGGACACAGCATCTGGGATACTTGTGGCTTTCTCCTGAGACAGCATGGTGGCCAAGGGACCGGGCATTGAGGGTGGGACTCTGGGCCTGGGGTGGCAGCACTTGCAGAAGCCACCCCCTCCCCCAGGAACCCACCTGGATATGGACGAGCACGTGAGACAGTTGGCTGTGAACTTTGATGGTGGCCTCAGCGTCTCAGAGCAGGTGGGGTCTGGCCTGAGTCAGCTCCCACAGCTCCAACCTGGAAGCCCTGCCCCAAGCGGGGGTCAGCAGTTATCCCAGCATGCTCTTTCCTCCCCCTCAGCTTCTCTCTAGTCAGCCCTTCAGCTTCCTGGCTGGGTTTAGAACTTGTCCTAAGCTCCCTGAGGGCCACCGTCCTGAGATCTTGCTCAGCGCTTCAGGCCTTTCTGCAAACTCTCCTCCCAGGAGCCCAGTATTACTAGCATTTTACCCCTTGCTCTAACGATGCTCCAGGAGGCCTGCTTGGGAAGTGTTGGGCTGTTGCCTGGTTCAGTCCCACTAACTGCTCCTCAGGAGATAGAAGAGGTTCCCTGCTCCTGGAAAGATTTACTGGCTTTCACACCCTCTGGAGGATCCCCATGAGTCAGCAGGTGGGGTCATTCTAAAGCCCGGCACTCCACAGGTAGCCACGTTGTGTGCCACCCAGGCATGCTGTGTGTTTGGAGGAGACTGCACACCCTTCAAAGGTAGAAGCTGCACCCCTCCATGGTTCTTGCATGCAGCAAATGCAGGGCCCCTGAGACTCCGGGCCCGCCTCTGGGCTAGGATCATGGGCAAATCGTTATCTCGCCTAAGCTCCATCTGGGCTGGAAACGTAGTAGCTTCTACTGTGACCTGGGTCAGTCTGGGGCTGTGCAGGGCATCCTCAGCCCAGCTCAACTCTTCCCAGAATGCCCCTCAGGTGCAGGGAGCCCCTGGCTTGGGAAAGTGACCCTGCTAAGTGGGCTTTGTGACCAGGCTCCCTGATCCACCGACACAGCTTTGCCCCCTCCACAGGCCGCAGACAGCAGGGGCTGCCCTGGGTTCCCTGAACTCGGGCCCTCTCCAGAGACAGTGTGGGCAGGACCTGGAGGGTGTGGAAGTGAGTCGTGCCAGGAAAGTGGATGGAGGAACGGAGGGTAGGGTAGATGCTGGGTGGGCTGAGGGGGCAGGAGATGCCCTGCAGAGTTCTAGAAACAGGGCTGAGGGATGTGGGAGCTGTTGGGGCCAGCTGGCCCTTTCGTGAGTTTTAGGAGCTGCCTGAACCCCATCCACATTGACCCTCTCCAGCCCCACTTTTGGCAGATGCTGGCAGAGAAGTTCAAGGTCTTCCAGGAGAAAGGGCAGAGTGTGGGGCTGCCAGAGTTCAGGCCCTGAGGGAGCTGGCAGGTGCCCTGGAACTCGCCTCCCCCAGCTCCATGGCCCATAGTCAAGTCCACAGGAGCTGCGTAGAGGCCGCATGGGAGAGGCTGGACAAGGCAATGAAAGCCCGCACAGAGGTGGGTGCCCAGAGGGACAGGCCAGCGACAGCCAAAGGGCTCGGGACACAGGGGCCTACCCCAGATGTGTGTGCGTGTGTGTGTGTGCTCATGTGTAGGGGTGGGCATGTGGGTGTGTGCATGCGTACTTCTGTGTGTATTCTCGTGTGCGCATGTGTGTATGATGGGGCATGGCTGACTCCAGCTCCCAGCATCAATCAGCCTTCCCCGTCCAACCATGCTCCTTCCTGCCCCCAGTTTGGAGTCCTTCAGCGCAGGTCACTCCTTGTGGCAGGAGCACGAAGTGTGCTCTCCCAATGCTCCCTGAGCACGGTCCACAGTTTCGTTTGGGGCACAGGCCCTGCTGGTCTTCTTGCTGACCGCCACTCTTAGAGCTCCCTGCCTCCCCTCCCCACACCCTCCTTTCTCAGGATCTGGTGTCTCAGTGCACTGAGCACCTGACAGGTCCTGCAACCGAAATCCTGGGGCTGGGTGGCTCCGGGGCCAGCCCTCTCCTCACTGACTGTTGGAGTTGCTACAGGCAGACCCCCTGACAGGCAGCCCACTCACTCCCTGAGCCTCAATCCTCATGTGCTCAGGGCTCCCCATCTTTTTGCCTTCCTCCCAACATGCATGTCAAGACCCTTTCCTCCCTCGGGCCCTGCCTGTGGGACCCGGGCCTCATCAGGAACCTGCTGTGATCAGAGGACACCATCCATCTTCTAACCACCGAAGGGCAAGAAGGCGCGAATTTACAGTGATGATAATAGGTAAAGGTCATGGTAAAGTCATAGAGGACAGGAAAGACAGGGTCGAGAGAATACAATACAGAGTCAGACATGTTTTATTAGGCATGCTCACTTCAGCTCCTCTTGATGGACCACGTGGAACTGGGAGAAGTGGAACCTTTGCTATCTTGGGACGTGTATAGGGAGCATGGAGACACACCTCTTCAGTAGTGACATGGGTCACAAGGTGGGCGGTATCTATCGTAAGGCCCCTGTACTTGAGCTCACCAAGGTGAGGAAAGCTAATACCTGCATTGGGGGAAGCTACAAGGGGGACTGGGTGTCACGGTGGGAAGAGAGGGAAAAAGGACCATATCTGCTTCTACACAGAGATACAATCAGTCATGTGCTCACATTAAGGCAGCCTAGCTGTTAACGGAGAATCCGTGGGAATGATTTTTAAAGCAGGATAATGTACTTGGACTTTACCTCTAACTTACCAAAGTAGAGGCTTTCCTACCGTGGAATACCAGCTTTCCAGATTCTCCCTGTTATAAGTTAGGGAATAGAGTCTTCGTCATATTTCCCTCCGTGTTAACGCCCCACAAATCCCCAAGCCACAGTCTTTGCTCAAAAGGAGGTGGCCCTGTTCTCAGGGAGAAAGTTGCTGGCCTTCCTTCCTGCTGTGCCCTCGATTTCCACCAGGCGGCGCTAGAGCTGTGGGGCCACATGCAGAAGGTGGTCCTGGTGGAGGGTGCTGTCCTTGGCCACGAACTGGCGTCTGTGGAGGTCCTGCAGCGCCAGCACCGCCTCCTGCAGGGGAGGGCCCCAGTCCCTCCCCACTGCAAGAACCCCTCTTTGTAGGCAATGGATGGATGAGGAGCCCTCACCCCCAGCTGACCCCAGGCAGGACTGCAGCCTGCCCCTGCCCCCTCTGGGATGGGGGGTGACGGGCCTGGGCTTGACCTAGGCTGGGGTACAGCCAGGATGGCCTGCAGAGTCCTGGGTGGAGGAGCATTCAGCCTGCTCTCTGCCAGCTGCAGAGGGAGTTGGTGGCTGTGGACAAGGTGGTGGTTCAGATGGGGATGGAGTCCATCCAGGTACACCCTGCGGTCCAGGAGAGCCTGGCCGGGCAGCTGGCTGAGGTGCAGGAGGCCTGGGCCACCTGGACATGAAGGCCTGGGAGCAGGGCCAGCAGCTGGAGTGGGTAGCCCATGGCCACGACTTCCTGAGGCACTGCCAGGAACTGCTGTATGTGCCACCCCACCTGGATGGGGGCTCGCTCTGTTCCATGCAGGTGGGGGCACCCAGCTCTTCCCTGCCTCCTCCCTGTTCTGCCCTCTGGCCCAGAGACCTGTTCCCATGCCCTGTCCCCCACCCAGCACTCGGGCTCAAGAGAAGCAGGCGCTAGTCTATATCCTCAGAAAGGCCAGCTGGGGCCAAGGAGACACTGGGGCAGGAGCTCTGCCTGAGAGCCCAGGCAGTGTGGCCGGCGGGGTAGCAGCTGCTGGACACCAGCCACGTCATGGCCCCAGAGAGGTGCGCGCTGAGGGCTAGGGCCAGTGTGGTGCGTGGCCAGAGCTCCCTTTCCTGCTTCTCCCTGCTCCATGGTAACCCAACCCCGCCCCACCCAGGCGACACCCTGAGCCCCTCCCAACAGCCCTCTGCCCCCCAGGTCACAGTGTCTCCGGGAGCTGGACAGGCAGCTGCAGGAGCTCTGGACGGCCTGGGCCCTTCACCAGGAGCACCGCCAGGTGAGCCAGGACCAGGAGGAGCTGCGGGGAGTGCTGGGTCAGGCCGAGGTCTGGCTGGCCTCCTGAGAGGACCTCCTGCTAGATCCTGACTGTGGGGTGAGCAGGGATCCGCCCCTTAGAGGGCCACATGCCTGGCACCAGGACTTGGAATGGCAGCTGGCAGCCCAGGAGGAGAAGCTCACCCATCTCCAAATGTAGGTGAGGGTGTGGAGGGTGGGACTGAGGAGGGGTCGAGGGGCCTCCACCTGCGGTGGGGTCTCCAGAGCATTGATCTGCCCTGAGGGGCACCCATTCGGGGAAACAGCCGCAGGGTCCTGTCCTCCATGGGCAGTCTGGCTCTGTGGGGTCCATCACAGCTTCTTCTGTCCAACTGCTCCCTCCCCTCCTCCTCCTGGTTTCCCCCTCTGACAGCTGCCCCCAGAGCAAGCCCTGTGGGACACACAGGGTCACTATGGGTGGAAACCAATCAATAATCTCATGGGTGCAGAGCACACTCTGAGGAACACAGGGGAGGTGACACTAGCTACAGAGAATCTGAGTGGAGCAAGGGTTTGTAATCCTTGTGTAGGCTGGGGGTGGGGCTGATAGCGGGGTGAGGGGGATTGATACCACAGGATCCTGTGGGACTGAAAGTGAGGACCTGAGGGTGGACGGGCAGAGGGAGTGCCCCATCCTCTGAGGTAGGAAGGTGGTCAGCTAGGGTGAGCACGGAGGAAGATGAGCAGGGGCTGCTGCAGTCACGCAAATGTCACGTAAGAATCTCACTTTAGTATAAAATGTTTGTCTCCATTGCAAAGCCACCTCTAGCAACTAGGATCCCCTTTCTCCCCATCTGGAGTTGACGAGTGAAGAAAATCAAAAACTGAAGCAAAGCAGTCCACAGGACTAACGGACCACCAACACCACAGCCCTCCATCCTTGTCCTGGAGACCAGGAGAGTTAGATGGTGCCCAGCCACCTCCTCAAAATGCTCTGGTTGAGCTCAAACTGGCAACTTGTGCACAGCTTGAAAGCCAATGGAAGTTGACTTCATGAAGAGAGGGCATTACAAGTTTGACAGGGACTGCTGGAACCCCGAGACCAGGGCCCTTCAAATCCAAAACAGAGCCCAGCTCCGGGAATCACCCCTGCCCAAGCAACAGTCGAGCTGATAAAGTGAACGCATGGCACCTGTGAGGCAAGTGCTTCGCAGAGCAAACGGGAGCATTTGCCCTCAAAAATCAGGAGGGAGGGAGGGGTCAGGGAGGAGGCAAGAAGAGTGCTGTGTTATATTATTGTTAAACTGCTCTGCATGTTTCCACTTAAAACAAAAACCCTCTATATTAAAATTCATATATATATGTGCATTATATGTGTATATATATATATTAGTCTAACCCAAGGTCAGAAAAAGGCATGCCCCGGGCTGCTGCTCGTGGCAAGGTCAGTGATCTGAAACCCATCAGAAAGACGCGGCTCAGCTATCTGCTCCCGTAGTGACAGCCTCAGAGAGCCGCAGGGGCCGTCGTGTGCTGTCCTACAGGGCCTCGATGATAGAAATCGACTCGATGGCAATGTTTTGAGTGCTTTGAAGGTCAGAAACTGTAGACAGTGATCTATAAACATCCTTCTCTCCTGTAAGGTGTCTGTAACACAATCAAAGGAAAACAATCGGTCTGCTCTCCAGATCTTCAATGGGACCATTTCCAGGGAGCCTGGCCACACACTGCCAGGCTGTGCCTCCTCAGATCCGCTGGCACTGCTAGGAAGGTTGTGGGCCCTGCAGGGGTGGGGGATTCTCCAGCCTGCTCCCCAGCAATAGAGGCACTAGGCCAAGACTGGAAGAGCCCCGGCGGGGGGAGAGTGGGGAGGTTGAGGCAGTCACTGTGCCCTGCTTCTGACACTCTTCATGTGGCTGCTATGGTCACCCTTGACCTCAGGGAAGGCCAAGGGTCACCAGGGCAGAAAACACTTCCTTTTTATGGTGAGGGCCATATCGGGTCTCAACTCCACTGCTAATTAGCTGTGGTCTCTAGCAAGTAACCCAGCCTCTCGGTGAACCCAGTTTCCCCAGTGCTATCTGGAGTCCCCAGAAGGGCCAGGTACAGCCAGGCTGCTTGCAGCTGGGCCAGAACCAGCAGCTGCCCTCACCGTGCCCTGAAGCCAGAAGCCCAGAACTCAAAGCCTGAGCTTTGCTGAAGGTCGTCCGACATGGCCTCTCAGCTTAAGTAAGGGGTCCCAAGCTCCAGGCTGCACAAGTTGCTCCCTGGAACACGTGGCCCGGGCCCCCAATGTGGGCACACAGAAAGCCAGTTCACCCCTCAGGGGATTGGCAAAGCCGCAGCACAGCAAGGGTCTCCCTGGAAGCCCCTCCACCCCATGCCCAGCACCTCCCCCAAACTCATCCCTGCTCCAGGCAGCTGGTACTCACTGTAGGTCCTGTCACCACTGCTGGGCCCTGGGGGCAGTGCTGGGCCACCACTCCAGCAGGCTCTCCGCTAGTGGGGCAGGCTGCCCCTGGTGGCCACCCATCTTCACTTGGTGCAGAAACATTGCAAACTTGGTTAAGAGGAGCTGAGAAGAGAGGAGAGGGGTCACAGGGGGCCCTGGCTGGTGGGCTGTGAGACACCTCAGTGAGTGACTGGGCAGGGCAGGACTGGATAGCCACTGAACTTGCCCCTCTACGCAGAGAGGGGAATAGGAAGTCACAGGTGTCCTCAGTCCAGACTGATGTTCCCCATCAGCCCATTGTGCATGCAGCCCCCCCTCCACCACCCGTCTTCATTCGGCTCCAGGGCACCTTCCTTGCCCCTAGCCCCTTCCTCACTAGGGTGTGCTCATAGTCCTCTCTCCTCTGGCCACCTGCTGCTGGCTGCTCAGCCAGCTCTGCAAGTCCTCAGCTTCCCTCAGGAAGCCCTGCAGTGCCAGCATCCTCTTCAAATCCTGGCCCCTGTGGTGACAGCCTGAGTCCCCCAACAGTTAGTGTGCATGTGTCCACACTCTGCAGGACAAGGGACCCAATCAAAGGGGCTGCCTGAAGGACAAGGTTCTTCATGGTCTTTGCCCAGGCTGCTCCTCTGGATTCAAGAAGCAAACCCAGGCCAGGGGGAGTTGGGGCTGGCGAGGGTGTGGCTGTGGGGAAGGGCAGGTGACTGGAGCCAGGGAGCCGAGCCCCTGCCCTGCAGGCTCTCCTCAAAGGTTTGTGGGAAGAGGAAACAGTGAAGGACTCATCTATTCCTGACACATGTCTACAGGCCTCCGTCACGGTTCTCTTCAAGGCAGGGGTAGCATCTAGGGGAATAAGCAACCCCAGCCAGTTTTCTGGTACCCACAGATGCAGTGACCCTCACTGTTGGGCTGCCAACTCCCGCAGTGTCTGCAGCTGCTTCCAGAGCCTCCCTGCATCACACCCAGCTGCTCTGAGACCTCAGTTACAAGGATCTACATATAACTTCCTCCCTGGGGGATGGACAACAGAAAAGTGGGTGAAGGGAGACAAAATATGTAAGATCTGACAAATTATCAATTGTTCATGAGTGAGGGGGAAACAGGGAGGGCGATGAGAAAAATGAGGACATGATGCCAGGGCCTTAAGTGGAGAGCAAATGTTTTGAGAATGATGAGGGCAATGAATGTACGGATGTGCTTTACACAACTGATGTATGTATGGATTGTGATAAGAGTTGTATGTGCCCCTAATAAAATTATTTAAAAAAATTAAATCATTTAAATTTCTTAGGACAATGCCATTTGTATTTCAAAGCAACATTCACAAAAGCTATTTTTTCACCTTTACTATCTTCTATTTAGTGTTAGATAGTGCAAAAACAATTCTTATGCCTTTTTATGAGATGTAATGAGTGTAGACATAAATTTATGCATAATTAAAAATTTGAATGAACAAAATATTTTATTAATGAATTTGAACTTTTGTGAAAATCATAGAAAGCATATAGCATTTTATTGAAGAGTTGGGAATTGTTTCCTCTATTTTATTGTAGTATTTGGTCTGAGGTTCTTACGGCATATTCTGATTGTTGTCATGTAAGAGAATGTACATTCCATTAAGAGAAAACTTTCCTTATAATATTTTCCTATCCATTGCTTCCTGCTGTATCTCTCATTTGTTCTTTTATCATTTTTCCTATAAAAACCCAGGCTGCTTAATTTTATTCTTATTAATCATTTATATAAGTTAGGAAAATATTTATTATATATACATTTTTATTAAAAATCTTTTCTTGGAGACTCTTACAACTTTTGTTGCAATCCATATTGATTGCATCAGGCTTTTTGTACATATGTTGCCTTCATTCATTTATACACATTTCTTTCCTTTTCTTTTTAAAAATCATTTTATTGGGGCTCATACAACTCATCACAATCCATACATACACCAATTGTGTAAAGCACACTTATACATTCGTTGCCTTCATCATTCTCAAAATTTGCTTTCCGCTTGGGTTCCTGGAATCAGCTCATTTCCCCTTTCCCCTCTCCCCCTCTCACCCTGCTCCTCTTCCCTCATGAACCCTTAATAATTTATACATTATTATTTTCTCTTATCTTACACTGTGCGGCGTCTCCCTTCACCCAATTTTCTGTTGCCCATCTCCCAGGGGGGAAGTTATATGTAGATCCTTGTGATCGGTTTCCCATTTCTACACCCACTTCCCTCCCAGTATCGCCACTCTCACCGCTAGTCCTGGGGGGTTCATCTGTCCTGGATTCCCTATGTTTCCAGTTCCCGTCTGTACCGCTGTGTATCTTCTGGTCTAATCAGGTTTGCAAGGTAGAATTGGGATCATGAGAGGTGGGGGGAGGAAGCGTTTAATATCTAGAGGAAGGTTGTGAGTTTCATTATTGCTACACTGAACCCTGAGTGACTCATCTCCTTCCCACTACCCCTCCGTAAGGGATGTCCAGTTGTCTACAGGTGGACATTGGTCCCCCGTCATGCACTCCCCTCATTCACGATGATATAACCCCCCTCCCGCCTTTGTTGCTTGAAAACTGGTCCCCTCAGCCCTTCATGATCACACATGTTGGTGTGATGCTTCCATGTGGGCTTTGTTGCTTCTGGGCCAGATTTTTTTACTTTCAAGCCTCTAAGACCCGGAATGCTATATCGCTTGATAGCCAGCCACCATCAGCCTTCTTCACCACACTTACTTATGCACACATTCATCTTCAGCGTTTATGTGGGGAAGGTGATCACACAATGATGGTTTTTGTTCTTTGGTGTCTGCTACCTGATCCCTTCAACACCTCGTGTTCACTTAGGCTTGTGTGCTTCTTCTCTGTGGGCTTTGTTGCTTCCGAGCTAGATTTCAGCCTGTTTGCCTTCAAGCCTTTAAGACCTCCAGAGTTTCATTATATTGTGCAGAGAGTGGCTATGAGCCAAACTCACTCGACTGCACCCAACAACAATAACAACAGGACTTGTGCTTCTAACAATATGCTGAAGAAGACCTTAAGAGAATCTCCCCTTCGTTTAGAGCAGCGGCTCTCGACCTGTGGGTCGTGTTTATTTAGGGGGTCAAACAGCCCTTTCATGAGGTGGCCTGAATTATAGCAGTAGCAAAATTATAGCTATGATGTAGCAACAAAAATAATTTTATTGTTGGTTGGTCACGACTACATGAGGAACTGTATGAAAGGGTCGTGAGTAAGAATGTTGAAAACCACTGTCCAAGAGGAAGACTCAATTCTTGATACAGTTGAAGGGCAACAAAATAGACTCAGCCCCAATATAGATGGGATAGCACAGTGGCTGCAACAATAAACACAAGCCAAGGAAACACTGCAAGGATGGCACAAGACGGGACAGTATTTCATTATATTGACATAGAGGTGCTATGAATCAAAACTCACAAGAAAAAAAAAAACAGGACTTGTTTTTCTAACAATGTACCTAAGTAGACCTTAAGAGAATCTCTTATTAGTTTAGCACAGCGGGCCTCAAACTGAGGGTCGTGCCCCCTTTGGGGGGATGAATGACCCTTTCACGGCAGTGGACCGTTCATTAAAGTGGAAAAATTAGAGTTATGATGTAGCAATGAAAATAATTTCATGATTTGGCAGTCACCACTACATGAGGAATGGTATGAAAGAGTCGTGGCATTAGGAAGGTTGAGAACCACTTCCCTAGAGGAAGACAGAATTCTTGGTAGAGTAGAAGGGCAGCAAAGGAGAGGCAGCCCCTACAAGATTGATTAGCCCAGTGGCTGCAACAATGAGCACAGGCAAATGAACAACTCTGAGCATGGCATTGGACTGGGCAGCATTTCATTATATTGTGCATAGAGTTGCTGTGACCAGAAACCCACTCGACAGCACTCAACAAAAATAACTACAGGACTTGTGCTTCTAAAATATGGTGAAGTAGGACTTCAGAGAAAGTCCTTTAACTTTAGAGCAGCAGTTCTCAACCTGTGGGCCGCGCCCCTTGGGAGGGTAGAATGACCCTTTCACGGGGGTGGTCGGATTCATAACGGTAGTTCAATTAGGGTGACAAAGTACCAATGAAAATAATTTTATGGTTGCTGGTCCCCACTAAATGAGAATCGATATGAAAGGGTAGTGGCATTAGGAAGGTTAAGAACCACTTCTCTAGGGAAAGACACAAATTTGGTACAGAAGGGAAGGAAGAGAGCGGCAGTCTCCAACAAGTTGGATTAGCACAGTGGCTGCAACACTGAGGCCAAGCACACAAGCACGGTGAGGGTGGCACAGGGCAGGGCAGCGTTTCATTATATTGTGCATAGAGTTGCTAAGAGTCAAAACCCACTCGACGGAACTTAACGACAATAACTACAGGACGTGTACTTCTAACAATAGGCTGAACTAGATCTTAAGAGAAACTCCTCTAAATTTAGAGCAGTGGTCCTTAACTTGTGGGTCGTGACCCCTATGGGGTTTCAGACGAGCCTCTCACAGGTGTTGCCCAATTCATAACAGTAGTGAAATCACAGTAATGGAGTAACAATGAAAAAAATTTACTGTTGGAGGATCACCACAACATTAAGAATTGTATAAAGGAGCCATGCCATTAAGAAGGTTCAGAAACACTGCCTGAGAGGAATACACAAAACGTGGTACTGCAGAAGGGCAGCAAGTGAGAGGCAGACCCTACAAGATGGAATAGCTCAGTGGCTGCAACAATGAATGCCATCAACGAACCACTGTGAGGACGGCACAGGACGGGGAAGCGTTTCATTATATTGTGCGTAGAGTTGCTGAGAGTCAAAACCCACTCGACGGCAACTAACAGCAACACAAAAAGAACTTGAGCTTCTAACAATATGCTGACGTAGATCTTAAGAGAAACGCCTCTTAGTTTAGTGCAGGCTTCTCAGCCTATGAATCACGAACCCTTTTGGGGAGTGAGTGGTTTGAATGACCCTTTCACAAGGGTTGCCTGATTCATAAGATTAGCAAAATTACAGTTATGAAATATCAGCGAAAATTTTGTATGACTGGGGGTCCACCACTATTTTGGGAACTGCATGAAAGGGTCGTGGATTTAGGAAGATTGAGAACCACTGTCCGAGAGGAAGACACAAATGTTGGTAGAGTAGAAGGGCAGCAAAGGAGAGGCAGCCCCTCCAAGTTGGAATAGCTCAGTGGCTGCAACAACCAGCGCAAGCAAAGAACCACTGTGAGGAATGCACAGGATGGGGGAGCGTTTCGTTATATTTTGCATGGAGTTGCTATGAGCCAAAACCCACTTGAAGGCACCTAAATACAATAACAACAGGACTTTTGCTTCTAACAATGTGCTGAAATATATCTTAAGAGACATTCTTCATAGTTTGGAGCAGAGATTCTCAACCTGTGGGTCATGACTCCATTAGGGTGATGAACTACCCTTGCACAGGGGTGGCCCAATTCATAGCAGTAGCTACATTACATTTATGAAGTAGCAATGACGATAAATTTATGACTGGGATTGTACCCACTACATGAGGAGTGGTATAAAAGGCCTGTGGCATTAGAGGAAGGTTGAGAGCCACTGTCTTCGAGCAAGACAGAAATCTTGGCAGAGCAGAAAGGCAGCAAATGAGAGGCAGACCCCCAGATGATAGATTAGCGCAGTGGCTGCAACAATGAGTGCAGACAAGAAACCGCTGTGAGGATGGCACAGGACGGGGCAGCGTTTCATTATCTTGTGTGTGGAGTTGCTGAGAATCGAAACCCACAGGACAACACCTAACAACAATCACTGTAGGACTCATGCTTTTCACAATACGGTGCTGTAGATCCTAAGAGAAAATCCTCTTAGTTTAGAGCAGTGGTTCTCAACCTGTGGGTCGCGAGCCCTTTGGGAGGGTCAAATGACCCTTTCACAGTGGAGGCCTGATTCATGACTGTAGCAAAATTAAAGTTACAAAGTAGCAATGAAAATAATTTTATGATTGGGGGTTCATCACTACATGAGGAAATGAATGAAAGGGCAGTAGAGGGGCAGCAAAATAGAGGCAGCCCCCCAAAAGTTGGATTAGCCCATGGTTGCAACAATGACAACAAGCAAAATAACCACTGTGAAGGTGGCACGAGATGGGGTCACGTTTCATTATATTGTGTATAGAGTTGCTATGAGCCAGCACACACTCAAAGGCACCAAACAATAACAACAGGACTGTGTGTCTATGAATATGCTGAAGTAAACCTTAAGAGAAACTCCCCTTAGTTTAGACCAGTGGTTCTCAAACTGTGTCACAGTGCCTTTAGAAGACTAATGAACCTTTCACATGGGTGGCCTGATCCATAACAGAAGCAAAATTACAATTATGATGTAGCAATGCAAATATTTTATGGTTGGATGTCACCACTACATGAGGAATGGTGTGAAGTGGTTGTGGCATTTGGAAAGTTGAGAACCACTGCTCTAGAGGAAGACACATATCTTGGTACAGAAGGGCAGGAAACGAGAGGCAGTGCCCAACAAGATGGATTAGCACAGTGGCTGCAAAAATGAGTGTGAGCAAAAGAACCACTGTATGGAAGGCACAGGATGGGAAAGCATTTCATTACATGGTGCATAGAGTTGGTATGAGCCTAAACCCATTCGAAGGCACCAAACAACAGGATTTGTGCCTCTAACAATATGCTGAAGGAGACTTTAAAAGAAACTCTTAGTGTAGAGTAACAGTTCTCTAACTGTGGGTCACGACGTCTTAGGAGGGAACAATGAGCATTTCCCATGGGTGACCTGATTCATAACAATAGCAAATTTATAGTTATGGAGTAACAAGGAAAATAATTTTATGACTGGGGGGGTCACTAGTACATGAGGAATGGTGTGAAAGGGTCATGACATTAGGAAGGTTGAGAACCACTGCCCTAGAGGGAGACATAGATCTGGGTAGAGTAGAAGGGCAGCAAAAAGAGGCAGCCCACAGCACGATGGAATACAACAGTGACTGCAACAATCCGCGCAAGCAAAAGAACCACTGGGAGGATGGCGCAGGACAGGACACCTTTCCATCATATTGTGCTTAGAGTTGCTAGGCGTCGAAAGCTACACAACAGAATCTAACAATAACTATAGGATTTGTGCTTCTGACAATAGGATGAAGTAGATATTAAGAGAAACTCCTCTTACTTTAGACCAGCGGTTTTTAACCTGTGGTTCGCGACCACTTTTCGCGATCGAATGACCCTTTCACAGGTGTGAAATGATTCATAACTGTAGGAAAATTACAGTTATGAAGTAACAATAATGTTATGATGGGGGTCACCACTACATGAGGAACTGTATGAAAGGGTCATGGCATTAGGAAATTTGACAACCAGTGCCCTAGAGGAAGACACAAGTCTTGGTACAGTAGAAAGGCCACAAAAAAGAGGCAGCTACCCAAAAGTTGGATTAGCACAGTGGCTGCAACAATGCACACAAGCAAAAGAACCACTGTGAGGATGGCATAGGATGGGAAAGCGTTTCATTATATTGTACATAGAGTTACTATGAGCCAAAACCCACTCGATGGTGCCTAACACCAATAACAACAGAACTTGTGCATCTACCAGTATGCTGAATTCTATCTTAAGAGAATCTCCTCTTAGTTTAGAGCAGGGGATCTTCACCTGTGTGTCGCAACCCCTTTGTGGATATGGAATGAAAATTTCACAGGGGTGTCGTGACTCATAACAGTAACAAAATTACAGTTATGAAGCTGCAATGAAATCATTTTATGGTTGGGGGGGGTCACCACTAAATGAGAATCGGTATGAAAATATCATGGCATTCGGAAAGTTGAGAACCACTGCTCTAGAGGAAGTCCCAAATCTTGGTATGAAAGGGCAGGAAAAGAGAGGCGGTCCCCAACAAGATGCATTAGCACAGTGGCTGCAACAATGAGCGCAAGCAGAGAACCACTGTGAGGATGTCACAGGACAGGGCGGCGTTTCATTATATTGTGCGTAGAGTTGCTATGAGACATACCCACTCGACGGCACCTAACAACAACAACCAATGGACTTGAGCTTCTAACAGTATGGTGAAATAGACCTGAAGAGAAACTCCTCTCAATTTAGAGCAGCGGTTCTCACCATGTGTGTCGTGACCCCTTTGGGGCTTAGACGAACCCTTTACAGGGTTGCACTATTCATAACTTGTAACAAAACGAGAGTTACGAAGTAGCAAAGAATATAATTTTATGATTGGGGGTCTACCACTACAAAGGAAACTGTATGAAAGTGCCTTGGATTTAGGAAGGTTGAGAAGCACTGTCCTAGAGGAAGACACAGATATTGGTAGAGTAGAAGGGCAGTAAAGGAGAGGCAGCCCCTACAATTTAGAATAGCTCAGTGGCTGCAACAATGAGCGCAAGCAAAGGACCACTGTGCGGAATGCACAGGACGGGGCAACGTTTCAGTACATTGTACATAGAGTTGCTGTGAGCCAAAATCCTCTCGACGGCACCTAACAACAACAACAACAACAGGACTTGGGCGTCTAACAATACACTGAACTACATCTTAAAAGAACACCTCTTAGTTTAGAGCAGCGGTTCTCAACCTGTGGATCGGGCCCTCTTTGGGGGTTGAGATACCCATTCACAGGGGTCTGTCTCTTCTTCATAGTAGCAAAATTACAGTTATGAAGTAGCAACGAAAATATTTTTACGAATGGATGTTCACCACAACATCAGGAACTTCATTATAGTGCTAAGGCATTAGGAAGGTTGAGAACCAGTGGTTTAGAGCATAGGAAATCTGATGCAATACTGCATATTTTAACACACATGAAGTTGGAAAATAAAGGAAATTGGGAGAGGACAGTAGTATCAAATTCCTATGAGTCAGAATTGCTCTATATCATAGAGTAGCTAAGACAATGAGAAGAAATGACAAAGTCAAAGAGCTGAAGAGAAAATTCCATAGGACACGTGGCAACAGCTTTATGCTCTTGTTAGACCCTCGAGGCCTCCTTATCTTTTGTTGGCTTTCTTAAGCCCATGCCCACCACTGTGAATAGTCTTCATTAAACTCTCTTTAATTAAACCTTCTGCATGGTTTGTTTTCTGCTGGAACCCTCAGAGATATTTAATTTTCTGGATTGCAATTCATCTCTAGCATACAGAAATCTTTCAAGAGTTTGTTTTATATTTTGTTTTCATCCACAATAGCATTTCCTTCCAGATTTGTTTGTCCTTGAAACATGATCAATAGTTCTTTCCTCTCCAATGAAACCCAAGTGATACGCTGCCTGACTGCCTAGGAAGTTCATGTGTAGCCTACATGGAGATCCCAACCATTCCCTAGACAAGTGTTTCTCAAACTTCCGAATGCCATGATTCTTTCATACAGTTCCTCAGGTTGTGTTTACCCCGATCATAAAAATTATTTCATTGCTCATTCATCACTGTAATTTTGCTACTGCGATGAACCAGGCAACCCCTGTGAAAGTGTCATTGGACCCCCAAAGGTGTTGTGACCCACTGGTTGAGATCCACTACCTTAGACCAACGTATGGCCCGAGGGCTGTATAGGCCCCCCAAATAATCAATTGCTGCCAGCATCACACATCTCACCAACGAGAAGCATTTGTAGCCATCACCTTAGGGGTGAGTTCATTAAATATTTGACCTCTATGGCCCCATGAATGATGTTATAAATCACCACATGATCCTTGGCAGAAAAACAGGTTTCCAGCTCCTGCTCCAGACCAAAGGTTCCCAAACGTATTCTGCCTACTGCCCTCTTTTCAGAAAAAGAAATTACTCAGGACCCCCCAGCAATGAAAGAATTTTGTACTATAGCCCACCATCCAGGATAAAATGTAGATATCTGCTTTGTAGATATCTGGATTTTTCTGTGCCCAGTAGGTGGGTGGTGTTGTCCACTTTGGGAAACGAGAATCTAGGAAAATCAGGTGTGTTTTCACTCTCTCTGCAAGAATTTCAGTTGAGGAGCAAGATCTGTCTTGAAAGAAGTGTATCCAGATTGCTCCTTAGAGGCAAGGATGGCTAGACTTCATCTCACATCCTTGGGCATCAGGAGCTATGAGGAGCAACATCATGGAAAAGGGCATCATGCTTGGTAAAGGGGCGCCCAAAAGGGGAGGACCCTCACCAAGATGGATGGACAAAGTTTCTACAACAACACACTAAAACATAACAATTGTGAGGCTGGCACAGGAGCAGGCAGTGTTTCTTTCGGTTGTATGTAGAGTCACCACGAGTTGAAACCAACTTGACAGCATCCAACATAACCAGATGTGGAGAAAGCAAGGCCTGGTCTGTGTACAGTGGCCCCACCGAGGTTCCTCATCAGTTGTGTTTGAATGGGCCAGGTGCTCTCACAAACCTCCTCTTCAATAGACAACTTAGAATGTTTGCTTTGTGCCCAGGAACCATCCTGAAATTTAAAATGACCATTTGGCACTGAGTTGATTGCAATTCATGGTGAGTCATAGGACTTTCAATGGGCATAACCTTTCAGAAACAGATGGCCAGGCTTTTCTTCCAAGGTATTTCTGGGTGCGCTTGAACCTCCTCAGTTTCTGTTAATGGCCAAGTGTTTTAACCATTTGTACTCTCCAGGGATGACTCACAGCTCTATATATCCTTAAAACTGACATCTCTCCTCTCTTTGGAAAGCCATGGCAATTGTTCTCTTTCAGTAGATTTACCTTCTTTAAATATAGGAATGACATATACTTCTACCACCTCACAGAAAATGTCAGAAACTCGTAGCTCTCATTTAATAATGGCGTGGGTGATTACATATTGGGCTGCTCAGCCCAAAGCCAACAGTTCAAAACCACCAGCCACTCTCAGGGAAAAACATGAAACTTTCCAATCCTATAAAGTTACAATCTCAAATACCCACAGGAGCAGTTGGACCCTGTCCTATAGGGTAGAACTCAGGTCATGGGGAGTCAGAGTGGATTCGATGGCAGTGAGTTTGCTTTGGTTTTTGGACTCCCCTCCTACCACAATAGCTCAAAATTACTAAGTGCATGTTATGTACTAGTGTTCTAAGCATTGCATGTACATTCACTCATTTCATCCCACGGGTGGTGGTGAGGGTGAAGCATTAGAACTGCTAACCAGAAGGTTGGTGGTTCAAAGCCACCAGCTGTTCTTCGGAATCAAGATGGGGCTGTCTGAGTTCATAAAGATTTTCAGGGTCGGACGTCTGCAGGGACAGTTATTACTTTATCCTGCTGAGTTGCTATGAGTCTAAATGAACTCTAGAGAAGTGGGGTTTTGGTGACTTTTGCAACCCCTTTGAGAGGAGCGCTGTCAGGGCAATAGAGAAGCCCTTGACTATTTACCACTAGCATTGCGAAACCCTCAGCAGCTTCCCATGAGAATGATGCGTCAATTTGCTCCAGTATCAGTCACAGCCTATGGGAAAGCCTATAGAATGGTTCCACTCTGTCCTCCAGGCTCACTATGAGTTGGAATCGACTGACCCATTGGTAGTGCATCAGCTTCTGTCTATAGGTGAGAACACGAATGCACAGAGAGGTGAAGCCATCTGGCCCAGGGGTAACCAGGTTATCCAAGGGAGAGCTGGAATTTAAATCCCAGCAGACCAGCCTCAGAGACTACAGGCTTAGCTCTACCGTCTGCTGATATCTGGACTAAGAGTGGTTGGATTTTGCCTCCTTTGCCCTACACATCATCTCCACTGTCCCCTATCAAGCAAAATTAGCTTGAGTATTGAACAGGCACCCTCCCACCCTGCCCAATTGCACAAGCGCAGGGGAGAAAAGGATGGGGAGATCACTGGGCTGTTTTAGCTGTCACCCCTACTCGCACTGCGCCAACACACCCACAACGAAGTCAGAGAAAGGATTCTTGGCCTTGTAACCACTCCTTAGCCCTGACACCTTGGAGAGAGACAAAGCCACTCTCTTGGACACCCACTCGACTGCTACCTGGGAACTTGCCATGGAGCATTTGGGGACAAAGGAGAGGGAGCACGCCTGCAATGTAATTAACATCATGACAACTTGTCCCCCCCTTGGAGAATGACACCATTAGCTGCTTCAATTGTGCATGAAATGTAAATTACACGATTCAGGGGTATCATGTCTGAGCAGCCATGATGCTAAGTGACAAGGCTCTCCATCGAGCAGCCCCTCCCCAAGCAGGAGGAACTAAGAAACCCAAACCCGAGGCCGACAGCTGAGATGGAGGTCCTGTGGTCTTTGAGTGTGCCTGCTTCACAGAGCCCACAAGGGAGGATCTTTCCGGGTGGCCCTGGATGCCAGGCTGGGATGTTGCAGCCACCTGCTGTCATCACCCTGGCCCTCCCATTTTCTTTAAAGGGAGTCGAACGCTGGACAGCACTCTTTCCTCTCTATCTCTCAGAAAATTAGGAAAAAGGGGTGGTGGCTGTGGTTGTGGTAATACCCTTCTTGCTAAGGAGTTTTGGTGATGCTGTGGGTTAAGCATCGTGCTAGCCATTCTGCCTCCCATTCATTACTCTGTCTGGCTCAAATTACTTCGTGTTCACTCCCTGGCCAGCCCACCACAGTTCCCTACCCCCTTTCACCACGAACTCTCTGGACACTACTCGAAATCAGCTTGAGACACTGGATCAGCCACACTTCTTTGTGGCCCATGAAAGAACTTTCCAAAACCTCATGTCACAAGCAGGTCCACTTGCTTTTAGAGAAGAGGCATAGGCGAAATTGTATGTTTCCACCTTGAGAGGGGCAAGCACCACCATGTACAATTAGTAGGTGACCACCAGTGTGTCACTTTTGTGGTCACCACACATCTCCTTTGGGGCCCCTTTGCCCCTCTCCTAGCACCCTGACCCCTGGTGCCATGGCTAGACTGGGATGGGAAATCCATGTGCTCAACCAGGAACTTCCAGGTGGAATCAGAGCCACTGTCCCCTTTGCAGAGCCTCTGTGAGGACAGGGAGTTTGGAAACACAGCCTAAAGCTGCAGTAGGATAAATTTAAGAAATGATCACTCATTTACCCTAATGTCAACTGTACAAATCCCACAACCACCCTTCAAATGCCCTGCCACTGAGCAGAGCCAAAAGCAGGAAGAGCCAAAACCTACATATGGGTACAGGAAGACTTCTGGAAGGTGTCCCTGTGGGGTGCCAGGGAAGGGGGAGAATGGAGTTGAGGAGGCTCAGGGGCTCAGGCTCAGGCTGGGTAAGAGCCAGAGTTCCTAGTTCGACTCTCTCTTTGTCTCTCTGCCTAACCACCCACCTCCCACCCAGTCCAGGAGATTCTTTGAACAGGGCCCACAGGGTCAGAGGTGAGAGCTGTCAGCTCCTGTTACTACCCTGACTTGGGAAACCTCTCTCATTCTGGAAATTCATATATTTTCTTGGGCTTTGATCAAGATCCAGGTCAAGCTTCCCCTCCCCCTTTTCTCACAGAGGCACTTGGTCAGAATGGCAAATAGCCCTCAACTGTGCCATGCACTCCGCCTCTTCATTCCCTGTTCCCTTCGAACCATCTGCTGCAAAAAAAAATCACAAAACAGCCCGATGGAGGGCAGGTCAGTGCTTCTTTTTCAGACTTCCCTCTCATTCTTTCTCTGGTCGCATCATCATTCCAGGTACAGCAAACCTATTACTGTCCAGTCAATTCCAACTCATGGAGACCCTATGTAAGTTTTCCAACGTTGTCCAACATTACTGGAACAGACAGCCTCATCGTTTCCCTTGAAGTAGCTGGTGGTTTGAACAGTCAACCTTTGAGCTAGCAGTTCAACATTTACATGACATCCCTTCAGAGTGGTGAGTCATAGTCTGCAGACACCGTGGGCGAGAATCATTGTTCTGGCTTATTTTCATAAGGTGGGATTCTAGGTAGGCAGGTGTGACGCAGGTGTAACTGGAAGTCGACTTGATGGCAACAAACAACAAAACTGATGTCATTGTTTTGGGACTTGGGAACTGAGACCTCTGAGGCATGGAGCTAAGTAACAGCTACTTCAGGTTTGTTAGGTACTTCATTGCTGAGCTCTGTTCTAGATACTGGGAATACAGCTAGAAGGAAGGTGGCATCTCTGTTCCTGGGGTTGAGAGATGAGAGGGGTTGGGAAACTTCCTGTCCTGTTAGTAGTGTGTGTGGACATAGTTTCTGCTGTTAGATGCTATTGAGTCAGTTCCAACCCCTAGCCACCCTATGGATAATAGAATGAAACACAACCCAGTTCTGCCCCATCCTCTCAATTGTTGTTATGTTTGAGCCCCTTGTTGCAGCCACTGTGTCAATCCATTGGCCGAAGTTCTTCCTCATTTTCACTGCCTCTCTGCTTCACCTAGCAGGACGTACTTCCTCCTCCAGGGACTGGTCTCTCCCTAACAGTATGTCCAACGTACGTGAGGGGAAGCCTCACCATCCTGGCTTCTAAGGAGTATTCTGGCTGTACTTCTAACCCACATTTGTTTGTTCTTTGGCAGTTCATAGTACTTTCAATATTCTTCACCAGCCTCCCAATTCAAATGCATTGATTCTTCTCTGATCTTCCTTTTCAATGTCCAACTTTCACGTGCATAGAAGGCCATCGAAAATATGACTAAGATGGCTTTAGTCAGGTGCACCTTAATGTAACATTCTTGCTCTTAAACACTTTGAAGAACACTTTTGAAAGAGGTCTCTGGCGGCAGCACGCGGCCCGTTTAAGGGTGAGGAGGAGGGGCGCACAGGTGGAAGCTCATGGCCCCTTTAAGGCTTGGCCTACTTGGCAGCAGCTGGAGCCTATTGAGAACATGACAGGAGGCCAGCCAGCACTTCCTATAGAGGTCAAGGGCTCAGTCTGAAGGCTGTGAGCCAGCCTCGGAGCTGCACTGCCTCCATGGGCCTAATGACCTAATGTGCAAGGCCTAGGACTTCAAAGACCAGGTGTGGCCTGTACAGCCTTCCCGCCCCTTCCCAGACTCCTGCCCACCAGGGAGGGCCTTGCCACCATGACCCCTGATGTGGGTCTGCAGCCCACCAGGAACCTGGCCAGCAACCAGGATCCTCGCCCTGCCCAGCTGACCCACCCAGGACCACACTCCAGACCCCCTGCCCCCACCCTGGGCCTGCTCACCACCAAGACTCTGCCCTGGACCCGCTGCCCACCCAGGAACCTGCATAAGGGCCCTTGCCAACCCTGGGTCCAGTCCAGGCCGGGCACACACCTGCGATCCCTGTTCCAAGTCCCTGCCCACCTGGGTCTGGGCCTGCCACAAAGACCCTGCCCGAGGCCCTCTGCCTACCCAGGAAACACCCCCTGCCCAGCTAGCCCCTGGCTCATCTGGGCACTGCCCCAGGCCCCCTGCCTGCCCAAGATCTTGTGTTAGCCTGACTGGCCATGGAGGATGGAGAGGAAGAGGGACCCTGCCCAGGCCCCTGCACCCAATCCCACTTGGGAAGCCCTGGGTTGGTACAGCCCCATAGGTGGCTCCCCTCCTCCAGGCCCACATACCCAGAACTCCATTGGGCCCACTGCTTACCTGAGGTCTCCCCATCAAGGGCTTGGGATATGTAACCCCAGCCTGGGATGGGCTCCTAGCTTGCTAGAGCCCCATGCCACTCTCCTTAAGCCCCAACTCTTTAAGATCCCTAGAAAGTGCCTGTGGGCGCCCTTGTTGCGTATCACTCTGGCTGTAAGGGGCTAGGCTGTAGCTCTTGAAACTTGTCTTCTCCATTCTGAACCTTTAGGACATTGGTCCTTCCACAGGGCAGTTCTACAGAAGTGGCAGGGAACTCTATTCCTGAGTGGAGTTGGCCAGGTTTGAGTGGGGGGGTGCCCTGGCAGGGACCCCAACTTGGGAGAACAGCCCATCTCCCCTTTCTCTTTCCCAGCTGCAAAAAAAGAAAAAAAGAAAGAGACCTCAAACAGCAGATTTACCCAATACAATACATCCCTTGATTTCTTGACCAGGGCTCGCATGATCATTTATTGTGGACTCCAGAAAGAAGATAGCTCTGATCACTTCAGCCTTTTCTCCATTTATCATGATCATGTTGTAGATGACAGGGTCATAATTACATATAAATATGTCCCTGGGACCCAGCTCCTGGGGAGTCCCAAACAACTTGATGTAAAGAAAATAAGAGAGAGAAAACAAGCACTCTGAGCTCTTGGTTGGAAGGACAGTCCTTTGTGAATAGAGAGCTGCAAGGATATTGGAGTTCCTGAAGGGGGGCAAACAGTTCCACACACAACTATTTAACAAATCATTTGCCGTTGGAACCCACCCAGGGACACCATGGAGGAAAGGCCTGGCAACCTGCTTAAAGCCTATAGTCTTGAAAGTCCTATGTAATGCACACATGGGGGCACCATGAGTCAGAATCAAGTCTCTCATGCCTGTTTTGGTTTGGGGCGAGGAGCTATTAGAAGCAGTGGGGTATAATGTTGAATCCCAAAAAAGGAAGGATTTGGTCACCATTAAAGTGACTTCTGACCAATTACTAACAATCATAGGGACTTTTGTGGGAGAAAGATGAGGATTGCTACTGCTGTAAATATTTCGTGTCAAAAACCCACAGACACTTCTACCCTGTCCTATACAGTCGCTGACTTGCTGTCAACTGGATGGCACTAAGATAGCACCTATCTGCTGAGAGGTTGCCATGCGGCAGGACTTGTGCCAAGTCCACTATGGTTATGCCTATGATCTTTGTGGGAGACAAAGCCCTGCTTATGTTTAATGTCTCTGTTGTCAGATCGCTCCATTGTCCAGTCCTGGCTCTATGTCCTTCTAGCTCCAAGACCTGGGACAAATCATTGAACCCCCTTTGCGCTGCTGTGTGTAGAAGGGAAGTGAAAATAGTGCTTAGGTTGTGTTTTCGAGGTTGAGTTTGAATGCATCAATAGATAGAAAGACCTTGTTGTTGTTGTTAGTCTCCAGTAAGTCAAATTTGACTCCTTTTGACCGTAGGTCTGATAGGACAAATCACTGCCCAATCCTATGCCATCTTCCTGCCCATCGGCAGGTTTGAGGTCATTGTTGCGATTATGGTGCCAGTCCGTGTCATGAAGAGTTTCCCCAGATCCACATGATGTCCTCTTCTCGCAACTGGTCTTTCCTAACGACATGACAACATTTTGCCATTCTCTCTTCTAAGAACATTCTGTGAAGAGTGTCCTGGCTCAATTTCCTCCAGGACTGATTTGCTCGTTCTCCTGGCCACACACAGTATACTCCACACACGGTCTTTGCCATCACTGCCATTCAAATGCATCAATCCTTCTGAGAATCCTGGTCCTCACTGTTGTCCCCATGAGAAACTCCATTTCTCGCAGCTTGCTCCAGGTCTGCTGAAGTGGAATCTGAGTTTCTGTTAGGCCCCAAGGGCATTGTATTTGTGTGCCTGCTAGAAGCACGGCTGGGGAACAATGTCTGGCCCATAGTAAGTGCTGTATAATTATTGGTTGTGATCAGTGTCATTATTTATTACTCCATCTAATCTTTCCAGCACACTCACAGGTCAGGAAACCAAGATTCTGAGCCTGTCAGTGCTTTTGCTGAGGCTACCCCTCAGGAGAGGGCAGGGGCTCCATGCAAATCAAATATAGGATCAGGCCAACATTTGGATCACTCTGAATGGAGACACAGTCAATGCTCATTAACCAGT